>NC_089845.1:128771380-129405880 GCF_035609145.1 Eleutherodactylus coqui | reverse complement strand
ACTCCTTAGTCCCCGCAGGGATGAGGGGACTCCCCGAGGATTCCGTTAATCCCCGCAGGGAGTCCCCTCATTACTGAACACTGTGACAACACTTTCACAGTGTTCAGTGATGATGGGATGCCCCCCAGAGATGAAAGAAGCTGTCACAACTTTGGCAGAGGAGTGCAATGCTATCCCATTGCTTTTAATAGGGCTGGCGCTGCTGCTGTCCCATTGAAAGCAATGGGATGAAGGCAACTCCAGCAGCGATGATTTTCAGGAGGGGGGCGGGCTTGAAATATAAGCCCTACCCCGAAAATAAATCATAACTCACCTAGAAGTGTTTTCCGGCTCTTCTATGTGGTCGCCGGCAGTCTTCTGTATTTCTGGTGGCCGGTAATTGAAAATTCTCTGCCAATGAATGGCTGAGCACTGCCTCGCGTCGGTCACAGCACATAGGCGGGCGGAAAAACACGCTCGTCTGGCCTTGGCCTAATGGTGTAAAATTAGCCAGCATTAAATACAAGTAAAAAGACAAAATACATTAACTGTGTACATTTTATAAGCAAAGTGTTTAGTGCTTGCCCCGTCTGCTTTGATAATATGCGTAGACACAAGCAATATTCATACGAAGCTGTTATCTGGTGCATTTGGTTTATTAAGGTACAGAAATAAATATTATTCTGAAATTGTCTTTTATGCAGATCACATGCTGACAAGTCGGTTAACACGTAGCTGACGTCCTTTGATGGACGGGGTCCTATATTTCACAGCTGTAAGCCAATATTATTGACTGTCAGAGCCTGACAACCTGCACATTAATAATTTGCTCAGAAGACATTTTCAAGTGAAAATAGTTGGGCTGAGGTTTGTCCTTGAGAGTTTGTCAAAAGTTTACCTTGAATTCTGCTGAGCAAGATATCATTTATTGGCCCATATAGAGTTCTGCTAGTCAAACTTACATTTCATATGTCGTATATTTCCATTTTTAGTGCAATTTCTCTTAAAGGGATATTGTATTTTATAGCTTGCTTTTCATTTAGGTATTTTTTAAAATAAAATAGAATACATTCAAATTTTCTAGTAATCAACTGTAAGTTAACCCCTTAACATTTCTTTTTTTCCATTTTTGGTAACTCTGCCCATTGTATTGCATTATACTGTATTCTGACAGGCAGTTTATCAAGACGTGCCACAAGCACCCCTTGATAAGCATTCATTCATTGTAGCCCTGGGGGCCTTCAGAAGGCCCTGGGCTGCCATGACAACCAAACAGCACCTTTGTAGTGGCCCAGCAGGTACTACAGAACACTCACAATACACTTGTCCTGTCTCACCTGTCTGGATGCCATCCTTGGATCTAGAAGGTGCCGTCTGTGGGAGAGTCCCTGTGTCTCTCCTGCTCTTAGAATAGAGCTCAATCCTGATGTTAGCTGGTCTCCCATTGGCTGACAGCCATGTTTAATCTTACTGGTGCAGAGCCCAAGGGCGGGGAGCAGATATACAAGTCCCTATGCAAGGGTGTGGGAGAGAGAGAGAGGCTATAAAAGGAAGTGACGCGGAGCAGTTAGGCAGACTCAGCCAGGAGCGAGTGAGGAGAGGTTGCAGTTTCCATAGTCGGCGAGGAGGAGTATTCCAGCAGCTATCGTTTCCCAAGGTAGAGTGTGGTGAATCTAACCTGCTCCCTTGGCATCACAGCAGAGAACATAGAAGATTCTTTCCGAGGTCCATCTTCATCTAACAGTGAGTTATACCCGGTGAAGTTAAAGCCAGGATTAGCCTTACAGCCAGATGTCCCTCTGCTTCATCAAATCCTACAGTTAAATCTAACTCAATTGTTCACCTGAATTCAATAGTGGGGAAAATTGTCTGATAAATCAAATCTTCAGTAATATAAGAGAGAGTGTTGACGATAGAGTCAAATCATCAAATCAATATTGCTGCATTCTTGAATATCTGTTATAAATACGTTTTCCTAAGGATTGTAAAGTTAACCTGTAGTTGCAAAGTTCCAAAGTTAGTAAATCTGCTCACTCTCAGATTGCTAAACTAAACTGGACTGGTCTCCGTTATTTCTGCGTCATCATCATCCAGAGTGTCCAACTAGAGTGTGGTGTCACCGTGACAAGACTGTTGCAGACAGTCGAAACATTGCTATGCAGTGGAGTCTGTGTTTAGAATAAAGGATCTAATGTGATGAATCCTATGTGAGTATTTACTCTATTTAGCACCTCAGCTGCTGCTCTGCAATTTTGAATTGTCACCGTAACAAGGTTTACGCCTCTGGCCGTACCTACAGTAAGTTCATTGGGGGGGCGTTATAACCCTGTAATCTAATCACAAGGGGGCTGTTCAGGACCCTTGAATGCCAATTGGGGGATTTACATGCTGCTGTCAGAATCCGCTGCATACATATCCTGCGCCTCCATGGCATAAATATATGTCCTGTGGAGTGAAGGGGTTAAACTTCAGTAGAAATGGACACCACATTTCCAGCACCTTTCTTTAATTAGCCCAATGCTCTTTCTTACACTTCTGCCCAAGACGCTGCAAAAATTTTAAAGGGGAAAAAACACGATTCATATCACATTTTGACTGTTCATTGTCCTGCTTACTAACAACATTATACCTCCTTCACCAAACCCCACGTGGCACAGCTCCAACAGCTACTGATTATGCCTATGGGGCAACAAAGAGCAAATCTGTTCCGATACTATTATGCTCTTATATAGGACAGTATAGTATGATTGCTGATAAGCTATAAAGGGGTTTTGCCGGAAAAACTATTGATGACCTATCCTCAGGATAAGCCATCAATAGTTGATTAATCAGTGAGCACTGTGGCCTCTTCTCATGTTCATCAGTTACATGGTCTGAGAACAGCATAATACCATTCAAATGAATGAGATTGAACTGCAATACCAATCACAGCTGCTATACAATGTATGGCGCTGTGACTGGAATGGACTGTAGGGAGAATGGTACTCACCCAAGCACTGCTATCACTTCTAGCAGCTAATCGGCAGGGATCCACATCAGCAGACACCTACTAATCAACTATTGATGAGCTATCCTAATGCCAGAAAGCACCTTTAAAGGGAAAGCAGTCATATTGAACAAGCAGTCTGAAGTGCCAGTACCCCTTTTATAGCACAAGAGCAGCTTAGCTATCCATATACGAAGTTTGTGGGAAAAGATTCAATACAACTTGCATTTTATTCACATACATCCCTGCTTAGGAGTCCAGTGGGCGGTCTTACTCAGTGATTGACAGATTTCCCTGTGTACATGCAGAGATAGTTGCCAATCACTGATGAGGACCGCTAAGCAGGGATATATATCAATAAAATTCAAGTTCTATTGAATCTTTTCCCACAAATCTATATATCAATCTATTCCGGTCCTCCAGCTCTATAACAAGCTGCCTACTACTGAGACAGCATGCTCAACCTGACATTTCCCAGACATAATTGATAAATGCGCTCCATTGTTCCCAGATTCCAGATGCAACCTGCTGCCTCTGTACACCTGGAATGAAGGTACATCTTCTGCTCTCTACTCTTTGAAAATGTCCTACTGTTTTGGAATTGCCAATGAATGACGTCCATTAAAATGAGTGTACGTGGTCAGACCGTATCAAATATTGTCATTGCAAATGACTTGTTTACTTATCATGAGCCGTTCATATCACTATAATGACTGCGCCCACAAAAGCAATAAGCTCAACAAAAGTTAGAGAAAAGACAAAGAAACATCAAAATGTGTTGTACTTTATGTGCTTCTGTTTGAAAAGATTTCAAAGTGAAATTGTTCCTAAGAAAATGCATTTATTCTTCATAACAGAATATGGAAACATTCTTCCTAGACATAAAATGTGTTTGTCAGTCGGAGCTAACATGATTTCAGCTTCAAGACTTCATTATCTGCGAATTGCAATGCTCCTCTTCAGTGATCAGGACCCGTCTTTGCAGTACTGTCATGCAGAAACATCAAAAATTCGAGCTTTCTCTTTTGGTTATTTTTATCAGTTTTTTCCTTCGATACAATAATGTCTCAGCACAGTAGGGATATTAGAGAGTGAAATAGAGCTAGACAGCCCCAGTTGTATATTTTAATTTCATTCTGAACAGAAACCTTTTTGTATTCCATAACCAGTTGACTTTATCAATTGTGACTGCAGGCAGACGTTGCTTTAAGCAATTCTCTGAAATTCCAATTCTCACTTTTGAAATGTCATTAAATGTGTAGTTTGTGTAAAATTGTATTAAATGTATGTGTGTACATTTATGAATGCCACTGAGTTTTCTAAATAGATTATTTCTATTGCTGAATATGTTGAGATTGGTTAATAGTTTGTGCAGTTGAAGTGGTCTAAAGTCCAAGACTTTTAGACCTTGTACCATTGATGGTACCTATTCTTGGGTCGGGGCCCCTCGGCAATTAGCAGATCTCAGTCTCCACACTTAATGGAGTCGAGTCAGATGTTGAGAGCTCCACTCTCATTGCATGAGGAATTTGAAGGAATAGCCAATAGGGGGGAGAACCAGTGCAAGGTAGACTGCAAAGCTTTAGTATCAAAGAGGCAATGGATTTCTGTGCCTGACTGGCGCCTTCATCTGGCTGCTTACAATAGACAACAGGAAAACAGGAAGATTTAAAACCCATGGCAATAGCTAGTGGGTAACATCAGAAGGTCATGTGACCCAATATGTGAGAAACTGAACAGTCTTTCATGGGATTTAAGGCACAAGCATTACACAATGTAAAAACAAAGAATTGCTATATCCATATAAATAAAATTATACAAATCTAAAAATGCAAACATAAATGTGCAGAGAAAAGGATAGGTCAAATGAGATGCAGATTGATAAAGTAAACTCTCTACTAAATGTGACCAGTTTAACCCAGGAAGAAGTCTAGACCTGCCTTAAGAAGATTAAAATAGACAAATTGCTAGCTCAGGATGGTATACACCCCGGGTTCTAAGGGAATTAAGTAATGTGTTAGACAGACCATTTAAAGACTGCTCAGCTGGATTGGCGCATTGCGCGTTGTGTTGCCAATATTCAAAAAGGGGTCAAAAAGGGAACCTGGAAACTACAGGCCGGTAAGTCTTACTTCTATTGTGGGTAAAATATTTGAAGGGTTTCTAAAACATGCTATTCTGGAGGACCTCAAGGAAAATAGCTGTATAACTCCATATCAGCACGGGTTTGTGAGAGATCGCTCCTGTCAAACCAACTTGATCAGCTTCTGTGAGGAGGTAAGTTCTAGACTGGACTGGGAAGAGTCATTGGATCTTGTGTATCTGGACTTTTCCAAAGTATTTGATACTGTTCCAAATAAAAGGTTGGTATAGAAAATGAGAATGCTTGGTCTGGTTGAGAATATGTAGGTAAGTAACTGGCTCAGTGACAGAAGTTAGAGGGTAGTTATTAATGATACATACTCTGATTGGGTCACTGTTACTGGTTGTTCAAGATTCTTTGAAATTGAAACGCGTTCTCCCGTACACCCTGAAAAATGAGCACTTTTGTTAAATAAAGCAGGAATTATTGTCACATTTAACTGTGTTCCCAAGTCTTCATATATTTCTTACAAGACTAACCACCAGGACTGGTTGTAAAAGAACGTGTGAATATTCCTGCATTTATATCGCATGAGAGCACAGACAATAGCAGCAAGGTTTGAATGAAGTAATAAATGGAATGGGTGGACTACAATATGCACAGAGGCTATCAAAGTCGGGGTTATTTAGTTTAGAAAAAAGATGGCTAAGGGGCAACCTACGGTAATAACTATGTATAAATATATCAGAGCAGAATACAGAGATCTCTACCATCATCTGTTTATACCCAGGACTATGACTGTAACAATGGGGAAATAAAGTTTCTACACCAACATAGAAGGGGGTTTCTTTACTGTAAGAGCAGCTAGTATCGCTGGCTCGCTCACAGAGCAGTCAGCAGGGGGGCGAGGCAGCTGCAGGAAATTTCTCTGCTCTTGCTCCCCAGACGCTCTCCATTGACTTAACATAGCGGCCGTTCACTACTGAATGGACACTATTTACACCGAATGATGAGCGATCAGCTCATCATCCATCATTTATCTATATATATAAAGATGAAAGCCCTAACTGACTCACTCACTGATTCACTGACTGACTCACTGACTGACTCGCCACTAATTCTACAACTTCCCGATGTCATAGAAACATGAAATTTGGCACAAGCATAGATTGTGTCCAAAATAGGAAAAGTAAAGGGGTGTCAACTCGATTATTTAATTCTAGCGCAAAAGAATTAGCGCCCAAATTTTACGTACAGAATATAATTCTCTCACTTCCCGATGTCATAGAAACTTGAAATCTGGCACAAGCATTGATTATGTCATAAATAGGAGAAGCTAATGGGTCCTAACTCGATTATTCAATTCTAGCGCAAAAGAAGTAGCATCCAAATTTTACGTACGTAATCTAATTCTCTCACTTCCCGATGTCATAGAAATTTGAAATTTGACATGGACATTGATTATGTCATAAATAGGAAAAGTTAATGGGTCCCAACTCGATTATTCAATTCTAAGCGCAAAAGAATTAGCGACCATATATCGGATTAGCGAGTATATCAGCTAGTGCTGCATAAAGGATGGACGATGAGCTGATCGCTCATCGTTCAGTGTAAATAGCATCCGTTCATTATTGAACGGCCGCTATGTTATGTCAATGGAGAGGGGTGGGGGAGCAAGAGGCGAGAAATCTCCTCCAGCCTTCCCGCTGAAAGCTAACAATACTTGCTCCCGTGCAGGTGCATGGGAACTAGTATGTGCGGGGAAGAGTGTCGGGCATTGTTTGCCTGACATTTGTCCCATCTAAAAGGGCCTTTAGATCAAATCATCCAAATGTCTTTTTACACAGACTGATTTTTGGCCCGATGTAATAAAGGCTTAGTGACAAAGCATGTTGATCAGCACTTATTTACTTTATTTTTATACAGGCTCAGAATCGCTGGTCTGGGGATAAATGATCGTTACTGTGATCCGTTGTCTGAAAGAGCCAGCTGTACAATATAGCAAAGTTTAACTTCACACTTATTGCCTTAAAGAGGTTGTACCGAGATTAACTTTTATCACCTATCCACAGGACAGGTGATAAAACTCATGATCAGTGGGTCTGACCACTGGGACTCTCACCAATTCTAAGAATGGGGGTCCCATTTTTCCCCATGCTCCTCCCTGGGGGGTTGCTGCACCCTCCACAGTGAGTAGAAGATTGGATGGAACTATGGCTGTGCATATGCCATAGTACTGCTCCATTCCTTTTCAATGAAACTGCTGGAGATAGCTGAGTACAAGTGTAATGGGCCAGAGTTTTGGGGTCCCCTCCAGCACCTCAGAATACATGTCTTGTGTTTGTCTTGTATTACTGTCTTAAATGTGAAATGCATCAGATTTATGTGTATTAGAGTTTGCAGGCATGAAAGGGTTAATGTCTGGTCATGTCTGGTGTTGTCTGGAAAATGTATCTATCTGTCTCACTGTCTATTGGTTTGTGGTCACGTGATGTGATATGTGTTGAGTGAAAGGTGTCTATAGTGAGTGAGAAGGGGAGATGAGAACAGGAGTGTTGAGGGGAAGAGTGGGAGTTAGTTGTTGGTATTTGAAGAAGAGAGATGGAGGAAGCGGAGAGATGGTCTGCCACTCACGATAGAGCCCAGGCATGTCAGGAACCCTCCTTTCTAGAAGTTACTCTTAGGGAGTATGAAAGTCTGGACATGACAGAAATGTGTGGGAGTGCAGCGCAAGAACCACATGTATCTGGAGAGAGAGAGGCCACAAGTGTGTGAGAAAAGTGAGTATCTGGCAGTTAGAGAGAGAGTTTTGCCAGGAGAGAAATCCTACA
This sequence comes from Eleutherodactylus coqui, assembly GCF_035609145.1. NCBI lineage: Eukaryota > Metazoa > Chordata > Amphibia > Anura > Eleutherodactylidae > Eleutherodactylus > Eleutherodactylus coqui. The sequence continues at coordinate 129,398,001 of NC_089845.1, read as the reverse complement.
GATAACTAAGACTGTAGATGTACAATGTCCCGAGAATTCTCACTGCTTCAACACTGTACAAGTTGTTTTGTTAAAGGACTGTTCCTTGTTACTTAATCAAGTGTTTAAGCAAATGAACAGGACCAAATGTTCCCACTTCTTGTTCAGAAAATACTCTCTGCGTGTGGACTACTTTATTCAAGTTGGGTGATCCGCTGGCGTGATGGTGACAAATAGGACTAAAAGGTAACTCAGGTTACTAAATGTTGGTCTCCCCCCAGTAGTTATGAGGTTGCGTTCCTAGCCATCCGTAGTGAGGAGACAGTAGAGCCCCGTGACAAGGTTATTTCTCTACCTCGCTGTCTCCTCGGCTGAGGGCCTGCTTCTCGGATGCTGCACAGGTGCTTGACTATTAAATAAAAAAATAAATCTTTGTATTTCGCCAACTTATTCCGCAGTGCTTTCAGGTAATTATTACTTATTACCCCCCACCAAGCTGGGTTCTCATTTTACCGACCTCGGAAGGATGGAAGGCTGAGTCAACCTTGAGCCGGCTACCTAAATCATGCAGGGATCGAACTTGCAGCCTTCAGGTCGTAGGCGAGAGCTTACACTCTGCGCCACGCGAGGCTCATTTCCATCAGCCCCACTGAAATGGATGGCGCACAGCGACACAGCTTTATTTCTTCTTACATCACTGTTATTTGAAGAAGCAACCACGTAATGATAAGAAGAAGGGAACATGGGATCCCCATTTTCAGGATCAGTGGGGGTCTCAGCAGTGAGACCCTCAATGATCTGACTTTTATCAGCTATCCTAGGGGTAGGTTATAAAAGAGTATCTTGGGAATAGCCTCTTAAATAAACTGTTGCACGGAACATTCTTTTTGCCCTTTTTGGGTTTTTTTTATATCCTTGGTCATAGAATCATAGAATGGTGGAGTTGCAAGGGACCTCCAGGGTCATCGGGTCCAACCGCCTCCTCAGTGCAGGATTTACTAAATCAATCATAGACAGATATTTGTCCAGTCTTTGTTTGAACACTTCCATTGAAGGAGAACTCACCACCTCCCGTGGTATCCTGTTCCACTCACTGATCACGCTCACTGTCAGAAAGTTTTTTCTAATATCTAATTTGTGTTTCCTTCCTTTTAGTTTCATCCCATTGCTTCTAGTCTTTCCTTGTGCAAATGAGAATAGGGCTGTTCCCTGTGCACTGTGACAGCCCTTCAGATATTTGTAGACAGCTATTAAGTCTCCTCTCAGCCTTCTTTTATGCAAGCTAAACATTCCCAGATCCTTTAACTGTTCTTCATAGGACATGATTTGCAGACCGCTCACAATCTTGGTAACTCTTCTCTGAAGTTGCTCCAGTTTGTCTATGTCTTTTTTAAAGTGGGATGCCCAGAACTGGACACAGTATTCCAGATAAGGTCTGACTAAAGAAGAGTAGAGGGGGATAATGACCTCACGTGATCTAGACTCTATACTTCTCTTAATACATTCCAGAATTGTGTTTGCCTTTTTGGCTGCTGCATCACATTGTTGACTCATGTTCAGTCTATGATCTATTAGTATACCCAACTCTTTTTCACATGTGCTGCTGTTAAGCTCAATTCCTCCCATTCTGTCCAATGCTTTGCTCAATTCCTCCCATTCGGTTGTGTTACAAGGCTTGTTAGAAGGTCAAATATTGACTTTTAGTAAAGCTATCTGCTTGTGTTTCAGCTAGATTATACCATTTCCCATTTGCATAGTGGTTAGTACATACAGTAGGTTGTGCTAAATTATGGTCCCTTTGGGAGAACATTGGATTGAGTTATAGCTAAACATTTTGTTGGAATTATTTTTCCGGGTGAAGCATTTGATGCTCAAAGAAAGCAAACAAGATCTCTCCAACCAGAGTGCTGAAGACTTATCTACACTGAAAGTGATAGCGTTATATTCCTGGCTGCATATATCTGTAGAGTACTTTAATATAGTATGTTTTGTTATTTTTTACCATAAGATATGACTGAGATGATCAAAAGCTATATAGAAGCAGCGACAATAACAAGAATATTATGAAAAGCGGGTAGCAGGTGCATATCTGAGAGTGACAATAAAGCAATTTGCACTTGTTAGTTCTTGGGCTCTTCCCCTGAGCTTTCTGGCAAGAACCAAATCAGAAGGCATCATTCATATTACTACTGAACCAGAAATTCGCATTTAGTTATAGATTTGCATCAGCTTCTTCTCCATTAAGGAAAGTTTATAGCATCTTAAATTCAGCTTCAGGTAATACGACCTCTATGTGCCACCTGCTACTTCCGTTAATAGCTCTACATATGATAGGAAAAATAATTAAGTCATTATTTCATGAACTATTTCACCTAAAATGCTGCATGATCTCATGTGGCAGATCACGCTCAGGAAACAGCCATTGAAGTAAATTTAAGTCTTGTTTATGGGCTGTGTGATTTGGCAGCTCAGGGCTATTCAAGTGAATATGGCTGAGGTTCAATACTATATTATACAGTCCATGTTGTAGAACAGCGGCTCTTAACCTGCCATACAAATACCATAGGGGAACACCAAGAGAAAAAAATACTGCCCTTGCATCCAGTAATGTTTCATGCAACCCAGTATTCTTACAGAGTAGGCATGTCAGCTCTTAAAGGGGTTGTCCAGTAATAAACTATTGATGATCTATCCTCAGAACAGATCAACGATAATGCCTGCAATACCAAATATAGTATCTGACTACCCTGAACCAAATGGAGGCTGAAGCCCAAAAGAGAGGTATTTGATAGTATTTGGACCCTGTAAGCACAGTCACCTGGACGTTGTGGATGGGCCCACATACTTTGATCAAAATAGGTGCTAAGAACTTTGCATTTTTGCAGGTTAGTCTATACAAAAGTTACACATTTATATTTAGATATTAAATGTGTATGCACACTGTTGCTATGTGTTCCTACTTGTGCTGTATTGTCACTCCCATGGTTTACATGTACCTATGCTTTTAATGTGTTTATTGCGCTGACCTTGTGTTTTTTGTTGCATCATCATCATGATTCTTCTACTGCACAGGTATGTCAAGGGGAACAGCACCGATTGGCATCTAGTTTGGTACCTGCCACTATAGTAAAAATTATTGTCATGAGTGGGTATCTGGCTGATACATTGTTATGGAGGTCTGTGGCCTGTAAGCTTGGGGGTGGGGGTTGATCTGGGATCTCAAATTTTTTGGCATGTCTTATTTGGGGACTGTAAACAGGGGGCTGATCTGGGGAGGGGTCTGTATATACCAGGAGAGTTTTTCTGGGGTCCATATAAAGGGGGTCTAGCATGAAGTCTGGTGTGTAGTTTGCATTAATTTTGGGATCTACTGAAGGGAGTCACATGCACTGTTTGTGATTCCAATGCTGTTGGCTGGGGGATGTCCTATATAAATGGGAGGTGCACAAAGAAAACATTTGCTTGTCAGATTATACTTGCGCCTCTGTTTGTTCCCCTCTTCTGTATAGAAGCCAGGATGCAGTATCAGATCTTTCACACAACTGAAATAAGTGGTGCTAAATGAACCTCACTGACTTATAATGTGGTGCAATCAGATTCTGACATGATGTCCATGCTGAACTAATGTTCACATGAAATATGACAGAACTGCTCCAAATGTTTCTTTGGATGCACTCAATTGAAAGTTTTGTCACTTTAAAGGAGTATTGCCATAAACAACATTCATCACCTGTCAACATAATAAGCATGATAATGGTACTCTCCTGGTTCTCCTATGTGAATGGAGCTCAAGTGCACATGCGTGACCAGCCCTCTATTCACTTCTATGGGACTGTAGGAGATAACTGATAGCTGTACTCCACTGTCTCAATAAATAGTGAACTAAGCAGTGGTCATGCAAGCACACTACTGTTCGATTCACACAGGGGACCACCATTCTCATGATTGTTGGAGCTCCCAGCTTTCAGACCCCCAGCAATTATACATTTAGCACCTATCCTATGGATGAGGCCCCTTCAGTTATCTGTATGCCCCTCAGTTTGCTAATTCTATTGTGCGGTTTTCCTTTCGATTAAAACATCATACCCAGTTGCCAATGTTATTAGAACAATACTGGATCTAAAGTTACATCTGGTTATGTCAAATGGATGCTCTAGTTATACTGTAAGAGATATGAAATACTGTACACCTCTCTAGTACCCTCCAGAAGTTTGGAAACACTCCTTAAAAAGTTAAATTGGGAAGAAATAGCCAGAGATGTTGATGCTTTGGAATGTATGTGTTTATTGAATTAAAAAGAACAGCTCAATCTTTCGAACTGACTCTTGGAATCAGTGAGTAACTTCAAATTTTGGACTCCGCAAAGTGTCCACCCTTTACCTTTATCACAGCCTTACATACATTTGGAATGTAATTGATCAACTTCTAAGTTTTTCAGTTAAGATACATATCTATTCTTGGTGGAAAACCTCCCAGAGATGGTTCTGACTAGAGATGAGCGAGCATACTCGATAAGGCAAACTACTCGAGCGAGTAGTGCCTAATTCGAGTACCTGCCCGTTCGTCTCTAAAGATTCAGCTGCCGGCGCGGGTGACAGGTGAGTTGCGGCGGTGAGCAGGGGGGAGCGGGAGAGATCTCCCCTCTGTTCCTCCCCGCTCTCCCCCCCGCTCCCCGCCCCTGCCGGCACCTGAATCTTTAGAGATGAGCGGGCAGGTACTTGAATAAGGCACTACCCGCTCGAGTAGTTTGCCTTATCGAGTATGCTCGCTCATCTCTAGTTCTGACCAATGATCCCCGATGTTTCCATTTGTCCTAAAGATATTTAATAGGGTTCAGTTCGGGAATTTGTGCAGGCCAATCCAAACATGGAACATCCATCTCCTCAAACTAAGGTAAAACAGTGTAGGATTTCACAAAGTGCGTTTTATTGTTGGAAGTATGGCTGACCATTTCCAGAGTATTGCTACATTGTTGGCATCAAGTTATTATCTAGAATGTCAATGTACACCTTCATGTTGATAGCTTTTGCCGCTACAACTAATGGACCAAGACCATGCTATGTAAAACATCCCCAGAGCATAACAGAACCTCTGCCGTACTTAACTGTTAGCGTAACACACAGGCAAAAAATGTTCCTCAGACATCCCACATATGTCCATCTGATTAGACGATGCAGTAGTGTAATTTGTCACTCCATCGTATGTTTTTTCATTGCTCAACTGTCCAATGACGATGCTCTTTGCTCTTTGCACCATTGTAGACGGGCTGATGCATCTTCTTTGAGAGAACTTGCCAGACATTTGCAAGATTAGTGGAGGGAAATGCCATCTGAAGTATCAGACGTTAGTAGAAAGTATGCAATGGAGAGTATCCAATGTCATCAGAGCCAAATGGCCTTACTAATAAATGTAGGTACACTCTACTTTTGATTCTTGCTCAGGTTTCCAATCACTTCTGGTAGAACAGTGTAGCAGTCACATCCATGCCCTTTCATCTAAAGGGGCTGAAAGACTCCTCTGGCACATAAGAAGACATCAATATTATAAATATAGCTTATGGTAGGTGGGGGCCTGTAACAGATCTTACATTGGGGCCCCAGAGCTTCTAGTTGCATGTCTGATTGAACTATTAAGTGCCTTTGTTACTGCTGTTATGAGCAGAGGAAATTTGGCCCAGATACTTTATATAACTATGGTAAAGATTTCTTTATCTGGCTGCCTTCTAACTGATCTTCTTCAAAGGAGGTCTGTAAAGCAATGCACAATGCAGTAAATGGGTTATTTCTGTATCACTGCAGCTTGTAGTTAGGTAATTATGTTGTACTAAAATGGGCTGGCACAGATGTTAATATGGTATTTAATCTCTAAGCACAACACAGATGCTGCTAATCTGCATTTCAGCATATTCTTTTACATTCAAAGTGGAATAGAAGGTGAAGAAAAAAATATTAAGCTCTCAAAGTCCCCTTGATTTAATTATAATGTAATGTAATATTCATTTATATATTTATTTTTCCAAAGAATAGTGTAATTAGCAAATCTAAAGCTGTTTGCATTGCCTTGTTCTTCTTAAATCTGATGACTAGATGTGATTTCCATTAACTCCTATTAAATAGGCTACAAGGACATTTCTCCAAATGTTTCTTTGTGGGCAATCTCATAATTAATTTCAAATCCCCCGGCTGGAGACCTTAAATCTCTAGATAAAAAAAAAAGATTAGATACGAACGAACCTTTGTGCAGTCATGCCACTAATGCATTTGGCTTGTAAGGCAATATGTGGGTCACCTATTTCAGGTCAGGTGGTTTTTATTAAGATAGTACTTATTCTGCAAACTTGAAAAGGCAACATAATCGCAGTGCTAACAGAATATGTTGGCCCATTTTTTAGTATTCCTATGAGCTTGGGTCTACAAAGTTATCCTACTGTGTTAATTAAATACTTTTTATTAGTTGGACACATGAAAACAGGGTTTAGAATTGTTAAAAAGTATGTACGTTTTCCTGGTTAAAATGAAGTATATAAAAATGTTAAAATCAAGGGAAGAAAGACATGGAAGAAACATTTTCTAATATGGTGTCCTTTTAAGGTGGAATGTGACAAGCGGCTTGTGTTAGTAGAAGAGACAAGGGAGGCCATATATGATGTCACAAATCAGGCAAAAGCCAGAGTGGAATCTGGTGTAGCTGGGAGTCAAAGGGGGAGGGCGCAGGTGGGGCATGTGCCCTGGATGCAGTAAAGACTGAGGGGAGGGGGGAGCCAACCAGCAATTTAACCTTCTACAGTTTACCTGTACCAGAGCTGGTTCCGAAGGAAAAGGATATTCAGTTTTGGACAAACTGGGCTTGTTCTAATTCAAACAACTGTAGCTCCAGTTATAACTGTGCAACCAAAATGCTTTTTGGTATTGTTTCAAAATGACACCAAATACATGCCTATTGCACTTGCAGAATCGGAGCTACAGCTTTTGGAAGTGACGTTGGGAATATTGAATTTATAGCAGTCATGTCTATGTGCAGAGCAAACTAGACTCCCTATATTTCTCTAGGTGGAATATGGAGGAGAGGAAATACTAAAGGAAAAAGGGGACAGGACAGACAAACAACCCGAGGCCAATGCTCCAGAGCCATTAGAGTCAGCATAAAAAAAAGTGCTGAATGTTGCCGTCTGAAAATCACAAGTCCAAAAAGACATGCACATAAGGTAAGCCCTAGAAGCACCAGGCAAATATGCCACACAACTGAGCAGGACCAATATGTAAATGTTTTACCAGCATCTTGTGTAAAGAGGAGCCGGTATAAATACACTAAGCAAACAACCAATAGGCTGACTGAAGTGATAGGCAGCTCAGCAAGCCTAACAGTGGTAAAACAAAAGGAGATGTTTCTCCCTTGGCATCCAGCACCCCATGGCACTGCACATTCGCCAAATTCAATTGAAAGGATGAAAGCTGCTGCAGATCTGCACCAAAATCTGCAGCACATCAGGGATGTGTAAACACACCCATAGGGACACTCAAAGGGGGAATTATTACTTTCAAAAAAGTACACAGGGGGCATTATTACTGCCTAGGGAGCAAAAGAGGGCACTATTTCTAGGAGCAGCACAGGGGGCATTATTACTTTCCAGTGAACACTACTGTGGGTATTAGTTTTGTGCGGGAGCACAAAGTGGTCACTATTATTGTAAGTTACTAAGAAAGGCACAAGTGCTGTTTGTTGTACAAACCATCACAGTTTTACTGTGTAATGCACTAATAATATCTGTAGCACTATCTATCTGGCACAATTCTTTTCATGGGTACTGTATATGAGACACTATTTTTCGAGTAATTATAGCTAGGACATTATTAATTCTGAAGTATAGTTTTTGGGGTTTCAATGTCATATAGACAGTAGGGCAGTATCAAGTACAAAATGAGGGATAGCAGTAGGATACAAAATTTGTGTAGGTTGGTAAAAGTTTTTGGGATGCTAGAAAAGTGACAAATCAATGATGTCTGTATTGCAAACTTATAGAAACAGGTCATGGCTGGAAGAAGACATGGTGCGCTGAGCTAGACGGAAAAGAAGGGAAAAGTAAACAACTCCAGTCAGAATAGATGTCACCCATGATCACTATATAGAACGCTACTGTGATCAGTTACACAATCTGCAGAGCACCTGTGTATGGCTGCTGGTGGTAATATTAACCTTTATACAGTTTTTTTTATACAGTAACAGAATGGAAACAATTTTTAGTCACTATGTATTTGTCAGGAATCAAATCAGGGACCTCCTGCACTCCAGTCAGTAGCTCTCACTGCTGAACTATCCAACCTGTGGACAGTTATCTTGCAAGATTCCCATCTTTGTTCCATGATTCAAGTTATATAGTTCCTGTCTCCTGGTCCTGATTGGACTCATTATAAAAACCTGACCCTGCAACTGCACCAGTGTGTGATTATTCTGTTCCTCAGCATTGACTAATCAAGCTCCACTTCTGCCTGCTCCTCTGCTATTGCAACTAGACCTCCTGATAGTGACCTCTGGCTTTCCATCTGACTATGTTACCCGCCTCATCCCTAGTACTGCAAACAGAGACTTCCCATTGCTGACTCCTGGCTTTTCCCTAACTACTCTGCAGACCTGCAGCTGCTACACCTGAGGCTCCACCCTAGTGCCTGAACCGCTACAGTATTGTCATGGTACGGCAATATAATTTGGGCCTTGGGTAGTTGTACTGGTAACATTAGTCTTTCTATAGTGGGCTCTATTCAGTAACAGTATGGTGATATTAATCAGCCACTATGGTATAGTAGTGGAAATGGTGTGATGGTATTATGTGGGCCTTGTATATTGGTAACATTGGTATTTTTTATAGTGTGTTCTGTTTAGTAACAGTAAATAGATTACTATATGATGGTAATATTTACTTTTGGTATAGCAGCAACAATGTTATATGATAACATGTATATAATTTTTTTGGGGGGGTGGGCAACATATGTTTTCGGACTTATCCCCCTGATCTTTTAAAACCCTAGCAATGCCCCTGGCTTTTCATTGTTTAGGTCCACGGGATCCCCTGAATGTTTTTCCTTAATCATACAATTCTCAGTATACTATAACACCATTGATCCACTGACAACGTGCTCATTTGATTTTATGTTGTACGTCAAGTTCACAATTCCAATGTGGAATATGTCTAATACAGTAAAGCTCCAATCTTGAAATGGACACGATGTCTCTAGTAAAGTGGCCATTCAGAGTATGTACTGTGCAGTGAATACTGTATCAGAAACTCATTTTTCGCTCCAAATTTATTGCCTTTATTAGAATATCAAAACAACCCCCCAAAATTGCATTACTGAGTAGTTGCCTGCAGCTCTCCATAAAACTCATGAAATATTTGTCTAAATAAGAACACACTAATAAACACTGGCAAGAGAGTAATGAAACACAACATAACATCTCCTCGAGGAAAATAAAACGATGCAAAAATATACAAAATTCTCGGGATTTAATGCAAAAACTGTAAGTTGGAAATTGCAGTTAGGAAATGTTTTTATGGATGTAACTCAAGGGGAAAAAGAGTAAAGTAAAGAAAAACACACAGAGACACCAATAAAAGAAATCTCTGGAGCATCAAATATGAATGTTATTCTAGTTACACGGCACAGCAGAAGAGCTTGAGTTAGTCTCCGGTAACATAATAAATGGCTAAAAGCTTTTACGACTGAGAGACTCCCACATTTATTAAAATAAATGTCATAAATTGTTTTGGCTTTCCAACACTGTGGATGAACATTAGTCAAAATATATCTTCTTCTAGAATTATCCCCATTTTAACGACTGAGAACATGCTTTCTAGCAAATTAGAGATAATAATACTCCATCCACTCAGGTTATGCAGAAGCCTATTCAATAAACTCAGACGAGGGTGTAATCTAGTGTGTTCCTTGTATATTCAGAGTGTTCTTTCTGCATATACCATGTAATTAGAGGTTTTATACCGTCTCAAAGAATTGAAAAGTTTTCGAGAGGCTGGCAGTTGTAAAACTTTAAAAGTAGCTTCTTGTGTAGGATCTTATTAGTGATTCAAGTCATCAATCATACAGATCCAGGACTGCCAGATATTCTGTGATAAACTGTAATAGGATCCATGTCTTTTTGATGGCTGGCTTCTTATATTTGAAGATGTTTGGTGTAGTGTTACGTCTGACCCATCCCAATGAGGGCAACTAACTCACAGCCCCTCAGACCAAAAGGACGGACAAACTGAGAAGTGTACAAAGTACAGGTGAAGGAATACTTTGGAAAGGATGGAAAAGATAAAGAATGCAAAAAGAGGGGTCTCATCCTACTCTGATCTTGACTATGTTGCAAGTTGATGGATGTGACACGAGATACAGAATATGTTGCAGATGACGGAGTTACAAAATTCGGAAACTTTTTTTTTTTGAAACAAAGAACCAAAGGGAAAATAGTGTTATGCAGCTTAAGAAACAAAACAAGAAAAAACACATTATATGGTACTGTTCTGTAATGCTGTCTGTCTATTATTAAGGCCCACAACTAGTATGTTATGTGTGCCTCAAAATAACAATGTTTCACACCCATATGAGAGATTTATGAAACAGATAATATAAATTGAACGTCTAACACAGTATATTAACCTTTAGTGACCAGCCCATAGTGTTTTTACATCCTAGCTAAGTGGGCTTTAATCCCAGAGGACGCAAAAGCATGCATCCCCCGTGGGCTACAGACATGACAGCTCCATGCTATCGGTACCCGGAAGTAGCTGACGACATGGAGCTGTTATGGAGGGGCCACGGCGAGCCCCCCCGGAAATTCTATCGGTGCTATCCAATGCATAGCACTGATCGTATTAAAGTGCAAAAACGTTTTATAAAAGTCAAAGATTCAGCTGCCCTCATAGATCGGATCTAACTCACAGCCAGGGGATGTCACCAGGGACCAATGGATAACGGCGATCACAGAAAAGTGAAAAAAAGGTAATAAAAGTTAAAGCTTCATCTCCCCTCATGGATCGGATCCACGAGGGGAGGTGAAAATACTCACCCCGGTCCACCGTGATGTCCTTCAGTGATTGGGACCTGCCGCGGGCTTCTGCGCAAGGAGATTGCAGGGATCAATGCAGGTGTCATGGCAACCAAGGGCCAAGCAAGACATCCCTGTAGGGTGGTTTGATAGACTGCCTGCCTGATAGCAGTATGATACAATGCCATGGCATTGCATCATACTTATGTCATGGGGTTTTCATGACAGATGGCTGTGATTGGTTCATTAAGCGCTGAAGTGATTGGCTGAGCAGTGGCGCTCAAGAATCAATCAAAGCCAGCACTTCCTGGAGACATGATTTTTGAACCCCCTGGCTAGGAAGCACTGGCTGAAGACTACAGACAAGTGTGCCGGAGCTGCTGGAGGAGAAGTGCGGTGCAGTTGACAGCGCCTGTTAGGTACTGTATTATTTTTTTTTTATGCCGATTAAACTGCGTTTTCATGGGATGCGTTGCAACAAAAAGGAAGGCTCAATAGGGAAACATGGACTACAGAACATCCCAAATTGCGGCTGTATAGAGCATGCCACATTTTTTTTTCTCTTGCAATGTAGCATCCTACAAAACATCACTAGTGTGAAGGAACCCATTGGAAAGCAAAGGCTTCACATACATGCGTCTTACAGCACTGTCGTATCGCGAGGAAATCACACTATTTTGTCGCCTCTGTGAAAGCGGCCTAACAGTATGCAGGATAGCACCCCAATGTTGGAGTTTGTTCCGCATATGTATGATACAGTATACTATAACATACATATGCAGAACAGACTCCAACATCGGAGCGCCGTCCTGCATACTGGTAAAAACATGTGTCTCCCCTCATCTGACATGGAAGCTATGCAGTGAAATCTTAATGTCAGACGAAGGCTGACACTGAATTGCGAAGGGTTAGTTTTTAAAAAACTGCTAATAAAATCATCATAGCAGTTCATTTTTATATGTTTCTGTTGAGTAATTCGAAGGAATCCACAACGCGCTTTCCCAGCGAAATAAACAAGACCTGGGTCATGTACGAGAGGCGGGGAAATTGGATTGGAAGGGGTTAAACTACCGTTATGAACATACAATTACATTCTTACAGAGCACAGCCTTAGTTCTGCTGACCAGTAATTGGGACATATATTGTGCAATTGGAAAATGAACATAACATTAACCTAAATATCAGAAACGATTGTATCATGTTATTACAATCGTATCGCAGAATGTTTTTTAAAGAAAAGTCAGTGTACACAATACTTGAAATAGTGGTAAAAAATATACATTCTAATACATCAAATATGTTTTCATCTAACAATAAATTGAGCAGCCTTTCCTCTGCTGAAATTGCATTCCTAATCATAGCGCTGGCAAATCTTAAGTTCTGATGTTTTATCTTCAGCAATCTTTGAAATGCGTCAATAGTGAGTCCACAGAAAGATTTTTTAACTTCTCCGGATACCTTTAAATAAGATGAAACGTTTATTAGATTACTTCCGACAAGAAACAAAACATGCTTATTGCATTCTCAAATCAACATAGAGGTTCGTGAAGTGACCCTTATTGGTTCTCTCCAAAGGAAGAAGGTGCACCCAATACCTTCTTCTTCTTATTTGCTCCTGTGTCAAATAATGAGGAAAAACAGATACATTAAGATATCCAGTGTAAGATGAAAAATAAATAAAAATTAGGACTAAAAAATTTCAAACATTTTTACCTGCCACAGATGTTGCCGTTTCATAACCATCAAAGTCACATTCAACATCATCTGCGAATGATGTCTGCGTAGTTGTAGGGGCCGCACATTGGAAGAATTTCTATCTACGGCACAGGAAAACAGAATGAAATGCACAGAACGCTGTGTGCTCTTTACTTGTAAAGCAAAAGGGCAACTAAAAGGTCAATAGGCGGAAATAAATAAGCTGCTCTTCAGAAGGGGTGGGGTGGAATTATTTTCGCAATTTTAAAGACTTGAGTTCATTAGAAACCAACACTAGATAACCAAACCGCAGCACATTCTGCAGCATGAAAACACAAGTGCACACATTGTAAAAAAAAATCCATCCCCTAGAAGAAGTTGTCGGATGGAGTGAAACTTTGTGTGATAGTAACGGTGATATAAGTGATTACAATATCAGAGCAAAAGGAGAATTTATTGTGGAAAACTGAACACTTGAAAGAAGGCTCTAATACCCTGGTGTATTGCGCCTTTAGCGTGGATACAAGATGTGATGCGAGTGGGCATGGAGGCCTGCAGGTTCTTTATGGTATTCTGCAGCATATCACTTCACATTTGCTGTAATGAGCCTCTAGATTGGTGGTGGTGAACCTATGGCACATGTGCCAAAGGTGGCACGCAGGGCCCTCCCTGCTGGCACACACGCTGGCGGCTGCTCACCACGGTAATGAATACCAGCTGGGGGGGGGGGGGTTCTGCAGCTTCTGGATGGTATTCATTCAGGGACGCTAATTCCAGGCGCACACTGTGACATCAGTGTGCACTTGGGATCCTCCTTCCCTGACGTCTCCTCCTTGGTTCTGCAAGAGCAGAGGGAAGGTGGCATCCGGACGCACACACTGATGTCCACAACAATGCCAAGCAGAGGAGCAGCAGCGCTTCGTCGAGGAGGAAGTAAGTATATGGGTCTCAGGGAGGCACTTTTCCTACTGAGGCTGATATAGGAGATACTATTAGTAATAGTGTCCCCTATATCGGCCCCAGTAGTAATAGCATTACTACTGGGGCCGCTGTGGGGGTCACTATCACTACTAGGGCTACTGTGGGGGTCACTAATACTACTAGGATATGTTTACATGTGGCGAAAATGCTGCAGAATGTCCTCAGTGGAAATTTCCGTGGCAAATTACGCAGCATTTTTGCATCCAAAAAGCAGTTAAAAACTGTCTATTTTGAAACAGCCCTGTCCTTTTTATAACAACGGACGTAAAATCATACGTTGTGATAAGCTCCGCCTCCTGACATGTTGGCACTTTGTGATAAATGAGTGGGTTTTGGGTTGTAGTTTTGGCACTCAGTCTCTAAAAGGTTCGCCATCACTGCTCTAGATTGTGCAAACTTGTAGGCTGTTGAGGTTGGCGCCCCAGATGGTCCCACACATGTTCTATCGATGATAAATCTGGCGACCGGGCAGCCATGGAGGTGTGCCAATGTTGTGGAGACATTCCTATGTCCCCCTTATATGTGGCCGAGCATTATCATGCTGGGAAATGCCTCTTGGAAGCCGCCATGAAAAGAACACATGTGGCTGCAGGATGTCCTGAACATATCACTGAGCTGTCATTGTCCCTCGTACCACTACTAGGGGTGACCGACTGTCATATGTGATGGCCCCCCAGACCATCACACCAGCAGGGGGTAGGCAGGATTAAGGTGCTTACGCTGAGGTCTCCAGACATGAGCATGGCCATCGTAAGTGCCCAAATTAAACCTGGATTAATCACTGAAGCAGTCCAATTTCATTATTCAGCTTCTCACATCCCAATAATGCGCCCCCTCAGACTCTGGTAACCGCTGAAATCTCTTCTCTGCGTTGTAGAGGCATTTAGTGGTCAACAAGCTCTACACAAGCGGAAGAAGAGGTCCCTACACACAAGGAGCCTCCGAGAGCCTTCTTATAGGCCAAGGGGGGAACCACATTTAGGGCCTTAGGTGACAAGACTGTTCATCTAATCACACCACAACGCCAATCATTTGCATATCTGCCTGGGATGTAACTGCATGCCGAGTTTTTCAGCAAAACGGCAATTTCTTCTAGGGGCGGGATTATTTTTGACAAAGAGTGTACATATACAAAATCTGCAACAAATTTTGCACAGTTCGTTAACTCTGGCAATCTGCAGCATAATTTGTGCAGCACAGACATTGTGTATGAAGGTAGCTAAATTATGCTTTCAGGGTTCCTGCACATGGGCAATTTTGAGCGTGTTTTCGCGTGAGCAAAATTGTTTACGCAAACTGCAGACAATAGAGCCCGTTGATTTCAATTGGTTCACTCACATTAAGCATTGTTGTGCCCGTATTTCCATTTAGCGAAAAAATACGCAACATCCTCTATTTTTGTGTACATTTGCGCACCCGAGGCTTAATAGGTATCTTAGATGGTGCACAGATGCGCACACCATCCACATGAAAATGTGCTCATAACTTTGTGATTTTGCAGTGTTAATTGCTAACACTGGAGACTATTTAGGTTGCTGACCTGGTCTCTCGATGTTAACGGGCCCAGCAGCGCAAAAATGTACAGTAAAGTGGTCGGGAACACGTGCAAAAGGATGTGCTCATGCTCCATGCAGAGCGCAATCACGTCATCCACTTGTGAGCATATCTACGCATACACTCGTGTGCAGGAGCCCCAAAGAGGCATGCTGTGGGGTTCATATCTGCAGCATTTTTCAGATTTCAGGGCTTCTCGACACTAGCGTATGCGTATATACACTCGCAAGAGTATGACGTGATTGCGTTGTGAATGGAGAGCCATCACGTGTTCTTGCAACCATATCCCTATTGCTTACTATACTCTTTTATGCTACTGGGCCCGTTCACATTTGAACCGGCTGAGTAGCCTAATTAGTCCGCACTGTTATTAATGAACAACGTGAAATCGTGCAGCTACATGCAGAAAGAAATTGTTCAGTACGCAAATTTGCGCACCCCAAAAAATTCCTATGGTGCCTTGGGTAGGCAAATGCGCCGAAAATGCAGCATGTCCCCTTTTTTTCCAATGTGCGCGCAAAAATGCTGAATGTGATGGAATCCATTCAATTCAATGGATTTTATTGTCATCAGTTTGCGCAAGAGGTTTTGTGCACGAAAATGCATGCAAAATCACCTGTGTGTAGGAGCCCCTAGGCAGCAGTAAAAATCTGCAATGTGCAAAGCACACTTGTCAAATCTCATTCACTTGCGTTACGCAATAGATGCTGCGGAAATTCCACAGTATTGTATAAAGGCCTTCTTAGCCAATAGGATTAGTTTGGAAAGACTGAGTTTACTGGAAAATGTTCGGCCGTAATGTTGGACTTCACTGACCATCCTCAAATTGGGAGAAGACGAGGAATCAGAAATGAAAGATGCAGCATCTACAGATAGAGTGTATCAGACCTGGTTTGATACATTCAATTTCAGTCTCATCATGGCTGGAGGGCTCCAGTCATTACATATATTAAAGAAGGAATTACAGAGCAGCAAACACTGAAAGGAACAATTCAGTGTATACCGTGCAGTGCTGCTAATAGAACAGCTTATTGATCCGCACCTGTGACTAGAGATGAGTGATAACTCTGCCGCGAAAAGGGAAATTAACGGTGTGCAAGGTTTAAATCATTTTTCTGGTAAACTGAACACCGGGAGCAGCAGGAAAGTTTGTATGAGGTCAACTTCCAATACAAAGTGTTTCGTGCCTGCTGGGTGCTGGGGGAATAATGTTTCTCATTGTGGTGAGAACCATAAGGCTGTAGGGAGATTTATAGGCAATGCAATGCTTCCTGGGACAAGCTATGCAAATATGTGATGGAATAATTCTTCCAACGCTCCACCTATTAGAGTAGTAAGTACCCTATAAGGGCTCATTCACATGCGGGAATTTGTGCAGCAAATTACATGTGCAAAAAAAAACATGACTATTAGAACCAATGGTTTCCTATGGAAACATTCAGATGAAGGAATGTTAGCCGTGCCAAAGAAAAAAAAATCACACTTTAAAAAGATATGAGCGACTGAAATTCAGCAACTGAAATTCCCTGCTGTGTGAAAAGATAGGGCCTGACCTATCTTTGATGCCCAAAGCACAGGAGTTTCCATAGACTCCTATGGGAGCTGGGAAAAAAAGAAGGGAGATTAGCTAAACATTCCGATTGTTTAGTTTAACCCCTTCCCGCTATATAACGTACATGTACGTCCTGCAGTGTCGTGGTATGTTTGAAGAGAGATCGCACAGCTATCTCTTGTCATACAGCTCGGGTGCCGGCTGTTTATTACAGCCGACACCAGTGGCAACAGCTCAGATCGGCCGCAATGCCAATCGAAGCTGTTAGCCATTGAAATACTGCTGTCAATTCTGACAGTGGCATTTAAATCCGATGTTCAGGGGTACAATAAGGCCTTCCCTGTGATGAGATCGCAGGGAGCCATGTGGGTGACATGGCAGCCAGGGGCCTTGTGAAAGGCCCGAGGGCTTTCTTGGCAGAATGCCTATCAAGCCATCCCTGTGGGGTGGCTTGAAAGACTGCCTGCCCGATCTAGTATGATGTAATGCTACGGCATTACATCATACTGCAAAAACAATCAAACCATCACATGTTGCAGCCAATTGAGGGGACTAAAAGAAAAAGTAAAAATCAGAACAATAAAGCTGTACTAATTATTTAAAAAAAAAGGTAATAAAAGTTCAACCCCCCACCTTTTGCCATATTTACAATAAAAGAATTTAAATAATAAAACAAAAATACATATTTGGTATCACTAGGTCTGTAAAAGTCTGATCTATCAAAGTAACTCATTATTTATCCCGCACGATGAACGTCATCCGAAAAAAAAATAAAGAACACCAGAAATGCACTTTTTTTGGTCACCCTAAGAAAACTAAGTAAAAATGCAATGAAAAGCGATCAAAAAGTCGTTTGTATTCCAAAAAACTACAGGATGTCCTGCACAAAATGATCCTTTGCACAACTATGTCAACAGAAAAATAAAAAAGTTATTGCACGCAGAATATGGCGGCAGAAAATAAAAAAAATAAATAAATGTCTTTGAAAAAAAAAAAACTATTGGTTTTGTATCATAGTAATCGTACCGAGTGACCCATAGAATAAAGTTATCATGTCATTTTTGTTCCAGTTTGTGCGCCGTAAAAACAAGATGCACCGAAAGATGACGGAATGTCGCTTTTTTCATTTTACTCCACTTAAAATTTTTTAAAAGTCTTTCAGTAAATTATATGGTACATTAAATAGTACCAATGAAAAATACAACTTGTCCCAAAAAAACAGCAAGCCCTCATACAGCGACCTTGATGGATAAATAAAGGAGTTACGATTTTTAAAAGGGGGGAGGATAAAGCAAAAATGGCAAAAAAGGGCAGCATCATTAAGGGGTTGAACTGCTGGGAATGGTAGGGTGGAGGAAGATTAGTGATGTTAAGCTAAACATCCGATTGTATGTATGTACTGTATGTAGTGTAGTGAAGGATTTATGCTGGGCAGAGGAAATAAAAATCTCTATCTCCCAGCAGAGCATTTTTTCGGCAACCCATGGCTCTAGATTGTGTGAATGAGCGATTTTAATGCTAATGAGGCTTGCGGAAAATCGTTCATTTATGCAATTTTTAGAGAAGTTAACAACAATTTTGATGCCCCCGTGGATGAAGCCTAAAGCCTGGTTTAGACACAATGATTATCGCTCAAAAAATCTTTTGAGCCACAATCGTTGTGTGCTTTTTACAGGGCCGCTTGTCTTTTGCATCCAGCTGTTCTCTGCACGGAGCGCCCGGCTGTTATACAGCCGAGCACTCTGAGCAGGGGATGAAGAACACAGCTGGACCGCTCTGTTCTTCATATCCAGCCTATCTTCAGGGAGCAGGATACAGCTGAAACAATAGTATCAGCTGTATCCCAGAATTCCAGATAACTGATCGCTTGTCTTTTAGCATGCTGAAAGATCAGCGATGGCTTAATGAAAACTGCATGATGTCAGTGCAGTTAGACACAACGATTATCGCTCAAAAGATGGCTTTGAGAGATTTTTGAGTGAAAATCGTTGTGTCTAGAAGGATATTGAGTCTATATCTGGTGAACATAGTCCATAGCTATTGGGAAAGTAAACAGATACAGACTAACACATCCATTGTGCAGACTCAGCATTGGCAAATGTGGGCAGATGCCATGGCCCACTGAGTCAGGGGGGACCCACTTGCTGACAAGAGGTGGGTCACAGGGAGGCCTGGGCTGAGACTGCTGGGTCATGCACAGCTGTTGAGACCCCCTGATTGTAATTTGAAGTGTGTTTATTTAAAAAAACAAAAAATGTCCATTCTAACCACCTGTGTCGCTCTCCAGCAGCTGTAATTGGCGCCATTGTCCCTCACTGCCTTCCACTTCTACATTGTGTGATTATGTGACAATCACATGATCACTTTAGTCAAGTCCTGTCCTCAGTGTTAGTTGAAGCAGGGGAATGTCGGCAGTAATCATGTGATTGTCACATGATCGCACAATGCTGAAGTCAGAAGTGGACAATGGCATTCTTTACAGCTGCCTGCGAGTGGCACAGGAGGTGAGCATGGACTGATTGTTATTTTATTACATAGAAGGGGGTGTTGGGAGCATTTTTTTTTCCATAAAGGGGCATTATTTTCTAAAGGTGGCATTATTACTGAAAAGAGGCCAACCATGCATTTTTTTCTGAAAAGGGGGCATTACTTCTTAAAGGGGTGAACATGGTTTTATTTCTGAAAGGAGGGAAATCAGGCATTACTTATAAAAGAGGCCAAACAGGTATTGTTACCGAATGGGGACAAAAGGTGGTATTATTACTGAGTAGAGGCTTAAGGCATTATTATGAAGTGGAGGCACTTTTACAGTCTATTGGTCACAATAAGCAGTGCTTACTGTGTAATGCTTACAGGGGGACAAAATGGGGATAGTACTATTGTGTTGGGGACCACAAGTGGCATTATGACTAGCTTGGTTACTATAAAAGGGGATATTGTATAAAGATGTAGATAATGTAGGGAGGGTGATGGGAAAGTGAGTAGCCAAAGATGTCTATGCATCAAATTCTGCAGACTCAAGTTGTGGCTGGAAGAAGTCATTATGGCGGTCTGGACGTCATATGCTGTAGGTGTATACATCAGGTCACGTTGCTTCACCTTATCCTAATAACTGCAGGCCAATATATTAAGGCTGTGATATTTTCTACAGAGACCCTCATCATAAGGGATCTATGGGAAACTGAATAGTACTTACATATCTACCAGTAAATATTGAGTACGCACCAAGGGATTCCATATATGTATTTTGGTGGGAAAGCCCTAGTACTGCACACTGGGATACAGTTGTTGTGTGTTTTGTATTTGTCTGTCCCGTCTTGGTAGTCCATTGCCCCAGGACTTTTTAAATAATTTATTAATAAAGAATTTATAAATTTAGGGAACTTATCTGTGAAAGTGCCCTGGAATTGATTTCCCATGGTAGGTTGTAAAAGACTCTTCTCCCACTCATTTCACTTCCCCCTCGCTTCAGACTACTCTCTTCCTTTTCTTTCTCTTCTTTATCTCTACATCCTCTGGCTCCTTCCTCCACTTTCAACCACCTCTTCTCTCCCTCACTCCTCCAGGACTGAACTCAACCCCCTTAACTCCACCCTCTCTCTCACATTTATACTTTCTTTGTCACCCAATCATAGGCAAGGGCCTAACTAACTGTCTAATGCCCAAGCTATCTAAGGATGATTAACAGTAGTGACAGTGAATTAGCTGATATTCTACCTAATCATGCAGAGCTAGCAAATATGAATATTATACATTAGAAATTAACCCCTAGTAAGCCAGATATTATTGTTGTTTCATAATGAAACATACATTTCACTTCATTTTCCCTAGTTTCTCCTTAGTACACACAATTTTGCTGACCCAGTATTAAATGTGCTGTGGGACCCCAAACTCTGGGTAACTACACAACTAGAAGGGGCTGATAAGACTAGTATGTGACATAATTTTCACAGGGCATTTTTGGCATGATGGAAGCAGATTTTAGTAAATAAACATATTGCTAGAATGCTTAACCCTTTCCAATCCAATTTTGGATTCAGGGTTTCCTAAAAGGCTTTCTCTTTTTGCTGTTATACAATGGTGCCATCTGCTGGCTAAAGCCAGTGTGTGTGCGCCACAGAGGCTCTGACAGCGGAGTGACTGGCAATAGCCGGTAGGAATACCGCGTTGGACGTCTTCTGACATTGGAGCTGTACAAGCTTCAATCAGAGTGTAGGAAGACATCAGACAGTGGATTGGAAAGGGTTTATAACACATTTAGGGCTCCCACCCACTAGCCTTTTTTCCTCCACTGCGCTGCGAGAGTAAGTGAAAACTCTCGCAGAGCAATGCGAGAAATCGCAGCGATATCGCTGTGACAGTCTTTTCAATGGGGCCAGCGGCAGCAGCGCTAGCCCCATTGAAAAGATATGGAGAATGCTGCTGACTTCTGCCACAGCTGTGGCAGGAATTTCCTTCATCCCGGCGGGGACCGCGAGGATGAAGGAACCCTCTGTCTCAGCTGTGACAGCTGTCAGCTGCATGCTATCCCATTGCTTTCATGAATGAATAGCTAAGAGCTATCTGCCATTGGCTGAGCGCTCAGCCAATAGCTAAGCAGTACTGCTATTGGCTGAGCCCTCAGCCAATCTGCACAGCCCTTTCAGGAGGCGGGGATTTTTAAATCCCCGTCTGCTGAAAGAGCTCAGTAGCAGTGCCGGGGAGCCAGCCGGAGGACGCGGCTGACAGCAGGAGAGGTGAGTAACTTTTTAATTATTTTTTTAACCACTTTTTGATGATTATCGGGGAAGGGCTTATATTTCAAGCCCTTCTCCGATAATCATTCTGCAGGGCTTGTCAGAAACCACTGCTTTCAATGGGATCGGTAGCAGTGTCGATCCTATTGAAAGCAATGTGATAGCATGCCGCTGACTTCTGCCACAGCTGTGACAGCTGTCACAGCTGTGACAGAGGGTTCCTTCATCCCTGCGGTCCCCGCGGGGGTGAAGAAAAATCCTGCCACAGCTGTGACAGCTGTCACAGCTGTGGCAGAAGTCAGCGGCATTCTCCATATTTTTTCAATTGGGCTAGCGCTGCTGCCGTTGGCCCCATTGAAAAGACTGGCAATGTCGCAGAGATATCCCAGCGATTTTGGGATATCTTCCTGCGTTTTTCTCGCACTGCGATGCGAGACTAACTTTAGAATCGCATCGCAGTGGAGAAAAAAAACGCCAGTGGGTGGGAGCCCTTACTGTTGATATGTATATATAAAGAGAAAGTTTAGTTACTCTTTAACCATATTATGGTAAGACTGTTTTGTGTTTAATTACTGTAATCAACGGAGATCACTTTGTAAAAATGTGTGCTGATTATGGTATTATGCGTATTTTCCTGTTGATCTGTGATAGTAAGAGCCTAATTTATTTAATTGTAATTCAGTGTTAAATAAATACACATTTATAATGCAGCAGGAGCGTGGTTAGACCCACTTCCTGATGCTTAGGACCTGCATTACCAAAAACATAGAATAGTGTGAAGTGGCCCAGTGGAATGTAAGATGCAATTATTGTTCTCACAGAAATGACCCAGGAAGAATATCACAGAAGGAGCAGTGAACTTGAACCAAGCTTTACCTATACTTCAGAGGCACAGATGCATAATGATGGCAACTACTGAGAGACACACAAGCATATCAGTACTCAGGCAAGGCACAACTTGAACAAAAGTTTAACAGAGGCTGTGGTGATAGTCATACTTTCTGTTGCAGCTGTTCTGAGATCTTCACCTTGTTTTCAGACCAGACCAGGGTTCAGCAATGTCTCTGCCTTTCTTGGGGCTGAGGGGCGTGAGTAATGTCAGTTCTTACCTGTCTCTAAGTGGTCTAGGTACGCCTGAGGATCCGCACTTATCAGAGTGATCGGTCAGCTGGTTAGGCAGGGCTCACTCCTGAGATAAGGGGTTTTGTTTAGGGAGAGATTTCCCCATTTTGGTTTAGTTATTTTTGTTATGCACAATGGTGCTTTGGTTTAGTTTTGCATGGTCATGCTTCTTTACGTTTATTTATCCTTCATGTCCAGTCAGGATGTAACACTTTCTTAATTTTCTCTGCTAGTAGCTAGTCAAAATTAATAGTCCTCAGACAAGACTTTTACAGTACAAATATAGCTATAGGCTTGATTTTCCTTATCTCTTGTGAAGAGGCTCCATCCTACACCCAGTGACCCCAATTTAGTTCAGGTTCACTTCACAGGGAGACTCCTCTCTCAACCTGTGGAGCTTTTCCTGATGCATGAAGCCCCGCTTACACCCTCGTGTCTCCAGTGCTCAAGACAGTGAACTCTTGTTCTCTGTCAGTGCTCTCTCAGGCTACTAACGCAATCTCAGTTACCCTTAGTAATAAGGATGTCCCTCTTTCTACCAAAGGCCATTCACCAACTACAAACAACTCGAAACTTCTGCCCTTTTATTGAAATGCATATCACTAAGCCCAACACCATGGCCCTAAATTATGCGCTTTGCATACTTTATGGGCTCCTCCCTAACAGATAGTAATGCACATTGCTCTCAATAATATAATGTTAAGGTTAGTTATCCTGGTGCAGACAGAACTGGGCCCCCCTGACTCCAAAGGCCCTATAGCAGCCACATAGTCTACTTCTATGGAATATATGCCCTTGCATTCAATTAAAGCTATAAGTTAGTCCTTACCTCGTGAACAGAGTGTGCTTAATATTGTACACACAAAATAGAATTATCACAGTCAATAAATAGTTAACCCTGGCCAGAGTTAAATAGTTGCACAGACTGTTTGAAAATAGAAGTCTCCGCTAAAGTAACTTAGTCTTGCAGGAACTTCAGTTAACCAAATGATTAAAACCACTAACTGAAATATGCAATCCCTGTCCCCTGTGGCAAACCTCCCTCTGACACTTGCTTTGCAACAGCTGGGTAATACAATTCCATAAATGCAAATTGCGCTCTCTCTCTTAGGTACAGGAAAATCCATCTCTCCAGTAGTACTGGGGTAGCTCACTCCTCAAAAGGCTCTCTGCTTTTTGCAAAAACTACTGAGTTACACCATACAACAGAAACAGGCGCTAACTTTTATACCCAGCCCATTAGCCAATCAATGGCAGCTCAGGTCCTGGTAATCGAAAGCAGCAAATCCTTTACACCTTTACCCCTTCAGGGGTCTTTTACGTAGGTTGGGGAACATGGCCCCATATGGAGATTGCTCACCTAAACTAATCTATATGTATTTATGTTGCATAGAGTTCCCAAATTTCTTCCTAAATGCATTGCACAATATTCTATACAGTAAAGATATTATAATCTGATTGTCAGCATTACTATTCTACCCGCTTGTAATCACATTCATCTTTTCAGGTGAATTACCATCTAACCAGCAGTCTTCTGCATTTATTTACATCATTAGGAAATGTCATGTATTTGCAAATTATATCCTATTACACATTATATTTTTCACTGCATTCGTATAATACTGTCTAATTGCAGGATAATCAAATGTGATTCATTAAGTTAAAAATAGACAAAGAAGCCAATCAACTGCAATTTTATCATTTAGTGATTGCTGCAGAAGAGGTGATTAGGAATTTGTCTAATTCTCTAAGATGTTTTACAATTTTAGATTGTCATTTGAATGTCTTCATTGTGTCAATTTCTTATTTTTGTATTTAAAATTATTTATTTTCTGATCTTTAAAAGGACTATCCCATCAATTCTATTCATACAAAAAGTTCTTAAAGGGGTTAACATAAGATTGACCTATCAATATGGTAGGTGATAAACGTCTGATCATTGGTGGTCTCACTACGTCACCGATCCTGAGAATGGGGGTTCTATGTCAATGGTGCTAAGAGTACAAGTGCTCAGCTCTCTCCAGCAGTCCAATGGCACAGCAGTGTGTATGCACGATGGCTGCTTAATTCAAGCTACTCCTCTCCAATGGTGGTGTAGTGAGTCCTCAGTAAGGAGGAGAGAAGACCTAGGACCCACAATCTTAGAATCAGTGGGGTTCTCAGTGTTAAGATCCCTATTGATCAGAATTGTATTACCTATCTACATAAAAGGTGATAAAAGTCAGTCTTGAGATAACACTTTTAAAGGCTGTTAATCTGTGCTACTAGAGGTGGGCTCTGAAAAGTATCCATTTCCTTCCCCCTCTGGCAGTTAACAATATAACTGGTAAATCATGGGGTGATGGGCATGCAGTGTCCTGTACCTTTTGTTGGTTCAGTTTCTGACTTGGAGTCTATTAATTCCGGTGATAACTTGGAGGACGTGCATAGCTGGAGTCGATTAAGGTGTACGATCAGAGATTTTCTGTTAGGCTGAGTGATGCAATATAATCCCTTTTCTACAGAGCGTATAGAGGAGATTTTGTAGGGTTGTAGCTCCCAGCGGGAATCTAGTTTGCCCGTGTGTTGTTCTTTACGAAGCCATACGCGATCTCCAATCTGAAGCTTCGTTGCATGAGCTTGTTTGTCAAAGTTAGCTTGCTGTTTTTTCCGTACCCCTTCCAGACGGATTTCCATAATGAGTTGGGCCTCTTTAAAGGGGTTGTCCCGCGGCAGCAAGTGGGGTTATGCACTTCTGTATGGCCATATTAATGCACTTTGTAATATACATCGTGCATTAAATATGAGCCATACAGAAGTTATTCACTTACCTGCTCCGTTGCTAGCGTCCCCGTCGCCATGGTGCCGTCTAACTTCAGCGTCTAATCGCCCGATTAGACGCGCTTGCGCAGATGGGTCTTTTTCCTTCGGCTCGGTTCGGCAGCAGAGGCGTTCTGGCTCCGCTGCCTTGAACGCGTCATCGCGTAGCTCCGCCCCCATCACGTGTGCCGATTCCAGCCAATCAGGAGGCTGGAATCGGCACATGTGACGGGGCGGAGCTACGTGATGACGCGTGCAAGGGGGCGGAGCCAGAACGCCGCTGCTGCCGAACCGACCCGAAGGGAAAAGACCCATCTGAGCAAGCGCGTCTAATCGGGCGATCAGGCGCTGAAATTAGATGGCACGATGGCAACGGGGACGCTAGCAACGGAGCAGGTAAGTGAATAACTTCTGTATGGCTCATATTTAATGCACGATGTATATTACAAAGTGCATTAATATGGCCATACAGAAGTGCATAACCCCACTTGCTGCCGCCGGACAACCCCTTTAAGTCGACATTGATGATCCTGTACCCATTCTGTTGCTGGTAAGGGATTGATTATTGATTTAGTCAGGAACCTGAATCCCCAACACCAAGTCTGAAGGTAATTTTCCCTGTCTGCTGAACATCAGGTAATAAGGGATATACCCCATGGAACAATGAGGTGTGTTGTTATACTTATAGATGAGCTCAGGATTTTAGGCAAACGAGCTCTTTGATTTGAAGCGATGGTTCAGTGTAGCTCTAGGATGGTCTAATTTGCTTTTTCACATAGCCCATTTCCCTGTGGGTGATAAGCGGTGGTTTGAAGTTTCCGGCACTGGTAGACACTACACAGTTCTTGGAACAACTGACACTCAAAATCAGAATCTCTGTCCGAGAGAATGTTCTCCAGTAGAGATGAGCGAAGGTACTCGTCCGAGCTTGATACTCGTTCGAGTATTAGCGTGTTCGAGATGCTCGTTACTCGTGACGAGTACCACGCGATGTTCGAGTTACTTTCACTTTCATCTCTGAGACGTTAGCGCGCTTTTCTGGCCAATAGAAAGACAGGGAAGGCATTACAATTTCCCCCTGCGACGTTCAAGCCCTATACCACCCCCCTGCAGTGAGTGGCTGGCGAGATCAGGTGTCACCCGAGTATAAAAATCGGCCCCTCCCGCGGCTCGCCACAGATTTATTCTGACATAGAGGAGGGAAAGTGCTGTGTGCAGTAGTGTGGAGGCTGCTTTTTGCAGTGTTGCACTTTTTTTTTTGTATATCGACCGTGCAGAGCATTGCGCCCTGCAGTAATTATACATAGTCCAGGGCCAGTAGTGGTGGTGAGGCAGGGACAGAAGACATATTTATTGAATATAGGCAGTGGGCCTTTCCAAAAACATTTGGGAAAAAAAATCTATTTGGGCTGCCTGTGACTGTCATCAGTGTACTGGGTCTGGGCTGGGTGTAGTTGTCCTCCTAATTCATACGCAGCCAGCTAAGTGTTACAGCAGGCTTGCGCAAAATTATTTCCTGGCTCTGTGTTGGCTGTTACATCACCGCTGTATTCCAGTCCACAGTGTAACAGCCTGCAGTAATTATACATAGTCCAGGGCCAGTAGTGGTGAGGCAGGGACAGAAGACATATATTTATTGAATATAGGCAGTGGGCCTTTCCAAAAACATTTGGGAAAAAAAATCTATTTGGGCTGCCTGTGACTGTCCTCAGTGTACTGGGTCTGTGCTGGGTGTAGGTGTCCTCCTAATTCATACGCAGCCAGCTAAGTGTTACAGTAGGCTTGCGCAAAATTATTTCCTGGCTCGGTAAGCGAGGGGTAGGGGTAAGGGTAGGCCTAGAGGACGTGGACGAGGGCGAGGACGCGGAGGCCCAAGTCAGGGTGTGGGCACAGGCCGAGCCAGTGCGGTGGCCAGGGGTAGAAGCAGGGCCAGACCGAATAATCCACCAACTGTTTCCCAAAGCGCCCCCTCGTGCCATGCCACCCTGCAGAGGTCAAGGTGCTCTATGGTGTGGCAGTTTTTCACAGAGATGCCTGACGACCGACGGATAGTGGTGTGCAACCTTTGTCGCGCCAATATCAGCTGGGGAGCCACCACCACCAGCATGCGCAGTCATATGATGGCCAAGCACCCCACAAGGTGGGACGATGCCCGTTCACCGCCTCCGGTTTGCACCACTGCCTCTCCCCCTGTGCCCCAACCTGCCACTGAGATCCAACCCCCCTCTGAGGACACAGGCACTACCATCTCCTGGCCTGCACCCACACCCTCACCTCCGCTGTCCTCGGCCCCATCCAGCAATGTCTCTCAGCGCAGCGTCCAGACGTCGCTAGCGCCACTGTTTGAGCGCAAGCGCAAGTACGCCACCACGCACCCGCACGCTCAAGCGTTAAATGTGCACATTGCCAAATTGATCAGCCTGGAGATGCTGCCGTATAGGCTTGTGGAAACGGAGGCTTTCAAAAGCATGATGGCGGCGGCGGCCCCGCGCTACTCGGTTCCCAGTTGCCACTACTTTTCCCGATGTGCCGTCCCAGCCCTGCACGACCACGTCTCCCGCAACATTGTACGCACCCTCACCAACGCGGTTACTGCCAAGGTCCACTTAACAACGGACACGTGGACAAGCACAGGCGGGCAGGGCCACTATATCTCCCTGACGGCACATTGGGTGAATTTAGTGGAGGCTGGGACAGAGACAGAGCCTGGGACCGCTCACGTCCTACCCACCCCCAGAACTGCGGGCCCCAGCTCGGTGCTGGTATCTGCGGCGGTGTATGCTTCCTCCACTAAAGCACCTTCCTCCTCCTCCTCCTCCAACGCAACCTCTGTCTCGCAATCAAGATGTGTCAGCAGGAGCAGCACGTCGCCAGCAGTCGGTGTCGCGCGGCGTGGCAGCACAGCGGTGGGCAAGCGTCAGCAGGCCGTGCTGAAACTACTCAGCTTAGGAGAGAAGAGTCAGACGGCCCACAAACTGCTGCAGGGTCTGACAGAGCAGACCGACCGCTGGCTTGCGCCGCTGAGCCTCCAACTGGGCATGGTCGTGTGTGACAACGGCCGTAACCTGGTGGCGGCTCTGCAGCTCGGCAGCCTCACGCACGTGCCATGTCTGGCCCATGTGTTTAATTTGGTGGTTCAGCGCTTTCTGTAAAGCTACCCACACTTGTCATACCTGCTCGGAAAGGTGCGCACATTTCCGCAACTCCAAGACGGACGCTGCCACCCTGCGGACCCTGCAACATCAGTTTAATCTGCCAGTGCACCGACTGCTGTGCGACGTGCCCACACGGTGGAACGCTACGCTCCACATGTTGGCCAGGCTCTATGAGCAGCGTAGAGCTATAGTGGAATACCAACTCCAACATGGGCGGCGTAGTGGGAGTCAGTCTCCTCAATTCTTTACAGAAGAGTGGGCCTGGTTGGCAGACATCTGCCAGGTCCTTGGAAACTTTGAGGAGTCTACCCAGATGGTGAGCGGGGATGCTGCAATCATTAGCGTCACCATTCCTCTGCTATGCCTCTTGAGAAGTTCCCTGCAAAGCATAAAGGCAGACGCTTTGCACTCGGAAACGGAGGCGTGGGAAGACAGTATGTCGCTAGATAGTCAGAGCACCCTCATGTCTATATCTCAGCGCGTTGAGGAGGAGGAGGAGGGGGAGGAGCATGAGGAGCAGGGGGAAGAGACAGCTTGGCCCACTGCTGAGGGTACACATGCTGCTTGCCTGTCATCCTTTCAGTGTGTATGGCCTGAGGAGGAGGAGGAGGAGGAGGAGGATCCTGAAAGTACCCTTTCTCGTGACCCTCGCGTTACTCGCATTCTGGCCACTACGGATTACTGGGTGTACACACTGCTCGACCCACGGTATAAGGAGAACCTTTCCACTCTCATTCCCGAAGAGGAAAGGGGTTCGAGAATGATGCTATACCACAGGGCCCTGGTGGACAAACTGATGGTAAACTTCCCATCCGACAGCGCTAGTGGCAGAAGGCGCAGTTCCGAGGGCCAGATAGCAGGGGAGGCGCAGAGATCAGGCAGCATGTACAGCGCAGGCAGGGGAACATTCTCCGAGGTCTTTGCCAGCTTTATGGCTCCCCAGCAAGACTGTGTCACCGCTCCCCAGTCAAGGCTGAGTTGGCGGGAGCACTGTAAAAGGATGGTGAGGGAGTACGTAGCCGATCGCACGACCATCCTCGGTGACGCCTCTGCCCCCTACAACTACTGGGTGTCGAAGCTGGACACGTGGCCTGAACTCGCGCTGTATGCCCTGGAGGTGCTTGCTTGTCCTGCGGCTAGCGTCTTGTCAGAGAGGGTGTTTAGTGCGGCTGGGGGAATCATCACGGATAAGCGTACCCGCCTGTCAACCGACAGTGCCGACAGGCTTACACTCATCAAGATGAACAAAGCCTGGATTTCCCCAGACTTCTCTTCTTCACCAGCGGACAGCAGCGATACCTAAGCAATACGTAGGCTGCACCCGCGGATGGAAGCATCGTTCTCTATCACCATCAAAAACGGGGACATTTTTGCTTCATCAATCTGTGTATAATATTCCTCCTCCTCCTCCTGCTCCTCCTCCTGAAACCTCACATAATCACGCCGAACGGGCAATTTTTCTTAGGCCCACAAGGCTCAGTCATATAATTTTTCTAAACAATTTTTATACGTTTCAATGCTCATTAAAGCATTGAAACTTGCACCTGAACCAATTTTTATTTTAACTGGGCTGCCTCCAGGCCTAGTTACCAATTAAGCCACATTAACCAAAGCGATTAATGGGTTTCACCTGCCCTCTTGGTTGCGCATGGGCAATTTTTCTGAGGTACATTAGTACTGTTGGTACACCAATTTTCTGGGGCCCTCGCCTACAGTGTAATCCAATTAATTTTTTGCCCACCTGCATTACAGCTGATGTTACATCAGCTGTGTTGGGCAATGCAATGGGATATATTTATGTACCGCCGGTGGGTTCCAGGGAGCCACCCATGCCGTGGGTCCACACAGAGTTGTAACTACATGTGTCCACTTCTAAAGTGCCCCAGTCTGACTGGGGCATGCAGTTTGGGCCGAAGCCCACTTGCATTAAACATGACATTACCTCAGCTGTGATGGGCAATGCAATGGGATATATTTATGTACCGCCGGTGGCTTCCTGGCACCCACCCATGCTGTCGGTCCACACGGAGTTGTAACTACATGTGTCCACTTCTAAAGAACCCCAGTCTGACTGGGGCATGCAGTGTGGGCCAAAGCCCACCTGCATTTAATCGGACGTTACCTCAGCTGTGATGGGCACTGCAATGGGATACATTAATGTACAGCCGGTGGGTTCCAGGGAGCCACCCATGCTGTGGGTGCACACGGAATTCCCATTGCGGAGTTGTACCTGCCTGTGACTATTTATAAAAAAACGCGGTCTGACTGGGGCATGCGGACACCTTGACAGAATGAATAGTGTGTGGCACATAGGTTCCCCATTGCTATGCCCATGTGTGCAGTTCCTGATGGCGGTGGCACAGGATTATATTTCTCATTGCTTCTGTACAGCATTGTGGGCTATCGCCCCGCCCCTTTTAAAGAGGGTCGCTGCCTAGCCGTGGGGGGGGGGGGGGGTGGTTGGGCAGCATGTAACCCAGGAGAAGTGGCAGCGTAGTGTCATACAGGCAGTGATTGTGCTTTGTTGGAGGTAGTGTGGTGCTTAGCTAAGGTATGCATTGCTAATGAGGGCTTTTCAGAAGTAAAAGTTGTTGGGGGGGGGCCCCACTCTTGCCGCTATTGTGGCTTAATAGTGGGACCTGGGAACTTGAGATGCAGCCCAACATGTAGCCCCTCACCTGCCCTATCCGTTGCTGTGTCGTTCCCATCACTTTCTTGAACTGCCCCGATTTTCACAAATGGAAACCTTAGCGAGCATCGGCGATATACAAAAATGCTCGAGTCGCCCATTGACCTCAATGGGGTTCGTTACTCGAAACGAACCCTCGAGCATCGTGATAATTTCGTCCCGAGTAACGAGCACCCGAGCATTTTGGTGCTCGCTCATCTCTATTCTCCAGACATCCATAGTATAGATTGAAGTGTTTCCACATGGTATCAGCGGTGTTTTTTTGGCAGTAAGGTCTTTAATAGGTATGGCCACAGTGAATTTAGTATAGTGATCTATAATAGTCAGTATGTAGCTATATCCTGACAGGCCTAACTCAATCTTCAAATGATCTATGGCTAAGAGTTCCAACGGTTTACTTTCTGATCAGATCTAGTTTTTCGGTGGGCCTCACAGGTGGCACACTCTTGGCACCACTTCTCTATGTCGACCATCATTCCTATCCAATAGAACCAAAGGCAGATCGTGGCTTCTGTCTTACCTACTGATCATGATAAGCAGCCAGAACCTGACTAGCATCCCAACCGGGAATCAGTGTCTGATGCACTCGATGACTACAGGTAGGATCTGTGGAGTTTCTTAGCATGAGGCCTTTTTTGTAGGAACAGCCTTTTTCTCTGTCTCCAGAGACGTTGGAGCTCTGGGTCTGGGATTTTTCGGACAATCACTTTCGGGATTGTTCCTGACAACAAATATTCTTGTAGGTCTCTGAAAGTTTGGCTGTCTTGCTGTAGCAGGAGCCATTTTTGATGGTCATTTTGAAAGTTTAGAGATTTGCTGGATGATTGCATGGCAGATGAGTAACTTTGTTGAGCTGGCCAAATTTTTAAGTCAGGCATTTCTACTTCTTCTCATTGATCTTCTTCTGGGAAGTAGTCAATAGTTTTAGGTACTCTAAACAGTGCATCGGTGTTGGCATTAGCTTCCCAGCTCAGTATTTAGCACTAGAGTCGAAATTAGTTATCCTGGAGAGCCATCTCTGTTTTAAAGCTCCTGTCTTTGCTGAATTTTAAATGGGCAACGGGATTGTTGTCAGTATAAGCCACAAATTTTGCAGCTGCTAAATAGTCTCTGAATTTCTCTGTGACAGCCCACATGAGCGCCGACAGTTCTAATTTAAAGGAGCTATAATTTTGATCATTTCATTCTGAGCCTGTCAGGGAATGGCTGGTATAAGCAATCACTCTTTCTGCCTTCTTGCACCTGACTCAGGACTGCGCCCAATCTCTTGAGACTAGCGTATATGTAAAGATTAAAAGACTGAGTATAGTCAGCATATGCCAAAATTGGGGGTCTAATTAGTTTTTCCTTTAGAACTGGAAAAGCATGATGAGAATACATTTATGATGGGGCTCCTTAGACTGTCCTCTCAATATTACTTGTAGTGGTGCAGCAATGCCAGCAAAATTTGGTATAAAGCGCCTGTAGTAGCCTACCAACCCTAGGAAACTGCGAACATCTTTCAAAGTCTTTGGGGAAGGCCAGTTTTCTCGGGATCTGGACATAACCCATTGGTGCTGACAATTTGACCCAGGTACTTGACTTGTGTTTGCGGCAGATGGCATTTGGATGGTTTAACCTTAAGTCCATGAGTAATAAGGATATGAAATACTTCTCTTGGGTGTTGCGGATGATCCTTGTAGATTTTAGAATATATAATGGCATCATTTAGGTACAGCAAGACAGTTTCAAAGTTCTTATGACCCAGACAATGCTCCATAAGTCTTTGAAAAATCCTTGGGGCTTTGCACAATCTGAAGGTCATACAGTTGAACTTGAACAGACCCTTAAGAGTAGTGAAGACTGTTTTCTCACGATCAAGATCATACATGGGGACCTGCCAATAACCACTGGTGAGATCTAATGTGAAGAAATAGGCGACAGAGCCTAGAGCAGTCAAGGACTCCTCAATTCTGGGCCGCGGATACACATCTTTGTGAGTGATGTTATTCAATTTGCGGTATTCAACATAGAACCAGATACTACCATCTTTCTTTGTAACCAGTACTATAGGTTCAGCCCAGGAGCTGTAACTTTCCTGAATGATATTACTATCTTTTATTTCTCGAATGAGAGACTTAACTTGCTGATATGAATAGGGGGCATTGGGCGATATTGGTCCTAGATGGGTGCGTAACCATTTGTGGGGATAGTGTGGGAATTGCCTTTTTCCAAGTAAATTTTTATTTAAATTTTCATAACATATATGAAACCTTGGCAGTATCACATACAACGTTACCACAACAAGTGGTCATAAAAGAAGAGATAAACAGACCTTGATTATATATCGCATACAAACAATTAGAATAAATCAATCAATGCGTAAATCACATACATCTTATTTTGTGCTGCCTTTTACTCTTATTTCGAATTATATTTAGATATTCTTAGACTATATCTGTTACTGCATAAACTTTCCATTTTAAACTAGAATTAGAGTTCATATATAACACTATCGAACTGAAACCATAAACTGCCACCAGGGGTACCACATGTCATTACAACTGTTCAGGTTGTTATTGGATTTAGCATATATTTTTTCATAGATATAATGGTCGGACAAAGCATCTAGTAAGTCTTTGATGCAGGGGGGAGCATGTTTTCCATTTTCTAGCTATAAGTTTAGCTATCAGCAAAAAATAACATATCCATTGTCTATGTAACTTAGGGATGTAATCACTCTCCGGCAACAAAAGTGCTAACTGAGGGCTACTCCTCAAGTAGAAGCCCGCTATTCTTTGGATATAGCTAAATACATCACTCCAGAACATTTGAACTTGAGAGCATTCCCAGAAAATATGGTATAATGTGCCTTCCTGACTACAATTTCTCCAGCATTCTTTGCTCATTGTGGGAAAGCTTTTTGTTAATTTGGAGGAAGTATAAAACCATCTCGTCCAAACTTTGTAATCAGTCTGTAGAAGACTAGCAGACAAAGTAGATTTATTTGCCCACTCAAAGGATTTTAGCCATTGAGATTGAGAACATTTTTTCCTCAAGTCCGTTTCCCAGTTTACTAAATGGACCTTTTCTGAGTCTCCCATGTCCCCTGCAAGGACATTATAGAATGCCAGTGTCATTGAATTTTGTGTAGTACTACATTTGAAGAAGTTAGTATTTAAACCCTCTGGAAAGGAGAAGTCCTCCATATGCGAGTCATGTAGAAAGGCTCTTATCTGATAGTAGGAATACAGCTCATTAGCACCTAGCCCACATTTTTCTCTAATTTTATCAAACAGGAGAAACACCCTCCCCTCCAATAGGTCAGATATGAATCTAATTCCTCTACCTCCCCATCCACCAATGTTCAAATCTTGGATAAAATAGGTGAGGATCTCTAGAGGTAGTTCGAGTGGTTGAGTTCCTCGTAAGTCTTTAAGTTTATATACACATAAATTCCAGACTTGTAGTGTTGCTAGCATAGAGGTGACAGATTTTGAACATTTAAGGATGAAGCTAACTTTGGGCAGTGTGGGAAATGCCTTTGATGCAACCAAAGTCTATAGCGTGTTTGCTGAAGGCAGCCTGCTTTTCTCGGGCCACATCCCATACTCCTTGAATGTGATTGTAAGGAAACTAGGGAGCCCGGGTACTGGTAGTCCCTAAAAGCTGCCGCAACCCCTGTCCCTACCTACTTGCCCCCCTGAGCTAGGCCCCAGGGCAACAACTAGGCCAGGGCAAGGGGTCAGACTTACAAACAGATACAGAAACAAACAAACACAAAGGCAAGTCAGGAAGTCCAAGTCGGCAATGGGAGAATACGAAGTACCAGGGATCAGGCGAGGTCAAAGTCGGGTCCAAAAGCAGAGAGTCACAATGGGAAATCAGATCAGAATAATGCGGGTGTAGCCTGGAGACAAACATACACTGGCAGTGTTAGGAGGAAACTGAGATGTTTAAATGCTGTCAGAATTCCCACCCCAGCAGCTGATTGGGGTGGGGAGCCTGACAGCAGCAAGACCCAGACATAAGGCAGCGAGTGCAGAGACCCAGACATCCAGCAGCGAGTGCAGAACATGCTAATCAGGATGTCATGGCAAGGGGGACGGCATCCGCCACATCCCCATCAACTCAATTACCCATGCGCCGCCCCCTAAACATGGGAGCATGCGCCCGGAGCCAGCGTCCGAGATCCTGGGAGCTAGGGGAGGTCACCAGCACCGGGGCTCCCCTGCGCCACACCTCAGCCGCCCGGTTGATAGGACCAGCGGTGTGGACACAGAGGCCCAGAGAGCCACTGGTCCTGACAGTGATCTCTAGTGGTCCGTGAGTCTCCAATATGTAATTCAGCTATCTAGGACTCGAGTCTTTGAGGGTATAGCTGTTTCTGCTGGGTACTTTGCTGTATTTCTATCTGATTGGAGTCAAGAACATCTTCAGGTGGCAGCAGAGAGATTTGTGCTGCTGCTGCATTTTTTTTAGTTGGACGGAGGTATTCGCTAGGTTACGACAACAAGGCTTTTGACAGCCATTAGGAACAGATGTCCATCAATAGGAATAGGCTCAACCAGTGCCTCATAATCTTTCCCTTGCAATCCTGGATAGGTCTGGCACCAGAGTAGGAATTCTGATTCAGGGGGCATTATCACTGGTCTTATGTCTGATTCGAGCTTGCCCCGCATGAGCTTCGAATTTGAGAACTTCTGCTGAGCCGACAAAGCTCGGTTGGCTTTCTGCAGTACCATTTGTTGGGCCTGAGATGCTATCGGGACAGACTTTGGTAAGGCTTCTAACATCTCCGTGTAGCAATTGCGTAAGATATTCATTCCTAATGTCACGACCGGAGCATTTCTATCGGGGACATCTACTAGTAAGATACCTTGTTTTGGTAGCTCAGCTCTTCCAGCAAGAACTGTGGGTTCCCAGTATCCTGCTATCGACACCAAGAGCCTATTATTTGGTGCTTTTGGCGGACAGCTCAGCACGTCTAGTGTCCAATATTTCTTAAAGTCTATTCTCTTAATAGCGGACACTTGTGACCCAGTATCCAACAATGCTGGCAAAGGTATGCCGCCCACATATCTTATCACTTCTGGACATGGCCCCACATACTTAGATACTCCCGTGGGAATGCTTGAACCTACTTTTTGTCTACCCGGGGAGAGGGGGGGGGGGGGGGCGTGGTGGTCCTCTTTCCTGGGGGATATCCGTTTAACACTCAGCACATACTTTCTTGATAGCCATAGTGGTGACAGTGCTTACAGTAGGGATGTGCACCTTGGGAATAGTCTCTAGTAGGTCGCAGTGACCCAGGAGGGGGTCTATGCTCAGCGGACACTGGCTGTGGAGAGGACCTCGGGCACTCCAACTCTCCTATCTTCTTACACAATGCCGCCACATTACTGGTTAGCTCTACCATTTATTTCTGCATTTCATGTGAGGATTCTTCCGCAAGCGCACCTGTATGTGTGGCCTGTCGGGGCTGTTCCTGTTTGCTAGGTCAAAGCAATTTCTCCTCGTCCAGACCAATAAAGGTTTTGAGATTGTCTAATTCGGCCACCTGGGGGTTCTGTTCCCAGTACCTGGATGGGCACTTCTTTAAACTCAAGAAAACTGCTGTCTGGGTGCTGGGTGGATAACATTTTTAATTGTCTATGGAGGGTCTCTGTCTCTGTCCACGTTACATCTATAAACTGCTCTCTGAAAGCTTGATCTGCCCCGTCAGCCTCTTTGGGATCAGCCTGAACCACCACTTTTATATCCTCGTGCAGGGATACAGCATAGTCTCGAAGGGACTTGGAAGGCTTTTGTTTTTTATTGAAGAACTGCTTTTTAACCTTTGACATAGTATGCACGTCAAAGATATCCTGCAGATGTTCAAATATTTCTTTGACTGTTTTCCTGTGCTCACGGGGCCAGGTTTTTGCTTCCCGACCCGCAGCGGCTTCTAGCTCCTTGTAGCTTCTATCAAGATCTCTACTTTTTGTTCTGTCACGAGTGGATAGAGTCAGAACACAGCTCTCATTTTACTCTTAAACTCACAAAAGGTATGCCTCTCTCCACTGTATCGTGGCAGCCAAGGGGCGCCTAGGCAATAGGGCATTGTCAGCGGTGTAAAGCCGGTTAAACTCTGGGCTCAGTGAGCGCTAGTTTGTTCAGTATCACTTTCAACAGACATGTTATAGAGTCTGTTTTACTTTTGGTGTGATCTGTCAAGAATGGGGGTTGGCCCTTTAAAATTTTTATATTTGGTACACCAACATGAAATAGGTCACAGCGGTCACTATCCTGTTCACAGACACCAAGTTTTAACCTTCCTACTGCAGCAAGCCATAGGTAGCTCGAGTGGGTGGTGTCAGTTTACACTTTATCACAGTGGCAGCTACTCTGACAGATATGGTGACTCGCGTAGCAGGCGATTGGTAAGAGTCTCTGTATAATTTAGGTAGTGACCGCTGATATCTGTATGTGACACCCATGCGTTTATATGAGAAAAACCTTACTTATGGTAATGAAATAACGAGACCAGTCCATTTAGACGCCAGTAAACTGAAGGCATGCAGTTTACTATGTAATGTTGGGTCATAGAGACAGTTCACTCTTGTGGATTTGGAAGCAATGATAACAGCAGCAGTTACATTTGTATCCACATTGACAGTGTCAGATTTTTTATTTCTCTCAGGGTGAACGTTATTTCGATACAATAAAGATTTTTCCTTCACTTTGTCTAGCGACAGGCTGGAAGGGCTTGTGCACTATAGATTATATGCCACTGTTAATTAACTGTGCAAGGGGAGGCAACACTCACTATTATGATGACCTTTCTTTCTGACTGGCTCCAATTTCCTTACTCAGGATGGAGGAGAAACTCCACTACTCTCCGTTCTTCTTCCCTCTATCTCTTCTAATGACACATTCGTTGTCTCACCGCACTATATCCCTCTCCTGCTCTTGTCTTTGCATCTGCCCTCTTCTGCTCCCAATCTCCAGCTCCCAACTGACAACGTACGCACACTTAGGGCGAGCACCCACTGGCGTTTGCGTTTCCCGCGGGAAAAAAACGCAGCGTTTTCGCCGCGTGTCCCGCGTTTTTTCCGCGCGTTTTCCGCGACGTTTTTCGCGGTGTTTTCGCGGCGTTTTCGCGGCTTTGCCATTAATTTCCATGGAGAAAAATAAGGACACATATGCAACTGACAGTTCCTATGTTAAAAACGCAAACGCAATGCAAAAAAAACGCCAGTGGACAGGAACACATGTTATCTCTATGCCTGTGCAGGAAAAACGCAAAACGCAAAACGCAGGTAAAAAAACGCCAGTGGGTGCTCGCCCTTAAAATTGTTTTCCTATGTGGGTTCTGGTGTTGCTTATCAACCAAAGCACCAATCACTAAGCTGTTGCTGGGGTAGATATCTCACCAATCTATCTCAGTTGGGGCACCTCCTATGTCCCCTAGAGGCTCACAGTGAGGTCCCAGGAACCTATTAACTCTTTTTGACTACTCTACAGGCCCTCCAGGTCATTACAATATATAATACAAGGTTTGTTGCCCAGCATTTCTACATCAATTTCTTGAGGCTTCATCTGGGATTCATTACTGAGTGAGGGAAACTTCAGCAATGATAGTTGTGTAATACAAAACCTCAATTGACAAGTCCAATAGCAATATTTACTCTATGCCTTCCCAAAAATTATGTCCTGGTCCTGCACATGCAGCACATATCCTGTTTCTAGTAGGTCTGGAGGTGGCGATGTCTGAAGTCATCCTTCGGACAGTGATTTCATATACAGTATTGAGTTTGGGGAGGGCGTGACAGTGGAGAAGTGAGTATTATTATAATTTTTTTTTAATTTGACATCTCCCCACTGCCACCAATGTGAGTATAAATTGGAACATCCCTTTAAGTTACGAAATGATGAAAAAATAAACAATTCTGGCAACATATTTGATATAATCTTTGACCTTTATGATATTCAGTTTAAAAATTCTTCTACAACAGATTTAGAGAAAGGACTGACTGTTGGCAACATATTTTTATTGGGTTGTGTTGACAATCCCATGTCCATGATAAAAGGTGGACAGGTTGGATTTTACCTTGTTAGATCCTGGAAGGAATGTACACTATCTTCTGTCCTTATTGAAATGAGCATGCATGCTGAACTAACTTTAGTTGCAAGGTTTTATTTATGACTGGGTATCATTTAGGGCTCAGCCAGACAACCGAATTTTTCATGCATATATAGGCATGTTTAAAAAATGGATCTATTAGAACCAATGCTTTGCAATGAAAGCGGTCACATGTCCATTTTTTAGAAGCTCTTACAATTCACACCTGCAAAAGATAGGACAGCATTCTATCTATGGTTTTAATGAGATGCAATGCAACTTTGACAGTAGGAAATCCTACTGTGAAAACCCTTAAATAAGCTCTAGCTGCAGGAAAAAAAATACATCACCTAGAAGCACTGTCTGGCTCCAGCTCACCTTCTCTCCGGGTCCACGGCACTGTTCTTCATTTTTTCTGGCCAGGGATTGAAAAATCCCCGCCTCCTGGAAGCTCTGCCTCTGATTGTTTGAGCGCTGTGACCAATCACAGCCATTCATTGAATTTCTTGTTTTCCTGCAGCTAGGGCTTTTTTTCGCGATAAGGTCTTATATTTCAAGCCCCCCTCGAAAATCCCTGTGGGGGTTGCCTTCATTCCATGGCTCTCAATGGGGTGGCAGCAGCGCCCGCCCCTTTGAAAGCAATGGGAGAAGATCACTGATGTGAAAGCTGTGGCAGGGGATTCTTCATCCCCGCAAGGAGTCCCTACATCATTAAACACTCTGACAGGGCTGTCAGAGTGTTCAGTGATGAGCGGACTCCTCACAGGGATGAAGGAATCCCCTGCAACAGCTCTCACAGCAGTGGCAGAGGAGCATTATCTTCTCCCTATGGGACAGCATCCAGGGGTTTCACATCTAAGGAATCCCCTGCTGCAGCTGTCACAGCCCCAGCAGGGGATAGCGATCCTCTCCCATTGCATTCAAGTGGCCACTCTATTTATGTGCGAATTTTATCTTCGGTAACACGTTTTTTTCAAATGCGTCTGGATTTTTTTTAATGTGCCTATACATGCGTGAAAAAAACGCTTGTCTGACTGAGCCCTTTAAGCAGTTTTCTGTGACCTAAACATTCACCCATGGCTCAAAAAAATGAAGTGTCTGCAAAACTTGAATGGAGCTGAGCTGTACTAACAGGGAATGCAACATGTATGGATGAACCACCACATTTGAGAAGAATGCAATACTTATTTAATAAATTATTGGGCCTTCACTGATCAAACATTGATGACCTATGCTAAGGAGGAAAACCTTTTTAAGGGGAATGTGCCATAGAAAATGCCCTATTCTATAAATTAAGTTTTCATGTTAAATTTTTTTTTTTTAATGAATTCTGCATGATTTTTTTTAAAATTTCTGATGTCATGATCTATATTTTAAAAATCCTAGTCTGACATTTTCTGCTCTGTAGAGAAACATTTTGGCAGCCATCTTATTAATAGTGCTGAGCAAATTGAATCAGTAAAAACCTGTTTCACATCAAATTTGCTAAAAGTTCGATTTAACGCAAACCCAGGCGTTTCATCTCTGCCAAATTCACTAAAATGGTTCTACTTCTTCTTCCCTTATACACCAGTTTTATGGGTATTGGTGAACTTCCTGTTGAACTAATTTGGACTAAACTGAACTTTTTTGCCCAATTTCGGTGAAACGGTAGAACTGAACTTTTGAAAAGTTTGCTCATCACTACTCATTATCATCTCAGGCAGAATTACAATAATAAATAACAGGATGTAGATAATAGAGGATCCACCATTCAAAATACAGTGACCACAGCTTACCTCCTGCTCCTTCTTGCACAATGACCTCTACACAGCTAACAGAGCATGCTCATAATACTCTCCCATAGAAATCAATGGGTCCTCTCCTGTCCATTGTGTCTACAACCCATGATGAACTCTAAATGCTCAGGGAAGATGGCCGCTCCTATTAGACAATGGAATATAAAAACAGATTAGAAAAATGGAAAATGTTTCACTATCTGGTTTTAATTAGGACAAAACATATTGCATTCCCTTTAAGTAGAGTAGCACTATCACTTTTTGGACCCACTGTTATATTTTGCTTTACATGCATTTGTGCTATTGTACAACAATAAAAATAGCCATTTGGAAACCATGATTAGCTTTTTACCTAAACTTTCAACTTTTATATTTTGGATGGGTGTAATTTAAGTATTCAGCATAAACATATTACTGACTGATGTTTTTGGCATTTACATCCGTCGTAAGATGCCTGCAAGCTTTTATAACAAAATAACATTTTCTACATTAAAAGGAACACTTATCAAATTGCTGATCACCACAATAAAAGCCTCTTAAATGGAAATAACAATAATTTTTTCTATTATGTTCAGAAAAGAACACACAACAAATAAAAAATTGCTGAACATTTAAAATAAGTCATTGAAGTTACCCTTTAAAGCAGAATAAAAATGTTTACTTGTGAATGTAAATGACTGGTTGATTCATTTTCCACCAGTGACTTTAGTGACTGTCTATGTACTGCCGATGCCCTTTATGGAGTGTATGCATGTTTATTAACTGGATATTGCTGTGCTTCAAAGGTTAACATGATCTACGGAAAATGCTAATTGCACTTCAGAGTAGAAGCAACACAATAGAGGTCTAAAGTCATGTTCAAAAGAACAAAATTAAAGATGGGATATCAAATAATACATAACATTTTCACAGCTGGCAAATGGCCTTTCTCATTATAAGCTTTAAGAAAAAAATGTCATGTGTCAGGAACCAAACTGAAAATCTAAATGTCATACTTCACAAAGTACCGTACTCCAGAGAAAATGATTGCAGTTGGCTGAAGTTATTGTTACTGTATTCAAGTGTTTGAAAATTAACATTGCTATAACAAAACAGCAGAGTAGATGCCGGTGTTTTCTCCAATTTTATTAAAATGGAAAAGATCATTTGTTTTATCTCGAAAGGTTTTGCAAGTTTCCAAAAATATTAACTGCTAAAAAGTGCAAAAAATATCTTCTGTAACGCCTTAGTGACCAAGCTTGTTTGCTTCTTAATGACCAAGCCAAATTTTGGAAATTTGGCACGTGTGACTTTAAGGGCCTATTCAGATGTCTGTATATCGGCTAAGTTCCGCCCCCACCCCCTCTGATTGCAAATAGTGTGGAGGGGCGGTGAGGGGGTGGGAGCTCAGTGCACTGCTCCCTTCTCATCCCGCCTCCTCCCCCTGCAGGGAGGGAACTCGTATATCGACCAGGCGTGAAAACCAGGCCGATATACGGACGTATGAATAAGTCCTAGCATAGAATAACTCTGTAAAGGTTTTGCATATCCATGTGATTCTGACATTGTTTTTTTTGCCACATGTTGTAGTTTATTTACGTAGTACAAAAGACTGATAACATTTGTGCATATTTATTAAAATTGCCAAAATTGGGAAACGTTGTCATTTTTTTTACATTTTCAACTGTAATATCTCAAATATGTGCAAATATACTGTACAAATTTTTGATAAAATATATATGTACATCTGTTTACTTTATTCTGGATGCACATGTAAAAAAGCTTGAGGTTTCTTTTACCCATTTAGGAGACGTACAGATTTTAACATTATCAACATTTTGAGGAACATTTTGTTTTCTTACACCAAGCCAAGATTGCAAAGGCTCATAGGTGTCAGAATGATAGATACCCCCACAAATGACACCATTTTAAAAACTACACCCATTAATATATTCAATGTATTTTGACCCCACAGTTTTTTTCAGGAGTTAATGGAATTTAGAGGAGAAAATATACAATTTCCTCTTTTTGCAAATATGTAATTTTAAAGGCAGTTTTTTTTCTATAGTACACAAGTAAATGAGGATTTACACCCCAAAATGGATACCCCTGCTTGTCCTGTGTCCAGAAACATACCCATTTTAGCCCTAATCTAATGTCTATGTGTGTCTGAGTGTATTGCATATTTGGACCTCACAATTTCTGAATGAATCTAAGCAAAGCAGAAAGAAGACATTATGATTTTCATTTTTTTGGCAATTGTGTCATTTTAAAAACATTTTGTTGTACAGTACATATATGAACAAAGACTTGCACCCCAAAATGGATATCCCTGTTTTCTTGTGTTCAGGAACATACCCATTGTGGCCCCAATCTGCTTATAGGACACATGACTAGGCCTATAATGGAAAGAGCACCCACTGGTTTTCAGGGCACAACGGAATAAATTGCCCCATTGCTCACTTGTAGAGCCATTGAACTGCCAAAACAATAGAATGACCCCACAAGTGATCGCATTTTGCAATCATGAGCCCTTACTCATCTATCTATTTATGGGCTTTCTGACTCCACATTTGCTCATGATGGGTGACACCCTGTCCCAAAGGACATCCAAGGAGAGCTGATGTAAGGAGAAATACTAGGGAAATGAAAGTGCCGCAGATATAAACAGAATATGACAGTGACAAGAAAAAAAGTGCAAGAGTCTCCTTTTATTGTCACTGTCATATTCTTTTTCTGTAATAAATAGCATATGACCCGAAAGAAAAAGAAAAAAAGAGCTGAGGTGAAATGGACATAATGACTTAACACTATCTAAAATCTTTACAACCCAAAAATCAATGAAAACTAAGAAAACCACATCAGTTTTTGGGGTTTTTTTTAATTAAGAAAAAAAAAAACAGCAGCTACTGCATGAAACAATATAACGCTGCCAAAACAGTATTACGACCCACCAAACCAAAAAATTACCTCTCCGCTGCTGCCGGGGCTCAGGCGCGTCTAGTCGCTTGGGTCCTGTCACTGTAATGAAGTTCTTTCAGCAGACGGGGATTTAAAATCTCCGTCTGCTGAAAGGGCTTCATCTCATTGGCTGAGTGTACAGCCAATCATAGGCAGTGCTCAGCCATTCATTGAATTACAGCTGAGCGTTGCCGATGATTGATCAATGAATTCGTCAGAAAAACTTACATGGGAGTCCCTTTCTAACAGCTAAACTACCAAAACATCTTTTAACCTTAAACCGTGGATGGGATGTAGATCTTCCTTGATGAATTAGTGGGTCTGGTTGAAGGGGAAGGGGGGGAGGGGTGTTCTCTTTTGAGACCACTATGTAAAGTAAGTGTATGCATTTCTAGTTTCTCTTGGCTGTAACCCATGAAGCACCAGAACTTATTTTCTTCTTTTGGTTTCATATTCACACGAGAGTCACCAAGACAGTTGCAGGGAGGGGAGTCATGAAGCTGCCAAAAGCTGACAGTGATAAAGCCCTCTGCCTATACTCTAGGATAGTTCATGTACTTTTGCAACCTCATAGAGTTAAATGACTTTTCATCTCTAATTTACAGAAATTGCTGCATTGGTTTATGACTAGAGATGAGCGAACGTACTCGTCCGAGCTTGATACTCGTTCGAGTATTAGCGTGTTCGAGATGCTCGTTACTAGAGCCGAGCACCACGCGATGTTCGAGTTACTTTCACTTTCATCTCCGAGACGTTAGCGCGCTTTTCTGGCCAATAGAAAGACAGGGCAGGCATTACAACTTCCCCCTGCGACCTTCAAGCCCTATACCACCCCCCTGCAGTGAGTGGCTGGCGAGATCAGGTGTCACCCGAGTATATAAGTCGG
This sequence comes from Eleutherodactylus coqui, assembly GCF_035609145.1. Classification (NCBI taxonomy): domain Eukaryota; kingdom Metazoa; phylum Chordata; class Amphibia; order Anura; family Eleutherodactylidae; genus Eleutherodactylus; species Eleutherodactylus coqui. Next base: position 129,353,009 of record NC_089845.1, on the reverse strand, counting down.
CCCCTCCCGCGGCTCGCCACAGATGCATTCTGACATAGCTCAGGGAAAGTGCTGCTCATGGTGGAGCTGCTATAGGGAGAGTGTTAGGAGTGATTTTAGGCTTCAAGAACCCCAACAGTCCTTCTTAGGGCCACATCTGACCGTGTGCAGTACTGTTGAGGCTGCTTTTTGCAGTGTTGCACATTTTTTTTTTGTATATCGGCCATGCAGAGCATTGCGTCCTCAGTCTGCAGTAATTTTACATAGTCCAGGGCCAGTAGTGGTGAGGCAGGGACAGTGAAAGAAATATACTGTCTATATAGGCAGTAGGCTTTTCCAAAACAATTTGGGGAAAAAAAATCTATTTGGGCTGCCTGTGACCGTCCTCAGTGTACTGCGTCTCTGCTGGGGGTAGTTGTCCTAATTAATACGCAGCCAGCTAAGTGTTACAGCAGGCTTGCGCAAAATTCTTTCCTGGCTCTGCGTTGGCCGTTACATCACCGCTGTCATCCTGTCCAGAGGGAAACAGTCTGCAGTAATTTTACATAGTACAGGGCCAGTAGTGGTGAGGCAGGGACAGTGACAGAGATATACTGTCTATATAGGCAGTGGGCTTTTCCAAAACAATTTGGGAAAAAAAAATCTTTTTGGGCTGCCTGTGACCGTCCTCAGTGTACTGTGTCTCTGCTGGGGGTAGTTGTCCTAATTAATACGCAGCCAGCTAAGTGTTACAGCAGGCTTGCGCAAAATTCTTTCCTGGCTCTGCGTTGGCCGTTACATCACCGCTGTCATCCTGTCCAGAGGGAAACAGTCTGCAGTAATTTTACATAGTCCAGGGCCAGTAGTGGTGAGGCAGGGGCAGTGACAGAGATATACTGTCTATATAGGCAGTGGGCTTTTCCAAAACAATTTTGGGAAAAAAAAAATCTATTTGGGCTGCCTGTGACCGTCCTCAGTGTACTGTGTCTCTGCTGGGGGTAGTTGTCCTAATTACTACGCAGCCAGCTAAGTGTTACAGCAGGCTTGCGCAAAATTCTTTCCTGGCTCTGCGTTGGCCGTTACATCACCGCTGTCATCCTGTCCAGAGGGAAATAGTCTGCAGTAATTTTACATAGTCCAGGGCCAGTAGTGGTGAGGCAGGGACAGTGACAGAGATATACTGTCTATATAGGCAGTGGGCTTTTCCAAAACAATTTGGGGAAAAAAAATCTATTTGGGCTGCCTGTGACCGTCCTCAGTGTACTGCGTCTGTGCTGGGGGTAGTAGTCCTAATTAATACGCAGCCAGCTAAGTGTTACAGCAGGCTTGCGCAAAATTCTTTCCTGGCTCTGCGTTGGCCGTTACATCACCGCTGTCATCCTGTCCAGAGGGAAACAGTCTGCAGTAATTTTACATAGTCCAGTGCCAGTAGTGGTGAGGCAGGGACAGTGAAAGAGATATACTGTCTATATAGGCAGTGGGCTTTTCCAAAAAAATTTGGGAAAAAACTTTCTATTTGGGCTGCCTGTGACCCTCCTCAGTGTACTGCGTCTGTGCTGGGGGTAGTAGTCCTAATTAATACGCAGCCAGCTAAGTGTTACAGCAGGCTTGCGCAAAATTCTTTTCTGGCTCTGCTGTGCGTTCCGTAAGCGAAGTCAGCCTCCAACCACAGGCCAATAAGCGGCACATTTAATTACAGCGTTCTGTTTCTGCACTACTGGTAATACACCATGCTGAGGGGTAGGGGTAGGCCTAGAGGACGTGGACGTGGACGAGGACGAGGAGGCCCAAGTCAGGGTGTGGGCACAGGCCGAGCTCCTGATTCAGGTGTATCGCAGCCGACTGCTGCGGGATTAGGAGAGAGGCACGTTTCTGGCGTCCCCACATTCATCTCACAATTAATGGGTCCACGCGGTAGACCTTTATTAGAAACTGAGCAGTGTGAGCAGGTCCTGTCGTGGATGGCAGAAAGTGCATCCAGCAATCTATCGACCACCCAGAGTTCTGCGCCGTCCACTGCTGCAACATTGAATCCTCTGGCTGCTGCTTTTCCTTCCTCCCAGCCTCCTCACTCCATTACAATGACACATTCTAAGGAGCAGGCAGACTCCCAGAAACTGTTCTCGGGCCCCTTCCCAGAATGGGCAGCAATGGTTCCGAATCCTCTCCCACTGGAGGAGTTTGTCGTGACCGATGCCCAACCTTTGGAAAGTTTCCGGGGTCCGGGGGATGAGGCTGGGGACTTCCGGCAACTGTCTCAAGAGCTTTCAGTGGGTGAGGAGGACGATGACGATGAGACACAGTTGTCTATTACTCAGGTAGTAGTAATTGGAGTAAGTCCAAGGGAGAAGCGCACAGAGGATTCGGAGGAAGAGCAGCAGGACGATGAGGTGACTGACCCCACCTGGTTTGCTACGCCTACTGAGGACAGGTCCTCAGAGGGGGAGGCAAGTGCAGCAGCAGGGCAGGTTGGAAGAGGCAGTGTGTTGGCCAGGGGTAGAGGCAGGGCCAGACCGATAATCCACCAACTGTTTCCCAAAGCGCCCCCTCGCGCCATGCCACCCTGCAGAGGCCGAGGTGCTCAAAGGTCTGGCAGTTTTTCACTGAGAGTGCAGACAACCGACGAACAGTGGTGTGCAACCTTTGTCGCGCCAAGATCAGCCGGGGAGCCACCAGCACCAGCCTCACCACCACCAGCATGCGCAGACATATGATGGCCAAGCACCCCACAAGGTGGGACGAAGGCCGTTCACCGCCTCCGGTTTGCACCGCTGCCTCTCCCCCTGTGCCCCAACCTGCCACTGAGATCCAACCCCCCTCTCAGGACACAGGCACTACCGTCTCGTGGCCTGCACCCACAACCTCACCTCCGCTGTCCTCGGCCCCATCCACCAATGTCTCTCAACGCACCGTCCAGACGTCGTTAGTGCAAGTGTTTGAGCGCAAGCGCAAGTACGCTGCCACGCACCCGCACGCTCAAGCGTTAAACGTGCACATAGCCAAATTTATCAGCCTGGAGATGCTGCCGTGTAGGGTTGTGGAAACGGAGGCTTTCAAAGGTATGATGGCGGCGGCGGCCCCGCGCTACTCAGTTCCCAGTCGCCACTACTTTTTCCGATGTGCCGTCCCAGCCCTGCACGACCACATCTCCCGCAACATTGTACGCGCCCTCACCAACGCGGTTACTGCCAAGGTCCACTTAACAACGGACACGTGGACAAGCACAGGCGGGCAGGGCCACTATATCTCCCTGACGGCACATTGGGTGAATTTAGTGGAGGCTGGGACAGAGTCAGAGCCTGGGACCGCTCACGTCCTACCCACCCCCAGAATTGCGGGCCCCAGCTCGGTGGTGGTATCTGCGGCGGTGTATGCTTCCTCCACTAAACCACCCTCCTCCTCCTCCTCCTCCTCCGACGCAACCTCTGTCTCGCAATCAAGATGTGTCAGCAGCAGCACGTCGCCAGCAGTCGGTGTCACGCGGCGTGGCAGCACAGCGGTGGGCAAGCATCAGCAGGCCATGCTGAAACTACTCAGCTTAGGAGATAAGAGACACACGGCCCACGAACTGCTGCAGGGTCTGACAGAGCAGACCGACCGCTGTCTTGCGCCACTGAGCCTTCAACCGGGCATGGTCGTGTGTGACAACGGCCGTAACCTGGTGGCGGCTCTGCAGCTCGGCAGCCTCACGCACGTGCCATGCCTGGCCCACATCTTTAATTTGGTGGTTCAGCGCTTTCTGAAAAGCTACCCACGCTTGTCAGACCTGCTCGGAAAGGTGCGCCGGCTCTGCGAGGAGGTCATGAGGAGGAGAGGGAAGAGGCAACTTGGCCCACTGCTGAGGGTACCCATGCTGCTTGCCTGTCATCCTTTCAGCGTGTATGGCCTGAGGAGGAGGAGGAGGAGAAGGAGGAGGATCCTGAAAGTGATCTTCCTAGTGAGGACAGCCATGTGTTGCGTACAGGTACCCTTGCAACATGGCTGACTTCATGTTAGGCTGCCTTTCTCATGACCCTCGCGTTACACGCATTCTGGCCACTACGGATTACTGGGTGTACACACTGCTCGACCCATGGTATAAGGAGAACCTTTCCACTCTCATACCCGAAGAGGAAAGGGGTTCGAGAGTGATGCTATACCACAGGACCCTGGCGGACAAACTGATGGTAAAATTCCCATCCGACAGCGCTAGTGGCCGAAGGCGCCGTTCCGAGGGCCAGGTAGCAGGGGAGGCGCGGAGATCAGGCAGCATGTACAGCACAGGCAGGGGAACACTCTCTAAGGCCTTTGACAGCTCTCTGGCTCCCCACCAAGACTGTGTCACCGCTCCCCAGTCAAGGCTGAGTCGGCGGGAGCACTGTATAAGGATGGTGAGGGAGTACGTAGCCGATCGCACGACCGTCCTCCGTGACGCCTCTGCCCCCTACAACTACTGGGTGTCGAAGCTGGACACGTTGCCTGAACTCGCACTGTATGCCCTGGAGGTCCTTGCTTGTCCTGAGGCTAGCGTCTTGTCAGAGAGGGTGTTTAGTGCGGCTGGGGGAATCATCACAGATAAGCGTACCCGCCTGTCAACCGACAGTGCCGACAGGCTTACACTCATCAAGATGAACAAAGCCTGGATTTCCCCAGACTTCTCTTCTCCACCAGCGGACAGCAGCGATACCTAAACAATACGTAGGCTGCACCCGCGGATGGAAGCATCGTTCTCTATCACCATCAAAAACGGGGACCTTTTAGCTTCATCAATCTGTGTATTCTATTCATCCTCCTCCTCCTGCTCCTCCTCCTGAAACCTGACGTAATCACGCCGAACGGGCAATTTTTCTTAGGGCCACAAGGCTCAGTCATATAATTTTTCTAAACAATTTTTATACGTTTCAATGCTCATTAAAGCGTTGAAACTTGCACCTGAACCAATTTTTATTTTAACTGGGCTGCCTCCAGGCCTAGTTACAAATTAAGCCACATTAACCAAAGCGATTAATGGGTTTCACCTGCCCTCTTGGTTGGGCATGGGCAATTTTTTATGAGGTACATTAGTACTGTTGGTACACCAATTTTTTGGGGCACTCGCCTACAGTGTAATCCAATTAATTTTTTGCCCACCTGCATTAAAGCTGACGTTACATCAGCTGTGCTGGGCACTGCAATGGGATATATTTATGTACCGCCAGTGGCTTCCTGGGACCCACCCATGCTGTCGGTCCACATGGACTTCCCATTAGGGAGATGTACGTGCCTGTGTATACTTATAAAAAAACTCGAGCCTGACTGGGGCATGCAGTTTAGGCCGAAGCCCACCTGTATTTAATCAGATGTTAGCTCTGCTGTCCAGGGCACTGCAATGGGATATATTTTTGTACCGCCAGTGGGTTCCAGGGAGCCACCCATGCTGTCGGTCCACACGGACCTCACATTACGGAGTTGTACCTGCCTGTGTCTATGTATTAAAAACCCCGGTCTGACTGGGGTATGCAGTGTGGGCCGAAGCCCATCTGTATTTTATCTGACGTTACCTCAGCTGTGCAGGGCAATGCAATGGGATATATTTATGTACCGCCGGTGGCTTCCTGGCACCCACCCATGCTGTCGGTCCACACAGAGTTGTAACTGCATGTGTCCACTTCTAAAGAACCCCAGTCTGACTAGGGCATGCAGTGTGGGCCGAAGCCCACCTGCATTAAACATGACATTACCTCAGCTGTGCTGGGCACTGCAATGGGATATATTTATGTACGGCCGGTGGCTTCCTGGCACCCACCCATGCTGTCGGTCCACACGGAGTTGTAACTGCATGTGTCCACTTCTAAAGAACCCCAGTCTGACTGGGGCATGCAGTGTGGGCTGAAGCCCACCTGCATTAAACATGACATTACCTCAGCTGTGATGGGCAATGCAATGGGATATATTTATGTACCGCCGGTGGGTTCCAGGGAGCCACCCATGCTGTGGGTGCACACGGAATTCCCATTGCGGGGTTGTACCTGGCTGTGACTATTTATAAAAAACCGCGGTCTGACTGGGGCATGCAGACACCTTGACAGAATGAATAATGTGTGGCACATAGGTTCCCCATTGCTATGCCCACATGTGCAGCTCCTGATGGGGGTGGCACAGGATTGGATTTCTCATTGCTTCTGTACAGCATTGTGGGCTATCGCCCCGCCCCTTTTAAAGAGGGTCGCTGCCTAGCCGTGTCAACCCACTGCAGTGTGTGCCTGCGGTTCCTCCTCATGGCAGACGCACTTATAAATAGACATGAGGGTGGTGTGGCATGAGGGCAGCTGAAAGCTGCGCAGGGACACTTTGGTGTTTGTTGTGGACACTGGGTCATGCGCGCAGGGGGGGGGGGGGGGGGCAGCATGTAACCCAGGAGAAGTGGCAGCGGAGTGTCATGCAGGCAGTGATTGTGCTTTGTTGGAGGTAGTGTGGTGCTTAGCTAAGGTATGCATTGCTAATGAGGGCTTTTCAGAAGTAGAAAATTGTTGGGAGGGGGGGGGGGCACTCTTGCCGCTATTGTGGCTTAATAGTGGGACCTGGGAACTTGAGATGCAGCCCAACATGTAGCCCCTCGCCTGCCCTATCCGTTTCTGTTTCGTTCCCATCACTTTCTTGAATTGCCCAGATTTTCACAAATGGAAACCTTAGCGAGCATCGGCGATATACAAAAATGCTCGGGTCGCCCATTGACTTCAATGGGGTTCGTTATTCGAAACGAACCCTCGAGCATCGCGAAATTTTCGTCCCGAGTAACGAGCACCCGAGCATTTTGGTGCTCGCTCATCTCTATTTATGACCTACAGCTGGCACTATTCAATCATTTTTAAGGCAGTCAAATCATATTTCTCGGCTTACATGTATCAGACCATTTGGATACTGTGATTATTGGCAGCATGCAAATCTGGTAACTATTCTGACACCAATTTGCCTGCAATGTGCTGTATATCAGATAGATTCTATGAAGATAGACTCTAACATTAGAACTAGTGTCATCCAGATGACATCCTCCTCAGAGTTAATGATAATAAGCAAAGCACAATGTTTAGTTACAAAATTAACTTCAGACTTCATTATTGCCTGTAACTTTTCATTGCAGAGAGCTAAAATAAGTAAAGAATTGGATATAAAATGAATCACAATACTCATAAGGATTCATAGCCAAAAGCATATCATGGTTGCCTACTACTTCTAACTCATTTGGAGTCGTAATGGCGCAGTAATGGATTTCTATAGAGCCCTTCTACACCACTGTATGCCTCTAGTTTCCTGCAGATACATAAGGAGGCTATTCTGCCTAATTCATGTCAAACAAAATTGAGGCATTACTCATTGAAGATCAGATTACAGAGCTATTTAGATGATCCCTATATTACAGAACCATAAGAAGATCTATTCAGTGACACCAAGAGTGCCTAGGTCTCTATTGTATGGACCACAGGTACTCTGCATTTTTCTGTACAGGCACTGTGTCACGTGCTCAGGGCTGTAGTTACCATTAGGCACCCATTACCCACACTAACTTCAGTTTTTAAGCTGCAGAAGGAGCTCAATAATAGTCTAGTGTCAGGTGGGTCATCTCCACCGCAATATGTCATTGGATGACATCACATTTGATTGAAATTTGGTGGTGAAGATCGCTACTTGACAGTATGATTGTGTTGAGCTCTATATATAACGGTAGCCATGGTCAGTGAACGGGTGGGGGACTCAAGAAAAATAATAATGATGGTGGAATTAGAGGGACAGTTGCTATAAAGGTCTGCATCTGGCCCCACTTATAAGGGGACCGGACAGGTATTGAACAAACTGAACCTATAGATCCCTATTTTGGGTCAAACTTTGCTAAAAGTTTGATTTGACACAAATTCGAACTGAGCTTCTGGCAAAGTTATAGTGACCCAAAGTGGGCACTACATAATAGGACATGTGGTAATGTTTTAAATGTGTATATATTTTTAAATTTAAATGTTTATTAAAATTATAAGGATTTTTGATGATTAGAGATGCAAAAAATAAAAGTAATTGTACTTGACAACCGCCCTCATGGGCTGTCAGCTGCCCTGTTCCCCATTGGCTACTCTGCTGTATGGCAACAGCTTTGGAATTGGCTGGCAGATAGTGGGGTGACAAAGAGTGGAGTGAAAATAAGGGAAAATCCAGCATGGTTGACAGTTAAAATTTCCATTGTCCATTGTCCAATGCAGCTTGCTGTGTGTATGGTGTCTTGCTGGTTCATGTCGGTTTGTACGTTGATTTTCTGTCAGTTTTGTGTCAGTTTCTTCTACTGAGTTTGTTTGCTATGTCTGCGCTAGGGTGGCTCCTATGGTCCTCTAGTTGATGTGTCTTGCTAATGTAGGGACTGCAAGACACAGGGGGCCTTACCAGGGCTTGCAGCTTAAGTTCATTGGCCAATGTACGAACTAAAACCTCGTTTTTATATTCAGCTTTACCATCTGCTGTGGAGTGCGAGGTTGTGTGGTGTATTTGTGCATTGTGTCAGTTTCGCCTGGTTGTGAGTATTCCCCTTTCAGGGAGAGCAGGGCCGAGGTTCCAGCATAGGGCCTCCTTTATAGAGGCGATCGCCCTGCATAGTAGGTAGGGCCTTATCATCTTCCCTGTAGTTCAGGGTGAGTTGTCTGAAACCTGTGCGTATCCGTCTTTTGGTCACGATCGAGTGGGCCCCGTGCCTAGTTTACCCACACGATCGTAACAGAAACAAGTAAGTGCAGGAGGGAAAGAAGAGGACAGTGTTGTCTGAAGGAAAAGGTGTGGTTTTGTAATAGCAAAGATTACAACCACCAGAAAGATATAGGAAGAGAGTATAAGGAATACTGATAGTTGAAGAAGAATTTACTGAGAATGGAGAGATAGAAGTAAAAAGGAATATATATATACACACACACACACATATATATATATATATATATATATATATATATATATATATATATATATATATATATATATATATATATATATATATATATATATATATATATATATGTGTGTGTGTGTGTATTTACTAGCTAACATACCCGGCTTCGCCCGAGTTAATTTGGTACAGGTTTTTATGTGTTGTTCGCACAAAAGATTTTATGAAGTCAAAGTTACTATGAATAATTCTCTTTTAGGAATAAAATATGTGTACATATAGATGAGCGTTCAATTCTCCTCAGGCTGCATGTACCAATGTCCATCTGCAAAATGTGCGACCACTCCCTCTCTACTCATTTAGGAACTAAAGAATGCTTGTGCCAAATTTCATATTTGTACGACAGCGGGAAGTTAGAGAATTAGATTAGGTACATTACATAGGAGTGACAATACTTTTGCACTTAGCATTGAATAATCCAGCAGTGACTCCTTTACTTTTCCTATTTAGGACCTAAAAAATGGTCGTGCCAAATTTCATGTTTGTACGACATCTGGAAGTTAGAGAATTAGTGGCGAGTCAGTCAGTCAGTGAGGGCTTTCACATTTATATATATGTATACAAAGAGGAATATGTTGACCTGACTCCTGGAGCTTCCTTTTCACCTAACACCATCTGTATAGCAGTGAGTACACCACCACCCTCCAGGGAAAGGGACCACAACCCCCAATATCCCCATCTCCCTCACAGGAATTTTGTCTGTAGAGGGCTCAGGCCTAGCTATGGACTGGCATCACAACAAAATAATACCATCATCCCTACTTGACTATGAGCAGTGGATGTTTTATTTTACACCAATTCTGTCAGTCACTGCCGTTTTGGGGAAAAAGAAAGCCACTGGGAATGAGCATCTGCCCCCAAGACTACCACTTATTTTGTTGTTTGCTCAGAACAACCTCCATTACTGCAACTCCATCATGAACCCCCCACTCTAGCGTGCTACAACAGGTGTAACTGAAACAGGTTTCTATGGGTAAACACGGATCTACTAAATTATAGGAATATAGGTTTGTGTTGATGGATCCTTTTTCACCCTTATTAAATATGATATTGTCTGTCTTCTCTGCCAGTAGGATGCATTTTTCATTGGTGCTGCTGTGGGTGTTAAGACTGGACCAGTCTTTAGACAGAAGTACAAGCGTGGACTATCATTTTTCAAACCTTAAACTTGTGATCTTATGTTTATTGGATAATTTCCATTTTTCCCCAACCGTGCTATACAGTTTCCCTCACTGGCATCACTTGCATATGAATATATTTGTAAAACACACAAAAGTATCTCATGTTGTGTTCATGTTTAATTTGCATTTGATATAGTAGAGCTTTTAGTAGTAATATGTATTCTTATAGCCAATAAAAGGCATGGACTTCTGTATGAGGAACATTTCTAAACCTGCTCCTGTACCTGATTATGGGAGAGATGACTATTCTAAGGATAACTTACAGTTCTCTCAGTTTTGTGATTTTGATCATCTTATTTCCCGGAAACTTCTTTATTATTGCTGTGAATATTCTGGATTTCTTCAAGACCAGGAGACTTCTATTAAGTGATCTGCTGATATCTGGCATTAGTACTGCAAACCTTCTGCATGGTTTTCTGAAAGCCATTTTAACAGTACCATTATCACTTAATCAGTAAAGGGTATTTGAAGATCGGTTTATTGGTTACATTATACTTGAACATGAGCACCTTATTGTTTTCTGCCCTCCTCAGTATACATTTCTGTCTGAAGATTGTCAATATTAACCACAGATTCTACATTTGTCTTCAGAGAAGCTTAACGAAACTATTTCCTGGGATTATTATCACTTTTCTCCTAGGATGCTTCTTCCTGAATCTTCATTCTGCCCTGGAAACAAATCATGATTGTCTATCAAACACAACATCCAAAGTTATAGAGGTGACACATCCAAGATGTTTTTGGTCATTATTTATCACTATGACAATAAGTGCCTTGGGGACCTTCCTATGCTTGGTGTCAGCGTTGACCGTCCTCATCTCCCTACTCAAACGCATGAAAAGAATCCAAGGGAATACTGAAGGATCCGGATCTCCTAACATGGAGGCTCATATTCGTGCGATTAAAACAATCACCTCTTTACTGGCTGCAAATATTCTTACATTCACTTCTGTAGTAATAAGGGCTTTCAGTGGAGGCTTTTGGATTTTTCTAGCTGGCTTTCTAATTTCTGTATGTTATATATTTTCTTCCTATTTTATTATAAAAGGAACACAAAAACTTGCTAAAACTCTGGAAGAGATACTGAAACAGTGTTTATGTTTTAAAGCTCAGAATCACTAATGTAGTGATATATTTATTAAAATGACCATCTGGTTTCGGGATAAAATTCTGTTCTTGGACAGGAGGAGGAAGGGGATGTATTACCGTCAGTTTTTCTTCTCCGCTGCACCTTGAATGCATCAGTATAGTTTATTGGTCGTCTAACGCTACCAATGCATTATAGGAATTAGATAGTATGAAGAAGATTGTATCTTGTATAGCTGAAAGTAGGACCCAAAGCTGATGGATCAAAGGAACGAAAGAGAAGAACAGCTGCGAGTCATACATCCCCTTTCTCTCTGCTCTCAGGACAGAACTTTGTCCCAAAATCAGGGATCACTCTAAAGCTAGGACATGATCTCATGTTTTTTTTTTTTGTCCGCGTTACATCTGTCTTCTTTCTTTGATAAATTGGAACAGATATATCACACTGAGGGTGGCTTCAGACGAGCGTGCATTTTGTGCGTGCATACGCGGGCACAAAAACACGCGTCTATTAGCCCCAATGCATACCCTGTGGTGTATGCACATGTCCGTGCTTTACAGGCGTGTGCCTGCAAAGTTAGGACATGCGTGCACCACAGAGAATGCACGCATTGTTTTCAATGGAGCCACGGCTGCTGCCGGCGGCTCCATTGAAAACAATGGTCTGCCGGTATCCCTGCATTGTTTTTCAGGGAAGGGCTTTACATATAAGCCCTTCCCTGAAAAACAAAATTTTTTGTGTAAACAAAAATGAAATACATAAACTTACCTGTTCGCCGCTGCTGTGTCCCCCGTGGGGATGAAGAACACATCTGATGCATGCGGCAGATGTTTCCTTCATCCACGCTAGTAAACAGAATTCCCTGCTGCTACATCTGCCACATCTTTGACAGATGCAGCAAAGGAATTCTTCAATTCTCTACTGCAGCTGTCACACATGACAGCTGCATTAGAGGATTCTGTTGCTGGCACCCTGTCAATTGATTTCATTTGGCGAGAGCTGCCTGTGATTGGCTGAGCACCTCAGCCAATCACCATCAGCTCTTTCAGCAGGTGGGGATTTTAAATCCCCATCTGCTGATAGATCAGCACTACATAGCCGGGGACAGTGAGAAGAAGATGAGGCTGAGCTCCTGCAGCTGAAGGGAGGTAAGTATGTTTTTTTTACACTACTTTTAATGAATTTTCAGGGAAGGGCTTATATTTAAAGCCCTTCCCTGAAATCAATTGATGGGGTGCCGGCAGCAGAATCCTCTACCGCAGCTGTCATGTGTGACAGCTGCTGTAAAGAATTGAAGAATTCCTCTGCATGCGGCAGATGTGTTCTTCTTCCCTGCGGGGAACATGGTAGCAGCAGACAGGTAAGTTTATTTTTTATTTATTTTTTTACACTAAAATTGTTGTTTTTCAATTTTTTATATATAAGCCCTTCCCTGAAAAATAATGCAGGGCGGGTCAGCAGACAATTGTCTTCAATGAAGCCGCTGGCAGCAGCCACAGCTTCATTGAAAACAATGCACGGACCTGTATTCACGCGTGTTTTTGCACATGAGTGCGCACTTATGTATGCACCTATGTACGCACAGAAACACGCTCGTGTAAAGCCACCCTGACAGTATGGCCATGAGTCATAATTAAACTGAAGTATGGAAAACCAATTTTCTAATAGTTGAAAATTAATCTGCAAATCCAACAGTTTTTTCCAAAACATTCTGTTTCTGAAAGTTATTTTTTTGTGAAGATGCAGCTAGTAGGAAGCTTTTAGGACAATGCTCCCTGAGAAAAATGATGCAAAATGTCTATCTTCCAGAAGAGAGAAGACTGTGTGTATGGTTCCACTTTTAGATGGTTTTCCATGAGTCAATCAGCCAAGCTAGAGATACCTATATGTACATCCTTCTCTACAGTACAGAGTTGTCACGTCCAAGCTGGTCGTGGGAACAATGACCTACATGCACAAAACTCCGTTATAGCAGAGACATTCTCACACATTTGCCCTGAGCAACTGGCAAACCTTGTCCACACCACGCCCAGGATGAACATAAGATTGTGGTCACACAGGGATGAAGAATGTGCATACACAACAACACAAACAGTAGGTAACAAAAACAAACTGTACTGTAATGCTATGACAGATAAACCAGACGTGTCTGCAAAAAACAATTATAGCAGAAAAAACGCCAAAACACTTGTCCATAATACCAACGTGTATAACATGATGGAACAGCTAATTTATACAAGGTAACATAGTATCATACATAGTAACATAGTATGTTAGGCTGAATGAAGACAATGTCTATCTAGTTCAGCCTGTTTCAACCCCTGGTTGATCCAGAGGAAGGCAAAAACCCCAAGAGGCAGAAGCCAATTAGCCCATTTGGGGGAAAATTCCTTCCCGACTCCGTAATGGCAATAAGAATAATCCCTGGATCAACCTTTGATAGTTCTTACCTAAATATAAGACCCTGAACTACAAACCTGCTGATCACCTAATGTTTATATCCTGTAATATCCTTCCGCTCGAGAAAGACGTCTAGACCCTCTTAAACTCCTCAATGGATTTTGCCATCACCACATCCTCAGGCAGAGAGTTTCACGGTCTCACTGCTCTTACAGTAAAGAACCCTTCTTCTATGTTGGTGATGAAACCTGCTTTCTTCTAGACGTAGAGGATGCCCTCTTGTTATTGATGCACTCATTGGTATAAACAGATCATGGGAGAGAACCTTGTATTGTCCCCTAATATATTTATACATAGTTATTTGATCGCCCCTTAGCTGTCTTTTATCCAGGGTAAAAAGTTCTCTAATTTAGTTGCCCTTCTTTGAACCCCCTCCAGCAACATCCTTCCTGAGCAGCGGCGTCCAGAACTGTACACAGTACTCCATGTGGGGCCTGACAAGTGCCTTATATAGTGGGAGAATAATGTTCTCGTCCCTTGCCCCTATACCTCTTTTAATGCACCCCAAGACTCTATTAGCTTTTGCAGCAGCTGACTGGCATTGATTGCTCCAGTTAAGTCTACAATCCACTAGTACCCCCAGGTCTTTTTCCATATCACCTTTCCCTAGCAGTACCCCATTTAGTGTATATTGGTGACATCCGTTTCTCCTGCCCATGTGCGTAACCTTACATTTATCCACATTGAACTTCATTTGCCATTTTTCAACCCAAGCCCCCAGTTTATCTAGGCCCTATTGTAGCTGCACTTTGTCCTCTTTTGCACTAATTGACTTGTATAATTTTGTATCATCTGCAAATATTGATATTTTACTGTACATAGTCCCTCTATCAGGTCGTTGATAAATATATTGAACAGAATGGGGCCTAGTACTGAACCCTGTGACACCCCACTAGCGATGGTGGCCCAATCAGAGTATGAACCATTTATTACCAACCTCTGCTCTCCATCTATGAGCCAGTTCTTTACCCAGGTACACACATTTTCGCCCAGTCCGAGCTGTCTCATTTTATATAGCAACTAGAGATGAGCGAGCACCAAAATGCTCGGGTGCTCGTTACTCGGGACAAAATTATCGCGATGCTCGAGGGTTCGTTTCGAGTAACGAACCCCATTGAAGGCAATGGGCGACCCGAGCATTTTTGTATTTCGCCGATGCTCGCTAAGGTTTTCATGTGTGAAAATCTGGGCAATTCAAGAAAGTGATGGGAACGACACAGCAACGGATAGGGCAGGCGAGGGGCTACATGTTGGGCTGCATCTCAAGTTCACAGGTCCCACTATTAAGCCACAATAGCGGCAAGAGTGGGCCCCCCCCCCTCCCAAAAACTTTTACTTCTGAAAAGCCCTCATTAGCAATGCATACCTTTGCTAAGCACCACACTACCTCCAACAAAGCACAATCACTGCCTGCATGACACTCCACTGCCACTTCTCCTGGCTTACATGCTGCCCAACCGCCCCCCCTCCTCCCCACAGCGCACACCAAAGTGTCCCTGCGCAGCCTTCAGCTGCCCTCATGCCACGCCACACTCATGTCTATTTAGAAGTGCGTCTGCCATGAGGAGGAACCGCAGGCACACACTGCAGAGGGTTGGCACGGCTAGGCAGCGACCCTCTTTAAAAGGGGTGGGGCGATAGCCCACAATGCTGTACAGAAGCAATGAGAAATATAATCCTGTGCCACCGCCATCAGGAGCTGCACACGTGGGCATAGCAATGGGGAACCTATGTGCCACACACTATTCATTCTGTCAAGGTGTCTGCATGCCCCAGTCAGACCGCGGTTTTTAATTCATAGACACAGGCAGGTACAACTCCCTATTGTGAAGTCCCTGTGGACCGACAGCATGGGTGGCTCCCTGGAACCCACCGGCGGTACATAAAAATATCCCATTGCATTGCCCAACACAGCTGAGGTAGTAATGTCGTGCTTAATGCAGGTGGGCTTCGGCCCACACTGCATGCCCCAGTCTGACTGGGGTTCTTTAGATGTGGAAACAGATGCATTTATAATTCCCTGTGGACCCACAGCATGGGTGGGTGCCAGGAAGCCACCGGCGGTACATAGAAATATCCCATTGCATTGCCCAACACAGCTGAGGTAGTAATGTTGTGCTTAATACAGGTGGGCTTCGGCCCACACTGCATGCCCCAGTCAGACTGGGGTTCTTTACAAGTGGACAGATGTAGGTTAAACTCCGTGTGCACCTACAGCATGGGTGGCTCCCTGGAACCCACCGGCGATACACAAAAATATCCCATTGCATTGCCCAACACAGCGGATGTAACGTCAGCTGTAATGCAGGTGGGCTAAAAATTCATTTGATTACACTGTAGGCGAGGGCCCACAAAAATTGCTGTATCAACAGTACTAATGTACATCCAAAAAATTGGCCATGGCCAACCAAGAGGGCAGGTGAAACCCATTAATCGCTTTGGTTAATGTGGCTTAAGTGGTAACTAGGCCTGGAGGCAGCCCAGTTTAACGAAAAATTGGTTCAAGTTAAAGTTTCAACGCTTTTAAGAGCATTGAAACATATAAAAATTGTTTAGAAAAATTATATGAGTGAGCCTTGTGGCCCTAAGAAAAATTGCCCGTTCAGCGTGATTACGTGAGGTTTCAGGAGGAGGAGCAGGAGGAGGAGGAGGAGGAATATTAGACACAGATTGATGAAGCAGAAATATCCCCGTTTTAGATGGTGAGAGAGAACGTAGCTTCCATCCGCGGGTGCAGCCTACGTATTGCTTACGTATCGCTGCTGTCCGCTGGTGGAGAAGAGAAGTCTGGGGAAATCCAGGCTTTGTTCATCTTGATGAGTGTAAGCCTGTCGGCACTGTCGGTTGACAGGTGGGTACGCTTATCCGTGATGATTCCCCCAGCCACACTAAACACACTCTCTGACAAGACGCTAGCCGCAGGACAAGCAAGCACCTCCAGGGCATACAGCGCGAGTTCAGGCCACGTGTCCAGCTTCGACACCCAGTAGTTGTAGGGGGCAGAGGCGTCACGGAGGACGGTCGTGCGATCGGCTACGTACTCCCTCACCATCCTTTTACAGTGCTCCCGCCGACTCAGCCTTGACTGGGGAGCGGTGACACAGTCTTGCTGGGGAGCCATAAAGCTGGCAAAGGCCTTGGAGAATGTTCCCCTGCCTGCGCTGTACATGCTGCCTGATCTCTGCGCCTCCCCTGCTACCTGGCCCTCGGAACTGCGCCTTCTGCCACTAGCGCTGTCGGATGGGAAGTTTACCATCAGTTTGTCCACCAGCGCCCTGTGGTATAGCATCATTCTCGAACCCCTTTCCTCTTCGGGAATGAGAGTGCAAAGGCTCTCCTTATACCGTGGATCGAGCAGTGTGTACACCCAGTAATCCGTAGTGGCCAGAATGCGTGTAACGCGAGGGTCACGAGAAAGGCATCCTAACATGAAGTCAGCCATGTGTGCCAGGGTACCTGTACGCAACACATGGCTGTCTTCACTAGGAAGATCACTTTCAGGATCCTCCTCCTCCTCCTCTTCCTCCTCCTCAGGCCATACACGCTGAAAGGATGACAGCCCAGCAGCATGTGTACCCTCACCAGTGGGCCAAGCTGTCTCTTCCCCCTCCTCCTCATCCTCCTCATGCTCCTTCTCCTCCTCCTCAACGTGCTGAGATATAGACAGGCGGGTGCTCTGACTATCCAGCGACATACTGTCTTCCCCCGGCTCTTTTTCCGAGCGCAAAGCGTCTGCCTTTATGCTTTGCAGGGAACTTCTCAAGATGCATAGCAGAGGAATGGTGATGCTAATGATTGCAGCATCGCCGCTCACCACCTGGGTAGACTCCTCAAATTTTCCAAGGACCTGGCAGATGGCTGCCAACCAGGGCCACTCTTCTGTAAATAATTGAGGAGGCTGACTCCTACTGCGCCGCGCTCATAGAGTCTGGCCAACATGTGGAGCGTAGAGTTCCACTGTGTGGGCACGTCGCACAGCAGTCGGTGCACTGGCAGATTAAACCTATGTTGCAGTGTCCGCAGGGTGGCAGCGTGCGTGTGGGATTTGCGGAAATGTGCGCAGAGCTGGCGCACCTTTCCGAGCAGGTATGGCAAGTGGGGGTAGCTTTTCAGAAAGCGCTGAACCACCAAATTAAACACATGGGCCAGGCATGGCACGTGCGTGAGGCTGCCGAGCTGCAGAGCCGCCACCAGCTTACGGCCGTTGTCACACACGACCATGCCCGGTTGGAGGCTCAGCGGCGCAAGCCAGTGGTCGGTCTGCTCTGTCAGACCCTGCAGCAGTTCGTGGGCCGTGTGCCTCTTCTCTCCTAAGCAGAGTAGTTTCAGCACGGCCTGCTGACACTTGCCCACCACTGTGCTGCCACGCCGCGTGACACCGACTGCTGGCGACGTGCTGCTGACACATCTTGATTGCGAGACAGAGGTTGCGTTGGAGGAGGAGGAGGAGGAAGGTGCTTTAGTGGAGGAAGCATACACCGCCGCAGATACCACCACCGAGCTGTGGCCCGCAATTCTGGGGGTGGGTAGGACGTGAGCGGTCCCAGGCTCTGACTCTGTCCCAGCCTCCACTAAATTCACCCAATGTGCCGTCAGGGAGATATAGTGGCCCTGCCCGCCTGTGCTTGTCCACGTGTCCGTTGTTAAGTGGACCTTGGGAGTAACCGCGTTGGTGAGGGCGCGTACAATGTTGCGGGAGACGTGGTCGTGCAGGGCTGGGACGGCAAAAGTAGTGGCGACTGGGAACCGAGTAGCGCGGGGCAGCCGCCGCCATCATGCTTTTGAAAGCCTCCGTTTCCACAAGCCTATACGGCAGCATCTCTAGGCTGATCAATTTTGCAATGTGCACGTTTAACGCTTGAGCGTGCGGGTGCGTGGCGTCGTACTTGCGCTTGCGCTCAAACTGTGGCACTAGCGACGTCTGGACGCTGTGCTGAGAGACATTGCTGGATGGGGCCGAGGACAGCGGAGGTGAGGGTGTGGGTGCAGGCCAGGAGATGGTAGTGCCTGTGTCCTCAGAGGGGGGTTGGATCTCAGTGGCAGGTTGGGGCACAGGGGGAGAGGCAGTGGTGCAAACCGGAGGCGGCGAACGGGCATCGTCCCACCTTGTGGGGTGCTTGGCCATCATATGCCTGCGCATGCTGTTGGTGGTGCCTCCCCAGCTGATCTTGGCGCGACAAAGGTTGCACACCACTGTTCGTCGGTCGTCAGGCGTCTCTGTGAAAAACTGCCACACCGTAGAGCACCTTGACCTGTGCAGGGTGGCATGGCGCGAGGGGGCGCTTTGGGAAACAGTTGGTGGATTATTCGGTCTGGCCCTGCCTCTACCCCTGGCCACCGCACTGGCTCGGCCTGTGCCCACACCCTCACTTGGCCCTCCGCGTCCTCGGCCGCGTCCACATCCTCTAGGCCTACCCCTACCCCTCAACATGCTGTATTACCAGTGATTTGATTTCCCAGGCAGGAAAGAAATTGGCGCAAGGCTGCACTCAACCGTAGCTGGTTGCGTCTGATTTTTTTACGTTCTCCACGCAGCACACACGTACCCAGAGCCCTTAGGACTGACACAGGCAGGGCAAAAATATACTTTCTTCCCTTTTGTTTAAAAGGATAGGCCCACTGCGTCTATTCACTGAATAATAAGTTTAATAACTGTGTTGCGGCCCTGCAAAACTGTCACAGAACTTTACTGTTGCAGAGTTACTAACTGTGGCAGAGCAGGTATTTCCCAGGCAGGAAAGAAATTGGCGCAAGGCTGCACTCAACCGTAGCTGGTTGCGTCTGATTTTTTTACGTTCTCCACGCAGCACACACGTACCCAGAGCCCTTAGGACTGACACAGGCAGGGCAAATAGAATTTTTTCCCTGCTTTTTACAAGGAACACCCACACTGCGTCTATTCAATGAATAATGTATGTCTTCTGGCCCTGCCTACACAATTCTATCCCTGTAGTATTAATGCCGGGTGCAATGCTCTGCACAGCCAGTTTTGGGAAAAAAAAAAAAAATGCAACACTGCTAACAGCAGCCTGGACAGTACTGCACACGGATAGATGTGGCCCTAGAAAGGACCGTTGGGGTTCTTGAAGCCTACACTAACTCCTAACACTCTTCCTGCCTAACCCCCACTTCTGTCCCTATTGCAGGGCGCAATGCTCTGCAGATCCAATTTTGGAAAAAAAAATAAAAAATACTGTGCTAACACAGTACTGCACACTAGTAGATGTGGCTCTGAGAAGGACCGTTGGGGTTCTTGAAGCCTACACTAACTCCTAACGCTCTCCCTACAGCAGCTCCAGCACGATACCACTGTCCCTCAGCTAACTCACAAGGCATGTGTGGCGAGCCGCGGGAGGGGCCGATTTTTATACTCGGGTGACATCAGATCTCCCCAGCCACTCACAGCAGGGGGGTGGTATAGGGCTTGAACGTCACAGGGGGAAGTTGTAATGCCTTCCCTGTCTTTCAATTGGCCAGAAAAGCGTGCTAACGTCTCAGAGAGGAAACTGAAAGTAACCGGAACACCGCGTGGTACTCGTTACGAGTAACGAGCATCCCGAACACCCTAATATTCGCACGAATATCAAGCTCGGACGAGTACGTTCGCTCATCTCTAATAGCAACCTATTATGCGGCATGGTGTCAAATGCTTTACAAAAATCCAGATATACGATATCAATAGACTCTCCCAGGTTGAGTCTAGAACTTACTTCATTGTAGAAGCTGATCAGATTGGTCTGACATGATCGACCCCTCATGAAACTGTGCTGGTGAGGAGTTATACCGTTGTTTTCCTTGAGGTATTCTAGGATGGCGTCTCTTAGAAACCCCTCAAATATTTTTCCAGTTATTGTAGTGAGACTTACTGGCCTGTAGTTACCAGGCTCTCTTTTGGACCCCTTTGTGTAAATTGAAACCATGTTGGCAATGCGCCAATCCAATGGTACAACCCCAGTCTTGATAGTGTCCATGATTGATAGTGTCCAGGTATTAGTTAGTCATTTGGGCAAAGTACGTCAGCTCACAAGCCCAGGTCAAGGGTCCTCATTAAAAAATATTTGTACCCCAGGAGTCCTACCTACAAGCAGGGCAATGATCCCAATAGGGACGACTCAAGCTGGAACCTAGGGGCCTAGCTTGCCCATGATGGTAAATGGCATACAAGCTGAACAGGACACTGTTCACACAAACAGGCAGACAAGGGCAATACACATCATACCAATTGAATATGTCGCTGTTCACACCAACAAAAAAACAGAAACCCCACTCAGAAATTTCACACATACAGATATTAAGCAGAAACTAAAGCAAATGTCTTCACACCAAGGGGAAAGACGGTCAGTCATCCGAACTGACATAGGAGGAACAGTGTTAGGTTATCACCCACCTGACGAGACATGTGACATCTGTCTGGAGGCCAAACCTGTGAAAGGGGACATTAGAGGGGGTCTGCATAACAATCAGATGGAGAATCCAGCTGTCCAGACCATCTTCAGGGTAGGTGGGAGAAATACTTCCAACTAACATCATGCATAACACCAATCTCTCAGTGGAAATGAGATAGGATGAATTTATGACCAGCACCCTTCAGCAAGAGTATTTACATGCAGCAGTGTGCTCCTGGAAACCCAACAGAACCACAGGGGCCCATAAGCACAAACATGACAAGAGTCAAGTAATTGTATATTATATGAAACATTAAGTCATACAGATTCAATCAGTGAGGAGGACTGCATGATTGGACACCGCTGCAGTTTGAGTTTGTAGTGCTATTGGGCAACATATGACATGGATGCTGTGCTTTGTATTTTTTTGGAAACACCTTTGGGGTCAGGATGCTCAGTAAACCCCTATACCACTGGATGAATTACTTGAGAGATGTAGTTTCCAGAATGGGGTGACTTTTTGCAGGTTTCAACTGTACACGGTATCTCAGGGGCTCTGCCAATGTGACATGCTGCTTGAACACCACTCTAGAAAAATCTGCCCTTCAACAGCTAAATGTTGTTACTTTGATTTAGAGCCTCGCTGTGTGTCCAAAGAGCAGTTTATGACCAGATATGGTGTATTTATGCACTCAGAAAAAATTGTGCAACAAATTGTGGGATTCATTTTCTATTTTTACCTGCCATCAAGTTTCTTTTATTGTGAACATCACTCACACGTCAAACCAAGATGTGATTATGTCCATAAAGGACCAACATATACTGTAGATATATTTTAACACCTATATTAAGGGAAATGAAAATATGAGTTGGAACACTAGCCTTAACCAACTTTGGCTTGGCGGACCCTGCCTAAAGGAAGGTTAATCGTCCCAATAGGGACAGCCCCACAACTCAAATCTAAGAAGCCACCAAGCATGTTTCTAGACTGAGTGTAGGAAAGGATATACATATAGCAGACAACAATGCTAAGAAGTCTAGACAAAGGAACATAACTGACTAGAGCCCGCTGCCACACTAGACACTTCAGACAGAACAATATTAAGACTAGGATCAGGATTCAGGCATCCCAACAATCATATGGATGGAGGTAAAACAAACAAGACAAGACTCAGGCGTCCGCAAACCTTAGAACGGAGGGAACTGACTCAAATATCCGACCACCTTCGGAAGGAGGAAACAGATAGGACTTGTCTCAAGTGTCCAATAAACTTTTGCACAAAGGGAGAACACACAGAAGTCCTGCAATTGACCACAGTCAGAGGTAACAGACAGGGCTCATGCACGCAAAGTACAATCACGTGGGCGGGATGATGTCAAAACATCACCCTGGCTCTACCTCCTGATTGTGGGTGGCAGGCTACAACAGTAATCTTGTAGATATGATATTTTTTAAAATATTAATCACTTTTTACTTTGTCTGGCTAGCTTGGTGCCAATACTTAATTTTTTTTACAATTTTGGCAAAATGGAAAAAATCATTTGTTTTATCTAGAAAGGTTTCCAAGTTTCCAAAAATATTAAATGCTGAAAAGTTTAAAAAAAAATCTTTCCTTAAGGATCAGACACTTTTTAGGGATTTTACCCATCAGCTACCAAAATTATTTTTGCTGCGTTGTTTTACCATGACATATAGGGCTATTTTTTAAAATATCTTTTTACTGACTTTTCTTTCCGTTATTTTAGTTTTATTGGGGGTAAAAGGCCAGATAATATTTTTTTTTATATTTATAGTAATTTTTTTTTAATTAGTATATTTACACTTAAATAAAGTATGGAAACGGGCTTCTCATTTTGTTTTGGATGTTTTGATATATAATATATATGGTTTTGGTTTACAGGGCGCATACGGCGATGGGTTTTGGTTGGCGTTGGCTTTGGGTTATTTTCTTTCTTATGTATATATTGTTGTTGTATTCTGTACTTTTTATTTACTGGTGTATGTAATTTTTTTTTTCTATTTGACATTTTTCGACTGTAGCTAGGGCATCCATAGAAGCCCCAGTTACAGGAAAAAACATCCCTTGTAGTGACATTAGTCACTGGCAGAGGTTATCAGGGTCCACTGGGACCCTGTAGCTCTGCTGCAGCAGATCATCACGTGACCCCTGGGCTCCTGTAGTTGAAGTTACACTTCCACTTTCACTGCTTAGTACACAGCACTCACTGAGCACTGTGTATTCGGGGAAGAAGACAGAAAGGGTTAAAAACCCCTCCTGCCTTCTCCTCCGGGTTATCAGCTGGCTTTAAGCCCGGGGCCAGGTGCCGTAAATTTACAGTGCCTGTCCTAAATGGATTAATACTTGACACCAACAAGGGTAGCCAAATTAAGAAATTCATTCTCATTTCACATAACTATTCTTTAGAATTTTTTATGCAAAATGCACACAACACTACTACTCTGATGAAGAACTGGAACTATTGGGCGCTGTGTAAGGTGATCCATTAGCAGAGACTTAAAGTGCAATATTTTTACATACACAACCTCTTTATTTTTGGACCTATCTGGTTCATATTCTTTATCGATATTTTTGATCTCTGTACGTTGTATCACCACTTGATATGTAACTGTAAACTTGACTTGATGTATACTTCTCTGTTCAGTACTTTACCTGTTATGTATTGGCAGCACTGTCTACCTGCAATGCATTGCTTTTTCTTCCTGATGCTGATTAAAATCCCTAACACAAATTTAGGGATCTTTCAATTTCACTATAAAAATGCTATAATAATGCCATAAAACATTTCATATAAGAGGGTCTTCATTTACATATTATTATTATTATTATTAGGTATGTGTTACTTTAAGAAACATTTGTACAGAGGTTGCACAGAAAGTTCAGAGAGGGAACCTGGAAGAGGAAGTGGTTGCATTGCCATCTTGGTGTGGCCTAGTGCTGATCTTTCATGAGACGTGTTTCTGTTCAAGCTCCTCTACTTGGGCAGAAGGGGATGACCACTTCTGGTCCATCGCTATGGGCTACCAACTTGCAAGCCTTGGGCAGTGTTCCCAATAGTCCAAAAATTTCTGGATAGTCTGTGAAAATGAGGCGCTATTTTCCATTGTGAAAAAAACAGACGCGTCTATGATTTTTTCAAGACTATGGTTAATCCAACTGGTCATTATGACTGTAATTATCATCATTTTACTGCTCACAGTAAATGCTGGTAATAAGTTAGTTTCTGTATCTGAGCTATAAACATGTATCACTTATAATCTTATCATTACATATGGTTTTCCATTTTGTCCATAAAAAATGTAAGCTGACTGGGATTTTTGGATAGGTTTTCCAGAAAAAGAAAAATTTAGGTTAGCAATTTTGGCATTGACCTATACCCTATGAGGGTTCATGTCCTATGGATGCTGGACCTGTAATAAGTTGTATAGTTGACAGGGTAAGCTAAGGGTTGTAAATAGACAAGTCTAACTGTGAAAAACCATGCCAGTCTTAACAGTGGTGTTATGTTGGTACCAATCTTGAATGTCACCCAGATCAGCCACTACACCCTTCCTGTAACCTCCAAAATACCCATGAGTTTGATGACAGGGCCATGCAGCAACACAGGCTTGCCCTCAATTACAAACAAAAAGACTGAGCAGCAGATCCAGCGTTTGTTATATAGTGAAGACAAAAGTAAGAATAGAGTGTGGGGACGGTTATTAAATACTACAAGTTCATTAAGAACTTATGTCAAGCTGAAGATGTGTTTATGTACCATACCTCCTTCTGGCATCTGTCTCAATCCTTGGTGTCATCATATTTGCTTATAGGGAGACGCCTTTACTACATGAGGGTCGAAGGGCATCAAGGAGTCTGGGCTGCTATTATGGCTCAGCCAGAACCCTAGGGGGAGAGATTCCCTGGGTAGAAGATTGGGACCAGATAGTTCAAGACGGAAAAAAAAACCCTGGAGACCCAAGACCTTCATCCTAGACTGGTGCCCAGCAAATTAGCAAGGGGTGGAAATGCTTCAATGGAGGAATTCATCTGAAGTAGAAAGAGGAAGGAAATCCCCAAACAACTTTCTGACCAGGAGAGGGACTGTCCAAAATGCTACGGCCATGCAGCAACAGGTAACGGGTTCAGGGGCTAATGTGATTTATAGTACAATTGTAATGCTGATTGGGAATACTCTCCAACATCCCAAGTGATTGGTTTCTTAAAAATAATATGCATACGGTGTAATGATTGATTTCTACTTGTTTGATAACTTGTTTACAGTTTTATGGACAGAGCCTTGCTTAGTATGGCAATATTCAAAGAAGGGAACTTTAAGAGGGTTTTGGTTTAAAATGTATCATTATTATTAGGCATGTGTTGTTTCAAGAAAAATTTGTACAGTTGTTTCGCTGGCGCCTCAGAGAGGTAGACCAGAAGAGGAAGTGGGAACGTTGTCATCTTGGTATGGCATAATTGTGTACAGGTCTCTCATGGGATCAGGCCCGTTTCCATTTGAGCTCCTCTACCTAAATAGAAGGGGATCACTGCAACTGGTCCATCCATGTGGGCTACCATCTGGCAAGCATCAGATTCTGTTAAGGACTGTGTTGCTAAGAATCAGGACTCCTTCTTTGAGCCAACCGCTATCTCCAGACGTCTTCCGATTGTGTGTTCTTCCAATTAAACAAGTTCCAGTTCTTCAATATAGACAAGATGAGTCTGTTTGCTTCATTCACCCTCACTCTACGATGCAGCGTCTTTGACTTAGTGCAGTTCCAGGCCTATTCCCTAAAAGTGAAGGTCTCAAGTAGAATCTATCACCGCAGTAGCAGCTGTGATGGAGTCACCGAGGCAGTTACAGGTACAGGGATCGCGGTCATGGAACTGTCAAAAGTTGATAGCCTCAAGGATAAAAACTATACATTTTATATTATAAAATAATTATTTTACTTTTAGCAATACATTTTACTTACAAACAAAGGGAACTGTAAAGGGATCGAATTTTTCACTTAGTTATGCTAATCTTTATTTGGCATTCAAAGAATGTATTAAAGACCCCCACATTAAGTACTACAAAAGATTTACTGACAATATCTTATTTATCTGGGATAGTAACTGTTTGGCATTCAGTACTTTTATTAAAAATTTGAATAGCAATGACTGGGGATTGGGGTTTGTTTGCTCCGTTGATCCGACAAATATAATCTTTTTAGACTTGCAGCTATATGTATCTTGCAACCCAGTTACCCACAAAAAAACTGTTTTAAACCTAACTTGATTCTAATAGTTATCTGGACTTTTCTACTTTCCATGTTAGGAGATGGAAAGTAAATGTTCCTTATGGGCAGTTCAGGAAGATTAGAAGAAACTGCTACTCTGATCAAGATTTTAAAAACCAGTCAGAGGTACTAAAACATTGGTTCAGAGAAACAGGATACTCAGAGGGGATCAGCTTACACTCACATGGAGACAGAAGGGAGAGCAGCTAGCCTGCCACTACTAGGGACCACAACCTCCAGGGTGCTGAGCTCCACTCATCTGGATGAAGGGGATTCTCTTTTGAGACCCCAGTACTGGTGTATTATGTCACCACCAGAAGTAAGAAGTGGCGACATAAGACAACAGTTGTCAGAAAGGTTAACGTCCCCAGTTTGTGTTTGGCTGGGGGTGTGCTTACATTGGGAGCATCTGGGTTGGCGGTACAGCAGAAAATCAAAGGACAACGCCGGCAGGGGGAGTAGCGGGAGCAGCAGCAGCAGCACCACCACCAACCGAAGCACAGAGCATTGGAGTGCCGGCGGCACTGACACAGCAGCGGAACAGCAGTGTCAGTGCACAGCGGAACCACAGAGGAGAACGCCAGCATTGGGAGGGCTGGCTCTGCCACAGCGGAACACAGTGTCAGCGGGGCACCAGCCGGGAGACAGCAGAGAGGCGCACAGAGCCGGTGGCTGCCCTGGATGCAGCAAGCAGTGAGTGAGAGCTGCAGCGTGTAAATGGATTTTTGGCAGACCAGCACAGTTAAGTTGAGGGTTAGTTTTCGCTCTAGTGTTACATTATTACTGTAAATGCTGCCATGTTACCGCTGTAACATGCAAGCATTCACAGTGATTAATGTAACGCTAAAACGAAAACCAATCATCACTCTAAGCACGCTGGGCTGCCAAAAATCCATCCACTTGCTGCTGGGACCTTCAAGCATTGAGCCTATCAGAAGCTAGGGGTGTGATAGAGGCATTCCTCCATCCAAGACCTGTCAAACCCCGTAGCTTCCGGTGGCGTCAAGGCACACCAGTACCTGAGACCCCTATGTAAAGTAAGTGTATGCATTTCTAGTTTCTCTTGGCTGTAACCCATGAAGCACCAGAGCTTATTTTCTTTTTTTGGTTTCATATTTACACATGAGAGTCACCAAGACAGTTGCAGGGAGGGGAGTCATGAACTGCCAAAAGCTGACAGTGATAAAGCCCTCTGCCTATACTCTAGGCTAGTTCATGTAATATGGACCACAGACCTGTAATGTACATGAAAAAAATTTCATGCACTTAAAAACACCAAGAACTGTGTGAATACATAAATGATCCAACCTCAAAGAGTTAAATGACTTTTCATCTAATTTAGAGAAATTGCTGCATTGGTTTCTGACCTATACCTGGCGCTATTCAATCATTTTAAAGACAGTCAAATCATATTTCTCGGCTTACATGTATCAGACCATTTGGATACTGTGATTGTTGGCAGCATGCAAATCCGGTAACTATTCTGATACCAATTTGCCTGCAATGTACTGTGTATCAGATAGACTCTATGAATAGAATACTACAGGTCATATAAGGCATAAAAAGATTAACTATTTACTAACATTAGAACTAGTCTTATCCAGATGACATCTTCCTCAGAGTGAATGATACTCAGCAAAGCACAATGTTTAGTTACAAAATTAACTTCAGACTTCATTATTCCTTGTAATTCCTTGTAATTTCATTGCAGAGAGCTAAAAGAAGCAAAGAATTTACAGTATACAAAATGAATCACTATGCTCATAAGGATTTATAGCCAAAAGCATATCATGGTTCCATACTACCTCCAACTCATTTGGAATCATAATGGCGCATTAATGGGTTTCTATAGAACCCTACTATATCACTGTTTGCCTCTAGTTACCTGCAGATACATAAGGAGGCTATTCTGCCTAATTCATGTCAAACAAAATTGAGGCATTATTCACTGAAGATCAGATTACAGAGATTTTTAGATGAACTCCATATTACAGAACCATAAGAAGCTCATCCATTAGGCACCCATCACCCACACTAACTTCTGTTCTTAAGCTGCAGAAGAAGCTCAATACTACTCCAGTGTCAGGTGGGTCGTCTCCACCGCAATATGTCATTGGATGACATCACATTTGATTTGATCCCTGTTTTGGGTCAAACTTTGCTAAAAGTTTGGTTTGACACAATGTGGTAATGTTTTAAATATGTATATGTTTCAGAGTGGGGCCCGTGATTGGGTGAAAATAAGGGAAAAATCCTGCACGGTTGACAGTTAAAAGTTCCAGTCAGCAAAAATCAGTTAGTCACCTGAGGAGAAGAGAGAGAGAGGAACAGGTAAGTGCAGGAGGGAGAGGAGAGGACAGTGCTATATATAGGAACGGAGTATAAGGAAGACTGATAGTTAAAGAAGATTTCACTAAGAAAGGGAAGATAGAATTAAAAAGGGGTATATGTATATATCTATATGTAGAGAGAGATATATATCTATATACATCTATATATCTATATAGATATATAGATGTATATAGATATGTACTAGCTGATATACCTGGCTTCGACCAAGTTATTTTGATACAGATATTTGCATGTTGTTCGCACTGAACATTTTATGAAGTCAAGGTTACTTTAGAGTAACCAAGGAACAAAATATGTATACATATAGAGAAGTGTTAGATTCTCCTTGTAAGGACTATGGGTGTGGAACCACTGTGTCAACCTACCGGGTAGGTGAAGATCTGATCCAGCACGGTTGACAGCCAACCCCAGCATGGGAGGTAAGATACCAGATGAACAGCCCCGTATATAGATGGAAACTAGGGAAGGTATCTTGCCCTTAACTGAATACCAGGAGAGGGAGACCCCTGCCAACAAGCAGAGAACTCATCTCAATAATGACGACCCCACGATCTTCCTCAAGGCGCTGACTTAGCCTGGCAGGCTAGAACACCTATAACAAAGATAGAACAGCACCGGGGGGTAAAGAAACACAGGAGGAAGAAGCGGACAAGGATAAACAGAGAGGCAGACAACGAGAACAACAGACTACAGAGTACACAAACGAACAAACACAGAACACAAGCATAACGCAAGGTAGCAAGGTAACTGCTGAAGCAGCAGCTGCAGAGGACGTGAAGGGAACAAACTCTCATCAACACTGCAGCAAGGTGTTAAAGACCCAGGGCAGCTATACAGGACAGTGATTTGAAAAGGAGCATCAGCTAAACAAGAGACCAGAAGCTATTAATCCTAGGAATGCTGGAAGAGAGTGAATATAAGCTCAGGGAACAGAGAAAATGGGCTAGACACAGAAGCAAAAGATTGTGTCTGAACAGTGCACCTAACACTCCTCAGGCTGCATGTACCGATGACCCTCTGCAGAATGTGCCACCCCTCTCACTCTTCTCATTTAGGGTGCATTCAGACAAACGTGGTTTACACGCTGCTACAGCAACTTGTAAACCACTCTGCTGACATGCAGGAATTTTGTGGTGAACGAGCTGCTCTGTGCTCCAAGGAGTAGCCCATTCACATGTCCATGCTGTGAGCAGAGTACTGCCTCGACTCTCACAGAAGACTGTGGTCAGCACCATGGACAGAGCCTCAGCATGGAGCTGACAGGCTAGTTGGCATTCACTGTCCTATCTTTTATACCAGCGCAGATTCTGTGCTGGTTAATAAGCACTGTGTGAGCAACCTGTGGTTGCTATAGAAGCATGGTTTACACGTTGCTGTAGCAGCATGTAAACCATGCTCGTCTGAATGCACCCTAAGGACCTAAAGAATGCCTGCGCCAAATTTCATATTTGTACGACAGCGGGAAGTTAGAGAATTAGATTAGGTACATTACATAGGGGTGCCAATACTTTTGCACTTAGCATTGAATAACCAATCGGTGACCCCTTTACTTTTCCTATTTAAGACCCAAAAATGTTCATGCCAAATTTCATGTTTGTATGACACCGGGAAGTTAGAGAATTAGTGGCGAGTGAGTGAGTGAGTGAGTCAGTAAGTGAGAGAGAGAGAGACAGAGAGAGAGAGGGAGAGATACATTCAAAGACGAACATAGAAAGAATATATATATATATATATATATATATATATATATATATATATGTTGACCTGACTCCTGGAGCTTCCTTGTCACCTAACACCATCTGTATAGCACTGAGTACACCACCCCCTCCAGGGGAAGGGACCACAGCCCCCTAATATCCCCATTTTCCTCACATGAATTTTGTCCGTAGCGGGCTCAGACCTAGCTATGGACTGGCGTCACGACAAAATAATACCATCATCCCTACTTGACCATGAGTAGTGGATGTTTTATTTTACACCAATTCTGTCAGTCGCTGACGTTTTAGGGAAATGAAAGCGACTGGGAATGAACATCTGGCCCCAAGACTACCACTCGCTTTGTCGTTTGCTCAGAACAACCTCCATCCCCGCAACTCCATCATCAACCCCCACTCTAGCATGCTACAATAGTTGCAACTAAAACAGGTTTCTATGGGTGAACACGGATCTAATAAATTATAGGAGTATATGTTTGTGTTGATGGATCCTTTTTCACCCTTATTAAATATAATATTGTCTGTCTTGTCTGCCAGTAGGATACATTTTTCATTGGTGCTGCTGTGGGTGTTAAAACCGGACCAGTCTTTAGACAGAAGAATAAGTGTGACCTATCATTTTTTAAACCTTAAACTGGTGGCCTTTTCTTTATTGGATAATTTACATGTTTCTCCAAACCGTGCTATAACAATTTCCCTCACTGTCATCACTTGCATATGAATATATTTGCAAAACACCAAAAAGTATCTCATGTGGTTTTCATGTGCAATTTGCATTTGATATAGTTGAGCTAATAATAGTATCATGTATTCTTGTAGCCAATAAAAGGCATGTAGTTCTGTATGAAGAACATTTCTAAACCTGCTCCTGTACCTGATTGTGGGAGAGATGGATATTCTAAGGGAAACTTTCAGTTCTCTCAGTTTTGTAACTCTGATCATCTCATTTCCACCAAACTTCTTTATTATTGCTGTGAATATTCTAGATTTCTTCAAGAACAGAAGACTTCTATTAAGTGATCTGCTCATATCTGGCATTAGTACTGCAAACCTTCTGCAAAGTTTTCTGAAAGCCTTTCTGCAGTATCATTTTCAGTTAATCAGTAAAGGGTATTTGAAGATCGGTGTATTTGTTGCATTATACTTGAGTACATGCACCTTATTGTTTTCTGCCCTCCTTAGTATACACTTCTGTCTGAAGATTGTCAATATTAACCACAGATTCTACATTTGTCTTCAGAGAAGCTTGCCTAAACTGTTTCCTGGGATTATTTTAACGTTTCTCCTAGGATGCCTCTTCCTGAATCTTCATTCTGCACTGGACACAAATCAGGGTTGTCTATCAAACACAACATCCAAACTTATAGAGGTGACACATCCAAGATGTTCTTGGTCATTATTTATCATTATGACAATAAGTGCCTTGGGAACCTTCCTCTGCTTTGTGTCAGCGTTGACCATCCTCATCTCTCTGCTCAAACACATGAAAAGAATCCAAATGAATACTGAGGGATCCGGATCTCCTAACATGGAGGCTCATATTCGTGCGATTAAAACAATCACCTCTTTACTTGCTGCAAATAGTTTTACATTCACTTCTATATTTATGAGGGCTTTCAGTGAAGGCTTTTGGATTTTTCTATCTGGCCTTCTAATTTCTGTATGTTATATATTTTCTTCCTATTTTTTTATAAAAGGAACAAAAAAACTTGATAAGACTCTGGAAGAAATACTAAAACAATGTTTATGTTTTAAAGCTCGGAATCACTAATATAGTGATACAGAAAAATTTACCAGCAGGACATATAATAAACCACAGTTATTGTAGGACCTTTAAATGATGCAGTAGCCACCTGGAACCGAACCTCATCCGTAGTGTTTGTAGAAATAAAGAACGTGGCAGCATCCATGGATGTGAAGAATTTACAAAAAGTACTTTATTCTCCCATAGCATCAACAGGAAAAGGTGATGTTTTGGCCCCTAATTGGGCCTTTGTCAAGTTCACAGTGTATACAATCACAGTTTATATAGGTAACGCCCAGCTACTTCCACTTACTCCCACAAAGCAAAAGAGTAAACAGATAAAAGGACAAACAACGTACATGCATATTCTACCAACAGTCAGTACGAGTGAAGTGTCCACATGTGGGCGCTCCAACCATATATTGATTTACCGGTATTCGCACAGGTGCGTCTACACAGGGCAGGAAGCCCTGTGTAACCATGAAAACCGTGCACTCTGTATTAACCTAAGCTCAACATCACAATTACTATGGTGGCTCAGAGTGGACAAAAAGATGAGCACATTTGCAATTCATATGGTTTAAAATCCCTAAATAGCACATCCGGATCAAAAATACACATAACAGTGTCAGTCTGCTGACATAAATATACTAAGTTAATAGACCATTGCAAAAGAATGTAGTATATTAAAAGAATAATTCAAATGGCTAAAACTATAGAAAAATTGGGGATTCATTAAAAGTATCATCCAAGAGAAGAGACCCCACTCGGTATCTCAACTCATCAGGGAACGAATTGTACGTCCAGATTAATTAATATATATAAAAATTGATATAAATGTTCATATAAGAAATTCCCACAATCACATAAAAAAAGACTTAGCCAAATATAAAAATATGACCACAACAATTTTTATGATGCTGATTAGAGATGAGCGAGCACACTCGTCCGAGCTTGATGTTCGTCTGAGCATTAGGGTACTCGAGATGCTCGTTACTTGAGACGAGCACCACGCGGTACTCGAGTCAATTCCATTTCCTTCCCCGCATGTTTAGCGCCATTTTCGAGCCAATAGACATGCAGGGAAGGCATTACCACTTCCTCCTGTGACGTGCCAGCCCTATCCCACCCCCCCTGCAGTGAGTGGCTGGCGAGATCAAGTGACCGCTGAGTACTTAAAGCGGTCCCGCCCGCGGCTCGCTTCAGACACACACTGGGAGAGTATAGAGAAAGTGCTGCTCCTGCTATAGGTAGAGTGTTAGTGTAGGATCCTGTCCTCAAGAACCCCACAAGGGCCACATCTGACCATGTGCAGGCCATTACAGCTATAGCGTTCTCAGTCTGCAGTCTATTATACAGAGTATAGGGAAAGTGCTGCTGAGATAGGAAAAGTGGAAGTGTAGGATCCTGTCTTTAAGAACCCCAATGGTCCTTCTTAGGGCTACATCTGACCGTGTGCATTTTACTGGGTAGCTGCTGGGAGTTGTAGTGCTTACATTTTAGTATTATGCAGCTAGGCCTGTTTGCAGCCTTCCGTAATATTTTCTTCTGGCTGGAGTGCGCATTAAAATACCGCTCTCAGCGTGAAAGTGTACGCAAATAATTCCATACTTATTTATACCGTTCTGTGTCTGAAGTGAATTAGATGCAGAGCGTTGGGCCACAGCCACTTCTAGAGGGAAAGTGATATACACTATACAGCCTGTATCCTCTGTTCAAAAAAACCAAAAGCTCCTTCTTGGGCTAAAAAAAATAAAATAAGTGTTGGTATTTGTATAGCGCCAACTTATTCCACAGCGCTTTCAGGTAATTATTACTTATTACCCCCCACCAAGCTGGGTTCTCATTTTACTGACCTTGGAAGGATGGAAGGCTGAGTCAACCTTGAGCCGGCTACCTGAAATCATGTGGGCATTAAACTTGCAACCTTCAGGTCGTAGGCGAGAGCTTACACTCTGTGCTACGCAAAGCTCATCTAAAAGGCAAAGGAGATCAGCAGCACTTAAATGACAGCGCACACAACACAAGCAAATTAGAACGATGTATATATGCTTGTGCAAAACATTTATTATCACTCTCAGAAAAAAGTGTTTTATCAATAGAGTGCATATATTCAATATAACCTCCAACATAGAGAATTATGTCCTAAAATTAGCAAAATACAATGAAATATGGCCACAAATGTATAGAGGAAAAATCCGATCATGTTGCAGAAGGGAGAACACCGCAATCACCACAAAGGAAACCTGTAAAATAAAAACAAATACGTATTAAAAACTTTAAAACCAACAGCAGCAACCGACCAAGGGAAAGAAAACAAGGGGGAGAGAAGAAAGGGAAAAAAAAAAAATCAGAATTCCTACAAATAAGGACTAACATGATAATCAATATTAAGACCCTTCGGATGTGGGGGTCTCCAATTCAAAAATCCATTTCAACTCAAGATATTTAAGTCTATTTTCCCTGTCCCCTCCCCTAACATCCACCGGTACCTGATCGATCACTTGGTAGCGAAGTTGGCTGACCGAGTGACCCACCTCATGAAAGTGTTTTGCTGCTGGAGCATCAATACGACCAGTTCTAACAGTACTTTTGTATTGACTGATTCTGGATTTGACATCTTGTGTCGTCTCGCCTACATACAATAAACCACAGGGACAGTTGATCAAATATATAACGTAGGGCGAATTGCAGGTATATGTCCCATTTATGTGATATTTCTTGCCAGTTCTTGGATGCGAGAACGTCTGACCCTTAAATAGATTGTTGCACCCCGCACAATTCAAACAGGCAAAATTGCCCCTCCTGCTAGAAACCAAGGTACCTGTCAGAGGGGATGGCATCGTTTTCATTAAATTGTCTCTAAGATTTCTCCCCCTCCGGTATGAGATTAATGGAGGAGACTTAAACTCCAAAATTTCTGGATGTCCATTAAAGAGTATAGGCCAATGTTTGTGCAAAACTTGTGCAATTCTCCCACTCAAAGGGCTGTATGTACTGACAAAAGGAATTCTCATCAGTTTACTCTTGTCTCTATATCTACTAATCAGGAGAGTATCACGTTCCACCGTCTTCACCTTCTCACTCAGTTCCATTACACAGGTCTGCGATGAAAAAATTGTAGCATATTTAATTAGTGGGTTTAACAGTATTTTTTGTGCTGATTACGGTAAAAATAGTGAAAAAATTCCATCACCCCTAGATAAGTCACAAATTTCACCTGAAATTTTCTTATTTTTAGGGTTTTTCAGGTTCGGTACGCGTACGACAACGAATCTAAACTGTCTGCTAGGCCTGACCTTGACTGCAGTCAGTGACTCAGTGTGGAGCCAGCCACTGTGGTGTACGCATCAAACAGTTTTGTGATACGGTATTTAGAAGAAATGGCTACTAGAAGATGTGTCAACTCTCCTAACTGTTTCTGTTATATTTGTGGGTCTTATACCGTCAAGAAGCAACAAAGGAACATTTCTAATTTTGTTCAGAAGGTGTATTTTGCATACTTTGGTATGAAATTAGGGGACCAAGATAAATCTTGGGCTCCCCATATAGTGTGTTCTGTGTGTGTTGAAGAACTGAGACAATGGTTTCAAGGTAAGAAGAAATAATTTCGTTTTGGAGTACCCATGGTTTGGAGAGAGCCTAAAAATCAAGGTGATGACTGTTATTTTTGTTCTTGTTCAGTGCAAGGTTTCAATTTAAAAAACAGGAAGGACATTTCATACCCAACCAACATACATTCGGCTATTCGCCCTGTTCTTCATGGACCTGACTTGCCTATTCCTTCACCTCCGGATACCCTGGACAATATTTTAGATGATTTAGACCAAATGTCACATAGTAGCAGCGATAATGATGACAGCTATGATCCAGTTACCAATGACCCTGAACTTTTCTCTCAATCAGACTTGAACGATTTAGTGAGAGATCTGGGCCTACCAAAGGATTCAGCGGAAGTGTTAGGGTCTAGACTTAAAGAAAGACATATGTTAGCCTCCGGTGTTTCATTTTCATGGTACCGACTTAGAGAAAAGGAGTTTGTCCCTTTTTTTACACAAGAGGGTGAACTAGTTTTCTGCAACAATGTACCTGGAATCATGGAAATGTTCAACATAACGTATGACCCAGAGGAATGAAGACTTTTCATAGATTCGTCAAAAAGGAGTTTGAAAGCCGTACTTCTTCACAATGGTAACCAATATGCTTCTGTGCCTGTTGGACACTCAGTCCATTTCAAAGAATGCTACGAAAATCTTGAGTTTGTTCTTAATAAGCTCAGCTACTCTGACCATAAATGGACCATTTGTGGGGATTTGAAAGTTATTTCCATGTTACTAGGTCAGCAAAGTGGTTACACAAAGTTTCCATGTTTCCTCTGTGAATGGGATAGCCGTGACAGGAAACAACACTATGTCAAGCAGACCGGGCCAATCAGAAAGGCTCTTATTCCTGGAGTTAAAAATGTTGAAAGACAAAGTTTAGTGGATCCTAAAAAGATCTTACTTCCACGACTTCATATCAAATTGGGACTAATGAAACAGTTTGTGAAAGCATTACACAAAGAAGGAGAGTGTTTCAAGTATCTTTGTGAACAGTTTCCTGGTCTATCAGATGCTAAGCTGAAAGAGGGAGTCTTTGTTGGGCCTGACATAAGAAAACTTTTAAAAGATGAAATCTTTGTCACTAAAATGGAAATGGAAGAAAAAAATGCCTGGAATTCATTTAAACTTGTTGTAACAGGCTTTCTTGGAAATAAAAAAGAGCCAAACTACAAAACTTTGGTTGCTGAATTGTTACAAAACTACAAAATCTTGGACTTCAACATGAGTGTCAAAGTTCATTTCCTTCACTCACATCTGGACTACTTTCCAGAAAATCTTGGGGCTGTAAGTGAGGAACAAGGAGAACATGTCCATCAAGATCTAAAAGAAATGGAGCGCAGATACCAAGGTCAATGGAATGTCAACATGATGGCAGACTACTGTTGGATGTTAAAAAGGGAAAATTCACAAGAACACAGCCGAAAAAGTACCAAAAGAAGCTTTGATGGAAAAAGAAAACGTTTTTACAAAGACTTATAATAACTTTGCAACACATGTGTATCACTATTATGCTTATTTTAGCTAGGTATTGTTGTTGTTTTTTTGCTTTTACTTCATGTTAAAATTTTATCAAATACTTCAGCTTTATTTTGTAGGCAAGCCTTACGTCATAGAAAAAAACCCATATCATTTTTGAAATCTGTGCAAAAAACTACATAGAGATGATTTAACAAAATCAAAACAATTTTTAAAAAAGTTTTTTTTTGCAGACCTGTATTATCAGCCACTCCGGGTAACCTCTAACCAAAAACTTTTGGCACATCTGTTCTAATCTGTGGTCAATAAACCTATCGTCCACGATACGACTCATCCTGAGTAGCTGACTCCAGGGCAATAACTTCACCATTTTTGGAGGGTGAAAACTGTCAAAAATCAAGAGATTGTTTTTGTCGGTGAGTTTAACGTACAAATCTGTCGTCAAACAGCCATTAATGTTGGAAACCACAACATCCAGGAACTGTATCTGTGTGTTAGAATATACCAGAGTAAATTTAAGTTCCCGATGAAAGTCATTGAGTTCAGCATGGAACAGATTCAGCTGCTCCTCTGACCCAGTGCAGATAAAAAAAAATATCATCGATATACCTCCACCAAGACTGGACCAAAGTCCAGCTTGGGGAGGTATATACATGACTAGTTTCCACATCATCCATATAGAGGTTTGCATATGTGGGGGCCATATTGGACCCTATCGCGGTCCCTCTTTTTTGGCAGTAGATCTTTCCACCAAAAAGGAAATAGTTCTTCATCAGGACCTCCTTCAACAAGGTGAGTACAAAGGAGAGGCAGCGATTCGACATATCAGTCATAGTCAAACATTTTCTCACAGCATCAATCCCCTTATCGTGGCTAATGTTTGTGTAGAGCGACACAATGTCAAAGGAACCTAGCAGTACACCCGGATTCACCTTAACTCCCCTGATTTTATCCAAGAAGTCCGAGGTGTCTTGTATATAAGACAATGACTCTGTAACGTACTTGTGTAAAATGGTATCCAAAAACCTGGAAGTTCTACTAAACAGGGATTCCTTCCCGGACACTATGGGGCATCCAGGGGGATTTACCAAATCCTTATGTACCTTTGGAAGAATGTACAGAGTCGGTGTCCTAGGATGTTTAGGTAACAAAAACTCATATAATTTCTTGTCAATAATACATTGATCAACTGCATCATCCAAGAGTAGCTGTAGATTGGCCCGATATTGGTTGGTAGGGTTGTACTGGAGACACTCATAAACATCAATGTCATTGAGTTGACGATAAACTTCTCTCTCATATTGCAGTGTATCCAATACAACAACCGCCCGCCCTTATCGGCCATGCGTATAGTGATAGTTTCGTCATCTCTCAATGCCTTCAAAGCCATCCGTTCAGTGTGCTTCAGGTTGTTTTTGATCTTCATAAATTTATATTCAGTCCTCAATTTAGACACATCTTTCAAGACGAGCTTTTCAAAAGCATTAATCACACTGTCAGCAATCGGAGGTTGAAAAGTGCTCTTGTTGCGTAGTTCAACTCCCACCGAGGTAAAAACCTCACAGGAAGTTCGTCCTACGTTATATATTTGATCAACTGTCCCTGTGGTTTATTGTATGTAGGCGAGACAACACAAGATGTCAAATCCAGAATCAGTAAACACAAAAGTACTGTTAGAACTGGTCGTATTGATGCTCCACTAGCGAAACACTTTCATGAGGTGGGTCACTCGGTCAGCCAACTTCGCTACCGAGTAATCGATCAGGTACTGGTGGATGTTAGGGGAGGGGACAGGGAAAATAGACTTAAATATCTTGAGTTGAAATGGATTTTTGAATTGGAGACCCCACATCCGAAGGGTCTTAATTAGAGATGAGCGAACACGTTCGGCCCCGCCCCTTTTTCGCCCGAACACCGAACTTTGCGAACACTTCAGTGTTCGGGCGAAAAAAGTTTGGGGGCCGCCGTGGCAGCGCGGGGGGGTGCGGCGGGGAGTGGGGGGGAGAGGGAGAGAGAGAGGGCTCCCCCCTGTTCCCCGCTACTGCCGCCCGCGCCGCCGCGCATCTCCCCGCCCCCCGGCGGCACCCGGACCTTTACGCGCGAACACTGCAGTGTTCGGCAAAGCCGGTGTCCGGGTGCGGATGTGTCCGTAACGGACATGTTCGCTCATCTCTAGTCTTAATATTGATTATCATGTTAGTCCTTATTTGTAGGAATTCTGATTTTTTTTGTTTTTTCCCTTTCTTCTCTCCCCCTTGTTTTCTTTCCCTTGGTCGGTTGCTGCTGTTGGTTTTAAAGTTTTTAATACGTATTTGTTTTTATTTTACAGGTTTCCTTTGTGGTGATTGCGGTGTTCTCCCTTCTGCAACATGATCGGATTTTTCCTCTATACATTTGTGGCCATATTTCATTGTATTTTGCTAATTTTAGGACATAATTCTCTATGTTGGAGGTTATATTGAATATCTGCACTCTATTGATAAAACACTTTTTTCTGTGAGTGATAATAAATGTTTTGCACAAGCATATATACATCGTTCTAATTTGCTTGTGTTGTGTGCGCTGGGATCCGGTTCAATTAGTAGACCTAACATACTATGGATTGCTTTGTAGCAACCCTTAATGGATTAAGAGGTTAAAACCTTGAAGGGTTAAGATGTCTAGCCTTTTGGGACCTCTGGGGCTCCGTAGCGGCCTGTAAGCATGTGACAGGAGGTGGATCTCTATGGTGTTTGCCAGGGGAATCTCTAGTACATGCGCACTTAAGAATACTTTGACATAGTTGTTGCCGCAGATCATATGTTACTGGTCAGCTGACACGATCCTTGTGGTCATGTGACCATGCACGTGATGACGCAGTACGTGATGATGCGGCAATCTTGCGCGATGCGATACAGTCTATGGGGCTTATTGAACAGCGTTCTATTAAGAGGCATACGACATGATGTGGAGGAACACACGGCAGGCACCAGCGGCACACCTGTAAGTCTTTTTCTGTAATTATATGTGGGTGGATATTTCAATGGTGATTGGTTGTTGGTACTATTTAATGTGATCAGTGGAGCTTGTGGTATATGCTTGACAAAGACCATAGCAACATTGGTCGAAACGTCGCGTCTTTCTGTGTGGACTATGATTAAAGAACTATTTATGAAGAATTTTTGGTAAGAAGATTCATTTTCATTCCCATGTGCTGCCCTTCCTTTCTTCATTGACATGAGGCTCATATGACCGTGTGCATTTTACTGGGTGGCTGCTGTGAGTTGTAGTGCTTCCATTTTAGTATTACGTAGCTAGGCCTGTTTGCAGCCTTCCGTAATATTTTTTTCTGCCTGGAGTTCGCGTTAAAATACCGCTGTCAGCGTGAAAGTGCACGCAAATAATTCCATACTTATTTATACCGTTCTGTGTCTGCAGTGAATTAGACACAGAGCGTAGGGCCATAGCCACTTCTAGAGGGAAAGTGATATACACTATACAGCCTGTATCCTCTGTGCAAAAAAAACAAAAGCTCCTTGTTGGGTTACATCTGACCATGTGCATTTTACTGGGTCGCTGCTGGGAGTTGTAGTGCTTCCATTTTAGTATTACGCAGCTAGGCCTGTTTGCAGCCTTCCGTATTATTTTTTTCTGTCTGGAGTGTGCAGTAAAATACCGCTTTCCCCGTTAAAAAGTACTGTAATATTACCGGGGCTACTGCAAAGTATTTCAGCTCAGCCGCTGTGCAGAGCGTCTCACAATACCATTTCCGTTGGTAATGGCTGGCTGCTGATCTTCCTTCCTCCCAGCCTCCTCACTCCATGAAAATGGCATATTCTGATGAGCAGGCAGACTCTCAGGAACTGTTCTCAGTTCCCTGCCATGAGTGGGAAAAAATGGTTCCTCTTTCACCTGAGGAGTTTGTCGTGACTGATGCCCAACCATTGGAAAGTTCCCGGGGTTCGGGTGATGAGGCTGGGGACTTCCGGCAACAGTCTCAAGAGCTTTCAGTGGGTGAGGAGAATGATGATGATGAGAAACAGTTGTCTGTCAGTGAGGTAGTAGTAAGGGCAGTAAGTCCGAGGAAGGAGCGAACAGAGGATTCGGAGGAAGAGCAGCTGGACGATGAGGTGACTGACCCCACCTGGTTTGCTAAGCCTACTGAGGACAGGGCTTCAGAGGGGGAGGCAAGTGCAGCAGCAGGGCAGCTTGGAAGAGGCAGTGTGGTGGCCAGGGGTAGAGGCAGGGCCAGAGCCAAGAATCCCCCAACTGTTTCCCAAAGCACCCCCTCGCGCCAAGCCTCTGTGCAGAGGGCTAGGTGTTCAAAGGTGTGGATGTTTTTCAGTGAGAGCGCGGACGACCGACGAACAGTGGTGTGCAACCTGTGTTGCATCAAGATCAGCCGGTGAGCCACCACTACAGCCTCACCACCACCAGCATGCGCAGGCATATGATGGCCAAGCACCCCACAAGGTGGGACGAAGGCCGTTCACCGCCTCTGGGTCAGACCACTGCCTCTTCCCCTGTGCCCCAACCTGCCACTCAGATCCAACTCCCCTCTCAGGACACAGGCACGAGCGCCTCCTGGCCTGCACCCACACCCTCACCTCCACTGTCTTCGACCCCATCCAGTAATGTCTCTCAGCGCACCGTTCAGCTGTCGCTAGCACAAGCGTTGGAGCGAAAGCGCAAATACGCCGCACGCACAAGCTTTAAACGTGTACATTGCCAAATTAATCAGCCTGCAGATGCTGCCGTACAGGCTTGTGGAAACTGAGGTTTTTAAAAACATGATGGCGGCGACGGTCCCGCGCTTCTCAGTCCCCAGTCGACACTATTTTTCCCGGTGTGCTGTCCAGCCCTACACCAGCACGTCTCCCGCAACATAAATCGTGCCCTCACCAACGCGGTTACTGGGAAGGTCCCCTTAACCACGGACACGTGGACAAGTACTGGCGGGCAGGGCCACTATATCTCCCTGACGGCACATTGGGTGAATTTGGTGGAGGCTGGGACCAAGTCAGAGCCTGAGACCACTCACGCCCTACCCACACCCAGAATAGCGGGTCCTACCTCGGTGCTGGTATCTGCGGCGGTTTATGCCACCTCCTCTAAACCCTCCCCCTCCTCCTCCTCTTACGCAACCTCTACCTCTCAATTAAGAAGTGTGAGCAGCACGTCGCCAGCAGTCGGTGTGGCACGGCAGCACAGCGGTCGGCAAGTGTCAGCAGGCCGTGCTGAAACTACTCAGCTTAGGTGACAAGAGGCACACGGCCCCCAAACTGTTGCAGGGTCTGACAGAGCAGACCGACCCCTGGCTTTCACCGCTGAGCCTCCAACCGGGCATGGTCGTGTGTGATAATGGCCGTAACCTGGTGACGGCTCTGCAGCTCAGCAGCCTCACACACGTGCCATGCCTGGCCCACATCTTCAATCTGGTGGTTCAGCGGTTTCTTAAAAACTGCCTTCACTTGTCTGACCTGCTTGGCAAGGTGCGCCGCGTCTCCACACATTTCCGCAAGTCCACCACGGACACTGCCACCCTGAGGACCCTGCAATATCGGTTTAATCTGCCAGAGCACCAACTGCTGTGTGACGTGCCCACACGGTGGAATTCTACACTGCACATGTTGTCCAGGCTGTATGAGCAGCGTAGAGCAATAGTGGAATACCAACTCCAACATGGGCGGCATAGTGGTAGTCAGCCTCCCCAATTCTTTACCGAGGAGTGGGCCTGGATGGCAGATATCTGCCTCGGAAACTTTGAGGAGTCTACCCAGATGGTGAGCGGCGATGCTGCAATAATTAGCGTAACCATCCCGCTGCTATGCCTGCTGAGAAGTTCGCTGCAAAGCATAAAGGCAGACACTTTGCGGTTGGAACAGGACATGGGGGATGACAGTATGTCACTTGATAGCCAGACCACCCTCATGTCTATATCTCAGCGCGTTTTGGAGGAGGAGAAGGAGGGGGAGGAGCAGGAGAAGGGGGAAGAGACAGCTGGGCACACTGCAGAGGGTACCCATGCTGCTTGCTTCTCATCTGTTCAGCATGTATGGGCTGTGGAGGAGGAGGAGGATCCTGAAAGTCATCTTCCTAGTGAGGACAGCCATGTCTTGCGTACTGGTACCCTGGCACACATGGCTGACTTCATGTTAGGTTGCCTTTCTCGTGACCCTCGCGTTAGACGCATTCTGGCCACTATAGATTACTGGGTGTACACCCTTCTTGAACCACGGTACAAGGAGAACCTTTCCACTCTAATTCCCGAAGAGGAAAGGGGTACGGGAGTGATGCAATACCACAGGGCCCTGGTGGAAAAAGTGATGCTAAACTTCCCATCTGACAGCGCTAGCGGCAGAAGGCGCAGTTCCGTGGGCCAAGTAGCAGGGGAGGGGCAGAGATCAGGCAGCATGTTCAGTGCAGGCAGGGGAATACTCTCCAAGGCCTTTGCCAGCTTTATGGCTCCTCAGCAAGACTGTATTACCACTCCCCAGTCAAGGCTAAGTCGGAGGTAGCACTGTAAAAGGATGGTGAAGGAGTACGTAGCCGATCGTACCACCGTCCAACGTGATGCCTCTGCTCCATACAACTACTGGGTGTCGAAGCTGGACACGTAGCACGAACTTGCGCTGTACGCCCTGGAGGTGCTGGCTTGCCCTGCCGCTAGCGTCTTGTCAGAGAGGTTGTTTAGTGCAGTTGGGGAATCATAATGGATAAGCGTACCCGCCTGTCAACTGCCAGTGCTGACATGCTTACACTCATAAAGATGAACAAAGCCTGGATTTCCCCAGACTTCTCTTTTCCACCGGCGGAAAGCAGCAGTCACTAAAGATTCTTTTCGCTGCAACCGGATAAATAAGCATTCTCTATCACCGGAAAAAAAGGGGGAATTAGCTTTGTCAATCACTCTCGGATATTAGTCCTCCTACTCCTCCTCCTGAAACAACATGTCATCACGCTGAACTGCCAATTTTTCTGTGGCCCAAAAGGCTCTGCTTACAATTTTTCAAAGTTTCAAAAGTATTGATACTTTACCAGAAACCAATTTTTTTCACTGGGCTGCCTCCAAGCTCTGCTGCAAATTAAGCAACAGCGAGCTGTATCTTTAAAAAATATTTCTGGGTTTCACCTGCCCTCTCGGTTGATAAATTTTTCGGAGGTACACTTGTACTCTTGGTACGCTAATTTTTCTGGCCCTCGCCTATACTGTTATCTAACTAGTTTTTCCGGACTTCGCCTACCCTAATGGTACACCAATGTTTCAGGTGTTCGCCTATACTCTTGCTACAGAAATGTTACAGGGGTCTGCCTATACTTCTGCTACAGAAATGTTACTGGGGTCTGCCTATACTGTTACTACAGAAATGTTACTGGGGTCTGCCTATACTGCTGCTACAGAAATGTTACTGGGGTCTGCCTATACTGCTGCTACAGAAATGTTACAGGGGTCTGCCTATACTGCTGCTACAGAAATGTTACAGGGGTCTGCCTATACTTGTGCTACAGAAATGTTACTGGGGTTTGCTTATACCTTTGCTACAGGGGTCTTTCTATACTATGGGTGCACAAAGTCTTCCC
This sequence comes from Eleutherodactylus coqui, assembly GCF_035609145.1. NCBI lineage: Eukaryota > Metazoa > Chordata > Amphibia > Anura > Eleutherodactylidae > Eleutherodactylus > Eleutherodactylus coqui. The sequence goes on along the minus strand of NC_089845.1, from coordinate 129,308,273 downwards.
ATCGCAGTGTTTTACCTATCTGGCCCCAAAACACTGACTGACTAGGGTATGAATCGTGGGCGGAGGCCAACATGTATTTTCTCTCACGTTACCACAGTTATCCGCGGCACTGGTTTGGGCAAAACAAGAGGAGCGATATTGCGCAAATGAGACGTTCACAGCTGCACTAGGTTTGAAGTCCGCTCTATGCCCGCGATTGCAGATGGTTTGTGCAGAGGCCTATGTCCTCGGCGCAGTGAAAGTCTGCCATGTTTGGGCACTCTGATTTCTTCATGGTTCATGTCTTGGGTTTCCTAGGACCCACCTATGCTGTGGGTTCACACAGACTTCCCATAGCCGTGTTTTACCTGTCTGGCACAAAGACACTGACTGACTTGGGTAGGGTGCAGAGTGCAGATGGCTTTCCCCTTACATTGTCGATGAGGTATCCGCCACCCAAACAGAATGAGTAGTGTGTGGACACATGGATTCCCCATTGCTACGTCGCTCGCGGCACCTTGGGCCACACAAGGTGTTTGCTGGGACTGAGCCCGACCGAGGGCCCACTCACATACTTCCCACACAGACTATAGCGGGTCCTGGTCATGGTTTCTTTGACTTGTAATGCCACCTCCTCCTCCAGCTTGCGGTCATGGGATCAGCACTGGGCAACATGTATTTTCTCTTGTGTTACCACAGTTATCCGCGGCACTGGTTTGGGCAAAACAAGAGGAGCGATACTGCACAAATGAGACTTTCACAGCTGCACTAGCATCAGAGTCCGCTCTATGCCCACGATTGCTGACAGTTTGTGCAGAGGCCTATGTCCTTGGAGCAGTGAAAGTCTGCCATGTTTGGGCACTCGGATTTCTTCATGGTTCATGTCTTGGGTTTCCTAGGACCCACCTATGCTGTGGGTGCACACAGACTTACCATCGCGGTGTTTTACCTATCTGCCCCCAAAACACTGACTGACTAGGGCATGAATTGTGCGCCAAGGCCAACATGCATTTTCTCTCGCGTTACCACAGTTATCCGCGGAACAGGTTTGGGCCAAACAAGAGGAGCGATACTGCACAAATGAGACGTTCACAGCTGCACTAGCTTTGGAGTCCGCTCTATGCCCGTGATTGCAGATGGTTTGTGCAGAGGCCTATGTCCTCGGCGCAGTGAAAGTCTGCCATGCTTGGGCACTCTGATTTCTTCATGGTTCATGTCTTGGGTTTCCTAGGACCCACCTATGCTGTGGGTGCACACAGACTTCCCATCACAGTGTTTTACCTGTCTGGCGCAAAGACACTGACTGACTTGGGTAGGGTGCAGAGTGCAGATGGCTTTCCCCTTGCATTGTCGATGAGGTATCCACCACCCAAACAGAATGAGTAGTGTGTGGACACATGGATTTCCCATTGTTATGTCGCTCGCGGCACCTTGGGCCACGCAAGGTGTTTGCTTGTACTGAGCCCGACCCAGGGCCCGCTCACATACTTCCCACACAGACTATAGCGGGTCCTGGTCATGGTTTCTTTGACTTGTAATGCCACCTCCTCCTCCAGCTTGGGGTCATGGGATCAGCAATGGGCAACGTGCATTTTCTCTTGTATTATCACAGTTATCCGCGGCACTGGTTTGGGCAAAACAAGAGGAGCGATACTGCACAAATGAGACATTCACAGCTGCACTAGCTTTGGAGTCCGCTCTATGCCCGCGATTGCTGAGGGTTTGTGCAGAGACCTATGTACTCGACGCAGTGAAAGTCTGCCATGTTTGGGCACTCTGATTTCTTCATGGTTCATGTCTTGGGTTTCCTAGGACCCACATATGCTGTGGGTGCACACAGACTTCCCATCACAGTGTTTTACCTGTCTGGCACAAAGACACTGACTGACTTGGGTAGGGTGCAGAGGGCAGATGGCTTTCCCCTTGCGTTGTCGATGAGGTATCCGACACCCAAACAGAATGAGTAGTGTGTGGACACATGGATTCTCCATTGCTATGTCATTTGCAGCACCTTTGGCCACACAAGGTGTTTGCTGGGACCGAGCCTGACCCAGGGCCCGCTCACATACTTCCCACACAGAGTATTGCTGCATTGTGGAGAAGGGTAGAAGTGCTGGGCTGGCACCTGAGTTCTCTTTATGCCCACGCTTGCGGCTCCTGACAATTTTGTGATGGAGGTGATGATCCGTACGTAAATTTATCATCGATTCTCAACAGCATTGTGTGCTATTGCCCCCCCCCCCTTTCGAAGAGGGTCGCTGCCTGGCCCTGCCAACCCTCTGCAGTGTGTGCTTCCGGTTCCTCCTCATCGCAGACGCACTTAGAAATAGACATGATGGTGGTGTAGTACTGAAGCGAGCGTGTGGCATGAGGGCAGCTGAAGGCTGTGCAGGGAAACTTTTGTCTGCGCTGTGGACACAGGGTCGTGCAGGGGCTTGGGCAGCATGTAACCCAGGAGAAGAGGCAGTGGTGTGACCCGCAGGCAGTGATTGTCCTTGGTTGCAGTTAGTGTGGTGCTTAGCTAAGGTGTGCCTTGCTAATGAGGGTTTGTCCGAAATAAAAATTGTTATGGGGGGAGGGGGGGGGGCAGACTCTTGCCCCTATTGTGGCTTAATAATGGGACCTGGGAGACTGAGATGCAGCCATCCATGCTGCCCCTGCCCTTCCCTATCTGTTTTTGTCATGTTTCCATGACTTTCGGATGTTTTCCAGAGTTTAACAAGTCATGACCTACGCGGAGCATCGGTCCCATACAAAAATGCTCGAGTCGCCCATTGACTTCAATGGGGTTCGCTACTCAAAACGAGCTCTCGAGCATCGCGGAAAGTTCGACTCGAGCAACGAGCACCCGAGCATTTTGGTGCTCGCTCGTCTCTAATGCTGAATAATTTATTCAAAATTTTAATTCACTTATGTCATAACAAATTTAATCCAGATGTTAGGACGGCCAAATCGGACAAACTGCATCACATACAAACAAACAAAACAGTCAATACAAAATTACATAATAAAGTGCATTAAAAAAAATATTTGGCCTAATAGATCCAAGGGCTATATCAACAACCAATCTAAATGTGGGGCATAAATTGGTAATCTAAATTTAGTCCCCGAGGGGCCATGGTATCCAGTTTGTAAATCCAATAAAGCTCTCTTTTCATCAACTGTAACACCCTATCACTTCTTCTTGGGGACAATGGAATATGGTCTATTACCCGAAATTTCAACTGACACACAGCATGGTTCTATTCATTGAAATGTTTCAGAAGAGGTAAGTCTTAACTATCCCAGAGCGGACCTCCGTGGCGGTCTCGCCCACATAGGCCAGACCACAGGGACAGATATTTAAATAAATCACAGGAGAAACGTTCCTTAATACAGTAATTGGTGCCACGTAGGGGGTTCCTGAAGCAATCCCCTTTAAGGAGATTATTACAAACCGAGCATCCAAGACAGGGAAAATTTCCCTTCTTGGTAGCTGCAAAAACCTTTTGTACAGATTTGTTCCCGTAATCAAAAAGTGGTCTTACCAATCCTTTGGCAATATTGGGGCCCCTTCTGTACGCCATCATTGAAAATCATTTAAATTCCGGTGCATCAAGGTTTAAATCTGTTATGAAAGGCCAATGATTCCTAACCACCGCCAATACTTTGTGGCTTAAATGGTTATAGGTAGAGATGAAGGAAATTCTGTCCCATACCACCGTCTGAGGCTTTGGTACCAATAAGCTCTGTTGCGTGTGCGGCATGACTCTAGATTTTGCCTCAATAAGAAGGAGCCTAGGATATCCACTCACAAGAAATTTATCACACATTTCGCTGAGTCTAATGTCTATCTGATCATCATATGTAATCCTTCTAACAGGTAATAGCTGGTTTCAAGGGAGTGAGTTCTTCACTGGAGCAGGATGTGAACTATCATAGAGCAACAAACTATTGCGGTCCGTTGTTTTGGTATATATATCAGTTATCAAGCAATTATCCACCCTTCTAACCAAAACATCCAGAAACTGAATTTCATTACTGGAATTGGTTAAAGGGGTGGTCTCGCGAAACCAAGTGGGGGTATACACTTCCGTATGGCCATATTAATGCACTTTGTAATGTACATTGTGCATTAAATATGAGCCATACAGAAGTTATTCCACTTACCTGCTCCGTTGCTAGCGTCCTCGTCTCCATGGTTCTGTCTAAATTCGCTGGCAGCTTGCTTTTTTAGACGCGCTTGCGCAGTCCGGTCTTCTCCATTCAGCACGAGCCGCTTCAGTGTGCTCCCCGCTACAGCTCTTCTGCGCATGCGCAGACGAGCTGTCACTGCTCGGGAGCGCGCTGCAGCGGCCATTCTGTACCTTCCTCTGTTAGAGGAAGGTGCAGAAACTGGAGCTGCCCAGCGGAGAAGCCCAGCCCAGCCCAGCAGCCCCGAGAAGCCTCCCAGGTAAGTGATTTGTCGGGGGGGGGGGCTGCCGCTGCGCCGGGCTGCGCCGGGGGGGGCTGCCGCTGCGCCGGGGGGGGCTGCCGCTGCGCGGGGGGGGGGGGCTGCCGCTGCGCCGGGCTGCCGCTGCGCCGGGGGGGCTGTCGCTGCGCCGGGGGGGGCTGCCGCTAGGCCGGGGGGGGCTGCCGCTAGGCCGGGGGAACTAGCGCTGGGCTCCGGAACCTAGCGCTGGGCTCCGGGGCCTTCACCTGGGCTGAGGGTCTAGCGCTGGGGAGCCGGGGGCTAGCGCCGGTTACCTGCTGCCTGGCGGTGGGCGTCTGGTCGGCGGCTGCGATGCGTCCGGTTGCCATGGAGACACAGCTTGCGGCGTCTCGGGAGCGCGCACGTCGGGCTGCAGCGAGCGACGGGGAAAGAGCCGGCGGCCATCTTGAGGAAACTTTTATAAGTTGCTGAAACGCTGGAACGGTAAGTACGAACCAGCTAGAAATGTCATTTACAGGGGGGCTTAGTAATGTGTACTTAATGGGGGGGACTGGGCAAAAAAAAAATTTAACTGCTTCCTCGAGACATCTCCTTTAAGGTAAATTTAAGTTCGGGATATACTCCGTTTAATGTCTCGTGGAAAAACTGAAGGTCTGTGACAGAGCCCTCCCCAAGCATGAAAATATCATCGCTATATCAATGCCATAATTTAATCCGACCAGAAAACATTGAAGAAAACACAAAGTCCTCCTCAAACTTATGCATATATACATTTGCATAGGTCAGTGCTACGTTGGAGATCATTGAGGTGCCCTGTCGCTGTCAAAAGTACACCCCCTCGAACAAAAAATAATTGTTTGATAGGATGTATTCCAAGAGCGACAGGGCAAACCATGCACTGCCTGGAGACAGTTTGGAGAATTCCACATATGTTTCATTAGCCTGAATACCCTTAGAATGTGTAATTGAGGTGTTATCCGTTACTTCCATGCTGGAGATCTTACATAAAAAATCAGAGGTAACCGTCATATATACTGCCCCCTCAGCAAAGGCTCTATTAAACAGAGCACGTAGCTGTATTTGGAAGTGGCTAGTTGGATTAACATGTAATTTCTCATAGACACCACTGTCATTGAGTTGTCTATGCACTTCCTCTCTATATTAGCCACCGTCCATGATCACCACCGCACCCCCTTGTCCGCTGGTTTGATAACTACGGACCTGTCTTGTGGAAGGGTCTTCAATGCTGCATTCTCAGATGTAGTAAGGTTGTATTGCATTTGATTACCCCTACATAATTTAGAGGTTCTTCATTTCTCAATATGTGTACACGTTCTGCAAAAACCTCCAGAAAGTGATTGGATGGTGGTGGCTGAAACCGAATTTTGGTGCGCAGTCCAACCCCAACCAAGGAAAAACCCTCACGGAGGTTGGACTACGCACCAAAAGTTGGAGGCTGGGAGGAAAAATAAATCCTCAACCTCAGACTTCTGAAAAATCTATGTAAATTCACATTCAGCTCAAACCAATCCATACGCCTGGAGGGACAGGAAGTAAGACCCTTAGACAGGACTGAGGCCTCAACAGCGGACAGAGGCCTAGTAGGAATATTTACTATTTGTGAGATCACATTTTCCTATGGTCTAGTGGTGGCAGTCTCTTGGTTGAGCGTGTCATCACTGCATTGCTGTCTTTTCCTTGTTCTTTCAGGTTTGCGACCCCCTCGTCATTTCTTGAGAAGAGAGGATCTTTTCTCTTCACCCTGGTGGGCATGCTCTGACCTAAAAAAGAGGAAGAGTTACCCGCTCCGCCTGCTTGGCCCGATTCATCCGTGGATCAGGAGTCAGTTGGTGAGGGACCAAACCGTGTCCTGGGTCTCAGTGGACATTTTTTTTTAAACGGCATTTATTGGCAGCATAATTGGACAAGCCATCATTGTCATGTTTCGTAGTCTGCCACTTATATATTCGCCCTTGCGCATAGTCCTCCATATCACAAAACCATTTAGCTTTTTACATGCTCTCAAGATCCTCCTTGTATCTGGTCAAGTTCAGGAGCTTCTTGTCACGTATGGTTTCCCATTCTGTCTGAGACATAACATCCAATATATTCCTTTCAATAGCCACAAGGCAATCTGCACTCGTGCTGACTTCAACTTGTAAGAACTCTATATTTAGCAAAATACTGTCAGAAGAGCATTTGTTAATAATGCCCTAAAATCTTGTGCAAAAGGTGGTATTGCTTGGCATCCATTTATTAAAATGACTGCTTGGTTTTGGGATAAAATTCTGTTCTGGGACTGGAGGAGGAAGGGGATGTATTACAGGCAGTTCTTCTCCACTGCCCCTCGAATGCATCAGGTCATCTAACGTCGTCTAACGCTACCAATGCATTATAAGAATTAGATAGTATAAGGATTGTGTCTTGTGTAGCTCAAAATAGGACCCAAAACTGATGGATTAAAGGAATGACAGAGAAGAACAACTGCAGGTCATACATCCCCTTCCTCTCTGCTCCCAGGACAAAATTTTGTCCCCAAATCAGGGGTCACTCTAAACTTGGGACATGATCTCATGGTGGTGTTTTCTGTCCATGTTATATCTGCCTTCTTTCTTTGATAAATTGGAACAGATATATCACGCTGACAGTATGGCCATGAGTCATGATTAGAGATGAGCGAACGTTCTGGGATAAGCACTACTCGTCCGAGTAATGTGCTTTATCCGAGTACCTCCCCGCTCGTCCTGAAAGATTCGGGGCGCTCCGCTGCTGACAGGTGAGTCGCAGCGGGGAGCGGGGCAGAGCGGGCGGGAGAGAAGGAGAGAAAGATCTCCCCTCCGTTCCTCCCCGCTCTCCCCTGCAGCTCCCCGCTCCGCAGCGCGGAGAGGTACTCGGATAAAGCACATTACTCGGACGAGTAGTGCTTTACCGAGTACGTTCGCTCATCTCTAGTCATGATCAAACTGGAGTATGGAAAACCAATTTTTGCTAGTAGGAAGTTTTTAGGACAATGCTCAATGAGAAAAATGATGCAACATGTCTATCTTCCAGAAGAGAGAAGACCTGTTTTTATGGTTTCACTTTTAGGTGGTTATCCATTAGTCAATCAGCAAAGCTAGAGATAACCATTTGTATATCTTTCTCTTCAGTACAGAGTAGTCATGTCCAAGCAGGTCATGGGAACAATTACCTATATGGACAAAACCCAGTTATGACAGAGACTTTCTCACACATTTGCCCTGAGCAACAGGCAAACCTTGTCCACACCACGCCCAGGATGATCATAAGGTTGTAGTCACACAGGGATGGAGAATGTACATACACAACAATACAAAAAGCAGGTAACAACAACAATCTGTACTGTAATGCTATGACAGATAAACCAGACTTATCTGCAAAAGCTAACCACAGCAGAAAAAAACGCCCAAACACTTATTCATAATACCAAGGCGCATAACATGGTGTTGCTGTTCACACCAACAAACAGACAGGAAACCCACTGAGAAATTTCATGCATATAAATATTAAACAGAAGCTAATGTTCTCACACCAAGGGGAAAGAGCGTCAGTCACCGAACTAACATAAGAGGAACATTCTCAGGTATCACCCACCTGATGACACAGGTGACATCTGTCTGGAGGCCAAACCTGTCGAAGGGGAAGGAAGAGGGGGTCTGCATAACAAGAAGAGGGGGTCTGCATAACAAGCAGATGGGGAATCCAGGTGTCCAGACCATCAGGGAAGGTGGAAGAAACAGTTCCAACTAACATCATGCATAACACCACTCTTTGAGTGAAAATGAGATAGGATGAATTTATGACCAGCACCCTCCAGCAAGAGGGGCTGGTATTTATATGCAGCAGAACCGTGGTGATTGGCATCAGCCAACAAAATCAGCCACACCTGCAGCAGTGTGCTCCTGGAAAGACAACAGAACCACAGGGGCCCAGGAACACATACATGAGTCAGGTAATTGTATATTATATGGAACATCAGGTCATACAGATCCAATCGGTGAGGAGGACTGCATGATGGGACACTGGTGCAGTTTGAGTTTGCAGTGCTAATGGGCAACATGTGACATGGATACTGTGTTTTGTATGTTTTTTTAATCAAACCATTTTCAAATGGCAGTTTAGTACATTTCCTCCATGGTGGATAGAAGCCAGGATTCGCCAAGATCGCAATAACCCTTTTAAGATGTGGGCCAGCTGCACAGATTACCAGTCAGAGATGCCTATATTATGTCTACTCCTTGGTGTCCAATATGTGTATATATATATATATATATATATATATATATATATACATACATACATACACTTTTCCTTGGTTGAGAACCGATTATTACAACTCCCTATAACTTCATCATGGTAGAGCTGACAAAGTGCCGAATCAATCTTTTTACTAGCAGAACGCTATTTAATGAGATGTGCCACTAAAATGGAGAACATATGTATGCCAGTGCCAGTGCTAACAATGTGAAACCGGCACACAGCGGATACCCGAGATTCGCATCACAGGACTTACCTAACATCTATTTGACATTGCTGGCACCAGTTGTGATGGTCAGAGGTAGGAAAAAGTGACCTCTGAAGCTCACAAAGTTCTTCCCTGCCAGCGGGGAAACCGAAGATGGCACTGGAAAACAGAGATCCAGTGTGGATGCAGCCTCCTCTAGGATTCTCCCTGCATAGCGTGCAGGCTATGAAAAAGACCTCGCTGCTGGAGTATTCACTGCCTGTGCTGGCATCATCAGCCAGCAATCCATCTTCTAAAGCAATTATCTCAGAACCTGTTATGGACACCAGTAATTCTGATCTACCTATTACAGAGGCAATGATGTGATGCTTGCTGGCAGACCTCAAACTTTCCATCCAAAAGAATATCCAACAAGCCTTTCTATCCCTCCAGACAGAAATTACATCCATTGGTGATCGCTCCTCACAGAAACAAAACAAAATGGCGGAAATTATATTTGCTCATAACAAGCTAGTGGACGTTGCTAATTCTTTAGAGAATGATCTAGAAACCATGAAGCTTAAAATCACTGACATGGACGACTGATCGAGGCAAACAACATCCGGCTCATGGGCAATTCAGAAAGTGTTATAAATGACCAAATTAAGGACTTCTTTATTGAATTTTTTTGCCGCCTTACTCCCTGATGCTACCAGCATGATTTTACTATAGATTGGGGACATGGGCTCCCTAAGCCTGAATCACTCTACAACAAGGGCTAGCACACATATTCGCTTTTTTATAAACAGATAATAATGGATGTCGCCAGGCTCCTACAATCCCCATTCGCTTTCAAAATATCTTACTATTTGCAGACATTTCTGCAGCCACTTTACTACATCAGAGAGCATTCACACCCAGCACCAAAGTCCTAAGGGAGATAGATATTACGTATAAATGGGGTTTTCCAGTAAAATTAATTATCAATAAAAACAGTGCTAAATTTGTAGCACAAACCCCAGAAGAAATGCTTCAGCTTTGTGGGGTTTGGAACCTTATTCCACAAGGAGCCTCCAAAACTAATGAGAAAATAACCTCTCCCTCTGTCCAAGAGGAATGAATCCAAGTATCTCACAAGAAATGTCACCATAAATGACTGCATATTATGCTTTCGCAGGATAGGAAAGCAACAACCTTTGATCGCAATGCTGATGCCATTTTATGTCTTTATTAGAGTTGTCTGCTCTTAAATTCACCGTAACGGGCTCGGTGATCTTTTTCCTTATACTGGAGACCAATAAACCCGATTGCGCCATGAGGACTGTGGTAACTAACATACCACTTACCAGGTTACTTGTTATTATTACGTTTGTTATTACCCTTGTGGTAGTTTTTACAAACTCGGTTTTTAAAACTCGTGGTCCGACATGATAATAATTAGAGATGAGCGAGCACCAAAATGCTTGGGTGCTCGTTACTCGAGTCAAACTTCCCGCGATGCTCAAGGGTTCGTTTCGAGTAATGAACCCCATTGAAGTCAATGGGCGACCCGAGCATTTTTGTATGGGACCTATGCTCCGCTAAGGTTTTCATTTGTGAAAATCTGGGAAAGTCAAGAAAGTGATAGGAACGATACAGAAACGGATAGGGCAGGCGAGGGGCTACATGTTGGGCTGCATCTCAAGTTCCCAGGTCCCACTATTAAGCCACAATAGCGGCAAGTGTGCCCCCCCCCCAACAATTTTTACTTCTGAAAAACCCTCATTAGCAAGGCATATCTTAGCTAAGCACCACACTACCACCAACAAAGCACAATCACTGCCTGCATGACACTCCGCTGCCACTTCTCCTGGGTAACATGCCGCCCAACCGCCCATTTCAGTAATAGTAGCAGTCAAGACAGGCCCCAGTAACAATTCCAAAGCAGCAGTATAGGGGGAGCACAGTATTAGTTCCATTTCAGTAGTAGTAGCAGTCTGGACAGGCCCCAGTAACATATCACTAGCAGCAGTATAGGGGGAGCACAGTATTAGTTCCATTTCAGTAGTAGTAGCAGTCTGGATAGGCCCCAGTAACAGATCACTAGCAGCAGTATAGGGGGAGCACAGTATTAGTTCCATTTCAGCAGTAGTTGCAGTCTAGACAGGCCCCAGTAACATATCACTAGCAGCAGTATAGGGGGAGCACAGTATTAGTTCCATTTCAGTAGTAGTAGCAGTCTGGATAGGCCCCAGTAACAGATCACTAGCAGCAGTATAGGGGGAGCACAGTATTAGTTCCATTTCAGCAGTAGTTGCAGTCTAGACAGGCCCCAGTAACATATCACTAGCAGCAGTATAGGGGGAGCACAGTATTAGTTCCATTTCAGTAGTAGTAGCAGTCTGGATAGGCCCCAGTAACAGATCACTAGCAGCAGTATAGGGGGAGCACAGTATTAGTTCCATTTCAGCAGTAGTTGCAGTCTAGACAGGCCCCAGTAACATATCACTAGCAGCAGTATAGGGGGAGCACAGTATTAGTTCCATTTCAGTAGTAGTAGCAGTCTGGACAGGCCCCAGTAACATATCACTAGCAGCAGTATAGGGGGAGCACAGTATTAGTTCCATTTCAGTAGTAGTAGCAGTCTGGACAGGCCCCAGTAACAATTCCGAAGCAGCAGTATAAGGGGAGCACAGTATTAGTTCCATTTCAGTAGTAGAAGCAGTCAAGACAGGCCACAGTAACATTCCCATTGCAGCAGTTTAGGGAGATAACAGTCTCTTTCACATTTCAGTAGTTGCAGTATAGACAAGGCCCCAGTTACATTTATGTAGCAAAAGTGTAGGCCAACCCCACACACCTTGCTGTACCATGAGTGCAGGCGAAGCCCATAAAAATTACTAGGATTACACTGTAGGCGAGGGCCCCAAAAAATTGGTGTACCAACAGTACTAATGTACCTCAGAAAAATTGCCCATGCCCAACCAAGAGGGCAGGTGAAACACATTAATCGCTTTGGTTACTGTGGCTTAATTTGTAACTAGGCCTGGAGGCAGCCCAGTTAAAATAAAAATTGGTTCAGGTGCAAGTTTCAACACTTTAGTGAGAATTGAAACGTATAAACATTGTTTACAAAAGTAATATGACTGAGCCATGTGGGCCTAAGAAAAATTGCCCATTCGGCGTGATTACGTCAGTTTTCAGGAGGAGGAGCAGGAGGAGGAGGAGGAATATAATACACAGATTGATGAAGCTAAAAGGTCCCTGTTTTTTATGGTGATAGAGAAGCATGCTTCCATCCGCGGGTGCAGCCTACGTATTGTTTAGGTACCGCTGCTGTCCGCTGGTGGAGAAGAGAAGTCTGGGGAAATCCAGGCTTTGTTCATCTTTATGAGTGTAAGGGCGAGCACCCACTGGCGTTTGCGTTCTCCGCGGGAAAAAAACGCAGCGTTTTCGCCGCGTTTCTCGCGTTTTTTCCGCGCGTTTTTCGCGGCGTTTTCGCGGCGTTTTGCGTTAATTTCCATTGACATTAATGGGTGCATTAGGAGAAAAATAGGGACACATATGCAACTGACAGTTCCTATGTTAAAAACGCAAACGCAACGCAAAAAAAACGCCAGTGGACAGGAACACATGTTATCTCTATGCCTGTGCAGGAAAAACGCAAAATGCAAAACGCAAAACGCAGGTAAAAAAACGCCAGTGGGTGCTCGCCCTAAGCCTGTCGGCACTGTCAGTTGACAGGCGGGTACGCTTATCCGTGATGATTCCCCCAGCCACACTAAACACCCTCTCTGACAAGCCGCTAGCCGCAGGGCAAGCAAGCCCCTCAAGGGCATACAGCACGAGTTCAGGCCACGTGTCCAGCTTCGACACCCAGTAGTTGTACGGAGCAGAGGCGTCACGGAGGATGGTTGTGCGATCAGCTACGTACTCCCTCACCATCCTTTTACAGTGCTCCCGCCGACCCAGCCTTGACTGGGGAGCGGTGACACAGTCCTGCTGGGGAGCCATAAAGCTGGAAATGGCCTTGGAGAGTGTTCCCCTGCCTGCGCTGTACATGCTGCCTGATCTCCGCGCCTCCCCTGCTACCTGGCCCTCGGAACTGCACCTTCTGCCACTAGCGCTGTCAGATGGGAAGTTTACTATCAGTTTGTCCACCAGGGTCCTGTGGTATAGCATCACTCTCGAACCCCTTTCCTCTTCAGGTATGAGAGTGGAAAGGTTCATCTTATACCGTGGGTCGAGCAGTGTGTACATCCAGTAATCCGTAGTGACCAGAATGCGTCTAACGCGAGGGTCACGAGGAAGGCATCCTAACATGAAGTCAGCCATGTGTGCCAGGGTACCTGTACGCAACACATGGCTGTCCTCACTAGGAAGATCACTTTCAGGATCCTCCTCCTCCTCCTCAGGCTATACACGCTGAAAGGATGACAGGCAAGCAGCATGGGTACCCTCAGCAGTGGGCCCGGCTGTCTCTTCCCCCTGCTCCTCCTCAGGCTCCTCCCCCTCCCCCTCCTTCCTTCTCCTCAACGCGCTGAGATATAGACATTAGGGTGCTTTGACTATCCAGCGACATACTGTCTTCCCCCGCCTCCGTTTCCGAGCGCAAAGCGTCTGCCTTTATGCTTTGCAGGGAACTTCTCAAGAGGCATAGCAGAGGAATGGTGTCGCTAATGATTGCAGCATCGCCGCTCACCATCTGGGAAGACTCCTCAAAGTTTGCAGTGGTGCAAACCGGAGGCGGTGAACAGCCTTTGCCCCACCTTGTGGGGTGCTTGGCCATCATATGCCTGCGCATGCTGGTGGTGGTGGCTCCCTGGCTGATCTTGGCGCGACAAACCTTGCACACCACAGTTCGTCGGTCGTCTGCATTCTCAGTGAAAAACTGCCACACCTTTGAGCACCTCGGCCTCTGCAGGGTGGCATGGCGCGAGGGGGCGCTTTCGGAAACAGGTGGATTATTCGGTCTGGCCCTGCCTCTACCCCTGGCCACCACACTGCCTCTTCCAACCTGCCCTGCTGCTGCTCTTGCCTCCCCCTCTGAAGCCCTGTCCTCAGTAGGCTTAGCAAACCAGGTGGGGTCAGTCACCTCATCGTCCAGCTGCTCTTCCTCCGAATCCTCTGTGCGCTCCTCCCTCGGACTTACTGCCCTTACTACTACCTCACTGATAGACAACTGTGTCTCATCGTCATCGTCCTCCTCACCCACTGAAAGCTCTTGAGACAGTTGCCGGAAGTCCCCAGTCTCCTCACCCGGATCCTGGGAACTTTCCAAAGGTTGGGCATCGGTCATGAGAAACTCCTCCGGTGGGAGAGGATCCATTTTTTCGCACTCAAGGCCGGGACCCAAGAACAGTTCCTGGGAGCCTTCCTGCTCTTCTGAATATGTCATTTGCTGGGAGGGAGGAGGCTGGGAGAAGGGAGGAGCAGCAGCGAGAGGATTCAGGGATGCAGCAGTGGATGGCGTAGAAGACTGGGTGGTGACGGTGGATAGTTTGCTGGATGCACTTTCTGCAATCTACGACAGGACCTGCTCACACTGCTCAGTTTCTAATAAAGGTCTACCGCGTGGACCCATTAATTGTGAGATGAATCTTGGGACCCCAGAAACTTGCCTCTCTCCTAATCCCGCAGCAGTCGGCTGCGATACACCTGGACCAGGAGCTTGGCCTGTGCCCACACCCTGACTTGGGCCTCTGCGTCCTCGCCCGCGTCCACGTCCACGTCCTCTAGGCCTACCCCTACCCCTCAGCATGGTGTATTACGAGTAGAGCAGAAACAGAACGCTGTAATTAAATGTGCCGCTTATTGGCCTGTGGTTGGAGGCTGACTTCGCTTACGGAACGCACAACAGAGCCAGGAAACAATTATGCGCAAGCCTGTAGTGAGACCTAGGTGCGTATGACTGAGCTACTGGAATTCACAGGGCAGAACCAGTCAAGTGGCCAAAGGCCAGTGGTAGGCCTTAAGTATTTTGCTTCAATTTTTTAAAATGGTGAGGTGAAAAACCAGACAGACACCGTATGCAGCGTATATATGTATACTCTTTCCCTCTGGCGGGATGACGGCGATCATGTAACGGACACAGCAGAGCCAGGAAACAATTATGCGCAAGCCTGTAGTGAGACCTAAGTGCGTATGACTGAGCTACTGGAATTCACAGGGCAGAACTAGACAAGTGGCCAAAGGCCAGTGGTAGGCCTTAAGTATTTTGCTTCAATTTTTTTAAATGGTGAGGTAACAAACCAGACAGACACCGTATGCAGCATATATATGTACTAGCTGATATACCCGGCTTCGCCCGAGTTAATTTGGTACTGGTGTTCATCTGGTGTTCACACGGAAAATCTTATGAAGTCGTGGTTACTTTACAGATACTGAGGAAAAACATATGTTCACCATTTTGCATAGTTCTCTGCGTTACCCAGGAAACACCACGTGGAGGTAACCATGCGACGTTTCCTTCATATAAAATGACATCTGGAAGTGAGAAAATTAGATTACGTACATAAAATTTGGACACTAATTCTTTTGCGCTTAGAATTGAATAATCGAGTTGGGACCCATTAACTTTTCATATTTATGACACAATCAATGCTTCTGCCAAATTTCATGTTTCTATGACATTGGGAAGTGAGAGATTTGGATTATGTACGTAAAATTTGGACGCTAATTCTTTTGCGCATAGAATTGAATAATGGAGTTGGGACCCATTAGCTTTTCCTATTTATGACATAATCAATGCTCGTGCCAAATTTCCCGTTTCTATGACACTGGAAAGTGAGAAAATTACATTCCGCACGTAAAATTTGGACGCTAATTCTTTTGCACATATAATTGAATAATCGAGTTGGGACCCATTAGCTTTTCCTATTTATGACATAATCAATGCTCGTGCCAAATTTCCTGTTTCTATGACACCAGAAAGTGAAAAAATTACATTCCGCACGTAAAATTTGGACGCTAATTCTTTTGCGCATAGAATTGAATAATGGAGTTGGGACCCATTAGCTTTTACTATTTATGACATAATCAATGCTCGTGCCAAATTTCCTGTTTCTATGACACCGGAAAGTGAAAAAATTACATTCCGCACGTAAAATTTCGACGCCAATTCTTTTGCGCTAGAATTGAATAATCGAGTTGGGACCCATTAACTTTTCATATTTATGACACAATCAATGCTTGTGCCAAATTTCATGTTTCTATGACATTGGGAAGTGAGAGATTTGGATTATGTACGTAAAATTTGGACGCTAATTCTTTTGCGCATAGAATTGAATAATGGAGTTGGGACCCATTAGCTTTTCCTATTTATGACATAATCAATGCTTTTGACAAATTTCCTGTTTCTATGACACTGGAAAGTAAAGAAATTACATTTCGCACGTAAAATTTCGACACCAATTCTTTTGCGCTAGAATTGAATAATGGAGTTGGGACCTATTAACTTTTCCTATTTATGACATAATCAATACTCGGGCCAAATTTCAAGTTTCTATGACACCGGAAAGTGAGAAAATTGCATTCCGCACGTAAAATTTCGACGCCAATTCTTTTGCGCTAAAATTGAATAATCGAGTTGGGACCCATTCGCTTTTCCTATTTATGACATAATCAATGCTCGTGACAAATTTCACGTTTCTATGACACCGGAAAGTGAGAAAATTGCATTCCGCACGTAAAATTTGGACGCTAATTCTTTTGCGCATAGAATTGAACAATCGAGTTGGGACCCATTAACTTTTCCTATTTATGACATAATCAATGCTCATGCCAAATTTCCCGTTTCTATGACATTGGGAAGTGAGTGATTTAGATTATGTACGTTAAATTTTGACGCCAATTCTTTTGCGCTAGAATTGAATAATCGAGTTGGGACCCAATTTCTTTTCCTATTTTAGAGATAATCTATGCTTGCGCAAAATTTCATGTTTCTACGACATCGGGAAGTTGGAGAACTTGTGGCGAGTCAGTCAGTGAGTCAGTGAGTCAGTGAGTCAGTGAGGGCTTTCAGCTTTATATATATAGATACTCTTTCCCTCTGGCGGGATGACGGCGATCATGTAACGGACACAGCACAGCCTGGAAACAATTATGCGCAAGCCTGTAGTGAGACCTAGGTGCGTATGACTGAGCTACTGGAATTCACGGCGAAGAATCAGTCAAGTGGCCAAAGGCCAGTGGTAAGCCTTAAAGGAGATGTCTCGAGGAAGCAGTGAATTTTTTTTTTTTGCCCAGTCCCCCCCATTAAGTACACATTACTAAGCCCCCCTGTAAATGACATTTCTAGCTGGTTCGTACTTACCGTTCCAGCGTTTCAGCAACTTATAAAAGTTTCCCCAAGATGGCCGCCAGCTCTTTTCCCGTCGCTCGCTGCAGCCCGACGTGCGCGCTCCCGAGACGCTGCCAGCTGTGTCTCCATGGCAACCAGACGCCCCGCAGCCGCCGACCGGACCCACCGCAGCCGCCGACCAGTCACCCACCACCAGGCAGCAGGTAACCGGCGCAGCCCCCCCCCCATCACAGCGGCAGCCCCCCCCGGTGCAGCGACAGCCCCCACCGGCCCAGCGCTAGTTCCCCCGTCCTGGCGACAGCCCACCCCCGGCCCAGCGCTAGTTCCCCCGGCCCAGCGCTACTTCCCCCGGCGCAGCGACAGCCCCCCCCATCGCAGCGACAGCCCCCCCATCGCAGCGACAGCCCCCCCATCGCAGCGACAGCCCGCCCGGCGCAGCGGCAGCCCCCCCCGGCCCATCACTTACCAGGACAGCTGGACGGCGGGACAGCTGGGCGGCTTCTCCGGACAGCTCGGCAGCTCTGCACCTTCCTCTAACAGAGGAAGGTACAGAATGGCCGCTCCAGCGCACTCCCGAGCAGTGACAGCTCGTCTGCGCATGCGCAGAAGAGCTGTAGCGGGGAGCACACTGAAGCGGCTCGTGCTGAATGGAGAAGACCGGACTGCGCAAGCGCGTCTAAAAAAGCAAGCTGCCGGCGAATTTAGACGGAACCATGGAGACGAGGACGCTAGCAACGGAGCAGGTAAGTGGAATAACTTCTGTATGGCTCATATTTAATGCACGATGTATATTACAAAGTGCATTAATATGGCCATACGGAAGTGTATAACCCCACTTGGTTTCGCGAGACCACCCCTTTAAGTATTTTGCTTCAATTTTTTAAAATGGTGAGGTGAAAAACCAGACAGACACCGTATGCACCGTATATGTATACTCTTTCCCTCTGGCGGGATGACGGCGATCATGTAACGGACACAGCAGAGCCAGGAAACAATTATGCGCAAGCCTGCTGTAACGCTTAGCTGGGTGATAATGAGCGACTACTACCCCCAGCAGACATGCAGTAAACTGTACACGGTCACAGGCTTGGCTGGGTAATAATGAGCGACCACTACCCCCAGCAGACACGCAGTAAACTGAAGACGGTCACAGGCAGCCCAAATATAGTATTTATTTCCAATTTTTTGGAAAAAGCCCACTGCCTATATAGCCTGTATATGGATTTCCCTGTTGGAGGATGACTGTGGTTATTGAAAGCACAGTGCAGCCAAAAAAAATTATGCGCAAGGCTGCAGTAACACCTAGCTGGGTAATAGTGAGCGACTACTACTCCCAGCAGACACGCAGTAAACTGAACACTGTCACAGGCAGCCCAAAGATTTTTTTTCCAATTTTTTTGAAAAAGCCCACTGCCTATATAGCCAGTATATCTCTTTCTCTGCACCACTGTCCCTGCCTCACCAGTACTGCCCCTATACTCAGTAAAATGACTGCAGACTGAGGACGCTATGGTCTGCATGCCCGATATACAAAAAAAAATGTGCAAAACTGCTAAAAGCAGCCTCAATAGTACTGCACACGGTCAGATGTGGCCCTAAGAAGGACCGTTGGGGTTCCTGAAGATGAAGATAACAGCCTAATAGAGATGAGCGAGCGTACTCGTCCGAGCTTGATACTCGTTCGAGTATTAGGGTGTTCGAGATGCTCGTTACTCGAGACGAACACCACGCGATGTTCGAGTTACTTTCACTTTCATCTCTGAGACGTTAGCGCGCTTTTCTGGCCAATAGAAAGACATGGAAGGCATTACAACTTCCTCCTGTGATGTTCCAGCCCTATACCACCCCCCTGCAGTGAGTGGCTGGGGAGATCAGGTGTCACCCGAGTATTTAAATCTGCCCCGCCCGCTGCTCGCCACAGATGCATTCTGACATAGATCAGGGAAAGTGCTGTCTTGCTGTAGCTGCTATAGGGAGAGCGTTAGGTGGTATTGTAGGCTTCAAGAACCCCAACGGTCCTTCTTAGGGCCACATCTGACCGTGTGCAGTACTGTTGAGGCTACTTTTAGCAGTGTTGCACAATTATTTTTTTTTGTATATCGGACGTGCAGAGCATTGCGTCCTCAGTCTGCAGTAATTTTACATAGTATAAGGCCAGTACTGGTGAGGCAGGGACAGTGGGAAAGGTGAAAGAGATATACTGTCTATATAGGCAGTGGGCTTTTTCAAACAAATTGGGGAAAAATACTATATTTGGGCTGCCTGTGACCGTCTTCAGTGTACTGCGTGTCTGCTGGGGGTAGTAGTCCTAATTAATACGCAGCTAAGTGTTACAGCAGGCTTGCACAAAATTGTTTCCTGGCTCTGCTGTCTCTGTTACATCACCGCCGTCATAGCGCCCAGAGGGAAACAGTATACATATTATACGCTGCCTACAGTATCTGTCTGCTGTATCAGCTCAGCATTTAAAAAAATAGAAGCAAAATACTTAAGGCCTAATACTGGCCTTTTGCCACTTGGCTGCTTCTGCGCTGTGAATTCCACTAGCTCAGTCATACGCACCTACGTCTCACTACAGGCGTGCGCAAAATTGTTTCCTGGCTCTGCTGTGCGTTCCGTAAGGGAAGTCAGCCTCCAACCACAAGCCAATAAGCGGCACATTTAATTACAGTGTTCTGTTTCTGCTCTACTCGTAATACACCATACTGAGGGGTAGGGGTAGGCCTAGAGGACGTGGACGCGGGCGAGGACGCGGAGGCCCAAGTCAGGGTGTGGGCACAGGCCGAGCTCCTGATCCAGGTGTATCGCAGCCGACTGCTGCGGGATTAGGAGAGAGGCACGTTTCTGGCGTCCCCAGATTCATCTCACAATTAATGGGTCCACGCGGTAGACCTTTATTAGAAAATGAGCAGTGTGAGCAGGTCCTGTCGTGGATGGCAGAAAGTGCATCCAGCAATCTATCGACCACCCAGAGTTCTACGCCGTCCACTGCTGCAACTCTGAATCCTCTGGCTGCTGCTCCTCCTTCCTCCCAGCCTCCTCACTCCATTACAATGACACATTCTGAGGAGCAGGCAGACTCCCAGGAACTGTTCTCGGGCCCCTGCCCAGAATGGGCAGCAATGGTTCCTCTCCCACCGGAGGAGTTTGTCGTGACCGATGCCCAACCTTTGGAAAGTTCCCGGGGTCTGGGGGATGAGGCTGGGGACTTCCGGCAACTGTCTCAAGAGCTTTCAGTGGGTGAGAAGGACGATGACGATGAGACACAGTTGTCTATCACTCAGGTAGTAGTAATTGCAGTAAGTCCGAGGGAGGAGCGCACAGAGGATTCCGAGGAAGAGCAGCTGGACGATGAGGTGACTGACCCCACCTGGTTTGCTAAGCCTACTGAGGACAGGTCTTCAGAGGGGGAGGCAAGTGCAGCAGCAGGGCAGGTTGGAAGAGGCAGTGCGGTGGCCAGGGGTAGAGGCAGGGCTAGACCGAATAATCCACCCACTGTTTCCCAAAGCGCCCCCTAACGCCATGCCACCCTGCAGAGGCCGAGGTGCTCAAAGGTGTGGCAGTTTTTCACTGAGAGTGCAGACGACCGACGAACTGTGGTGTGCAAGGTTTGTCGCGCCAAGATCAGCCGTGGAGCCACCACCACCAGCCTCACCACCACCAGCATGCGCAGACATATGATGGCCAAGCACCCCACAAGGTGGGACGAAGGCCGTTCACCACCTCCGGTTTGCCCCACTGCCTCTCCCCCTGTGCCCCAACCTGCCACTGAGATCCAACTCCCCTCTCAGGACACAGGCACTACCGTCTCCTGGCCTGCACCCACACCTCCGCTGTCCTCGGCCCCATCCAGCTATGTCTCTCAGCGCACCGCCCAGCCGTCGCTAGCGCAACTGTTTGAGTGCAAGCGCAAGTACCCCGCCACGCACCCGCATGCTCAAGCGTTAAACGTGCACATTGCCAAATTTATCAGCCTGGAGATGCTGCCGTATAGGCTTCTGGAAACGGAGGCTTTTAAAAACATGATGGCGGCGGGCCCGCGCAACTCGGTTCCCAGTCGCCACTACTTTTCCCGATGTGCCATCCCAGCCCTGCACGACCACGTCTCCCGCAACATTGTACGCGCCCTCACCAACGCGGTTACTACCAAGGTCCACTTAACAACGGACACGTGGACAAGCACAGGCGGGCAGGGCCACTTTATCTCCCTGACGGCACATTGGGTGAATTTAGTGGAGGCTGGGACCGAGTCAGAGCCGGGGACCGCTCACGTCCTACCCACCCCCAGAATTGCGGGCCCCAGCTCGGTGCTGGTATCTGCGGCGGTGTATGCTTCCTCCACTAAATCACCCTCCTCCTCCTCCCCCTACGCAACCTCTGTCTCGCAATCAAGATGTGTCAGCAGCAGCACGTCGCCAGCAGTCGGTGTTGCGCGGCGTGGCAGCACAGCGGTGGGCAAGCGTCAGCAGGCCGTGCTGAAACTACTCAGCTTAGGAGAGAAGAGGCACACGGCCCACGAACTGCTGCAGGGTCTGACAGAGCAGACCGACCGCTGGCTTGCGCCGCTGAGCCTCCAAGCGGGCATGGTCGTGTGTGACAACGGCCGTAACCTGGTGGCGGCTCTGCAGCTCGGCAGCCTCACGCACGTGCCATGCCTGGCCCACGTC
Source organism: Eleutherodactylus coqui (assembly GCF_035609145.1). Classification (NCBI taxonomy): domain Eukaryota; kingdom Metazoa; phylum Chordata; class Amphibia; order Anura; family Eleutherodactylidae; genus Eleutherodactylus; species Eleutherodactylus coqui. The sequence continues at coordinate 129,286,473 of NC_089845.1, read as the reverse complement.
TTTAATTTGGTGGTTCAGCGCTTTCTGAAAAGCTACCCACGCTTGTCAGACCTGCTCGGAAAGCTGCGCCGGCTCAACGCACATTTCCGCAAGTCCAAGACGGACGCTGCCACCCTGTGCACCCTGCAACATCGGTTTAATCTGCCAGTGCACCGACTGCTGTGCGACATGCCCACACGGTGAAACTCTACGCTCCACATGTTTTCCAGGCTCTATGAGCAGCGTAGAGCTATAGTGGAATACCAACTCCAACATGAGCGGCGTAGTGGGAGTCAGCCTCCTCAATTCTTTACAGAAGAGTGGGCCTGGTTGGCAGACATCTGCCAGGTCCTTGGAAACTTTGAGGAGTCTACCCAGATGGTGAGCGGTGATGCTGCAATCATTAGCGTCACCATTCCTCTGCTATGCCTCTTGAGAAGTTCCCTGCAAAGCATAAAGGCAGACGCTTTGCGCTCGGAAACGGAGGCGGGGGAAGACAGTATGTCGCTGGATAGTCAGAGCACCCTCATGTCTATATCTCAGCGCGTTGAGGAGGAGGAGGAGGAGGGGGAGGAGGATGAGGAGGAGGGGGAAGAGACAGCTTGGCCCACTGCTGAGGGTACCCATGCTGCTTGCCTGTCATCCTTTCAGCGTGTATGGCCTGAGGAGGAGGAGGAGGAGGATCCTGAAAGTGATCTTCCTAGTGAGGACAGCCATGTGTTGCGTACAGGTACCCTGGCACACATGGCTGACTTCATGTTATGATGCCTTTCTTGTGACCCTTGCGTTACACGCATTCTGGCCACTACGGATTACTGGGTGTACACACTGCTCGACCCACGGTATAAGCAGAACCTTTCCACTCTCATACCCGAAGAGGAAAGGGGTTCGAGAGTGATGCTATACCACAGGACCCTGGCGGACAAAGTGATGGTAAAATACCCATCCTACAGCGCTAGTGGCCGAAGGCGCAGTTCCGAGGGCCAGATAGCAGGGGAGGCGCGGAGATCAGGCAGCATGTACAGCACAGGCAGGGAAACACTATCTAAGGCCTTTGACAGCTTTATGGCTCCCCAGCAAGACTGTGTCACCGCTCCCCAGTCAAGGCTGAGTAGGCGGGAGCACTGTAAAAGGATGGTGAGGGAGTACGTAGCCGATCGCACGACCGTCCTCCGTGACGCCTCTGCCCCCTACAACTACTGGGTGTCGAAGCTGGACACTAGGTCTTAACTCGCGCTGTATGCCCTGGAGGTGCTTGCTTGTCCTGCGGCTAGCGTTTTGTCAGAGAGGGTGTTTAGTGCGACTGGGGGAATCATCACGGATAAGCGTACCCGCCTGTCAACCGACAGTGCCGATAGGCTTACAATCATAAAGATGAACAAAGCCTGGATTTCCCCAGACTTCTCTTCTCCACCAGCGGACAGCAGCGATACCTAAACAATACGTAGGCTGCACCCGCGGATGGAAGCATCGTTCTCTATCACCATAAAAAACGGGGACCTTTTAGCTTCATCAATCTGTGTATTATATTCATCCTCCTCCTCCTGCTCCTCCTCCAGAAACCTCACGTAATCACACCGAACGGGCAATTTTTCTTAGGCCCACAAGGCTCAGTCATATTACTTTTGTAAACAATGTTTATACGTTTCAATTCTCAATTCAATAAAGCGTTGAAACTTGCACCTGAACCAATTTTTATTTTAACTGGGCTGCCTACAGGCCTAGTTACAAATTAAGCCACATTAACCAAAGCGATTAATGGGTTTCACCTGCCCTCTTGGTTGGGCATGGGCAATTTTTCTGAGGTACATTAGTACTGTTGGTACACCAATTTTTTTGGGCCCTCGCCTACATTGTAATCCTAGTAATTTTTAGCCCACCTGCATTAAAGCGGACGTTACCTCAGCTGTGCTGGGCACTGCAATGGGATATATTTATGTACCGCCAGTGGCTTCCTGGGACCCACCCATGCTGTCGGTCCACACGGAGTTGTAACTGCATGTGTCCACTTCTAAAGAACCCCAGTCTGACTGGGGCATGCAGTGTGGGCCGAAGCCCACCTGCATTAAACCTGACGTTACCTCAGCTGTGCTGGGCACTGCAATGGGATATATTTATGTACCGCCGGTGGGTACCAGGGAGCCACTCATGCTGTCGGTCCACACGGAGTTGTAACTGCATTTGTTCACTTCTAAAGAACCCCAGTCTGACTGGGGCATGCAGTGTGGGCCGAAGCCCACCTGCATTTAATCTGACGTTAGCTTTGCTGTCCAGGGCACTGCAATGGGATACTTTGGTGTGTGCTGTGTACACTGGGTCGTGCGGGGGGGTTGGGCAGCATGTAACCCAGGAGAAGTGGCAGCGGAGTGTCATGCAGGCAGTGATTGTGCTTTGTTGGTGGTAGTGTGGTGCTTAGCTAAGGTATGCCTTGCTAAAGAGGGTTTTTCAGAAGTAAAAATTGTTGGGAGGGGGGGGCCCACTCTTGCCGCTATTGTGGCTTAATAGTGGGACCCGGGAACTTGAGATGCAGCCCAACATGTAGCCCTCGCCTGCCCGATCCGTTGCTGTGTTGTTCCCATCACTTTCTTGAATTGCCCAGATTTTCACAAATGAAAACTTTAGCGAGCATCGGCGATATACAAAAATGCTCGGGTCGCCCATTGACTTCAATGGGGTTCGTTACTCGAAACGAACCCTCGAGCATCGCGAAAATTTCGTCTCGAGTAACAAGCACCCGAGCATTTTGGTGCTCGCTCTTCTCTACAGCCTAACACTCTCCCTATAGCAGCTACAGCAGGACGGCACTTTCCCTAATGTCTCTCAGCGTGCATCTGTGGCAAGCCACGGCCGGCCCCAGTTTATATACTCGGGTGTCATCTGATCTCCCCAGCCTCTCACTGCAGGGGGGTGGGATAGGGCTGGAACTTCACAGGAGGAAGTTGTCATGCCTTCCCTGTGTTTCTATTGGCCAGAAAACGGCGCAAACTTTTCTGTGAAGAAAATGGAAGTGACTCGAACACCGCGTGGCGCTTGTCTCGAGTAACGAGCATCTTGAGTACCCTAATACTCGAACGAGCATCAAGCTCAGACGAGTACGCTCGCTCATCTCTAATAATAATGTCTTTCCTGTTACAAATTGGGTGAAGGTATTTATGTGGGTGATCACCTGTATGCAATATTTTGGTCGAAGGGGGACTTGAAGTCATACCGTGCGGAGCCTACCTCTACTGCGGGGGTCTTCCAGGCTTCCTTGCAGCCCAAACAATTTGGTCTATGCATTCATAATGGTATTTAAAATAATATCTGTGAATGCTAAACGTTTTAACTCTCCCTTTAAGAGATCTATGCTGTAAAGCGAGGCCCAGGAGTTAGGTGCAGACATTTTATGTGTTCCGAAGTCACGCTTAAATAGAGAAGATACACACAGATTATATCATAAACAATTCCCCCATATTTTATTCTCCCAAGCAATGCAAAAGAAAGACGGAATATGCATTGCCTTTAAAAATACTGTGGCATTTTCCCTAGAGAAGGAAATTAGTGATGATGATGGGCTGAATTGCACCATTAACAATGCCTGATACACTATAGTGGTAATACATGCCTTGAAGTCTAGACAACACAAATTTGTTAAGAAGGTGCTTGCCATCATTAACCAAAGTAAGGTAGGCTCTTTAACTTGGGTGGGTGACTCTAACATAGCTCTCTGACCTTATATTGACACATGTACCACCACACCCATGATCCGCCTGTCATCTATTGTCTCCCTCTTTAACAGTAATGACCTGTTTGACATTTGAGGTTTGCAACACCTGAAGGAGCATGACTATACCTTTTTCTTGCACCACCACAGGATGTATAGCAAAATTGATTTTATGCTGGTGAATAGGGGTCTTATTAGTAGGGTCATTTCTACTACTATAGGCATCATGACGTGGTCAGACCATGCACCCATAACTTTGGTGATTCAGGAACAATTCAACCACCCAACTATAAAAGTTTGGCATCTGAACAATTATATCCTAAAACACCTGAAATATGCCCCTCATTCACTAAAAATGTTATGAGACTATTTTGAATTAATGACAATTGGGAGGTCCAAGAGTGTCCTCCAAAATTCTATTTCTTCAGCCTTCCCAAGAAGGAATGGATTGCACATGCATTAAAACTATTACTATGCGAATCTACTTGACCAATTGAGGAACTGGTAGGTCGATGACTCCTCCAAACACTGGGTGAATATAGAAACCAACATTACTAACTACCCAGAGCTTTCACACTTATTGTGGGCTTCTAGGTTAACAAAAAAATTACAATCATCGCGTGCCGCATTATATCAGCCTCCCTGCACATTTGGAAACTGGAATCTACAAAACTGGACATCCTCCCACTACGAAATTCTTAAATTACCATTGAAGGTGATCCCACTACTAATACCAAACGTAGATATGGGTACATGGTGTGCTAGAGGCATTCATACAGTGAAATATTTATTCAAGAAGTCATCACTTAGGCCATATATACAAATACATGAACTGTACCAAATATCCCATAAGGAATTTTATGAGTACCTACAGATACGACACTTCCTTATTTCCTATAATCCCCCAATCACAACACCCCTTAACAGCTACGAATCCAATATATATATATATATATATATATATATATATATATATATATATATATATATATATATATATATATATATATATATATATATATATATATATATATATATATCTTGATAGTTCTACATAAGCCCTAGAGATGTGCTTGGTTTGGTTTCTAGTGTTATATATATATATATATATATATATATATATATATATATATATATATAACACTAGAAACCAAACCAAGCACATCTCTAGGGCTTATGCAAAACTATCAAGATGCTCTCAGCCTCACATACTCTTTTTTTTAAAACCAGATGGAAAGAGGAACTCCTGCAAAATTTCCTCACAGATCAATGGTCACATATATGCCTACTTGGGTGTAGGTTTTCTCTCTGTGTGAACCACCAGAAGAAATATAGGAAATTGATATACAGATGGTACTTAACCTCCTTCCGCTTAGCCAGAATTTATGCACAAGTCTCCAAACTATATTGGAGATGCCACAAACAAGTAGGTTTATTCCTACATATCTGGTGGTTGTGCGAACCTCTCCAAAGCTTCTGTGACAAAATCCAATATGCACTATGCTCTGTTTTGCAAATTACAGTACAGTGGGATCTAGAGGTGGCCCTTTTGTCGATGGGTAAAGAGGGCTACTCTTCAGTGAATTTTGTTATAATTTTCCATTTCCTAACGGCAGCCAGACCTTCTATAGCACTTTTGTACCAACTCTGACTAAAATTTTTCAGGTGGTTCATCAATGGAACATATGATTGCATCCAGACTAGACCAGATGGAGGGGTTCAAGTGAAAGTAGACTAAATGTCGCAGAATCTCAGGATTTACCGGCTGAACACCCTGAAGGATGGCACTCATTGGGTTTTTGTAATATGAGTGGCAGGAGGTGGTCTTCAGATCAACACTAGAGCTTAAAGGAGATGTCTCGAGGAAGCAGTGAATTTTTTTTTTTGCCCAGTCCCCCTAATTAAGCATACATTACTAAGCCCCCCTGTAAATGACTTTTCTAGCTGGTTCGTACTTACCGTTCCAGCGTTTCAGCAACTTATAAAAGTTTCCCCAAGATGGCCGCCGGCTCTTTTCCCGTCGCTTGCTGCAGCCTGACGTGCGCGCTCCCGAGACGCTACCAGCTGTGTCTCCATGGCAACCAGACGCCCCGCAGCCGCCGACCAGTCACCCACCGCCAGGCAGCAGGTAACCGGCGCAAGCCCCCGGCTCCCCAGCGCTACGCCCCCGGCTCCCCAGCGCTACGCTCCCGGCTCCCCAGCGCTACGCTCCCGGCTCCCCAGCGCTAGACCCTGACAACAGACGAAGGCCCCGGAGCCCAGCGCTAGGTTCCGGAGCCCAGCGCTAGGTTCCGGAGCCCAGGTGAAGGCCCCGGAGCCTAGCGCTAGGTTCCAGAGCCCAGCGCTAGGTTCCGGAGCCCAGGTGAAGGCCCCGGAGCCTAGCGCTAGGTTCCAGAGCCTAGCGCTGGGTTCCGGAGCCCAGCGCTAGGTTCCGGGGTCTTCACCTGTTAGAGTAGATCACCCCCCGACCCATCACTTACCTGGGCGGCTTCTCGGGGCTGCTGGGCTGGGCTTCTCCGCTGGGCAGCTCCAGTTTCTGCACCTTCCTCTAACAGAGGATGGTACAGAATGGCCGCTCCAGCGCGCTCCCGAGCAGTGACAGCTCGTCTGCGCATGCGCAGAAGAGCTGTAGTGGGGAGCACACTGAAGCGGCTCATGCTGAAAGGAGAAGACCGGACTGCGCAAGCGCGTCTAAAAAAGCAAGCTGCCAGCGAATTTAGACGGAACCATGGAGACGAGGACGCTAGCAACGGAACAGCTAAGTGGAATAACTTCTGTATGGCTCATATTTAATGCACAATGTATATTACAAAGTGCATTAATATGGCCATACGGAAGTGTATAACCCCACTTGGTTTCGCGAGACAACCCCTTTAATGCATATGTGAAAATACAAATTCAATGCACTATTTAAAAAAGTAGAAAATTGTAACAGAGTAAATAAAATATTTGGGTCAGTTTGTCCACACTTTATAATAATTCATGATATTTGGGTATTTCTTTAGTAGGTTTTTCTTTTATCTGTCTAGTTCTCCTAATGAAAGTCCCTTTCCCTCTGCTATATTACTCACATATTACGATATATACTTATTGTTATTGTGGAATTGAGAGTTGTTTTGTAAGATTTCTTATGTATTGTATGCTAGCTATAATTTAGTATTCTTCCTCTATTAGGCTGGGTTCACACAGGGCGGATTCCCGTCGGAAATCTCGCGGTTTGGCCGCAGCAAAAACCGTGAGATTTCCGCCGGGAGAACCGCCGCGGTTTAAGCCGCGGCGGCTTTGAAGCGGCTCGGCGGCATGCTTTTCCGTTGCGGCCGGCGCTCCCATAGAGGAGAGCGTGGCCGCGACGAAAATAAACCAAAAAAAAAAGTAAATAGACATGCTGCATCTTCTGAAACCGCGGCTGCGGCGGCCGCCGCCGCAGTCTCAACCGGATTTACCGCTGCGGATTAGCTGTCCCGTGTGGACGAGATTTCTGAGAAATCTCATCCACATGGCTGGCTAATCCCGAGATTAGCGGCCGCGGGCGGATTTGCCGTGGGCAGATCTGCTGCGGCAAAACCGCGGCAAATCCACCCTGTGTGAACCCAGCCTTTCCCTTTTTCAGTCAGTTGTCTGATTATTCCAGCATATTTATTACTGTTATATTTAACATGGTTGTATTGTATGTGATTGATAGGTGTGTCATGTACTATATACTGTACATAATTGTAAGAATAAAGCTTGGTGTATAATATATGTGCAACTTGGTAATTTTTTACATCAAATAGAAATTTATCCTTAAAGCAGTATTCTCATCATAGACTTTTAGAGCATCTTCACAGGATTTGCCATAAAAGTCATCTGTGCGCTTATTTCCTGTTCTGGCCCCCACTGTCCCCGACCCAACTGTATGAGGGTGCCAGGAGTGGTCAGGTTTATGGAAACAACTAAGCGGGCTTCACTATACTGTTTGCCTAACTCAGGTGATATAGAAACAGTGTAACTCGCTGTACTGTACTGCTTGTCAAACTTCTTTTCACTTCTGTGGATGTTACAGAGACAGAGTAACCCAGCCACTCTCTACTGTTTCAGTAATCAGAACCAACCAGTCACCTCAAACAGAGTAGCGTTCTCATCACAGACACTTTGGCTGAAATTAGGCCAATTAGTACATTTAACACATTATGGCAACATAATTACAATGGCCCCCCTTTTGCTTATTTTCTCCTGTAACATATATAAAGGTCGCCATAATTTCTCCCTACTTTCCACTACGTAACATATATAAGAGTATGTCTCTTCTTTTCCTAAAAAAATGTTTTTCTATGAAAAATTATTTTATTATGCAAAAGTTGTAAAACATAAATAACTATATGAATTTGCTATTGCCATAATAGTACTGATCCACGGAATGAAATTAACATGAGTCTGCTGTGTTCCTGGTCACTATGGGAGTGCGTGTGCACAGCTGCAGAGAGGAGTCAGCTAGTGCCAACTTCCATAGGTGACAACACAGGAACTGGGTGAGTATGAAAACTACATCCTCGGACTCCTGGAATCTGGCACTATCACTTATAGGTAGTGACAGGTACTCTTTAAGGGTTGTGTGTCTCTGGAGGCATAATAATTAGACAACTGACACTTCAGAGTTGCACAGGTTGGCAACAACATATTGGGCACTGAAATGGCGCATTCACATTACAACATCCACTATATCATAATATCAGGAAAACACCTTTGAGGTCAAAATGCTCCATACCACTGAATGAAATACTTGAGAGATGCAGTTTCCAGAATGGGGTCACTCTTTTCAGGTTTCCACTGTATTGGGTATCTCAGGGATTCTGCAAATGTGACATGCTGCCCTCCAAGACCCATATATTGCTACTTTGATTCTAAGCCCTGCTGTGTGTCCAAAGATCAGTTTATGACCAGACATGGTGTATTTATGCACCTAGAAGAAATTCTGCAACAAACTGTGGGGTGCTTTTTCTACTTTTACCTCCTGTGAATATATACCTTTACCTGCTATCTTGAAGTTTCTCAATGAGAAGCAAAATGTGTTTCCTTGATTAGTAGGATCTTGGAAAAATCTGATTTTTCCATAAAGTTTCCATATAGTTTTGCTTTTCATATAATTATGAATCAAATCTATAGTATCCCAACTGAATATATATTCACATCACTTTCTCAGAAGTACAATTCAAATTTTTTCTCTGTATACTAAAACGAAAAAAAGGACTATCCACATTTCATGACTCCTTATCATCCATCTCCTACTCTAGCCACAAATCCGTTCATATACTTGTTAGCGCAAACTGCACTATCGGTATGTCTAGGGTGTCCTGATTAGAGATATAATATCAGCTCCGAGAATCACATCACACTCTTAAAAGGTGTAAAATATAATTTATTCCAGTTAGGTGTATAAGAAAATGGTGGGTGGGTGTAGCATATATTTACAGAAGGACACTAGAATTTTGGAGGACACTCTCGGACCTTCCAATTGTCATTAATTCCTTGGTTTCGTTTTGTCCCATTTTGTGGTTGTGATTCTCACGGCCACAAGATGGGACAAAAACACGCCCATGCATTTAATTCCTTAAACTAGTTGTTTTTTCATAAAATAAAACAACTGCATGCTGGAGATGAGTCTTCCTTTCAAAGGCAGCGAAATGCTGGTTTCATGTTTGTTCAAGATCCTGGATTCATTGATTATGTATGGGGTATGTTTTCTGCAAACCATTCCACTAGAGATGAGCGAGCATACTCGTTAAGGGACAATACTCGGGTGGAGAGCTCCTCCTTGTTCACTCCCACAACCCACCGCTCACCCCCGCCAGCACCCGAATCTTTTCTGACGAGCAGGCAGGTACTCAAAAAGGACGATACTCGCTCGAGTATTTTCCCATAACGAGTATGCTCGCTCATCTCTACATTCCACCTGAAATCTCAGAAAACAGTTTCTATGTACTGTATCTGAGCTAAAGTTCTTTAAGGCATAATTAATAATAATAAGGGCTCCTACCAACTTGCATTCTTTTAATGCTGTGTTCAGGGCTTTTACCCTCTAGCGTTTTTTCGCTGCATTTTTTTAAATGGGACTTTCTAATGTCAAAATCGCATCGCACAAAAATCGCAACAGCACAAACTTGCGATTTTTGTGCAATGTGATTTTAACATTAGAAAGTCTCATTGAAAAAAAAAACGCAGCAATATCACAGCATTAAAAAAAACGCTAGTGGGTAAAAGCCCTGACACAGCTTTTTTTAAACGTGAATGTCAGTTGGAATTTCTAATGTTAAAAACGCATTGCAAATGTGTGTGATGCGTTTTTAACATTAGAAAGTCCCATTGACGACCTAGATGACTTAAAAAGAGCTACCTGACTTAATTCCTGGACTCCAACTCCAGAGGATTATCAGTGGGACTGCCTCTTGAGCTGCTGGGCATCAGGGAAGAAGCTTTTCTACCAATCCCTGCCACTTTTCTACATTCAAGCCTTAGGGCCTGGTGGGGAGTTGGAAGCAGGGACCTGAATTTCAGAGGCACCAGACACAGGATCCCCACAGCAGACAGGCGCAAAGCTACCAGGTACAGCTAAGCCACATACCACTGCACAGCATCAGGAGAGAGGCGAAGAGGCAGTAAAAGGGTGTTGGGAGCCATTTTTTCACACTGCTGGCACTTGCAGTTACTTGCCACTGTCCAGCTCCTCAGTTTACAGGGGGGAGGAGAGACTTGCTGCTTAAGGGAAACCTTTAGCCTACAGTAGAGGCTACTGTGCAGCATAAGGCCGCCGGCAGATGGACGGAAATTCCGCGGCGGGATTTCCCGTGGAATTTCCGCCCTTGGAAGCTGCCATAGGATTGCGTTAGCAAACGCAATCCTAGGCAGATGGCTGCGGTTTGTCCGCGCGAAATCTTGCGCGACAAACAAACCGCAGCACTCACCGGCTGCCGGCTCTGGTCTGTGCATGCGCCGGCTGCCCGGCAGCCGGCACATGAAAGATCCGGAGCTGCGGGGCGCAGGTGAGTACGCGCTGCTCTCTGCAGGTGCTCGGGTTGGATCTGACCCGGCCGTCTGCAGGCGGCATAAGATAGAGCTGCTGAAGAGATCTGGGCAAAGCAAGTAAACAAAGAAAAAGTGTAAATAAAAAAAGAGAAAGAAAAGCTTTAACACAGGATACAGTCCACTGTTCTCACCCTCCCATCCCTCCTCTTCCCTCTCTGCAAACTACAAGGCTCTTAGAGGAGGATGTAAATATCTAGGTACACTACATTTGCACAGAGAGAAGGAGAAAGAGAAACCTCTGTGGCTCTGTATATCTGTCTAGGGGACTGCATTATACATGATATCCCTATTAATGCACAAAGAAGCTGCATGTGGAAAAACAGCCTACCTATATTAAATCCACATTGTGCACGAAACACCAGGCAATAATTATGTGCAGTTAATCTCTACTCTCTTTGCTTACTCCAAACTGTAATCAGCCACTTATATAACCTGCTTTCTCAACGTCTAATACTAGCATTGTCATCCTATTTCAAACAGACAACCAATTCTCCAAGCCCGCATAAAACCGTGACTATTGCTCCATTCTATAAACTAAAATAGAATGTGATAATTCTAAAATACTATAACCCCCCAGCATAGTTACATTCAGATCAGGCAAAATGGGAAAACCCTCTAAACTTTCAGATCCAGAAAACAACAGGGACTTAAAGACACCTAGAAAATCTCAGGAAACCGAAAAAATAACAAAAAAATTATCTACTGAATACTCACAAACCAATAAATCTAGACAAGTCCCTTTTGAAGAGGAAAAGAAAATGCCCATGGCCTCATCCCTAGATTCAGAAAGTGACCTAGAAGAGGATCCACAAATAACCAATGATGCAGACTTAAAGGATTATATCAGAGCACTACCGACAAAGAACTGTATTAAAGATCTTTTCAAGCAGTTTACACAGACAGTGAAAGAAGAAATAATGGAGCTCACAAAGGATGTTAAAGAAGTCTACACCAGAGTTCACACTCTTGAAGATTCCTGTACTAAAATAATGAACCACATTGAAAAGATGAAGGAAATACTAATGCATAACCATATGGAACTGTACCACCAAAAAGTACATATTGACGACCTGGAAAATCGTTCCAGGTGCAACAACCTCCGGATTCGAGGGATTCCAGAGTCAGATGAAGAAATATCAACCACCCTAACCCAAATCTTCAATAATCTTCTGAACAGAGACAAAAATACAGACCTGGCTTTGGAAAGGGCTTACAGAGTGTTCAGACCAAGATCATCGAGTACAGGTAGACCAAGGAATATTCTTTGCTGCTTCCAGAGCCTCAAAATAAAAGAGGAAATTCTCCATAAAGCCAGACTTTTGAAGAGGATTGAATATGATGACAAAGAAATTCAAATCTTCCAGGATCTCTCAAAGCTTTCACTTGATTTACGAAGACAACTCCAACCTCTCATGCGAGTTCTGAGAGAAAAAGAAATTCCATACAAGTGGCTTTTTCCCTTTGGTTTGGCTATATCAAGCTACAATAGAACCTGGACTATTCGAACACCAGAAGACTTACCTTTGGTCCTGAGCAAATTGGATCTCTGGCATATTCAAATCCCAGATTGGACAACCGCAGAGGACTCAATATCCTTACCCGCCCTTCCAAAGTCAGAAAACTGGACTCAAGTCACACCAAATAAACCAAAAAAAGTGAAAAGATTGGATCCTGATCGAAGAAGAGGACATACATTAGAAAATACCTAAGGTACTTTGTCATCTCACATTACTCAAACTGCCACTGGAAAGCTAATGCTAGCTCCTTAGAGGCATTAAAACAAAAAGGCTTGTTTCTTGTGTTTAACAATTTTTACTTTACAGGTTGAGACTATGCTGGGAGGTCTTCTATGACTTGCCCTACTCAACACAATACTGTTAATTGCTGTTAAATGGTATTGGGATCTATCATGATCCCTTTCACTTAAGTACACGGGCCCCCACCCCGCAAATACTGATTCTTGCTTTTGAATCTGGTCTGGAGTGGATGACACAGAGAGTCGGTACATTTTCCTAAAAGGTGTAATATATGAGAAAACCTTTACTTTTGTAAACATATATGCTCCAAACACCAACCAGGTAAATTTTTTCTCTTCCATATTTGACCAATTAGAAAATTTCAAAGAGGGCCACCTAATTTGGGTGGAGACTTTAATGTAACCTTACAACCCTCTTTAGATACCTCAAATGGTGCGTCCTCAATACCTTTCTCAAAACTCAAAAAAATCAGAGTTTTTTTCGGAGTTGCACGTGGTTGATCCTTGGAGAATCTCCAATCCTGCTGCCAATGAGTATTCCTTTTATAAGGAATATATATATATATATATATACACACACACCCCACTCCTTGATTGGGTCGGTGACCAAGGTTGTGTCTGACTCTATCTTATATTCGGATCACGCGCCCTTTTTGCCTAAATCTTGCATTCTCCCCCAAGAAAAGATGTCCCATCAATTGGAAATTAAACGATAGCCTTCTTAAAAAAAAGGAGGATATTGAAACCATTAAGCAAAGCATCCAAGCATATTTTAGAGAAAATGAAATCCATGCGACAAACCCTGCAATTAAGTGGGAAGCCCATAAAGCAGTCATTAGAGGCCTACTGATTCAAATTGGCTCCAAAAGGAAAAAGGAGAGAGAGAAAGAGATGATCACCCTCTTAGAACAAATAAAAACTTTAGAACTCCGTCACAAAATGAAAAACTATTTACCACTAGTAGAGAAAGAACTTTTTGATCTTCGTACTCGGCTAAGAGAACTCCTTAATCTAAAAACGGAAAAATACCTTTTTTACACAAGATTTAAACATTACACATTCTCAGACATCTGGTCTGGACCACCCCTAACAATAAACCCAATCTTAAAGAGACCGGAAATCCAATAACAACCCGGTCATTTAAAATATTGCAGAAATTCAACAAAAAACTAAGATTAATCCCAAATTTAGCGGATATACACCCTTCTTAAACCTAATACCCAACAAATCTAAGCTTATTAAAAATATGCTATCAAGCATCCCCAATATCATCTCCACTTGCTCTCTGGAGTTATATGAAAATAATATATTTCTTTCCCAAAATATTCTTAAACATAAACTAGGACTCCCTCATCTTAGCGACAAAGACATATATTATTAAGGACTCAATCTCCCTATACCAAGCAGATATACTTAATACTAACCATGACTTATTTTTTTATAAATTAATGTGGAAGGATTATCGCACTAAGAGGAAGATATCTAGAATTTACTAAACCCTACTGTACAACAAAGAAACACCCTCCTATATAGCTAGTTGGGAGAGAGATATATTTAGATATATCTTTCTCTCAAGAAGAAGTGAAACAAATCTTACAAAAACTCACACTCAAGCTTAATATCCACACGCTTTCGGGAACGAAATTATAAGATTATATCAAGATGGTGCAAAACCCCCAAACTTCTTAACAGAATAGATCTAAACTATTCTTCACTCTGTTGGCGATGTCTCAAAACAAAAGGCACATATATATATGTATGGTTCTCCTGCCCATTACTTCAACCCTTTTGGTATGACTTGCAAACTAGGATTAATTCTATTTTAGGAACCAAAATTACTATCACCCCAAAACTACTACTATTAAATTTGAATTCAGCTATTGGCAACATGGGAAAGATAAACCTGCTTCCATTCCTCATAAACGCCGCCAAAGTATTCATTTCCAGACATTGGAAAGATATAGATCCCCCCATCATTCAGGAGTGCTACAATGAGCTGAATACCATGAGCAGCTATGAAAAAACTAGGTGCCTCCGAGATGAGAATCTGGATAGATATCTGGAGACTTGGAGTACATGGCTATGCTACAAAAACAGACAGAATCTCTTACCTAATAGCAACGCATAAGCTTCCTAATGACAAACCACTCTCTCGATTGTAAGGAAAAGGGGGAGGAAGGAGGGGAAAAAAAAAGAGGGACTGTTTGCTACCTGACTACATTTAGCATAGATATACTTTCTATTACAATTTACATATTGTATGCCATTTTGATATTTAAACAGAATCGTCCACCTTTTGTTTGTTATTCTAATAATGCTCTGTATGTTCGTAGAGAAACTGTTTCTTGTTTTTATTTCCCACATGCTTCCTGGGTTTCAATCCGGATAAGTGGATTTCCCTTTTTTCTTTCTGTACCCACCCCAAAATTTATAAATAAAGAATTTATACAAAAAAAGAAAGTCCCATTGACATTTGCGTTAAAAAAATGCAGCGTTAAAAAAAACACAAGTGGGTAGGAGCCCTTATTACTATTGCATGTGCAGTGTATTTTTTTGTTTTTAAATCTCCTGCTTTCCCGCGGATCAGCGGCACATCCACAGTGCCGATAAGCCATGCCCCAAGTCACGCCCTTTTGTTTTACCATGGCTGGTATTTTTTTGTGACAAAGGTGGCAACCCTAGGTGTTATACAAACCTTCAGATAGAGGGAGGGCAGTCAGGACCCCTGTGCTTGACCACCATCAGAGGGAACAGACATGATTAGACTCAGGCATCTTACCACCATAGGACGCGTGGCTCAAACAGGACAGGACTTAGACGAGACAAAAAGACATAAATAAGTACACACCATTTATTGCTGGTTAGCCTACTAACACCTCCCTATTCAATTAGTACACCACAGGAAATATTGAAGCTGAGAAAGAAAACAGAACATTAAACACAAAGGGATTCGTGAAAGATGACTCTCCAGTGAACTTGTGCAGTGACAGGAAAGAGGGACTTCTTAGGGCAAAATGCGATCACGTGGATAGGGATGACACAACACCACCCTGGTACTATAACCTGATTGTGGCCGGCAGCCTGCAACAGTAATGTTGTAGATATAATACTTTTAAATAATAATAATTTATTACTTTACTAGCTAACACGGTGCCAAAACTTAATTTTTTTTTTTTTTGCAATTTTGAAAAAATGGAAATGTGCATCTAGTAAAGTTTCCAAGTTTTCAAAAATATTTCACTGCTAGAAACAACGCAAAAAAAAAAAGAAAAAGATAGAATCATAGCATCATATAATGGTGGAGTTGGAAGGGACCTCCAGGGTCATCAGGTCCAATCCCCTGCTCAGTGTAGGATTCAATAAACTATCCCAGACAGATATTTGTCCAGCCTTTGTTTGAACACTTCCATTAAAGTAGAACTCACCACCTCCTGTGGTAACCTATTCCATTCATTAATCACCCTCACTGTCAGAAAGTTTTTTCTAATATCTAAATTGTGTCTCCTCCCTTTCAGGTTCATCCCATTGCTTCTAGTCTTTCCTCGTGCAAATGAAAATGGGGCTCATCCCTCCGCACTGTGACAGCCCTTCAGATATTTGTAGACAGCTCTTAAATCTCCTCTCAGCCTTCTTTTTTGCAAGCTTAACATTCCAATATCCTTTAACCATTCCTCATAGGACATGATTTGCAGACTGCTCACCATCTTGGTAACTCTTCTCTGAACTTGCTCCAGTTTGCCTGTCTTTTTTAAAGTGGGGTGCCCAGAATTGGACACAGTATTCCAGATGAGGTCTGACTTAGGAAGAGTAGAGGGGGATAATTACTTCACGTGATCTAGACTCTATGCTTCTCTGAATACATTTGAGGATTGTATTTGCCGTTTTGGCTGCTGCATCACATTGTTGACTCATGTTCAGTCTATGATCTACTAGTATACCGAAGTTTTTTTCACATGTGATGCTGCTTAGACCGATTCCTCCCATTCTGTATGTGCTTTTTTCATTTTTCTTGCCCAGATGTAGGACTTTGCATTTATCCTTGTTAAATACCATTCTGTTAGTCGCTGCCCACTGTTCAAGCTTTTCTAGATCTTTTTGAGTACTCTCTGTTTTTACCCTAGTGTTAGCTATCCCTCCCAGCTTTGTGTCGTCTGCAAATTTGATCAGTTTCCCATCAATACCCTCCTCCAGATTGTTTATAAAAATGTTAAACAACACTGGTCCTAGGTAGGGATGAGCGAGCGTACTCGGAAAAGAACTACTCGCTCGAGTAATTTGCTTTATCCGAGTATCGCTGTGCTCGTCCCTGAAGATTCGGGTGCCAGCACGGAGCGGGGAGCTGCAGGGGAGAGCGGGGAGGAACGGAGGTAAGATCTTTCTCTCCCTCTCTCCCGCCCGCTCTCCCCTGCTCCCCGCTGCGACTCACCTGTCAGCCGCAGCAGCACCCGAATCTTCAGGGACGAGCACAGCGATACTCGGATAAAGCACATTACTCGAGCGAGTAGTGCTTTTCCGAGTATGCTCGCTCATCCCTAGTCCTAGGACAGAGCTTTGTGGTACACCACTTTATACATTCTCCACTTGGATGTGCAGCCATTTATGACCACTCTTTGAGTACGATCACTCAGCCAGTTCTGAAACCACCTAACAGTTGCCTTGTCAATCCCATATTTGGTCATTTTTTCAATAAGTATAGTATGAGATACTTTGTCAAATGCTTTACTAAAGTCAAGATATACTATATCCACTGCATTTCCCTGATCAACCCAGTCGGTGATTCTGTCATAGAAGGAAATTAGATTCATCTGGCATGAGTTGTTTGTTACAAACCCATGCTGGCTCTGGTTAATTACTCCATTTTTATCCAAGTACTTGCATACAAGCTTTTTAATAATTTGTTCAAAGATCTTTCCTGGTATAGACATCAGGCTCACAGGCCTGGAGTTTCCTGGATCCACCTTCTTCCCTTTTTTGAAGATAGGGACAACATTTGCCCTTTTCTGGGACTTCTGTTCTCCAGGAATTTTCAAAGATTATGGTGAGTGGTTCAGCAATTACCTCTGCTGCTTCCTTTAGTATCCTAGGATGTAATTTATCTTGACCTTGAGACTTTAATTAATATAAGTTAGCTATGTGTTCCCTCACCATCTCTCTGCTTATAGATAGCCTGCATTCTTTTATTCCCCCAATAGCACAGGGAAGATCAGTTGATGTTCCATCTACTTTTTGAGAAAAAACAGATACAAAATAGGAATTTAAAAGTTCGTCCTTCTCAACATCATTCTGAACCAATTCACCACTTTCATCTTGTAAGCATCTAATAGCATCTTTGACTTTTCTTTTGCTTTTGTCATACCCCCAAATCCTTTTTTATTACTTTTGGCCTCTGTTGCAAGCCTCAATTCATTATTAGCTTTAGCTTTTCTGACACTTGCTCTACAGTTTCGGCAGACCACATTATATTCTTCTTTAGATATTCCCTCTTCTTTCCATTTGATAAACATATTTTTCTTCTTTTTTAACATGAGTGCAAGTTCTGTGTTAATCCATCCTGGTCTCTTTATATGCTTCCCATTCTTCCTTCTTTTAGGGATTGTTAACGATTGTGCTTTGAGAATCTCATTTCACAATATTTCCCAACTTTTTTGCACATTTCTGTCCTTAAGAACATCCAGCCATTTGATTCTTTCTACCCTCTTTCTGGGTACATTAAAATCTGCCTTTCTGAAATCCAACCTTGAGGTCTGAATTTTTTAGGTCTTCCTCCCCTTTTTATCCAAAATTCAAGGATAGCATGATTACTGCCTCCTAAGTTCCCAGCCACCCTTACTTCCTCAACTATTTTCTCCCTGTTGGTAAGAATTAGGTCCAAGATAGCACATCACCTTGTTTTCTCTTCTACCTTTTGAAAGATAAAGTTGTTAGCAAGAGCGGATAAGAATTTGTTGGATCCATTACTTTTATCTGAGAGAGATTCCCAACAAATGACTGATAGTTAAAATCTCCCATGATCACTATGTCATGCTTTTCTTAGGCTTTGCTTGTTTCCCATGTTCTGAGCATTTGTGTAGAATAATTTTAGTTTGCGATCGGTGTCTCTTGCTCCTCTACTTTCCTTCTAAATTTTTTGTCTTTGTTCTTTCTTTCGACTTCCAATAGCAAGATTCTCATATGTATTAATTAGCTGTATATTTTTACCTGGCCTTTAACTTCCCTTCCCATATTGTTCTAGTTTAAGGGCTCCAGCACACTTGCGGTTTTCTTGCCCATTTTTTTCACGCAATATCACTGTGTTTTTTTAATGCAACTGTCAATGGGACTTTCTAACGTTAAAAACGCATTGCACAAAAATTGCAAAGCACCAACTTGTGATGCGTTTTTAACATTAGAAAGTCCCATTGACAATCGCGTTAAAAGAACGCAGCAATATCGTAGCGTTAGAAAAACGCAAATGGGTGTGAGCCCCAAAGCTCTCCTAATAAGATCTTCTTTAATACTTGGCACTGACAAGGTTAGCTAAATTAAGCAATTCATTCTCATTTCATGTAAGCATTCTTTAGAATTTGTATATGCAAAAGCACACAACACTACTACTCTGATAGAGAACTGGCACTATTGGACACTGTATAAGGAGATCCATTAGCAGAGACTGAGAGTGCAATATTTTTACACGTACAACCTCTTTTTTCTTGGACCTATCTGGTTCATATTCTTTACCGCTATTTTTGATCTCTGTACGTTGCATCACCACTTGACATGTAACTGTAAACTTGAGTCAATGTGTACTTCTCTGTTCAGTATTTTATCTGTTATGTATTGACAACACTATCTACCTGCAAATATATTGTTTTTTCTTCCTAATGCTGATTAAATCCATAATAGAAATTTAGGGATCTTTCAAAATCACTACCAAAATGCTATAATAATGCTATAAAACATTCACATATAAGAAGGTCTTGGTTTGCATGTTATTATTATTAGGTATGTGTTGCTTTAAGAAACATTTGTACAGAGGTTGCACAGAAAGTTCAGAGAGGGAAACTGGAAGAGGTAGTGGGGGCATTGCCATCTTGGTGTGGTACAGTTGGGTGCTGATCTTTCGTGAGAGCAAACATGTTTCTGTTTAAACTCCTCTACTTGAGTAGAAGGGGGCAACTGCGACTTGTCCATCCCTATGGGCTACCAACTTGCAAACATTGGGCAGTGTTGCCAACTATCCAAAAATTTCTGGACAGCTTGTAAAAATAAGGAGCTATTTTCCATTGTTAAAAAACAGACACATCTGAGATTTTTTTTGAGGCTTATGGTACTTGAACAGGTTATTATGACTGTAATTATTGTCATTTTATAGCTCACAGTAAATGCTGGTAATAAGTTAATTTTTGCATCTGAGCTATAAACATATATCACTTATAATCTTTATCATTCAGTATGGTTTTCCATTGTGCCCATAAATAATGTTAGCTGCCTGGAATTTCTAGATAAGTTGTGCAGAAGGAAGAAAAAATTAGGTTGACCATCTTGGCATTGTCCTGTACCCCAAGAGGTTTCAGATCCTAAAGACCTCAGACCTGTATTAAGTGGTGTAGTTGAGAGGATAGGTCAGGAACTATATACAGACATGTTCATCTGTGAAAAACTATCCCAGACTGAGCTATATTTGTGCCAACCTTGAATGTCACCCAGATCAGCCACCAGACCCTCCCTCTCACCTCCAAAGCACCCATATATTTGATTATAGGACCATGCAGCAACATGAGCTTGCCCTCAAATTACAAACAAAAAGACTGAGCAGCAGATCTGCCGTTTGTTACAGAGTTATATGCCAAAGGAACAAACACAGGAACACAGTGTGGAGGGAGTTATTAAGTGCTACCTGCTTCTGGGGCTAAGAATTTATGTCAAGCTGAAGATGTGTTTGTGTGCTGTGCCAAGCCATTCTCTGGAAGACCATCATCCCTGACTTGAACCCAGTGAAATTTGGGATCAGTGAAAATACTTCAATAGATGAAATCACCTGAAGTAAAAAGAGAAAGGAACTCCCCAAAGAACTCTCTGACCAGGAGAGGGACTGTTCAAGATGCTACTGCCATGCAGCAACAGGGTTCAGGGGCTAACTAGATTTATAGTTCCACTATAATGCAGACATGGGGTACACACCAACATCCCAAGGGATTGGTTTCTTAAGAAGAATACGCATACAGTGTAATGATTGAGTTCCACTCGTTTGATAACTTGTTTACAGTTTTATGGACAGTGCCTTGCTGAGTATGGCAATATTCAACAAAGAGAGGAATGTTAGAGGATCTGAGTTTAAATTTATTAATATTAGGCATGTGTTGTTTCAAGAAAAGCCCTGGTGGCTCAGTGAGGTAGAAGAGGAAGTGGGGACGTTGTCATCTTGGTGTGGCACAGTTGGGCACTAGTCTCCTGTGTGATCATGGCTGTTTCTGTTTGAGCTCCTCTACCTAGGTAGAAAGGGACATCTGCAACTGGTCCATCTCTCTGGCCTTCTATCTTGCAAGCATCAGGTTCTGTTAAGGAGTGTGTTGCAGCATCATGCAGTTATCCAAGCTTAAATGGAACCAGGACTCCTTCTTTGAACCAACTGCTATCTACAACACACTTATAGAGACTTGTTCTGATTGTTTGTTCTTCCAAATAAACAAGGTTCAGTTTCTCAATATAGACAATATGAGTCTGTTTGCTTCATTTATCCTCACCCTGCGATGCAGCCCCTTTGGCCTAGTGCAGTTCCAGGACTATTTCCTAAAAGCTAAGGTCTCAAGTAGAATCTATCCCTGCAGCAGCAACTGTGACAGAGTCATCGAGACACCTACAGGTACAGGGAGGGGGGTTTTGGAACTAACAAAAGCTGATAGTTTTTATGCTTGCAGCTATACATTTTATTTTATATAATAATTATTTTACTTTTAGCAATAGATTTTACCTACAAAGGAGACTGCAATGGGAATGAAATATGCACTTATTTATGGTAATCTTCATATGGGGTCATTCAATGAACGTATTAAAGACCCCACACTACACTCTACAAAAGATTTATTGACAATATGCTTAATATATGGTATGATAACTGTTTGAAATTGGATGGCTTTTATTAATAATACGTATAGCAATGACTGTGGATTGGAGTCTTCTGGCTTCATTGATCAGACAAATATAATCTTTTTAGACCATTAGCTATATATATCTTGACACCAGTTACACACAAAAACCTATTTTAAACAAGTTGATTCTAACAGTTATCTGGACTTTTCTAGTTGTTATGTTAGGAGATGGAAAATAAATGTTTCGTACGGGCAGTTCAGGAGGATCAGAAGAAATTACGTCTCTGATAAAGATTTTTAAAAAACAGTCAGAGGTACTAAAAATCGGTTCAGAGAAAAGGGATACCTGGAGGGAATCCACTTACACTCGGGTGGAGACAGAGGGGAGAGCAGATTAAAGTTATAGTTAAAGGGGTTGTCCCGCGGCAGCAAGTGGGTCTATACACTTCTGTATGGCCATATTAATGCACTTTGTAATGTACATTGTGCATTAATTATGAGCCATACAGAAGTTATCAAAAGTTTTATACTTACCTGCTCCGTTGCTGGCGTCCTCGTCTCCATGGTGCTGACTAATTTTCGGCCTCCGATGGCCAAATTAGCCGCGCTTGCGCAGTCCGGGTCTTCTGCTGTCTTCAATGGGGCTGCTCGTGCAGAATGCCGGCTCCCTGTAGCTCCGCCCCGTCACGTGCCGATTCCAGCCAATCAGGAGGCTGGAATCGGCAATGGACCGCACAGAAGAGCTGCGGTCCACGGAGGGAGCAGACCCCGGCGGCCATCTTCAGCAGGTGAGTATGAAGACGCCGGACCGCCGGGATTCAGGTAAGCACTCTCCGGTTTGTTTTTTTAACCCCTGCATCGGGGTTGTCTCGCGCAGAACGGGGGGGGGGGGGGGGGGTTAAAAAAACAAACAAACCCGTTTCGGCGCGGGACAACCCCTTTAATGATGAACATTGGGAGATCTAACATGGAAATTCCTATCCAACAGCTCAACTACCAGAAAATCCTTTTATACTACTGGAAAAGAACAAGATCCTTAAAAATATTCTGGCCCCCACCCACCCCTGTAAACATCATACCTTGCCCCCTCTCAGAGTATAATAGGGAAACCAATAAAAGGTTATTTTAGGTGTGGTAGATGAGGCTGTAAATACTGTCTTAACCTCTTAGAGCTACAGGACGTATGTTTATGTTCTAGCAGAGGGGAACTTAAGGCAACAAGGTGTGCTCTTATGTACTGAGGATGGCAGTGGTTCAGAAATGTGAAAAAAACTATGGGAGCTGGCTGTGACTGGTAGCTGAATTCCTGCTGCAATAGAGGGGATTGATAAGAACATTACCCTACATGCCGCAATTAATGTACATCGTGGAATGTAAATTGTTCACAGAGGTAGCATGCCACAGTGTGGACTAATGTGTTGCCACCCTGTCCCTGGGTAGACTGTTAAAGGTCTGCCAATGCATGGGCGAGTGGGAAGTGATATTGTTTCCATTATACTTGCCAGGCAGAAGCAGCTTTTCCTAACAGTTAAAAAAAGAGAAAAAGCATAGGATTACTCGTGGAGATAGATAATATCTAGAATGTTTTATTGCATTGATGGTTTTGGTGGTCGACACAACAGCAGAAAGCCTTAACTAAAGAGACGTACCTGGAAACAGCCCAGGTGAGCCTCCAAAACACCTTAACCCTTACCTGTCCACCCCACGCCCTTACTCCACTCCCCACCAAACCAGAACATCATTTAAATAGAAGAGGGGCAATACACTAACAACCAACAAACCCACAACATGCATATCATGTCATGGAATGATAAAGGCCTAGGCTCTCCACACAAGAGAAATATGGTGTTACGCCACCTCCAAAAATTCTGACTTTACCTAGTTTTGCTACAATAGACACACCTGTTAGAGAAAGAATTCTACCACCTGAAAAAATCATGGGTGGGTACAGTAGTTGGATCATCAGCTGTAAATGGAAAAGCAGGGCTAATTATCCTAATTAACAAATCTTTCCAGGACACCCTGATTATGGACAATAATGATAAGGAGGACAGATGGTCCAATGTGTTTCTAGAGCACAATAGAACCAAGTACAGCATATACAACATTTACGCCCCAAATGGGGAGAATAAACTCTACTTCAAACAAATAGAATGACTATTCCACAATGACTCTGTGGACCAAAAAATGGGCGGCGGGGACATGAATGCAGTAATGAACATGCTATAGGACCGAAGGGGAATATCACAAATAATACGCAACAGAGACAGAACACTGAAACCTCTCATACAAATAGCAGACCTAAGTGACACATAGAGATACCTACATCCTGAAGGCAGGGGATACTCATTTTACTCACATGCACACCAATTATAGTCACGTATTGACCTCATACTTGTATCACAACATGTGGCACACAAAGTGCAGGAAGCAGAAATACTAGACATGGTAATCTGACCAGTCACCAGTAATGATAAAGCTACAAAATACATACCCAAAGAGCACTGATTTCATATGGAGATTTCCAGCCTACTTAACCAGAGATGAAA
The DNA here is from genome assembly GCF_035609145.1 of Eleutherodactylus coqui. Classification (NCBI taxonomy): domain Eukaryota; kingdom Metazoa; phylum Chordata; class Amphibia; order Anura; family Eleutherodactylidae; genus Eleutherodactylus; species Eleutherodactylus coqui. The sequence goes on along the minus strand of NC_089845.1, from coordinate 129,262,359 downwards.
ACTTCCTAGCAGCACTTGAAGTGTGGTGGCTAGATTACATGGACCATAACAAGGAAAACATGGAAAACCCCACACTACTCTGGGAAACAGTGAAAGTTGTCATACGGGGCAACCTAATGGGGTACATGTCCAACGTACGCAAAAAGATAAGCATACACTATGATGAGACAATTCTCAAACTACGCAAAACATACACAACATTCTTGCAGACGCAGATGACACAAGACAAAGAAAAATAGCGTCTCGCCAAAAGCTAACTTTGAACTCTGGCTAGATAGGAAAGATAGATCACACCAAAAATATCTGAAAGCCGAGCTGTACAAACAGAAAGACTCGTGAAAGGACAGCATCCCAACACACACATAACATCCATGAGAGATGAAAATGGCCAGGCACAAAAGCACCCAAGGCATATAAACACAATACTGCAGACATATTTCACTATACTATACAAGCCCCAGACAACAAAACAGAATGCTGGAAAGAATTCCTAAAGAAGGTTTTGCTGTCCACTCTAAATCAAACACAACTAGCATCACTAAATGAACAAATAACAGAGCAGAAAGTCAAACAGGCAATAACACAATTATCCAATGGTGAAGCACCAGGCCCAGATGGATACTTGGGGGAATTTTACAAGTCCCTCAAGACCAGGATATCCCTCACACTAACAAATCTCTTTAACCAAATACTGCAAACAAGCTGTCTAACCAAGCCAACCTAGCACACATAAAACTAATCCCAAAACCAAACAAAGACAGGGAACTCCCAGAATCATACTATCCAATATCACCCATCAACCAGGATACCAAAATTATTGTCTAAAATCATGGCTGACAGACTTAGTAAACACATGACCTCGCTGATAGGCCCAGCACAGGTGGGGTTTGTGAAAGGCCACTCAGCAGTCACAAACATCCGCAAAGTCCTGGCAACACTTGATGTCATAAAACGAAGGTGCCAAAATTATTTGCCACAATCAAAGAAACACAGCCCAATCCTACTAGCATTGGATGGAGAAAAAGCATTCGATAATGTAAATTGGGACTGACTGAACTTGGTACTAAACAAAATGAACATCAAAAAAACCTTTAAAACCTACCTTGACAGTGTATATATACATGCCAGGCTGTCAGCCCCATTTGAACTCCACAAAGGCAGAAGACAGGGCTACCCGCTATCCCCCTTACTATTCGACCTGGCACTAAAGCCACTAGTTAAAAGATTGACACACTCAGGTGTGTATAAGGGCATAAGTACAGGCTCCCACGAAGTGAAGCTGACCCTATTTGCAAACAACATTCTGCTGTTTTTACACCTGAAACCGCTAATAAAAATAATAGCGGAATACAGGGTCTTTTTGGGCTATAAACCCCCTGAAAAGTGAAGTACTAGTACTAAGCATGCCCTGTCGTACTACGCTATGGATGTCACTCGATTGGCCAACCAACGAAGCAAAACCCTTCATCACATAGTTTGGATCAAAATAATGCCAAGCTCCATCTACATGCTAAACTACCCACTGCTATTTGACAAAATAAAGAAAGAACTAAAGCAATGGCTACACCTGTCGCTATCCCAATTGGGACGATGCCACCTCATAAAAATGATGAGCTTCTCAAAACTATTATATCCAATGCAGACGATCCCCCTACTGCTCAAACACCGAGAACTGCCCCGCTTAAACTAGGAATTCACTAATTTATCTGGGCATGCTAAAAAAAAAAACGCATCTCACTCAAAAAGCTAATGTTGAACAAGGGGGAGGGAGGAATAAACTTTCCAAATGTAAGAAGTAAAAACATAGCCTGCCTAACCCACCACATAGTAGACTAGATAAAGAAGACTGATGCCTTTTCCTGCAGACAAACTGAATCCAATTTAGCTGCACCTGAGACTTAGTTGCTTGCCCGCATACAGCCTATGCTAACCTCCCAGCAGACATAAATCCCAGATACTGAGAGACACAATAATCACGTGGAGGGAACTTAGAAAGGCCTATGATCTCCTCTTCCTCATATCCAAGAACATGCCCCTGATAGGCCACCCCAATTTTAGCAGGGTATAAGATGTCAAGGTATACAAGACATGGGACATAAATGGCCCAAACCTAACTGCCCACTTGATGCATGACACAGAGCAAACATGGCTCATCAAACTAGAACTACAACACAAATTCCATCTACCTCCCACACAATTCTTACAAATCAAACTACCTGCAGACAGACTAGTCTCAGCCAGCTCCTAGTTTGCCTGTCAGCTTCCTCCAGCTTGTCTGTAGTTCAGTCTGTTTCTTTTTTTTTCAACAATAAGTTTTTATTCAACAGCTTGGAAACAAGACAGATCGTGCACAATGAAATCTTGCATGGACATGAAGCAATATAGAACCTCTAGTATGGAGCAAGAAAGATAAGAACACAGCACGAAGCTTATCACACAAGCATTTTCTATTTTTAAGGAAAAAAAAAAAAAGAGGAGTAGGCACGCATTGGTACAGAAGTAAAGGAAGGGGGAGGGTATGGAGGGGGGGGGGGGGGAAGGTATGTATGAGGGGGAGGGGTGGAGAAGGGAAGGGTACATTAGATGTAATGTGAGATGAGAAGTTAAACAACAAGAGAGGCCTGGAACAAGGCCTAAGTCAGAAACTTCAGGAACTAAATATTAAAAATTAAATCTTGAATCTTGAATCAGTCCACAAAGACGTTATTCTAGTTTTGGGAATCTACTTAACCACGGATTCCATGTCACGTAGAATTTAGAAATCGTGTCATTACGTAAGGCAAAAATCTTTTCGTATGAACTATGTTCAGTTATCAGGTTAATGAGTTCTGAACGATTTGGTGGAATTTCGGACCTCCATTTTTTGGAAATTAGGTATTTCGCTCCTAATAGGATATGTCCTATGAGGGTTTTTGAGAGGGGGTCAATCCCGCCAGGATCCATCAGGAGGAGGGCTATTTTCGGATTAAAGGGAAGATTTTCCCGGAACACTTCACGCAAAAGTTGGAAGGTTTCCTTCCAAAAGGGTTTTACTAGTGGGCATGACCAAAATATGTGAAGGAGGGATCCATGTCCCCCACATCCTCTCCAGCAATTATCCTCTAAGACTAGCCTCCTATTCCTCATGAGGGTTGGCGTATAATACCACCTCGTGAGAACCTTCAAGTGGGTTTCTATTAAGTTTGCCCCTCGCGAGGCTTGTCCCGCCCATCTGAGGGCTTTCAACCACTGATCTCTAGGGACTTCCATCTCAAGATCTTTTTCCCAGTTTAAGAGATGGCATTTTTTGGAAGCACTCAGTTTGCCAGTGAAGATGTCATAGAAAAATCTAGTTTTGGCGTTCAATTGGGTGTTGCTAAGTATTGAGAGCACTTCTTGTGGGATCTTCAGAGATTTAAAATTATGTGCATTAAGAAGTGAAGCGATTTGCATGTGTTTATAGCCTTCATTTTCTGGGATATGATATTTGGATCTGAGATCTTGGAAGGGGAGCAGATGGATTCCAGAAAACAAGTCTGAGATGTAGTGAATTCCACCTTCTGACCATGAATTTAGCCTGAGATTAGGAATAAAGAATTCCAGTGTTCTAAGGGGAATGTTGTAGGAGGGAGCAGGAGGTCCACTCTCAGTTTTTAGGAGGAACTCTTTCCAGGCTTCTATTGAAGCTTTCATCGTAGGAGAGAGATCAGACAAGATTAGGTGATTTTTAAAATTGGGAGCGTAGGTGGCTAGGGTGAGCGCGTGAAGTAGGAGGAATAGAGGCTTTTGATTATTGTGCTCTAGCTCTATAGTTGTCCAACTTAAGTAGGGGTTATGGCGTAGCCAAGCGGGTATTTAGCTAAGGACCGTGGCTTTCCGATAGGATTCCAGATTGGGAACGCCCAAGCCACCTTGGTTTTTATTTAAAGATAGTATGGATAGAGTCATTCTTGGTCTTTTATTTTGCCAGATATATTTAGATAGCTGTTTCTGGAAGCTCTCAATTGTGTGTTTTGGGATTTGTAGAGGGAGGGTACGGAAAAAGTGAAGAATTTTGGGCAAAATGATCATCTTATATGAGATCACTCTACCCAACCATGATAGAGGCTTTTTGCTGAAGGAGTCAATTTCCTCTTGTAATTGTTTAAGTAGGGGGGGATAGTTGACGTTTATTAATTCTGAAATAGGACTTCATAGTTTTATTCCTAAATATGGAATGGATTTGGTTTGCCATTGGAACGGGAATTCATTCTTAATGTCTTGTTTTAGTGTGTCATTTATGTGCATGCCTAAAATTTGGGATTTGGTAATGTTGAGTTTGTAAAAGGATGCTTTTGCGAACTTGGTAAGAATTTGATGGACTTTTCTGAGGGATTGTAGGGGATTGGTAAGAGAAAGCAAGATGTCATCCGCGAATAGGCTAATTTTATGTTGGCGGAAACCAGCGTGGATACCATGTATGTCAGGGTTGCTTCGTATATGCTCAGCTAAAGGTTCCATAACCAGCGTAAACAAGAGTGGTGACAGAGGGCACCCCTGACGGGTACCATTGGTAATGGGAAAAGAGTTTGATAGGGTTCCGTCGACTAAAACCTTCGCGGATGGATTAGTGTATAATGCAGTTATTGCGTTAAAAATAATGCCACTGAAGCCAAATTTCACGAGTGTGGAAAAAGCAAATTCCCAATGGAGGCGGTCAAAAGCTTTTTCCGCATCAAGCGCGACCAGAATTGAGGGGGAGCGTGTGGTGGAGTTTTTGTGAATCAAATTTATGATCCTTCTGGTCGCATCCGATGCTTGTCTCCCGTGTGTGAAGCCAACCTGGTCCGAGTGGACTATGCTGGGTAGAATCTTTAGGAGTCTGCGAGCTATTGTTTTGGCATAAATTTTTATATCGCAGTTCAACAGCGAGATGGGCCTGAAGTTGGCAGGTGAGACGGGGTCTTTCCCTGCTTTGGGAATGGTCACAATTATTGCCTCTAACATCTCTGGAGGGAAAAAACGCTGCTGGATACCTTGGTTGAATGCTTCTGACATGTGCGAGATGATCGGTGGGTAAAAGGCCTTATAGTAATCATTAGAAAAACCGTCTGGTCCGGGAGCTTTTTGGGGTTTTAGAGAGTGGATGGTGTCCCTGAGTTCCGAAGGAGTTATAGGGTTATTTAGGGAAAGGAGCTGGTTTTGTGAGAGGGAAGGGAGCTTTATGTCTTTCAGAAAGGAGTTTATTATTTGGGTTGATGGTTGTGGTGTTTCCGCGTCGTCTTTTAGATTGTACAGCTTGCTGTAGTAGTGTCGAAAGGCATCTGAAATTTGAGAAGGGTGATGTAGTTTTATTTTTTTGGTTTTTGGGTCTAGGATGTAGGGGACCAAAGTTTTTTGAGTTCTTTTTTTAACTATTCTGGCTAGCAAGCGGGAGGGCCTATTATTTGAAATGTAGAAGGTCGTTCGGGAGGATTTTTGCTCTCTGTCATAGTTGTCTAAAAGTATATTTCTGAGTTTATGCCTGAGATCAAAAAGTTCCCTATGTGAGTCTTCTGTGGGGGATTTCTGTAGTAGTTGTTCTGTAATGGTTATTTGGGCTATGAGTGAGTTCAGCTGTTTCATTTTTTCTTTTTTATGGTGTGAGCTAATTTTGATTAGGGTCCCTCTTATGAATGCTTTGTGAGCATTCCATAAGGTTATTGGGGATACCTCCGGGGTGGTGTTATTTGCAAAATATTCCCTAAGGTCCTTCAGTATCATTTCTCGATACTTTGGAATTTTCATGAGAAATACATTATTTCTCCATGTTTTAGCTTTTTCATGTGAATTTTCCAAATTTATAGAGATTTCTGTTGGAGCATGATCGGACCAGGTTATTTTGCCTATCTGGGCATCCTTCAGAATCGGGAGGGCCTCTCTGTTGACCAGAATAAGATCTATTCTGGAGAAGGCTTTGTATCTGGCCGAATAAAAAGAGAATTCCCTCGACGACGCATTTAAGCATCTAAAGGTGTCATATAGGTTTTCCCTCTGAAGCCAGGGTAGTAGGGAAGGAGAGGTTCTCAGCTGCCCCCTAGACGAGTCCAGGGTTTTGTCTGGGACTGCGTTGAAGTCCCCGCAAATTATCAGGGTTCCCGTTTCGCATTTCCTAATTTTCTTAGTTACTTTGTTTAGGAAGCGTATCGGGGCCTGGTTAGGAGCGTAGAGGTTCACTAGGGTGAAAGGTTTGGAGTTTATCGTTCCAGTCAGGATGAGATATCTGCCTCTGGAGTCCGCGGTTTATGAGTGTATTTCGGTAGTGATGGTGTCTCTAAATGCGATTAGTACCCCTGCCTGTTTTTTAGATGAGCATGCAGAGAAGAGCTTGGGGAATTTTTTGTGTGAGATTGTTAGAGAAGTGGATTCTGTAAGGTGGGTTTCTTGGACACATAAAATGTCCGCTTTGGAGGAAACAGCTTCCTTCCACAGGGAGGAGCGTTTGAAGGGGGAGTTCAAGCCATTAGCATTTAAAGAAAGGATTTTGATAGGCATTGTGACTTGTGTATTTATGGGTTAGAAATTTAAGACGTGGAAAACATGTGCTACATGGACCTAAAAACAATCAAACTTTAACAAGTTAGATAAGTAAGTATACGTTAACTGTTATTTTACTATATAGGAGTTGGATATGACTCTAGGTATCTAATTCCTTCAGGAATTAAAGAAAAACAAAAAAAAAAAAACAAACAAAAAAAAAAACGTAAATATTGAAGAGGAAATAGATTTAGGACAGAAACAACAAAATCAGGGTGAAGTAAGAAAAATAAAGAAGTTGTCTCAGGTTATAAATTAAACCTGTACAATATCAGTATGGGGGGAAAAGTTCGCCTGGGGATCGCCGGGCAATTCCACCGTATATTTTTGAAAGCGGAAAGACTTCTTGTATCCCAATGGTCTTCAGTTAAAGGGCAGTTCATGGTTAACAGCATGAGGTCTTTTTGTAGAAGGGTGGTGGTGCTGCGTCGAAGGGAGGGCTATGCCCCATTTTTTGCACAACTGGGTAGCGTCCTCTGGGTTGAGGCAAACATGGGTAGTGTCGTCCTTCCTTATCAAGATTTTGGTCGGGAATCCCCATCTATAGGGAATTTTTGCTTGGCGCAAAGCTGTGGTGAGCAGGGAGAATTTCTTCCTTTCAAGCATTGTGGCTTTAGAAAGATCCGCAAACATATGGATACTTTCATAGGGAGCTGGTAGCGGGTTAAGCTTTCTTGCAGCTGACATTAAAGCTTCCTTTGTTTGGAAAAAGTGTATCCTTGCTATAATGTCTCTTGGTATGGAGTCGGCTAGGTATCTAGGCTTGGGTAGCCTGTGCGCTCGATCAATAGATAGATCAAGGATGGATGCATTAGGAAGCAGGGCAGACATTAGGCGGTTTAGGTAAGCAGGAATCTCAGATGTTGTAATGTTTTCCGGGACCCCCCGGATTTTGATATTGTTTCTCCTGTTCCTGTCCTCCATGTCCGCTAATTTCGTTTTTAGTTGGGTTACTTCATCTACCAGCTCATAATGCGCATCGATGAGCGCATTGTGCGACTGCGAAAATTCTCCCATTTTATTTTCTGTGTGTGTTACTCTTTCCCCTATGTCGTCTATTGTGACTTTCAGTGAGTTTCTCAGGGAGTTGAAGTTGAGTTGTAGGGAGTCGCTCAAAGCAATCACCATCTCCTTAATAAAGGTCTCAGATGCTGGCTGAGAAGACGAAGGGAGAGTTGAAAAGTACTCTTTTAAGGATGAGGACTGCTGTTCAGTATTTGAAAAGGCATCTATCTTGGGTCTTTGTTTTAGCAGGCTATCTGTAGGGGATATATCTTCCATGCGGGGTAAAAGGGAAGAAGAAGAGGCCGACGCCATTTTGTAAGCCTCAGATATGACTGTATCGTGCCCTTTCTCTGCCTTTTTGTTGGGAGCATGCTGTTCTTGAAATGCACTTTCAAAAGAGGAGGAAGAGCGTTTCTGTAGAGAGCTGCTCTGGGACTCTTTTTTTTTTTAATAGGGCTATTCAGCGTTACGGTGACATGTGACAGGTGTTTGGTGGTGACAGGCGCCATTTTAGAGGCATGCTGCGGGGAGCTGTTAGAGTTATTGTCTGCCTCTTTGTGTGGTGCAGAAGTGTCGGCTGCCTCACTCACCATGTGTCCTGATGAAGGCTCCGGAGAGGATCCTCTGTGCGCCGGGGGTGAGAGCGAGCTCTCTTTTCTGCTTCCCGCGCTGGATGAGGGAGACATCGGAGCGCTCACTGCAGGGGTCTGCCTGGCTGCTTGTGCCGAGAAGAAGTCAACCAGTCTCTTTGGTTGCGGGCGCTGATTTCTTCGTCGGGACATCTCCGGGAGGGATCTTCAGACCGACGCCGATGTAAGAGGTAGGAGTGCGGCGGGGAAGTCTCTGATTCTGCCGGTTCAAGTCGCTTTCAGGTGGGATGCTTAGCGGAGCTCCGGTACTACACGGCCATTACGAGCTCGTCCAGGCCACACCCCCCAGTTCAGTCTGTTTCTGTTTGGTCATTTCCATCTGCCTTTCCTGTCGGCACTCTGTCCCCCGTCAGTTAGTTCCATCTAGGTAGTCGCCAGGCCCCTAGCCAGAGCAGGGACCGCCGCCCAGTTGTCCGCCTGGGGTAAGCCAGGTTGAGGCAAGTAGGCAGGGACAGTGGGGTGCGGTAAGTTCAGGGCACCCCATCTGGCGCTCGGGGGTCAGAGTGCCGTAACATAATAACTGGCCCATTTTGTGGCGTTAGAGAAACTTCCTTCGGCGATTGAATTTGCCCAGGTCTTCATTAAAGAAATTGTCCATCTCCATAGGCTCGGGAACAGAGACTGGTAAGGAAGAAGAGGAAACAGGATAAACGACCTCCCTGACTCTACGGGCCTGTCTATCTTGCTTCCTAGACCTGAGCCTCCTATCTGCCCTCACTGCTAGCTCCATAGCCTCCTTAAAGGACCCGGGAACGGGATGGGAAATCAACAGGTCTTTTACCGCGTCCGAGAGGCCCTGCAGAAAAACGTCTTTCAGAGCGCTATCGTTCCATGCAGTATCACCCGCATAGCATCTGAAGTTGGAGCAATAATCCTCCACACAAAGCGACCCCTGATGCAATGCCAACAGCCGAGAAACCGCCAACCCCGCTCGTACCGGTTCGTCGAAGATACCCCCGAGTTCCTGGAAAAATGCGTCCACGGACTGCAGACAGGAGGAACCCTCGGGGATGGAAAAAGCCCAGGTCTGGGCAGAGCCCCGCAGCAGGGACATGACCAGCCCGACCCTCTGAGCCTCCGACCTGGAAGAACGGGGGCGCATCCGAAAAAACAAGCGATACGCCTGTTGGAAAACAAAAAACTTGTTCCTCTCCCCAGGGAACACCTCGGGAAGAGGGCATTTGGGTTCTGGACTGGTTGAGGCGTCCGGCCCCTGCGACAACCCCCGCTGCTCCTGGGCCACCATGCGAGCGGATAGATCCTGGATCACCGGCACCAGGGCTTGCAGCTGGTTCGCAAGGGAGCTGATCACCTCCATGGAAAAACAGTTTAAAGGGACAGTTATTGTGTTACGGCACTCTGACCCCCCGAACGCCAGATGGGGTGCCCTGAACTTACCGCACCCCACTGCCCCTGCCTACTTGCCTCGACCTGGCTAACCCCAGGCGGACAACTGGGCGGCGGTCCCGACTCTGGCTAGGGACCTGGCGACTACCTAGATGAACTAACTAACGGAGGACAGAGTGCCGACAAGGAAGGCAGATGGAGTTACCAAACAGGAAATGCTGAGCACTAGACAAGCTAGGAAAAGGAAGCTGACGAGCAGACTAGCGGACTGACTGGAGGGAACTGCAGACAGAACTAACTAGTAGCTGACAGAACCAATAACTGGCCGTGAGCTCAGGTCACAGCCAGCCTTATAAACAAAAGACTCCGCCCAGGGGGCGGAGAGTGGGAGGAGACAACTCCCCCACTCAAGCACAAGAGAGAGGAAGGGACACGGTCAGCGCGCGCCGCTCCAGCTTCGGTTTCGGCGTCCTGGAGCTGTGACGTCAGGGCTCTCCCAGCGACGTGGGGCAGCCGGTGTGCGGCGGCGTGGGCGGGTCTGCCTGTAGGGCGCCGCCCGCATCCCTTCCTCTCGTGCTTGAGTGGGGGGTTGGCTCCTCCCACTCTCCGCCCCTGGGCGGAGTCTTTCATTTATAAGGCTGGCAGTGACCTGAGCTCACGGCCAGTTATTGGTTCTGTCAGCTACTAGTTAGTTCTGTCTGCAGTTCCCTCCAGTCAGTCCGCTAGTCTGCTCATTAGCTTCCTTTCCCTAGCTTGTCTAGTGCTCAGCATTTCCTGTTTGGTAACTCCATCTGCCTTCCTTGTCGGCACTCTGTCCTCCGTTAGTTAGTTCATCTAGGTAGTCGCCAGGTCCCTAGCCAGAGTAGGGACCGCCACCCAGTTGTCCGCCTGGGATTAGCCAGGTCGAGGCAAGTAGGCAGGGACAGTGGGGTGCGGTAAGTTCAGGGCACCCCATCTGGCGTTCGGGGGGTCAGAGTGCCATAACACCCAACCACGGCAGCAAACCCTGATGTACTGGTAAAGTGTCAAAAATGGGGCCTTCCGGCCACATACTTTGAGCATGGAATATGGTCATGTACACAAACGAAACAATTCTGGGAAGCAATAGCACAATACATCCAAACTAAATGGTAAATAAAAATACGTGTAAACAGGCTCTCCTTACTCTTCCATGCTAAACCGCAAAAGACATGAGCAAACAACCACCCATCCCACCCTTCGTACATGTGTTCCTCCTAGCTGCCAAACATACAATCCTAAAACACTGTCTCTCACGGAAGCTCCCCGAGGTAGCAGAATGATCATGGAAAGAATAGAAGTAGAGAGGCACAAGGATAGGGGTGCAAAAATGCACTTCAAAAAATAGAAGGAATTTCTCACTTCCCACTTCTCATAAGGGGAAATATCCACTACAGTAACCCCCTTTAGATATGCAGAATGGTATCAAACGAAGGAACTGAGGGGAACACTGGGCAAGCAAGCGGTGAGCGGAGAGCAAGCAAGGGGTAGGGAACCCGAACCATAAGTAAAAAATGGCTCCTGGTCTGCCTCTTGTAGTAAATGTATCCACTTCCCCTACCCTCTCCTCAACCCTCCCTTATTTATAGCTCATACCCACCCTCCAACCGGACCCCCAGGAGAGGACCAAGGAAATTATCAGTCAAGACTGTCCTGAAACTTCCTCATGATAGAAAGGACTGGAAGCTACTGCTCCGGCCTGCAAATAAAAAAAATGTAGAAACCAAATAAAGAAACAAAAGCCAATGGCAGGAAAATACTGTACAATTTATCTCCAGAGACATTTGTTCAAGAAAGATGTCATTTTCCATGTTGCACAATCATAAGGAGATCTATTTAGAGGAGGAAAACATCTTCGTCTTCCTTAAGATTTTCTAAATTGCAGCTCAAGCTACATAATTTACTTTATAAGGTGTCCATGGGGTCTACAGTATGTAGACCGAACCATCAATGCCCTGAGATTTCGAGCCAACAAGCACCGATCCAATATCCAGAAGGGGTTCATGCAACATAGTGTGTATAGACATTTTTCTAGTCACCACAGCATGAACCTATGTGACATGTGTATAACACCTCTTGAAATGATCTCTCAGGGAGATTTTTAAAACCCAAAACCAAGGAGAGGTTTTGGATATTTCACCTAAACACACTAACTCCCAATGGCCTTAATGAAGTCCTTGAAAATGTGTGACAACGGTTGTGTTAGGGCTGGCAGGACAGATGGACAGGGAATCCCTATGCCAACCCTCTCCCGTGTCCCTACCTACTTGCCCCCCTGGTCTAAGCCCCAGGGCAATAACTGGACGATGGTCCCTGCGCTGCACTAGTATCAGGGAATCCGGGAAGGAGGGACTGGGAAACAGACGGGTGGGAACCTGAATAGCTAACAGGATCCAATCAGCAACCAGAGAATAGTCAAAACCAGGCAGGGTCAGAACCAGAAAGCACATGTGCAATACCGAGGGATAAACAGAGGTGAAGTCAGAGGCAAGCAGTAGTCAAACACTAGAAGTCAGGTCAAACATAGCGGGTGTCGGCTGAACAGAGCAAAACCAAACACTGGCAATGTGTGACTGGCCGACTAGGTTTATATATAAAACTGGAAATTGGAACACAAAAACGTGCGCTCCAGCGATGTCATCCATCCAATCCTTCCGGCAGGAGTTAACATCCAATGCTGAGGCAATCAGCATGTCAAAACAGACATAACGGTAGTAATCCTACAGCACACCCCTTGTAGTGCTATTAGGGCAATTTCAATAGCTATATATATCCACCATATATGATCCCTATATGTGCTTGAAAAAGGAAGCATTTGGTTCCTCCGAAATGTGTTGCACTCCCATATGCGTATTCTATTTCACTTTTATGTTCCTGTTATACACTAACAATATTAATAATTAGAGATGAGCGAGCACCAAAATGCTCGGGTGCTCGTTACTCGGGACGAAATTATCGCGATGCTCGAGGGTTCGTTTCGAGTAACAAACCCCATTGAAGTCAATGGGCGACCCGAGCATTTTTGTATTTCGCCGATGCTCGCTAAGGTTTTCATGTGTGAAAATCTGGGCAATTCAAGAAAGTGATGGGAACGACACAGCAACGGATAGGACAGGCGAGGGGCTACATGTTGGGCTGCATCTCAAGTTCACAGGTCCCACTATTAAGCCACAATACCGGCAAGAGTGGGCCCCCCCCCCTCCCAACAACTTTTACTTCTGAAAAGCCCTCATTAGCAATGCATACCTTAGCTAAGCACCACACTACCTCCAACAAAGCACAATCACTGCCTGCATGACACTCCGCTGCCACTTCTCCTGGGTTACATGCTGCCCACCCCCCCCCCCCCCGCACGACCCAGTGTCCACAGCACACACCAAAGTGTCCCTGCGCAGCCTTCAGCTGCCCTCATGCCACACCACCCTCATGTCTATTTATAAGTGCGTCTGCCATGAGGAGGAACCGCAGGCACACACTGCAGAGGGTTGGCACGGCTAGGCAGCGACCCTCTTTAAAAGGGGCGGGGCGATAGCCCACAATGCTGTACAGAAGCAATGAGAAATATAATCCTGTGCCACTGCCATCAGGAGCTGCACACGTGGGCATAGCAATGGGGAACCTATGTGCCACACACTATTCATTCTGTCAAGGTGTCTGCATGCCCCAGTCAGACCGGGCTTTTTAATTCATAGACACAGGCAGGTACAACTCCTTATTGTGAAGTCCCTGTGGACCGACAGCATGGGTGGCTCCCTGGAACCCACCGGCGGTACATAAAAATATCCCATTGCAGTGCCCATCACAGCTGAGGTAGTAATGTCATGTTTAATGCAGGTGGGCTTCAGCCCACACTGCATGCCCCAGTCAGACTGGGGTTCTTTAGAAGTGGAAATAGATGCATTTATAATTCCCTGTGGACCCACAGCATGGGTGGGTGCCAGGAAGCCACCGGCGGTACATAAAAATATCCCATTGCATTGCCCAACACAGCTTAGGTAGTAATGTCGTGCTTAATGCAGGTGGGCTTCGGCCCACACTGCATGCCCCAGTCAGACTGGGGTTCTTTAGAAGTGGAAACAGATGCATTTATAATTCCCTGTGGACCCACAGCATGGGTGGGTGCCAGGAAGCCACCGGCGGTACATAAATATATCCCATTGCATTGCCCAACACAGCTGAGGTAATAATGTCGTGCTTAATACAGGTGGGCTTCGGCCCACACTGCATGCCCCAGTCTGACTGGGGTTCTTTACAAGTGGACAGATGTAGGTTAAACTCCGTGTGCACCTACAGCATGGGTGGCTCCCTGGAACCCACCGGCGGTACATAAAAATATCCCATTGCATTGCCCAACACAGCTGAGGTAGTAATGTCGTGCTTAATACAGGTGGGCTTCGGCCCACACTGCATGCCCCAGTCTGACTGGGGTTCTTTACAAGTGGACAGATGTAGGTTAAACTCCCTGTGGACCCACAGCATGGGTGGGTGCCAGGAAGCCACCGGCGGTACATAAAAATATCCCATTGCATTGCCCAACACAGCTGAGGTAGTAATGTCGTGCTTAATGCAGGTGGGCTTCGGCCCACACTGCATGCCCCAGTCAGACTGGTAATATGTACCTTAACAGTAACCTCGTTGGTGGTAATGTGGTGGTGACTGCGGACCTGGTAGCGCGGTTTTATGTAGTTGGTTTTCGGAATGTGGCCAGGATTAAGTGGGCCGTGGCGGGGGGATGGTGGTGGTGCTCTCTTGTTGTGTCGTTAAAGGTGAAATTCTTGGACTGCCACCAGATGGACCAATGCAAAGGTATTTGCCAAGAATGTTTTCATTGTTGGAAGAGGAGGGGGATGTTTTGGAGGCACTATGTGTCCTCTACACGTGTCCGTGGTTATATGCACCTTAACAGTAACAGCGTTGGTGGGAAATGGCCTCGCCGCCATCATGTCTTTGTGAAGCCTCTGTTTCCACACCCCAGTGACATACCATTAGCAGCGGTATAGGCAGAGCCCAGAATTATTAACATTTCAGCGGTAGCATTAGGGACAGGCCCCACTAACATATCACTAGCAGCAGTATAGGGGGAGCGCAGTCTTAGTTCCATTTCAGTAATAGTAGCACTCAAGACAGGCCCCAGTAACATTCCCATTGCAGCAGTTTAGGGAGATAACAGTCTCTTTCACATTTCAGTAGCTGCAGTATAGACAAGGCCCCAGTTACATTTATGTAGCTAAAGTGTAGGCCAACCCCACACACCTTTCTGTACCATGAGTGCAGGCGAAGAACATAGAAATTACTATGATTACACTGTAGGTGAGGGCCCACAAAAAAGTGGAAACAGATGCATTTACAACTCCCTGTGGACCCACAGCATGGGTGGCTCCCTGAAACCCACCGGCGGTACATAAAAATATCCCATTGCATTGCCCAACACAGCGGATGTAACGTCAGCTGTAATGCAGGTGGGCTAAAAATCCATTTGATTACACTGTAGGCGAGGGCCCACAAAAATTGCTGTATCAACAGTAGTAATGTACCTCAGAAAAAATTGGCCATGCCCAACCAAGATGGCAGGTTAAACCCATTAATCGCTTTGGTTAATGTGGCTTAAGTGGTAACTAGGCCTGGAGGCAGCCCAGTTTAACGAAAAATTGGTTCAAGTTAAAGTTTCAACGCTTTTAAGAGCATTGAAACGTATAAAAATTGTTTAGAAAAATTATATGAGTGAGCCTTGTGGCCCTAAGAAAAATTGCCCGTTCTGCGTGATTACGTGAGGTTTCAGGAGGAGGAGCAGGAGGAGGAGGAGGAATATTATACACAGATTGATGAAGCAGAAATGTCCCCGTTTTGGATGGTGAGAGAGAACGATGCTTCCATCCGCGGGTGCAGCCTACGTATTGCTTAGGTATCGCTGCTGTCCGCTGGTGGAGAAGAGAAGTCTGGGGAAATCCAGGCTTTGTTCATCTTGATGAGTGTTAGCCTGTCGGCACTGTCGGTTGACAGGCGGGTACGCTTATCTGTGATGATTCCCCCAGCCGCACTAAACACCCTCTCTGACAAGACGCTAACCGCAGGACAAGCAAGCACCTCCAGGGCATACAGCGCTAGTTTAGGCCACGTGTCCAGCTTCGACACCCAGTAGTTGTAGGTGGCAGAGGCGTCACGGAGGACGGTCGTGCAATCGGCTACGTACTCCCTCACCATCCTTTTACAGTGCTCCCGCCGACTCAGCCTTGACTGGGGAGCGGTGACACAGTCTTGCTGGGGAGCCATAAAGCTGTCCAGGGCCTTAAAGACTGTTGCACTGCCTGTGCTGTACATGCTGCTCGATCTCCGCACCTCCCCTGCTACCTGGTCCTCGGAACTGCGCCTTCTGCCACTAGCGCTGTCGGATGGGAATTTTACCATCAGCTTGTCCGCCAGGGCCCTGTGGTATAGCAACACTCTCGAACCCCTTTCCTCTTCGGGAATGAGAGTGGAAAGGTTCTCCTTATACCGTGGGTCGAGCAGTGTGTACACCCAGTAATCCGTAGTGGCCAGAATGCGTGTAACGCGAGGGTCACGAGAAAGGCACCCTAACATGAAGTCAGCCATGTGTGCCAGGGTACCTGTACGCAACACATGGCTGTCTTCACTAGGAAGATCACTTTCAGGATCCTCCTCCTCAGGCCATACACGCTGAAAGGATGACAGGCAAGCAGCATGGGTACCGTCAGCAGTGGGCCAAGCTGTCTCTTCCCCCTCCTCCTCATCCTCCTCATGCTCCTCCTCCTCCTCCTGAACGCGCTGAGATATAGACAGGAGGGTGCTCTGACTATCCAGCGACATACTGTCTTCCCCCGCCTCCGTTTCCGAGCGCAAAGCATCTGCCTTTATGCCTTGCAGGGAACTTCTCAAGATGCATAGCAGAGGAATGGTGACGCTAATGATTGCAGCATCGCCGCTCACCACCTGGGTAGACTGCTCAAAGTTTCCAAGGACCTGGCAGATGTCTGCCAACCAGGCCCACTCTTCTGAAAATAATTGAGGAGGCTGACTCCCACTGCGCCGCCCATGTTGGAGTTGGTATTCCACTATAGCTCTACGCTGCTCATAGAGCCTGGCCAACATGTGGAGCGTAGAGTTCCACCGTGTGGGCACGTCGCACAGCAGTCGGTGCACTGGCAGATTAAACCGATATTGCAGGGTCCGCAGGGTGGCAGCGTCCGTGTGGGACTTGCGGAAATGTGCGCAGAGCCGGCGCACCTTTCCGAGCAGGTCTGACAAGCGTGGGTAGCTTTTCAGAAAGCGCTGAACCACCAAATTAAAGATGTGGGCCAGGCATGGCACGTGCGTGAGGTTGCCGAGCTGCAGAGCCGCCACCAGGTTACGGCCGTTGTCACACACGACCATGCCCGGTTGGAGGCTCAGCGGCGCAAGCCAGCGGTCGGTCTGCTCTGTCAGACCCTGCAGCAGTTTGTGGGCCGTGTGCCTCTTATCTCCTAAGCTGAGTAGTTTCAGCACGGCCTGCTGAGGCTTGCCCACCGCTGTGCTGCCACGACGCGCGACACCGACTGCTGGCGACGTGCTGCTGCTGCTGACACATCTTGATTGCGAGACAGAGGTTGCGTTGGAGGAGGAGGAGGAGGAGGGTGCTTTAGTGGAGGAAGCATACACCGCCGCAGATACCACCACCGAGCTGGGGCCCGCAATTCTGGGGGTGGGTAGGACGTGAGCGGTCCCAGGCTCTGACTCTGTCCCAGCCTCCACTAAATTCACCCAATGTGCCGTCAGGGAGATGTAGTGGCCCTGCCCGCCTGTGCTTGTCCACGTGTCCGTTGTTAAGTGGACCGTAGCAGTAACCGCGTTGGTGAGGGCGCGTACAATGTTGCGGGAGACGTGGTCGTGCAGGGCTGGGACGGCACATCGGGAAAAGTAGTGGTGACTGGGAACTGAGTAGTGCGGGGCCGCCGCCGCCATCATACTGTTGAAGGACTCCGTTTCCACAACCCTATACGGCAGCATCTCAAGGCTGATAAATTTGGCTATGTGAACGGTTAACGCTTGAGCGTGCGGGTGCGTGGCGGCGTACTTGCGCTTGCACTCCAACACTTGCGCTAGCGACGGCTGGACGGTGCGCTGAGAGACATTGGTGAATGGGGCCGAGGACAGCGGAGGTGAGGGTGTGGGTGCAGGCCAGGAGACAGTAGTGCCTGTGTCCTGAGAGGGGGGTGGATCTCAGTGGCAGGTTGGGGCACAGGGGGAGAGGCAGCGGTGCAAACCGGAGGCGGTGAACGGCCTTCGTCCCACCTTGTGGGGTGCTTGGCCATCATATGTCTGCGCATGCTGGTGGTGGTGAGGCTGTTGGTGGTGGCTCCCCGGCTGATCTTGGCGCGACAAAGGTTGCACACCACTGTTCGTCGGTCGTCAGGCGTCTCTGTGAAAAACTGCCAGACCTTAGAGCACCTTGGCCTCTGCAGGGTGGCATGGCGCGAGGGTGCGCTTTGGGAAACAGTTGGTGGATTATTCGGTCTGGCCCTGCCTCTACCCCTGGCCACCGCACTGCCTCTTGCAACCTGCCCTGCTGCTGCCCTTGCCTACCCCTCTGAAGACCTGTCCTGAGTAAGCGTTGCAAACCAGGTGGGGTCAGTCACCTCATCGTCCTGCTGCTCTTCCTCAGAATCCTCTGTGCGCTCCTCCCTCGGACTTACTGCCCTTACTACTACCTCACTGATAGACAACTGTGTCTCATCGTCATCGTCCTCCTCACCCACTGAAAGGTCTTGAGACAGTTGCCGGAAGTCCCCAGCCTCATCCCCCGGACCCCGGGAACTTTGCAATGGTTGGGCATCAGTGACGATAAACTCCTCTGGTGGGAGAGGAACCACTGCTGCCCAATCTGAGCAGGGGCCCGAGAACAGTTCCTGGGAGTCTCCCCGCTCCTGAGCATGTGTCATTGTAGTGGAGTGAGGAGGCTGGGAGGAAGGAGGAGCAGCAGACAGAGGATTCGGATTTGCAGCAGTGGACGGCGCAGAACTGTGGGTGGACGATAGGTTGCTCGAAGCACTTTCTGCCATCCACGACAGGACCTGCTCACACTGCTCATTTTCTAATAAAGGTCTCCCGCGTGGACCCATTAATTGTGCGATGAATGTGGGGACGCCAGAAACGTGCCTCTCTCCTAATCGCGCAGCAGTCGGCTGCGATACACCTGGATCAGGAGTTCGGCCTGTGCCCACACCCTCATTTGGCCCTCCGCGTCCTCGGCCGCGTCCACGTCCTCTAGGCCTACCCCTAGCCCTCAGCATGCTGTATTACCAGTGATTTGATTTCCCAGGCAGGAAATAAATTGGCGCAAGCCTGCAGGCCAAATAGAATTTTTTCCTTTTTTTTTAAAGGAAAGGCCCACTGCGTATATTCAATCAATAATAAATGTGTTGTGGCCCTGCAAATGTCTCACAGAACTGCAGTGTTGCAGAGTTATTAACTACAGCAGAGCGGTGATTTCCCAGGCAGGAAATAAATTGGCGCAAGCCTGCAGGCCAAATAGAATTTTTTCCCTTTTTTTTAAAGGAAAGGCCCACTGCGTATATTCAATCAATAATAAATGTGTTGTGGCCCTGCACGGTGTCACAGAACTGCAGTGTTGCACAGTTATTAACTACAGCAGAGCGGTGATTTCCCAGGCAGGAAATAAATTGGCGCAAGCCTGCTGTTAAACTTAGCTGGCTGCATATGATTTTTTTTACGTTCTCCACCCAGCACACACGTACCCAGAATGCTAAGGACTGTCAGAGGCAGGCCAAATAGAATTTTTTCCCTTTTTTTTAAAGGAAAGGCCCACTGCGTATATTCAATCAATAATAAATGTGTTGTGGCCCTGCAAATGTGTCACAGAACTGCAGTGTTGCAGAGTTATTAACTACAGCAGAGCGGTGATTTCCCAGGCAGGAAATAAATTGGCGCAAGCCTGCAGGCCAAATAGAATTTTTTCCCTTTTTTTTAAAGGAAAGGCCCACTGCGTATATTCAATCAATAATAAATGTGTTGTGGCCCTGCAAATGTGTCACAGAACTGTAGTGTTGCAGAGTTATTAACTACAGCAGAGCGGTGATTTCCCAGGCAGGAAATAAATTGGCGCAAGCCTGCAGGCCAAATAGAATTTTTTCCCTTTCTTTTAAAGGAAAGGCCCACTGCATATATTCAATCAATAATAAATGTCTTCTGGCCCTGCCTACACAATTCTGTCCCTGTAGTATTACTGCAGGGCGCAATGCTCTGCACGGCCGATTTGGAAAAAAAAAAAAGTGCAACACTGCTAACTGCAGCCTCCACACTACTGCACACTGTTAGATGTGGCCCTAAGAAGGACCGTTGGGGTTCTTGAAGCCTACACTAACTCCTAACGCTCTCCCTACAGCAGCTCCGGCACCAGCAGCACTGTCCCTCAGCTATCTCACAAGGCATCTGAGGCGAGCCGCGGGAGGGGCCGACTTTTATACTCCGGTGACATCTGATCTCCCCAGCCACTCACAGCAGGGGGGTGGTATAGGGCTGGAACATCACAGGGGGAAGTTGTAATGCCTTCCCTGTCTTTCAATTGGCCAGAAAAGCGCGCTAACGTCTCAGAGAGAAAACTGAATAGTAACCCGAACATCGCGTGGTACTCGTTACGAGTAACGAGCATCCCGAACACGCTAATATTCGCCCGAGCATCAAGCTCGGACGAGTGCGTTCGCTCATCTTTATTAATAATATATTGGTCTATATATATATATATATATATATATATATATATATATATATATATATTTATATTTATATTCATCAACTGTGGATCTGGATGAAGGAGGTGTTCTCTTTTGAGACCTGCCTGCAAAGTAAGTTCCTTGATAAGGACCAAATCTTTGGTTGAAACATAGAGCATCTTATTATGGAGGAATAAAGTGATTTGAAACTCATTCTGCACCATCTCTATGCTGCCACAGACTTTCTTTTTTTTTCTGAGAGTCACTTTGACAGTTACAGGTACAGGGAGGGGAGTTGTGGAACTGCCAAAAGCTGACAGTGATAAAGCCTCTCCGGCCTATGCTCCAGTAAAGAGCCCTATGGACCTCTGACCTGTAATATACATTTTAAAAAAAGCACCAAGACCTGTGTGAATACATAAATGATGCAACCTCAAAGAGTTAAATGAGTTTTCATCTCTATTTTACAGAAACTGCTGCATTGGTTTCTGACCTACACCTGGTGCTATTCAATCATTTTAAAGACAGTCAATTCATATTTCTTGGTTTACTTGGATTAGACCATTTGGATACTGTAATTGTTGGCAGCATACACAGAAGTCCCATCTAGTACATATGCAAACAAATTTCTTTCAATTTCCTTTGCAAATCCGGTAACTATTCTGATACCAATTTGCCTGCAATGTACTGTGGATAAGATTGACTCTGTGAATAGAATAAAACAGGTCATAAAAGACATGAAAAGATTAACTATTTACTAACATTAGAACTAGTCTCATGCAGATGTCTTCCTGCTAAGGGCGCCCACCCACTGGCGATTTTTTTTTCTTTGCATTTTGCGTTTTTTCTGCAGAGCAATTAGAATTGAATGTACTCCTGTCCACTGGCGTTTTGCGTTGCGTTGCGTTTTTTAACATAGGAACTGTCAGTTGCATATGTGTCCTTATTTTTCTCCTAATGCACCCATGAAAGTCAATGGAAATTAATGGAAAAGCCGCGAAAACGCCGCGAAAACGTGGCAAAAAACGCCGCGAAAAACGCGCAAAAAACGCGGGAAAAACGCCGCAAAAAACGCGGGGAAAACGCGGCGTTTTCACGCACGAAAATCGCAAACGCTAGTGGGGGGCGCCCACCCACTGGCGTTTTTTTACCTGCATTTTGCGTTTTGCGTTTTTCCTGCACAGGCATAGAGATAACATGTGTTCCTGTCCACTGGCGTTTTTTTTGCGTTGCGTTTGCGTTTTTAACATAGGAACTGTCAGTTGCATATGTGTCCTTATTTTTCTCCTAATGCACCCATGAAAGTCAATGGAAATTAATGGAAAAGCCGCGAAAACGCCGCGAAAAACGCGCGGAAAAACGCAAACGCCAGTGGGTGGGCGCCCTTACTCTGTTGCATATATAGATTACCTTTTCCCTAAAGGGACACAGCAGGCTACAGCTCCACCACACATGAACCATGTTGCCCCTATCCGTTCCACAGCGCCAACACATCTCGGTCACCGCAGGGAACATGGCATGAAGGCAGACTGAGTATCTGTACCATCTTGTCATGTTCTTGTAGTTTTTTTCCTGGGTAGCAAAGGCAATAGATAGTTTATGGGTAAAGATGAAAGCCTTCTGCCAGTCCTTCCACGGTATTGTAACTCCCAGTTCCTGCTCGCAGGCCCACTTAAAGCCAGGTTCTGTGGTATAGGTCTCACTGATCAACAAACCATAAACCAGGGATACTGTATGTGTCGGCTGAGTCCGGCATGAAAACAGATGTTCGAAGGGAGTGAGCACTGCCCCAAACAGACTTCCCTCCCCCTAAATGGTGAGAAAGGAGCGTAATTGGTAAAACTCCAACCAAGAGAGGCCACACTCACTGAATCTACTCCTTAATTCTTGGAATGACGGGAACGGAGAGCCATTCAGTACCTGGTGCACCCGCGTGTCTTCACTTGCCTCCCATCCCAAAAAGTGTTCCCGTGTATATCCTGGTGGGAATGTTGGGTTAGAAAATAACAGTGTAAGGGGACCATTAACCCATGATAATACCCGCTGGCTTATTTTTAAGTCCCATAACCTAAGTGTCCCCTTCACAAGGTAGTTGGGGGTGAGGACCTGGGCCCTGTCGCACGGTCTAATCCAGGGGAGAAGTTTTAATGGAATCGAGCAGTCTACCTGTTCTATATTAACCCATTGTTTTTGGGCAGCATGACGGTGCCAGTCTATCAGGTGTGAAACTGCAGCTGCATGATAGAGTCTAAGGTTCGGCAAAGGGGCGGAATAAGGTTTGGATTCCCAGCCTTAGTCTCTGACGGCCCCATACAAATTTAATCATAGCCGACCGCAGTGATTTGAAAAAGGATGTAGGAGGTACTATAGGGACAGCTTGAAAAATATATAAGAGCTTGGGCAGCACATCCATTTTAAGCACATTTATCCGCCCGAACCATGATAAGTCTCGTTTCGCATATGAAGAGAGGTCCTTTAATGTGCGTTCCGGTAGTGCCTGATAATTTAGGGTATACAATCTTGATTCATTTGTGGGAACAAACACCCCCAAGTACTTTATGGCCTCCTGTTGCCACTTAAAGGGGAATTGCCCTGACAAATGTTGCTTCTCTGCTGTCGAGAGGGATATGTTTTATGCTTCCGTCTTGGAGTAATTAATTTTAAAATTCGATAGGTAGCTGTATCTCTCAAATTCCTGTATTAGGGAAGGGAGTGAGATGTGAGGTTGAGAAATATACAATAAGAGGTCATCTGCATAGAGAGCAGTTTTAATTTGGTTCCCCCCTATTTGAGCACTGTGTATAGAAGGATTATTTCGGATTGCCACCGCGAGGTGTTCCAAAACTAGCACATAAAGTAGTGGTGAGAGAGGGCAGCCCTGTCTCGTGCCGTTTTTTTAATGTGTATGGGAGGAGACAGCATGCCATTCACCCGTATCCTTGCTGTAGGGCAATTGTAAAGGGCAAAGATTCTAGCCAGGAATTTTGGGCCCAGACCAATTTGTTTGAGCGTTTCCGACAGGAATCCCCAATTGACCCTGTCAAACGCTTTCTCAGCGTCCACGGATAACAGGCACATGGGATCCAACCCCTTCTGCGCCTTGGAGACTATCAATAGAGTTTTAGGGATATTATCTCTGGCCTCCATACCTGTAACGAATCCTACCTGATCCGTTTGGATGATAGAAGGGAGGTAAGGGAATAGTCTATTTGCCAAAGCTTTGGAGAAAATTTTTATATCCACGTTTATCAGGGATATGGGTCTGTAATTGGTAGATATGGTGAGGTCCTTGCCTGGTTTGGGCAAGACGCTAAAGTGCGCCTCTAATGATTTTCGCATAAATGGAGACTCTGGGGAGACCACAGAAAATACCTTGGCCAAGAAAGGCGTAAGTTGCTGCTGGAATAATTTATAGAAGGCTGGTGTAAAGCCATCCGGCCCTGGGCTTTTCCCAGCTGGCGTGGATTTTATTGTCTCCTCAATCTCTCCTTCCGTGATATCTGTCTCCAATACCTCTATAGTCTCACTGTCTAGTGTTGGTAGAGCAGTATCTGCTATGTATCCAGAGATACGTTCTAGTAAGGTGGATGGGTTCATGTCAGAGAACTGTCCTCTGATGTCATATAGTTGAGCATAGTATTTCTGAAATATCTCTAGGATTTCGGAGGGGTTATGAGTGTTTAAGCCCGCTGTGCTTTTGATCCTAGGGATGTAAGTGTGTGCCGCCCAGGGGTGTATTAAACGAGATAGGTATCTGCCAGCCTTGTTGGAGTATTCAAAATAGAATCTCTTGCGCTGCTCCCTGAAGTGAAGATACCTTTGATCTAACTTTGACTGTAATTCTCTCCTGGCCTTGACTAGGTCTGCTGTATAGTTGGAGATAGTGTTTGTTTATGTGTGATTTCTAGTGTGTGGATTTCCTGGAGAAGCTTAGATATTTGGAACGCCTTTTCCTTCTTGAGTCTCACACCGTGTTTGATTAAAATGCCCCTTAGGACACACTTCAATGCTTCCTATTGAGTGGGTAGGGTTGTGCTATCTGACTCGTGTGTAGCCATGAAAAGATCAATATGTCCCTTGATGTCAGCTACACACGCAGTGTCTTTTAGGAGGTTATAATTTAACCGCCATGTCCATTGACGATCTGTTTGGTCAGGAAGTGAGAGACTCAAGAATATTTGAGCATGGTCCGACCACACCATATCCCCAATAGAGGCCACTGGTTGCCACGATAATGCATGATGGCCAAGCAAGAAATAGTCAATTCCGCTGTTGGAGTTATGTGGGTGTGAGTAAAAAGTATAATCTTTATCTTGAGGATGTAACACTCGCCAAACATCCACTAATTGGAGTGTGTGCAGTAGACGTTTAAGTGATCTTAGGTGTCTGTCTGGGACAGTACCCCTCCCTGCCGAAGTGTCGATCCCTGGATTCAAGGTGACATTAAAGTCCCCTCCTATGACTAGCACCCCTTCAGCAAACTCTGCCAGTTTATCCAAAAAGGAACTGCAAGCTGCCACCTGGCTCTGATTGGGGGCATACCAATTAGCTATGGTGAGCCTGGTTGATCCAATAGTTAGTTTGATAATTGCGAAACGACCCTGCGTATCCAGGCGCTTGTCAATTAAGCAATAGGCCAGGGACCTATGTACAGCAATAGATACCCCGCCAGAGCGAGATTCAGGGTTGGCGCTGTGGAACCAGTGTGTATAGTAGCGGTCTTTTATATCAGGTATACGTCCCTCCTTAAAATGTGTCTCCTGGAGTAGGAGCACCATTGCCCCCTGTTTATGCATATTGTATAAAACTTGAGATCTCTTCTGGGGGGTGTTGAGTCCCCGAGCATTAAGGGAGCCAAATTTCAGAGGCGCCATTTAGATAGTAGGAGAAGGAGGTGGGAAAGAAAGGGAAATAATAGGACAAAATAATAAGGGAAAAAAGATAGACAAAAAAGAAGTAGAACAGCAGAGAGTAACTGCGAAAAGAAGGCAGCAACGAAACACAGGGACAAATATATAAATTTCCGTCCTCATCCAGAGGACATGAGGTCCCTATCAGGTGTCGGGCTTTCTATAGGAGAAGTCTCCCTCAACTACAGGTTGCCAGTATTCGTCAGTAGATCAATAGTGGTTGGCATAATTGAAAAAAACCTTGTAAGGCCTATATTCAGATAAGTATATGTTAAAGCACCTAAGCCCAGAGAGACCCCCACATACCCTCCCTCTCATTACCCCACCTAGTGCACTTAGTACTATACCCCTTCAAAATAACCCCCACTAATGTCCAGTGAGGTTTGTAGTGAGTGCATAAGTTAAACGCACGTATCCGAGGTAAGTTTCTGAATTTGTAGTGGGTTTGCACTCCGTCGCCCCGCTGGTTGTCCACCCGCTGAAGTCCTTTTTGTTTTTGGGCCTGAGAGATGTCAAGGTCCTCCCTCTAGATAAATAAGTCAAATTGTTGAATGTCTGCTTGAAGAGGAAAAAGCGGGTTAAACAGATATGCGAAACTATAGGGGAGTCCAAGTAGGTGAGTGACTATTAGCTGCCTTGAGTGTCTGATGTGAAGGAAAATGGGTTCTGAAGGTCTCCCCAATGCCTCTGGAGATATCCATAACATCTGCTAAGGTCTAGGAGAGTCTTGTGTTTGCCTCCATTCCAGCCGGTCTCCTCCCCTCTGACGACCTGTTCTCTGAGCAAGTGGGGGAGCTCTGTCTGGTAAGGGCGCGAGAAGGGAGGGCCAATCCCGAATTAATATTGTCGGGATGCCTAAAGCAGACGTGAAGGTGGGTATATCTTCTGGGCTCCTAAGGACACGTAAACATCCTTCTTGACGTACTTGAAGACAAAATGGAAATCCCCAGGTGTATGAGATATTAAATTGACGCAGGGAGTCCAGAAGAGGCCGAAGGGCTTTCCTGTTTAGTAGGGTCACTCGAGACAGGTCTGGAAGTATCTGAATTCGCCTGCCCTGATGGTGTATTGGCTGCAGCTCCCATGCTTTTTTCATAATAGCCTCTTTTACTTGGTAGCGGTGGACCCTACAAATAATGTCCCTGGGGCGTTCAGGATCACTTGACCTAGGTCCGAGAGATCAGTGAGCACGGTCCAGCTCAAGAGGGAATTCTGGGGGAACTTTTAGGATGGAGTTAAAAATGTGACATATTGTTTCCTTCAGCTTTTGCCGTTCCACTTCCTCTGGGAGGCCCCTTATCCTGATGTTATTTCTTCTTCCCCTGTTCTCGACATCATCTACAGAGTCCATTAATGCCTGTATCTGGTGGGCATGGGATGCCATTAGGGATTCCTGTGTATCAATGCGTTTTGTTAAGTCGGCCAGGAACGATTCCACTGCACTGACCCTATTGTCCACTACCTGAATCTCTTCGCGGACTGAGGCCAATTCAACTGTATATGAGTTTTCCAACCTTGCTACATACTCTTCCATATCCTTTTTAGTTGGTATGGCTTTGATATGTGCACTGAGAGCTCTGATTTCAGCTAAGGCATCATTGCCTTGAATGCTTTTATGCAGGCTTGTAGCTGACAAGTCTTCCACTAGGTGGCAGTGTGGTGTACTGCCCTCTCTGTTAAGGGGGGTTACTTGGCCCAAAGTGCTGCCTGTAATGGTGGGAGAACAGGGGGATGGGGAGCAATCCTCTACCTGGGAGCTGACAGCAATATCCAGCTTGTGTCCCCTGGAGTATGCATCCCCTGGAGTTCCTTCCCTCTCCATCTGGATGGTGACACGTGGTGATCCTGCTGTCACCTTTCTTCCCTCTTCAGTGTTTTCCTCTGCCTGCCGTCCTGGTGAGTACTGTAGGAGTGCAGGGCACTCGTCTCCTGTGCTTCTCAGCTGCTCTGCACCTGTTATCTCCAGCAGGGTTACAGACGGCAGTTTAGGGGATTCCCCTTCGTCTGTGCTCTGATCGGGTGTGTGGGGAGTTGCTGCCGCCATGTTGGCCATGGCCTGCTGTTCCTCCATCTGCTGTGAGCCGGCCAGTTAGCGCTGTATTCCCCATGCTGACTGCGTTCCCGTCGGGGAGGAGGCATGGGGTGTTGGCTTTCTCCTCTTGTTTCCCATCTTGTCTCTGGGTGCCTATTTTGTCTTTTTACTGGCTGTTTTTCCCCTTATAGCTCTGGAGAGGAGGATGTGTGCGTCCTCACTCCTGCATAGCCAGGCCACGCCCCCGCTTTTGGATTTTTATATCTGGCTTTATAATTTCTGTATGTTATATAGAATTAAAAACAATCACAGAAAATGGCCGTTACTTACTGACTGAGGAGTGCATATGGATGCATCCTCCTCTCACCATGCAGGTAGCTGACTACCAAATGGAGGAGCCAATAACACCTGTGAGGGCACCGATGAAACACCCACTCACACTGCCTCCTGATAATGAGGGGGGTGGATGCTTGGTGTACACTCCCATACATAGTGGATACAGGGTGCCAGACCATTCTGATATATGTAGTTCACCATGCAGACCAGCAACCTATTAATGACGCCATGATAATTCGGTGGGTTGCCCTGCATATCCATCAGTGAACCACATTGGTACTGCCACCCTGGGCTCCCCCTGGAGTCTTAATGCCACACTGCATGTGAATGATAGATAATAAATGCAAGGCATTGGTTGGATGTTGGCCAAGACAGCAACAGGGTTTAGGGGCTAACAAGACTTATAGTCCCACTATAATGCAGGTGAGGAATAGTCTCCAACATTCTAGGGGTTTGATTTTTTTAAAAAAAAAGAATATGCATACAATGTAATGATTGAGTTCTACTGGTTTGATAACTTGTTTACATTTTTATGCACAGAGCCTTGCTGAGTATGGCAATATTCAAAAAAGAAGGGAATGTGCTGTTTCAAGAAAAAATTGTGTGGTAGTTGCGCTGGCAGCTCAGTGAGGTAGACTGGAAGAGGAGGTGGGGATATTGTTATCATGGTGTGGTGCAGTTGGGCACTAGTCTCCTGTGTGATCATGCATGTGTCTGTTTCAGCTCCCTACCTAGGTAGAAGGGGACAACTGCAAATGGTCCATCCATGTTGGCTACTATCTTGCAAGCATCAGGTTCTGTTGAGGAGTGTGTTGCAGCACCATACAGTTATCCAAGCTAAAATGGAACCAGGACTCCTTCTTTGAACCAACTGCTAACTACAACAAACTTATAGAGACTTGTTCTGATTGTTTGTTCTTCCAAATAAACAAGGTCCAGCCATAGACAAGATGACTGTTTGCTTCAGACACCCTCTCTCTATGATGCAGCCCCTTTGGCCTAGTGCAGTTCCAGGACTACTTCCTGAAAGCAAAGGTCTCAAGTAGAATCTATCATTGCAGCATTGACTGTGATGGAGTCACCAAGACAGTTACATGTACAGGGAGGGGTTCAGGGAAGTGACAAAAGCTGATGTTTTTATCCTTGAAGCTATACATTTTATTTCCTATTTTACTTTTAGCAAAAATGTTGCCTACAAACAAAGGGGACTGCAATGGGAATGAAATTTACATTTACCATGTTTTCCTGGTAATAAGAGCTACCCCAATTTTGGGGGGATGGAGGGGGAGCTTGAAATATAAGCCCTTCCCTGAAAATAAGCCCTAGCTAGGCTACATGTAAAAAAAACAATACTCACTCAGCAGCCGGCGTTTGGGTCCTCCTTGACGCCGGCCGAGCAGTTCTTCCTGGTAGCGGGGCTTGAATACCCTGCTTCCAGCAAGCTAATGGTCTGATTGGTTAATCGAGCCCAGCATCAGCAAATGAAAGACTGCTCTGGTGTAACACACAATAGCCTGTTCGTGAGGCCGTTTATTGCAACATGCAATATAATTATATACAAGTAAATATCCTGTTGAAGACGCCAAAAATGATCTGTGGTGTACAACTATGTAAAATATATACATCCTGTTTGTGACTGCCAGAATTTGTACACGGGGGCCGAGGGATAAACTATATACACATTTTCTTGTTACCTGTAATGGCAGACAAGGATGGGGGTTATAGTTGTCAGTTTGTATGGAACTGGATGCTTTTATTAAAAATTTGTGTCAGGACTGGAGTCCAGGTACGAGAGGTCCCTGGAAAACTACCCGCAACCCCTGTCCCTACCTACTTGCCCTGGGCGACAGTCCCTATACTCCTCTAGGGATGCAGCGCAGGAGTGATACTAACAAACAAACAAACACTAAGACAAACAAACACAAAGGCTGGTCAAGTAATCCGGGTCGGCAATAGGAGGGTACACGGTACAAGGGGTCAGGCAAAGGCAAAGTCAGGGTACAACCAGAAGTCAAGCAGGAAGTCTTGCAAACAACAAGAACACGAGTGCAGCAGAAGACCTAACTAACACTGGCAAAAGACAGGGGGTAACAGAGGCCTTTAAACGCTGTCAGAACTCCTGCCCCAGCAGCTGATTGGGGCGGAGAGCCTGACATCCACAGGAACCAACCATGAAGCGCCGGGAGAACCAGCCCCCAAGCAGCAGCATAACAGACAGAGCAAGTCACCCGGGTGTCATGGCAATGGGACGCGGCACAGGACAGCACTCGCTGCGCCCCTAACAACCCAGTGGCATCCAGGATACTTGCGGCCAGGGAAGGTCACAAAGTACGGAGTTCCCCTGCATCGCATCCCCACAGCCAGGTGCCAGGACTGGTGGTGAGGGCACGGAGACCCGAGAGCCGCCCGTCCTGACAATTTAAATCGCAATGACTTGGGTTTGGAGTTTTCTTTCTCTATTGATCTGACAAACATAATCTTTTTAAACCTATAGATACATATATCTAACAACCAGTTACACACAAAAAACTATTTTAATCAAGTTGATTCTAACAGTTATCTGGACTTTTCTAGTTCTCATGCTAGGATATGAAAAATAAATGTTCCATATTGGCAGTTCAGGAAGATCAGAAGGAACTGCTCCTCTGATTAAGCCTTAAAAATATTCTGGCCCCCACCCAACTCTTTAAACATTATACCTTTCCCCCTTCTCAAAGTATCATAGGGAAACCAATTAAAGTCTCTTTTAGGTGTGGTAGACGAGGCAGTAAATGCTGTCTTAGGCCTTAGTCAGACGGGCGTTTTTTTTGCGCGATTTGCGCATGTGCATGTGTCCAGCGATTTTTTAAAACCATTGCTTTGCAATGGTATCGGACACATGAGCGCTTTTTATGCGCTCGTCCGATAAATTATAGAACAGAAATCGCAGATCGCACCTATCTGCGATCTGCGATTCCTGTTCTCTTCTCTATATGCGCTCAATGGGGCCGGCGGCAGCAGCGCCGACCCCATTGAGAACATATAGAAGACAAATCATTCTTCTCTGCCACAGCTGTAACAGCTATGGCAGAGAAGAACGATGTTTGCCCATTGAATTCAATGGAGCCGGCAATACAGCCGCCTCCATTGAAAGCAATGGGCTGCCGGCGTGCACGGGATGAATTGTCAGGAAGGGCTTAAATATATAAGCCCTTCCCTGCAATTCATCCAGAAAAGTGTTAAAATAAAATATATATATATATATATATATACTCACCTGCTCCCGGCAGCCGGAGTTCCGCGCGGCTGGCCTGCAGTGGGTGTGAAGGGGGTGTGAGTCAGACCTGCCCCCTGATTGGCTCAGCGCTGAGCCAATCAGGGGGCAGGTCTGACTCACACCGCCTTCACACCCACTGCAGGCCGGCTGCGCGGAAGTCCGGCTGCCGGGAGCAGGTGAGTATATATATATATATATATATATTTTATTTTAACACTTTTCTGGATGAATTGCAGGGAAGGGCTTATATATTTAAGCCCTTCCCGACAATTCATCCCACACTCGCCCGCAGCGCATTGCTTTCAATGGAGTCGGCTGTATTGCAGGCTCCATTGAATGCAATGCGCTGGACAGCTCCGGCCCGTTTCTAATGAAATGCGGCTAGGAGCAGATTTTCGGGCGATTTTCGGGCAGCGGTCACGCGAATTGCGGATGTGCATCCGTCATGCGATCCGCAAATCGTGCGAAAAAACGCCCGTCTGACTAAGGCCTTAACCTCTTGGGGTGGCTTCACACAAGCGTGTGTGTACATAGGTGCGCACCCCTGTACACGCAAAAATACGCGTGTATGAAGGTACGTGCATTGCCTTCAATGGAGCCTCGGCTGCTGTAATTATTTTTCAGGGAAGTGCTTTAAATATACGCTCTTCCCTGACAAACAAAAAATTTTGTGTAAAAAACAAAAACAAAATACTTACCTGTCCGCAGCTGCCGTGTCCCCGCGGGGATAAAGAACACATCTGCCACAAGCAGCAGATGTTTCCTTTCTCCCCATGAGGAAAAAGAATTCCCTACTGCACCTGCCGCATCTGTGACAGATGCAGCAAAGGAATTCTAAATCCCCGCGGGGATGAAGAACACATCTATCGCATGCGGCAGATGTTTCCTTCATACCCACAAGGAAAAAGGATTCCTTGCTGCACTTGCCACATCTGTGACAGTTGCAGCAAAGGAATTCTTCATCCCTGCAGGGAATAAAGAATTCTCTACCACAGCTGTCACAGATGACAGCTGTGGTAGGGGATCCAGCTGCCAGCATCCTGTAATTGTTTTTCAGGGAAGGGCTTTATATATAAGCCCTTCTGTGAAAAACAAGGCAAAGTAGTGTTAAAAATAATAAACACCACATACTCACCTTCCTTCAGCTGCCAGGGCTAAGCTGCGTCCTCTCAGCGCTGTCCCCACCTGCTGAAAAAGCTGCTTCCGATTGGCTGAGGTGCTCAGCCAATCACAGACAGCTGCTTCTGATTGGCTGAGCACAATAAAATATTGTTAAAAAAAACACGTAAAATTTTCAAAAATCACATATATTTGGGATTATCTCATCCATAACGACTTGTACAAAAAATTGAACACACAATTCATCCTGCATGGCAAAAACCTTTAGCAAAACTCCTAAAAAAAATGGAGCCAAAATGTTTATTTTGTTCATTTTGCCTTCCAAAAAAGCAATAAAAGTGGTCAAAAAAGCCCTATGTACTCCACAATTTACAGCTCGTCATGCACAAAACAAGCCCTCACCAAGCTCTATTTATGGAAAAATAAAATAGTTATGGGACTTTGAATGCGAAATTAAAACATAAAAAAAAGGGTTTTTATTGTGTGAAAGTAGAAAAACCTAAAAAAAATAAAAAATTAATATTGTTGTAATCATACCAGCCTGCAGTAAAAAATTATTATGTCATTTATGCTGCATAATTAACGTTGTAAAGAATTTAAGACAATTGCACAATTGATGTGTTTTCTTTCTCTGTTCTCAAAAAGAAATTTTAAAAGTTTTACGATGCATTATTTTCACCCAAAAATTGTACCAAAGAAAACAAGCCCTCATTCGGCCATGTTAATGGATTAATAAAAAAGTTAAAGGGGTTGTCCCGCGCCGAAACGGGTTTTTTTTTTTTTTAACCCCCCCCCCCCCCCGTTCGGCGCGAGACAACCCCCCGATGCAGGGGTTAAAAAAACAACCCGCACAGCGCTTACCTGAATCCCGGCGGTCCGGCGTCTTCATACTCACCTGCTGAAGATGGCCGCCGGGATCCTCTGTCTCCATGGACCGCAGGGCTTCTGTGCGGTCCATTGCCGATTCCAGCCTCCTGATTGGCTGGAATCGGCACGTGACGGGGCGGAGCTACACGGAGCTACACGGAGCCCCATTCAGAAAAGAAGAAGACCCGGACTGCGCAAGCGCGGCTAATTTGGCCATCGGAGGGCGAAAATTAGTCGGCACCATGGAGACGAGGACGCCAGCAACGGAACAGGTAAGTATAAAACTTTTTATAACTTCTGTATGGCTCATAATTAATGCACAATGTACATTATAAAGTGCATTAATATGGCCATACAGAAGTGTATAGACCCACTTGCTGCCTCGGGACAACCCCTTTAAGGCTGTTGAAAATTGGAGATGAAAATCCCCCCAAAATGATTGTGTTTTTTGTGCCAAAATAGGCAAATGTCATTAAGGGGTTAATATATGCCACAATCATTAGGAGATCTGTCTAGAGGAGAAAAACATCTTCTTGCCCCTTAGGAATTTCCTAAATTGCGTCTCAAGCTATATAATTTATCTTATAGAGTGCCCATGTGGCCTACAATATGTTGACTGAACCATCAATGCTCTGAGATTTAGAGCCAACAAGCACCGATCCAATATCCAGAAGGGGTTCATGCAACATAGACATTTTTCTAGCCACCGTAGCATGGACCTTTGTGGTATGTGTATAACACCTCTTGAAAGGATCCCTCAGGGAGATTTTCAAGACCCTAATCCAAGGTGATATTTTGAACATTTCACCTCAACACACTAACTCCCAACAGCCTTAATGAAATCCTTGAAAATGTGTGACAATGGTTGACCATATGAAGAAACTTGTAATAATTTAATATATTAAAATGTTTTAAGGTATTCTAAGAAAACATTTTTAATATAAAATTTTAATGATTTCAGAACCCTTGGCCGGTAAATGAAAAAGCCTTTCTACTCCTTTTTTGGCAGATTTTTTTATGCAGATGGTGTACACTACTGTTTATACATGAGAAGACAGAGTCTTATGAAATATATAATAAACTGTTTTAAATGTATTTGTTACATTTTTTGTATTTTATTAAATACAAGTTATATATACATGTTTAACTTATATTTCTTATACAACTTTAAAGGGGTTCTGTCATTAAAAACAAAAAATTATATACTTACCTATTGCTCCCCAGGCAACCTTACCTCTCCTCTTCTCCTCCTAAATCTTCTCCTGGATCGTCTAGCAGCCTGTGTCACGTGACCTGCAGCTACCCGATTTAGCTGGATCCGGTGATGTAACGTACATTGCGCTACATTCTGCTTCCTGCAGGTCAATGTACGCATACGTCACTAGTGACGTAGCGTTCATTGCCCAGGCAGGAAGTGCGGTATGTACGGCTGGTGTCCCTTTCGCCATGGGAAGTAGTGGGTGTACACCACTGTTGGGCTGCTTGACAGCCAGGTGACGCCCCCACTTCCTCCTTGGCTGGGCGCATTGATAGGGGAGTACTGGAAGGCACAGGGGAGAAGGCACAGCAGCGGCAGCGCAGAGGAGCATCAAGGGACAAGGCAGAACAGCGGGCCAGCAGCAAAGGCTCCTGCGACACAGGAGCTTCAGAGTGGGGGTCCTTCAGCGCCAGAGCATCAGGGGAGAATGCAGAGCAGCGGTACAACAGCGGAGGCTCACAGCGGGTGAACGACACAGCCGGAGCAGTGGACCAATAGCGGAGGCTACAGCACCGCAGGGGAGCATGACTACAGGGGACGGAGAGCAGAGCATCAGCAGGGCAGATCTTTGTCTGCAGGGGGGGAGGATGGAAGAGCCAGGAGCA
This sequence comes from Eleutherodactylus coqui, assembly GCF_035609145.1. Taxonomy (NCBI): domain Eukaryota; kingdom Metazoa; phylum Chordata; class Amphibia; order Anura; family Eleutherodactylidae; genus Eleutherodactylus; species Eleutherodactylus coqui. The sequence continues at coordinate 129,227,698 of NC_089845.1, read as the reverse complement.
GGAACTGAGCTCCCGCCCCCTCTCTGCCTCCTCTCCGCCCCTCTGCACTATTTGCAATAGGAGGGGGCGAGATGGGGGCGGAGCTAAGTCGTGCCGCTTAGCTCCGCCCCCGCTCCTCCCCTCCCATTGCAAAAAGTGGTGAGGGGGCGGGAGCTCAGTTCCTGCTCCTGGCTCTTCCATTCTCCCCCCCCCCTGCAGACAAGGACAGCATATATGTATGTATGTGTACTAGAGATGAGCGAGCGTGCTCGGATAAGCACTACTCGTTCGAGTAATTGGCTTTATCCGAGTATCGCTGTGCTCGGGTCTAAAGATTCGGGTGCCGGCACGGAGCGGGGAGCTGCAGGGGAGAGCGGGAAGGAACGGAGGTAAGATCTTTCTCTCCTTCTCTCCCGCCCGCTCTCCCCTGCTCCCCGCTGCGACTCACCTGTCAGCCGCAGCGGCACCCGAATCTTTAGACCGGAGCACAGCGATACTCGGATAAAGCCAATTACTCGAGCGAGTAGTGCTTATCCGAGTACGCTCGCTCATCTCTAATGTGTACTCATATATGTTTTATAAATATCTAGTGTGTGTATCTCTATCTGCGTCTCTGCGGCCACCCATCTCTCTGCTTGTGTATATACAAGCATATACATACATATATCTATGTGTGTGTGAGTATATGTATGTATGTGTGTTTGTATATATGTATATATGCACTTGCATATTTGCCTTGCGAAATGTTGGTCTGAGTTACTTGGACTGAAATAGTGCTCACTTATGTAAAATCAGCCAAAGATTGTAAGGAAGATCTGGAAGCCCTTGGGAAGTGTTGGGTGTTCAGGGACAGAGGCAGGGAGAAACACTATCAGATTTGGTGGACTGCAGGCAGGACTGCAAGCTCCAATCACTGCACTGGATCACTGGATGGGCGGAAGTAGCTTTGTGAGGGCAGAAGTGGTCAGCACAGCAAGGGGTGCTGGGAGATGACCTTCTAGCAGGAGGGGCTGAACATGTAAACAGACCATGGAGGTGAAAAATGGAGCCTAGGTAAGTACTACTTCTGAAAAAAACGTTTTGTATGTGTTATTAACAATATCCTGTACCGGCAGGGCGGATTTACTGGAGAAAAAAAATACAGATTGTATTGACAGAACCCCTTTAATATTAAACATTGCACACTTTTATTGTTTTACATGCCTTTTGTGATATTTCCTAAGGCCGCCTGCAGACGGGCGGGTTGGATCCGGCGGCGAGGACCCGACCCGAGCTCCTGCAGGGACCAGCGCGTACTCAGCCGCGCCCGCGGCTACGGCTGTTTGATGTGGCGCACGCGAAGACCGGAGCCGGCGGCGGGTGAGTGAATTTCCGCTCGTGTGTAGGTGCCCTTTATTTTAATTTTAACCCTGCTGAGTTTTATTCATTCTCCATATAGCTATTGATGCTATTTTAAACAAATATTTCTATTCCGTTTTACTCTTCCTGCCTGATTTATGCACAATGTTTCTAAATGGTGCAAATTTAATGCATAAACACTAGAGATGAGCGAACGTACTCGTCCGAGCTTGATACTCGTTCGAGTATTAGCGTGTTCGAGATGCTCGTTACTCGTAACGAGTACCACGCGATGTTCGGGTTACTTTCACTTTCATCTCTGAGACGTTAGCGCGCTTTTCTGGCCAATTGAAAGACAGGGAAGGCATTACAACTTCCCCCTGCGACGTTCAAGCCCTATACCACCCCCCTGCAGTGAGTGGCTGGCGAGATCAGGTGTCACCCGAGTATATAAATCGGCCCCTCCCGCGGCTCGCCACAGATGCGTTCTGACATAGCTGAGGGAAAGTGCTATTGTGTTGGAGCTGCTATAGGGAGAGTGTTAGGAGTTATTGTAGGCTTCAAGAACCCCAACGGTCCTTCTTAGGGCCACATCTAACCGTGTGCAGTACTGTGGAGGCTGCTTTTTGCAGTGTTGCACTTTTTTTTTTTTTTTTGCTATATCGGCATTGCGCCCTACAGTAATACTCCAGGGACAGAAGTGCTTAGGCAGGGACAGAAGACATATTAATTATTGATTGAATATAGGCAGTGGGCCTTTGCTTAAAAAAATGTGGGCAAAAAATCTATTTGGCCTGCCTGTCACTGTGCTCAGTGTTCTGGGTCTGTTGGTGCTGGGTGTAGTAGTTCTACAAAATCATACGCAGCCAGCTAAGTGTTACAGCAGGCTTGCGCCAAATTATTTCCTGGCTCTGTCTGGGCTGTGAAATCACCGCTGTGTTGCAGTTCACAGTGCAACACTGTGCAGTTCTGTTACATACTCCAGGGACAGAAGTGCGTAGGCAGGGACAGAAGACATATTAATATTATTGATTGAATATAGGCAGTTGGCCTTTGCTAAAAAAATTTGGTCAAAAAATCTATTTGGCCTGTGCCTGTCACTGTGCTCAGTGTTCTGGGTCTGTCTGTGCTGGGTGTAGTAGTTCTACAAAATCATACGCAGGCAGCTAAGTGTTACAGCAGGCTTGCGCCAAATTATTTCCTGGTGTTCCGTAAGCGAAGTCAGCCTCCAACCACAGGCCAATAAGCGGCACATTTAATTACAGCGTTCTGTTTCTGCATTACTGGTAATACAGCATGCTGAGGGGTAGGGGTAGGCCTAGAGGACGTGGGCGCGGCCGAGGACACGGAGGCCCAAGTCCAGCTGTAGGCACAGGCCGAGCTCCTGATCCAGGTGTATCGCAGCCGACTGCTGCGGGATTAGGAGAGAGGCACGTTTCTGGCGTCCCCACATTCATCGCACATTTAATGGGTCCACGTGGTAGACCTTTATTAGAAAATGAGCAGTGTGAGCAGGTCCTGTCGTGGATGGCAGAAAGTGCTTCCAGCAATCTATTGTCCACCCACAGTTCTGCGCCGTCCACTGCTGCAACTCAGAATCCTCTGGCTGCTGCTCCTCCTTCCTCCCAGCCTCCTCACTCCATGAAAATGACACATTCTGAGGAGCGGGCAGACTCCCAGGAACTGTTCTTGGGCCCCTGCTCAGATTGGGCAGCAGTGGTTCCTCTCCCACCAGAGGAGTTTATCGTGACTGATGCCCAACCATTGGAAAGTTCCCGGGGTCCGGGGGATGAGGCTGGGGACTTCTGGCAACTGTCTCAAGACCTTTCAGTGGGTGAGGAGGCCGATGACGATGAGACACAGTTGTCTATCAGTGAGGTAGTAGTAAGGGAAGTAAGTCCGAGGGAGGAGCGCACAGAGGATTCAGAGGAAGAGCAGAAGGACAATGAGGTGACTGACCCCACCTGGTTTGCTACGCCTACTGAGGACAGGTCTTCCGAGGGGGAGGCAAGGGCAGCAGCAGGGCAGGTTGCAAGAGGCAGTGCGGTGTCCAGGGGTAGAGGCAGGGCCAGACCGAATAATCAACCAACTGTTTCCCAAAGCGCCCCCTCGCGCCATGCCACCCTGCAGAGGCCGAGGTGCTCAAAGGTCTGGCAGTTTTTCACTGAGAGTGCAGACGACCGACGAACAGTGGTGTGCAACCTTTGTCACGCCAAGATCAGCCGGGGAGCCACCACCACCAGCCTCACCACCACCAGCATGCGCAGACATATAATGGCCAAGCACCCCACAAGGTGGGATGAAGGCCGTTCACCGCCTCCGGTTTGCACCGCTGCCTCTCCCCCTGTGCCCCAACGTGCCACTGAGATCCAACCCCGCTCTCAGGACACAGGCACTACCGTCTTCTGGCCTGCACCCACACCCTCACCTCCGCTGTTCTCGGCCCCATCCACCAATGTCTGTCAGCGCAGCGTCCAGCCGTCGCTAGCGCAAGTGTTGGAGCGCAAGCGCAAATACGCCGCCACGCACCCGCACGCTCAAACGTTAAACGTGCAAGTAGCCAAATTTATCAACCTGGAGATGCTGCCGTATAGGGTTGTGGAAACTGAGTCCTTCAAAAGTATGATGGCGGCGGCGGCCCCGCGCTACTCAGTTCCTAGTCGCCACTACTTTTCCCGATGTGCCGTCCCAGCCCTGCACGACCACGTCTCCCGCAACATTGTACGCGCCCTCACCAACGTGGTTCCTGCCAAGGTCCACTTAACAACGGACACGTGGACAAGCACAGGCGGGCAGGGCCACTATATCTCCCTGACGGCACATTGGGTGAATTTAGTGGAGGCTGGGACAGAGTCAGAGCCTGCGACCGCTCACGTCCTACCCACCCCCAGAATTGCGGGCCCCAGCTCGGTGGTGGTATCTGCGGCAGTGTATGCTTCCTCCACTAAAGCACCCTCCTCCTCCTCCTCCTCCTCCAACGCAACCTCTGTCTCGCAATCAAGATGTGTCAGCAGCAGCAGCACGTCGCCAGCAGTCGGTGTCGCGCAGCGTGGCAGCACAGCGGTGGGCAAGCGTCAGCAGGCCGTGCTGAAACTACTCAGCTTAGGAGATAAGAGGCACACGGCCCACTAACTGCTGCAGGGTCTGACAGAGCAGACCGACCGCTGGCTTGCGCCACTGAGCCTCCAACCGGGCATGGTCGTGTGTGACAACGGCCGTAACCTGGTGGCGGCTCTGCAGCTCGGCAACCTCACGCACGTGATATGCCTGGCCTACATCTTTAATTTGGTGGTTCAGCGCTTTCTGAAAAGCTACCCACGCTTGTCAGACCTGCTCGGAAAGGTGCGCCGGCTCTGCGTACATTTCCGCAAGTCCCACACGGACGCTGCCACCCTGCGCACCCTGCAACATCGGTTTAATCTGCCAGTGCACCGACTGCTGTGCGACGTGCCCACACGGTGGAACTCTACGCTCCACATGTTGGCCAGGCTCTATGAGTAGCGTAGAGCTATAGTGGAATACCAACTCCAACATGGGCGGCGCAGTGGGAGTCAGCCTCCTCAATTCTTTTCAGAAGAGTGGGCCTGGTTGGCAGACATCTGCCAGGTCATTGGAAAGTTTGAGGAGTCTACCCAGGTGGTGAGCGGCGATGCTGCAATCATTAGCGTCACCATTCCTCTGCTATGCCTCTTGAGAAGTTCCCTGCAAAGCATAAAGGCAGACGCTTTGCGCTCGGAAACAGAGCCGGGGGAAGACAGTATGTCGCTGGATAGTCAGAGCACCCTCCTGTCTATATCTCAGCGCGGTGAGGAGGAGGAGGAGGAGGAAGATGAGAAGGAGGGGGAAGAGACAGCTTGGCCCACTGCTGAGGGTACACATGCTGCTTGCCTGTCATCCTTTCAGCGTGTATGGCCGGAGGAGGAGGAGGAGGATCCTGAAAGTGATCTTCCTAGTGAGGACAGCCATGTGTTGCGTACAGGTACCCTGGCACACATGGCTGACTTCATGTTAGGATGCCTTTCTCGTGACCCTCGCGTTACACGCATTCTGGCCACTACGGATTACTGGGTGTACACACTGCTTGACCCACGGTATAAGGAGAACCTTTCCACTCTCATACCCGAAGAGGAAAGGGGTTCGAGAGTGTTGCTATACCACAGGACCCTGGCGGACAAACTGATGGTAAAATTCCCATCCGACAGCGCTAGTGGCCGAAGGCGCAGTTCCGAGGGCCAGGTAGCAGGGGAGGCGCGGAGATCAGGCAGCATGTACAGCACAGGCAGGGCAACACTCTCTAAGGCCCTTGACAGCTTTATGGCTCCCCAGCAAGACTGTGTCACCGCTCCCCAGTCACGGCTGAGTCGGCGGGAGCACTGTAAAAGGATGGTGAGGGAGTACGTAGCCGATCGCACGACCGTCCTCCGTGACGCCTCTGCCCCCTACAACTACTGGGTGTCGAAGCTGGACACGTGGCCTGAACTCGCGCTGTATGCCCTGGAGGTGCTTGCTTGTCCTGCAGCTAGCGTCTTGTCAGAGAGGGTGTTTAGTGCGGCAGGGGGAATCATCACAGATAAGCGTACCCGCCTGTCAACCGACAGTGCCGACAGGCTAACACTCATCAAGATGAACAAAGCCTGGATTTCCCCAGACTTCTCTTCTCCACCAGCGGACAGCAGCGATACCTAAGCAATACGTAGGCTGCACCCGCGGATGGAAGCATCGTTCTCTATCCCCATCAAAAACGGGGACCTTTTTCCTTCATCAATCTGTGTATAATATTCCTCCTCCTCCTCCTGCTCCTCCTCCTGAAACCTCACATAATCACGCCGAATGGGCAATTTTTCTTAGGCCCACAAGGCTCAGTCATATAATTTTTCTAAACAATTTTTAGACGTTTCAATGCTCATTAAAGCGTTGAAACTTTCACCTCAACCAATTTTTATTTTAACTGGGCTGCCTCCTGGCCTAGTTACCAATTAAGCCACATTAACCAAAGCGAATAATGGGTTTCACCTGCCCTCTTGGTTGGGCATGGGCAATTTTTCTGAGGTACATTAGTACTGTTGGTACACCAATTTTTGGGGGCCCTCGCCTACAGTGTAATCAAATTAATTTTTAGCCCACCTGCATTACAGCTGACGTTACATCAGCTGTGTTGGGCACTGCAATGGAATGTATTTATGTACCGCCAGTGGCTTCCTGGCACCCACCCATGCTGTGGGTCCACAGGGAGTTGTAACTACATGTGTCCACTTCTAAAGAACCCCAGTCTGACTGGGGCATGCAGTGTGGGCCGAAGCCCACCTGCATTAAACATGACATTATTACCTCAGCTGTGATGGGCAATGCAATGGGATATATTTATGTACCGCCGGTGGGTTCCAGGGAGCCACCCATGCTGTGGGTCCACAGGGAGTTGTAACTACATGTGTCCACTTCTAAAGAACCCCAGTCTGACTGGGGCATGCAGTGTGGGCCGAAGCCCACCTGCATTAAACATGACATTATTACCTCAGCTGTGATGGGCAATGCAATGGGATATATTTATGTACTGCCGGTGGGTTCCAGGGAGCCACCCATGCTGTGGGTCCACAGTGAGTTGTAACTACATGTGTCCACTTCTAAAGAACCCCAGTCTGACTGGGGCATGCAGTGTGGGCTGAAGCCCACCTGCATTAAACATGACATTATTACCTCAGCTGTGATGGGCAATGCAATGGGATATATTTATATACCGCCGGTGGCTTCCTGGCACCCACCCATGCTGTCGGTCCACAGGGACTTCACAATAGGGAGTTGTACCTGCCTGTGTCTATGAATTAAAAACCCTGCTCCAGTTGGGGCATGCAGTGTGGGCTGAAGCCCACCTGCATTTAATCTGACGTTAGCTCTGCTGTCCAGGGCACTGCAATGGGATACATTTATGTACCGCCGGTGGGTTCCAGGGAGCCACCCATGCTGTGGGTGCACACGGAATTCCCATTGCGGAGTTGTACCTGCCTGTGACTATTTATAAAAAAACGCGGTCTGACTGGGGCATGCAGACACCTTGACAGAATGAATAGTGTGTGGCACATAGGTTCCCCATTGCTATGCCCACGTGTGCAGCTCCAGATGGAGGTGGCACAGGATTGGATTTCTCATTGCTTCTGTACAGCATTGTGGACTATCGCCCCGCCCATTTTAAAGAGGGTCGCTGCCTAGCCGTGCCAACCCTCTGCAGTGTGTGCCTGCAGTTCCTCTGGCAGACGCACTTATAAATAGACATGAGTGTGGCGTGGCATGAGGGCAGCTGAAGGCTGCGCAGGGACAATTTGGTGTGCGCTGTGGACACTGGGTCGTGCAGGGGGGGGGGGGGGTTGGTCAGCATGTAACCCAGGAGAAGTGGCAGCGGAGTGTCATGCAGGCAGTGATTGTGCTTTGTTGGAGGTAGTGTGGTGCTTAGCTAAGGTATGCATTGCTAATGAGGGCTTTTCAGAAGTAAAAGTTGTTGGGAGGGGGGGGGGTGGGCACTCTTGCCGCTATTGTGGCTTAATAGTGGGACCTGTGAACTTGAGATGCAGCCCAACATGTAGCCCCTCGCCTGCCCTATCCGTTGCTGTGTCGTTCCCATCACTTTCTTGAATTGCCCAGATTTTCACAAACGAAAACCTTAGCGAGCATCGGCGATATACAAAAATGCTCGGGTCGCCCATTGACTTCAATGGGGTTCGTTATTCGAAACGAACCCTCGAGCATCGCGAAAAGTTCGTCTCGAGTAACGAGCACCCGAGCATTTTGGTGCTCGCTCATCTCTAATAAACACCCAATACCGTGGCAATCAGCATGTCAAAACGGTGGGAATCCTACAGCACACCCCTTATAGTGCTATTAAGGCAATTTCAATAGCTATATATATCCTCAATATATGAACCCTATATGTGCTTGAAAAAGGAGGCACTTCGTTCCTCCGAAATGTGTTGCACTCCCATAAGCATATTCTTTTTCACTTTTATTGGTCCTTTATATACATCCACTGTGGATCTGAACACTTGAGAGACTTTGTTGATTAATTGGCGGATCTATATAAAAGGGGTGTTCTCCTTTGAGATCTGCCTCCAAAGCAAGTGTATACATTTCTCATTTCTATTGCCTGTAACTCCTTAAGCACCAGAGCTTATTTTCCTCTTTTGGTTTCATATTCACATATGAAAGAACATGACAGAGTCATTGGGACAGTTACAGGTACAGGGAATGGAGTCGTCGAACTGCCAAAAGCTCACAGTGATAAAGCCCTCTGCATATACTCTGGAAGGGTTCATGTACTATGGACCCCAGACCTGTAATATACATTGAAAAAATTATTTCATGAACCTAAAAGCCCCAAGTACTGTGTGAATCCATTGTAGCAAGTTGGGGTACACTTGCCTGCGGATTGCCGACCTCTTGCACATGAAAATGGCACACCACACGTGTAGAAACTACTCAGGAGATGTGGATTTCTTTATCTGGCTCCTGCCAGCCTTTATTTGTCATCACCGCAATCACAAAACACAGCAATATCATCCAACGTCAATATACACAGTCCATATGCACCCCACTTGGGTGTGAGTCCAGGGTTGTCGCCCCTGTCGGACTCTGACCTCTGCTAGGCCACCAGCTTGCAGCACCTCAGCTCTGCTGCACTGGTCCTCTCTCTCTAACTTGATTCTGGCAGGAACTGGCCATTTTCTAGTTCCTGCTCCACCCCTTTGTGTTAACCCTCGCACCAGAAGTCCTGTCTGCAACCCTCTACAGGCCCTTTTGTGTATTGCACTACAACAATATGAAAGATGCAAACTCAAAGAGTTAAATGACTTTTATCTCTATTTTACAGAAATTACTGCATTGGTTTCTGACCTACACCTGACAATATTCAATTATTTTAAAAAACATTCGCTGGGCTCATTTTTGTTACCCGCTTTGTATAGTCCAGGACTGCTACTCATAACATTGCCGTGCAACGCAGGGTATATTTCCTACTTAGACATAAAATTAATCACCAAGCTCTTGAAGATTCACAGCCAAAAGCATATTATGGTTATACTGTACACTACCTCCAACTTGTTTGGAATAGTAATGGAACATTCATAGATTTCTGTAAAGCCCTTCTATACCACTGCATGCCTCTAATTTCATGGAGATATATAAAGAGGCTATTCTATCTAATTCATATCAAACAAAATGGAGGCAATATTCACTGAAGATCAGATTACAAAACTATTCAGTCTGTCTCCATATTACAGAACCATAAGAAGCAACATTCAGTTGCACTATGTGCACCTATGTCTCTATAGTATGAACTACAGGTACTCTGCATTTCTCTGTACAGCAACTGTTTTATGTGCGAGGACCTGACTAGTGTTGAGGAAGTCAAACCAGTAGTTCCCTGTATCAATTTGAACGTTGCTTAAAGTTTGGTTTGGCACAAACCCGAAGTGAGCTTCTGAAACGATTCTACCTCAAACAGGGATCTACTTAACAATATTTGCAGATGATACAAAACTATATAAGACAATTGATACAATGGAGGACAATGTGTGGCTACAAAAGAACCTAGACAAGCTGGGGTCTTGGGCAGAAAAATGGCAAATAAAGTTCAGTGTGGATAAATGTAAGGTTATGCACATGGACAGGAGAAACAGATGTCACCAATATACACTAAATGGGGTACTGCTAGGGAAAAGTGAGATGGAAAAAGACCTGGGGGTACTAGTGGACTGTAGACTTAACTGGAGCAACCAATTCCAGTCAGCTGCTGCAAAAGCTAATAAAGTCTTGGGGTGTATTAAAAGGGGTATAGGGGCAAAGGATAAGAACATTATTCTTTCACTATAAAGCACTCGTCATGCCTCATATGGAATACTGTGTACAGTTCTGGACACCAGTGCTCAGAAGAGATGCTGCAGTGCTTGAGGGGGTTCAAAGAAAGGCAACTAAACAAAAAAATGTGATTGTTCCCAGCAAGAAAAACCACGTCATCTTGTAGATATGATACCTTTTAATGGCTAACAAAAATACATGATGTAATAGTGAGCTTCCGAACCAACGCAGGGTTCTTCTTCAGGTTTAAATGGAATAGATCTGAAGAGGCATGAATATTTATACACACTTATAACATACATACTTATGACAGGGCACAGATATGGATTTGATTGGTTTGCATTTAAAAGGAATTCTGCAACAGCAAACAAACTTTTTTTGTCTAGGCATTGATAGCGGAGTGAAAGTTTTATGGTCCCTAAATTACTGGGGGGGAGGGGGGAGGTCGTCAGGCTAGAAATGCTACAAGAGGTGCACAAACATTTTTAACTAAACACTGATAAGGGAGTGAAAGCTTATGGTCCCTGAATTACTGTTGATGGGGGTCTTATCTGTGCAATACATGTCTCATACTTCCCATTCACGCATAAATACTGGGGGATAATTCAACCCAGTATTCAGCATGTCAAAGGTTGTTATCAATTTATATTCCCAAATTCTTCTGTGGTTTTGTGACTTGAAACCACCCTTCAATATCAAAACTCTCATATCTCCTATGACATGTCCATGGTTAGAAAAGTGCTCAGGCAAAGGTAATTCTCTTTTTCTGTGTTTAATCGTGTGGCGATGAGATCTCATCCTTGCTTTCAGTCTTTGCTCTGTTTCTCTGACATAAAGACCCTCAACAGGACATTTACTGCTCATGATTAGGTACACAACATTGGGCGAGGAACATGTGAATGTTCCTGGGATCTTATAGTCCTGCTGTGTATTGGGGATCCATATCCTGTCCACAGTCAGTATATGTGAGCAGGTCTTACAGCTCCTTATATTACAGGGATAAGTTCATCTTTGTGTGTCAGAGGGTAATGCACTCCTGATTATAAAGTGCCTCAAGTTAGGAGGTTGCCTGTAAAACAGAAGGGGAGGGTCTTGGAATATGGTTTTCAGACAGTCATCCTTGTGTAGGGTATGGTAGAGTTTCTTTGTGGTTCTCCTTAGTACCTCTAGTTGCGGATTGTAGGTCACTACTAGAGGCACACGATTGTTTTTTTCCTTCTCCTTGTATTGGAGTAGTTGATTCCTGGGTATCCTGGTGGCTCTGGTGATTTGGTCATCAATTGAGGTGGGATGGTAGCCCTGATTTATAAATGTCCTTTTAAGATGGTACAAATGTTCCTCTCTGTCTGTTGGGTTGGGGCAGATCCGGGTATACCTGATGGCCTGGCTGTAGACAATAGACTTTTTGATGTGTTTAGGATGGAAACTGTCCCATCTGAGGTATGTAGGCCGATCAATCGGTTTTCGGTATAGGGATGTCTGCATTGAGTTGTTTAAAATCTTTATGATGGTGTCCAAAAATCCAAAAATCCTCGTGTGGGATGTTGGAATACAAGGATTCCACATCCATAGTGGCAGGATGGCACCATTGGGAAGGGGACCTATGGTTGACAGTTTTTTTTTTAAACCAAATTTTTATTAAGGTTTTACATTAATTAAAACATTCAGTTTTCCATAGACCAGTCACAAAGATAATTGTTAGCATAAGAAAACAGCAGAGGTACCGGATTGCAATGAGAAGAGTCTGTGTCTGCCACTACACGGTCTCTGGCATATGAATATGCTGTAACAGTAACATTAATGATAACTCATATTACTATAATATAATATAATATATATCTTTTTTCTCATCACTGCGGATGGGGCTCCCATTACCTAAGGGAAGTTAGCGCCTTTTCCCGTATGGCATAAGCGCGCCATTGTAGCGCACATTCCTCGTGAGAGAAAAGATAAACAAGTTTAACCTCTGAACAATTCTTATGGGGTGGAGGTTGGGAAGGAGGGGGGGTGGGAAGGATAAGGTAAAAGGGGGACAGGGGAGGATAGAGTGATCCGACGAAATCTTAGTATGATCTAGGGGGTTGCCCCCCTCGGGAGCTGGTTAACTTTTTGCTTCTCTAGAGAGGTACTCACAGTCAGGACTCAATCTGCTGCTCTGATGGGTGCTAGATGCCGCGAAGCCGCGAAGTCACTCGCTCCTCCCTCCTGAGTGCGCCAGACACCGGTCCTCAACTCCAGGCAGTCTACACTCCAGTCATAGGCCGGCATATATTGGAGTACTAGTCCCTTGGTATCTCAAGAGTAATCGTTCATGTGTTATATGTCCCCACAGATTTTTCATCTCTAGGTATCTATCTAATGTGTATGAGGCCTTAGTCACACGGGCGTTTTTAGCCGCGATTTGTGCATGCGCATGCGTCCGGCGATTTTTTAAAACCATTGCTTTGCAATGGTATCGGACACATGAGTGCTTTTTGTGCGCTCGTCCGATAAATTATAGAACAAAAAATCGCAGATCGCACCTATCTGCGATCTGCGATTCCTGTTCTCTTCTCTATATGCGCTCAATGGGGCCGGCGGCAGCAGCGCCGACCCCATTGAGAACATATAGAAGACAAATCATTCTTCTCTGCCACAGCTGTAACAGCTGTGGCAGAGAAGAACGATGTTTGCCCATTGAATTCAATGGAGCGGCAATACAGCCGCTCCATTGAAAGCAATGGGCTGCCGGCGTGCGCGGGGTGAATTGTCGGGAAGGGGTTAAATATATAAGCCCTTCCCGGCAATTCATCCTAAAATGTGTTAAAATAAAAAATATATAATTGTATACTCACCTTTCCGCTGCAGCCGGAGTCCAGCCGCGGCCGCTGTCAATTCTCCTGAACTGCTTCTTGGCATTATTTAGCCAGCGGGGCTTTAAAATCCCCGCCTGCTGAATGATCTGCCTCTGATTGGTCACAGCCCTGACCAATTAGAGGCTGAAAACACTCACACACCCATTCATGAATTCATGAATGGGTGAGTGACTGCTGCCTCTCAGCGCTAAGCCAATCAGGGGCAGGTCTGACTCACATCCATTCATGAATTCATGAATTGGTGTGAGTGAGGCATGCCTCTGATTGGCTCAGCGCTGAGCCAATCAGGGGGCAGGTCTGACTCACACCCCCTTCACACCCACTGCAGGAAGGCCGCACGGAGCTCCGGCTGCCGCCAGAAGGTGAGTATACAATTTTTTTTTATTTTTACACATTTTAGGATGAATTGCAGGTAAGGGCTTATATATTTAAGCCCTTACCGACAATTCATCCCGGGCTCGCCCGCAGCGCATTGCTTTCAATGGAGACGGCTGTATTGCCGTCTCCATTGAATGCAATGCGCTGGACAGCTCCGGCCCGTTTCTAATGAAACGCGGCTAGGAGCAGATTTTCGGGCGATTTGCGGGCAACTTGCGCACACCGGTCACGCGATTTGCGGATGTGCATCCGTCATGCGATCCGCAAATCGCGCGAAAAAACGCCCGTCTGACTAAGGCCTTAGTGCGCATAGGGGCATTGTTCTGATTTATTTGTCTTCAGGGGTGCCATGTCTTGATGAATCCCTCATGTGAGTCCGTGTTCCAGCTATGTAACTCCTCCATGTTATAGATTGCCTCGACTTTGGTTTTCCAAAGTGCCAAAGTGGGTGGTCCTTTCTGTAGCCAGAGAAAGGGTATCAGTGCTTTGGCTGCATCTAAGAGGAAGGCTAATAATTTGTCCCTAAGGGGGTGGAAGTTTGCTGAGGGTCTCCAGAGGAAGAGAGTCTCTGGTGTGATTCGAAAGTTAGGTTTAAGTAGGCATAAACCTCCTCAACTTATTTCCAAAATGTGGTGAGTGCATTACACTCCCACCAGATGTGATTGTAAGAGCCTGTTGCTGCGCCACATCTCCAACATTTGTCCTGTTCAGCTAGTTTATGTTTATATAGCCATTGTGGAGTCTATACCATCTGGCTATGACTTTATAGTGGCTTTCCTGGAGCAAAATACAAGGAGACAGGCCGAATGAGGTCTGTAGGATCAGTTTTATATCTGATGTAGTGAGGGTTATTTTGAGTTCTTTTTCCCACGATGTTAAGAACGCCAGTTTGTAGGGGGCTGTGGGGGGCGATGAACCTGTTGCGAATACTGGATATGGAGCTATTGTTTGGGTGGCTTTTAAAAGTCTTCTCAAAAGGGGTCTCCGGTCTCGTTGATTTAGAGGTTCTCTGGAATTCCCCAAATGTTTGTGTTATTTGAGCTTTTTGTAAGAAGGATAAAGGGAGTTGCGGAGCCAACGTTTCCAGAATATCCGCTGGTTTTCTGTGTATTTATGTTTGTAAGTCTCCTAAATTAAATGATGCAAATCTCTTCCATAGGTTTCTGGAGACGCTATCCGATGGCCGGTTTAGGTACCTATTGAGGGTGCTCAATGGGGCTATAGGGGAGGGATCTGGAGCCAAGGAGTGTCTGTACTTGTCCCAGGCCTCGCATGGGCCCCTTAGGAGTGGATTGAAATTTTTGGATCTAAATTTATTTTTGGTTGGGAACCAGAGTTCCTCCAGGAAGGAGTCTCCCACAACCCCTTTAGCCAGTGTACGTAGGATATCGTCGCCCACGGGGGACACTAGATCTAGCCAGTACCTAAGTTGAGCTGCCAGGAAAAAATCGTGGACGCACGGTAACCCGATTCCCCCCTCGTTCTTCCTTTTAATCATAAGGCTAAAAGCCAGATGAGGTCTCTTTTGTCTCCATGTATTTCCTGAGAAGGCAGAGCGTATAGCTTTGAAGAACGTCTGGGGTAGATGAATGAGCACCATTCTGAGTTTGTATAAGATTTGAGGGAGGACGTAGGACTTTAATATATTTTTCCTGCCTAGCCATGAGGCGCACGGGATGTTGTATTTCTGTAGTAGAAGTTTAATCTGCGTCAGTAGGGGAGCGAAGTTAGCGTTGTAAAGGTCGTCGATGTTCTTAGTAATCTTAATTCCCAAGTAGTCTATGGATGTATCGGACCATTCGAAGGGTGAGCTGGACTTAAGCTGGGCCCAGCGAGCTGGGGGGATTGATACATTGAAGATAGTGGATTTAGTGAAGTTTATCTTAAAGTTAGAGATGGAGCCAAAGGTATTTAGTAGGGTAATCAGGTTGGGAATTCCTGTTTCCGGTTCAGAAATTATGAACATAATGTCATCCGCAAAGGCTGCCGCACTCAGGCTAACCGAGTCCCCCTCCAGGCCCCTAATAGTAGAAGATAGCCTAACCCTTCTCAGTAAAGGTTCTAGAGTGAGAATGAAGAGAGACGGCGAGAGCAGACAGCCCTGGCGGGTGCCATTTCTGATGTCAAATGGGGGGGAAAGTAGATTATTTATCTTTAGTCTTGCGTATGGTTCCTTGTATAGGGAGAGGATTGCAGAGATAAAGGTGGGTGGGAAGTTGAAATGACTCAGAACTCTTTCCATATAAGTCCAGCTCACCCTATCGAAAGCCTTTTCGGCGTCAGTACCGACTAGTGCCAATTCTATATTGTGGGTCTGCGCATATCTAATGGCGTGGAGCAATCTGTAGCAGTTGTCCCTGCCCTCTCTATTTTTGACAAAACCCGATTGTTCTTTGTCTATCAGACGTGGAATGATGTCTTCTAGCCTTTTTGCCAGGAGTTTTGCCCAAAACTTAATATCTATATTAATAAGGGAGATGGGCCTGTAACTGACACAGAGCTCCGGGTTTTTATTTTCTTTATGGATGAGCGTTATGTGCGCCTCTTGCGCCTGTTTTGGGAGTTGTTTCCCTGACATGAGTGCGTTCATCACGTCTCTCAGTTTGGGGGCCAACGTGTCTTTAAATGTTTTATAGTACATTGCTGGGAGACTATCCGGGCCAGGACTCTTTCCGTTAGGGCTATTCTTAATTATATCTTCCACTTCCTTTAAGGAGATGGGTTGTAGTAAGTTTAATGCCTCTGTATCCTTCAGCTTGGGGAGGTTAGCGGAAGTGAGAAAGTGGTCAATCTGATCTTTGGTGTTATTCTGATCTGTGAGGTAATCTGGGCTTTTAAGGTTATAAAGATCAGCGTAAAACCTTTGAAAGGTCTCAGCTATTTCCTTTGATGAGGACTTGATTATGCCTAGATGATCTTTAATGGAGGAGATGTGGTTCCTAGATTTGGCTTTCTTAATTAAGGAAGTAAGTAGCTTGCTGCCTTTATTGCCATGTGCATAAAATTTGTATTTAAGATAAAGATGCTTTTTATTGTATCTAGATTCTAACAAGCGTTTAAGTTCCCGCCTGAGGTTCAACAGTTCCTCCATGTTATTTTTAATTAGAGACAGTTTGTTAAGTTGTTCTAATCGCGCAATTTGGGTTAAAAGATTATCTATTTTGAATTGGTGTTGCTTTTTGATTTTGGAACCCAGGGAGATGAACAGGCCTCTCATGCATGCCTTGTGAGTCTCCCACAAAACCGGGGAGTCTACATCACCCGTGTCATTAAGCAGGAAGAACTCTTCCAGCAGACCTGTGAGGCGGTCCCTCTCTAATTCTGAGTCCAATAAAGAAGCGTTTAATTTCCAAACCCATTCCCTATGTCCTTCTGCGGTAAGTCTAAGATCTATATGTATGGGTGAATGGTCTGAGATGGTAATTGCTTTTTTTTTTTGCTTTCACTAGCTTGGTCAGGATTTCTTGGGAGACGTAGATATGATCAAGTCTCTGGAACGAGTTATGTACTTGTGAGAAGTACGTAAAGTTTTTTTCTGAGGGGTTAATGGATCTCCACGCGTCCACAATCTTCATCTCCTGAAGTATTTTATGCAGCTTTTTGGTTTGTCTCTGGGAGATCCATGATCTGCCCTTTGACGAGTCTAGTAGGGGATTGAGGAACAGGTTAAAATCCCCTCCTAATACGATTGGGCCCTCAGCAAATTCTTTCAGTATTCTCAATTGTTCTAGCAGCCAGTCTACTTGGTTCGAGTTAGGGACGTACAGATTTGCTATTGTTATTTTTGCGTTATTAATGGAGCCTTTTATAAAAAGCGTTCTCCCTAGCTCGTCAGAGTACTTAGCTTTCAAGGAGAACACAATGGACTTGTGGATCAAGATTGACACCCCTTTAGAGGCGGAGACAGGATGTGTGTTATGATAGCACTGGGGGAAATTTTTCCCGGGGAGGTGACTGTGTTTATTGGCCTTAAAGTGTGTCTCCTGGAGGAGCAGGATCTTGGTGTTGTATTTTTTGACTAATTGTGATATGCTGTACCTTTTTTGAGGAGAGTTCATTCCCCGAACATTGAACAATGTGACTCTGAGCGGCTCCGTGGCACCCGGCTTCTCCATCGCTCCCTGGCAAGACTGAATGATGCTTTTTTTAGACACTAGGAGATAAAGATAACAAAGTCAAGAGTCAGAGTACAGATTAGACACACTATAATTCTCTAAGACAATGAGTAGGCTGTCAGATGTCGCAGTCCGGACCGTATTTCTGATACCTAAAGCTGTTTGTGTGTTGGGGGTTACTGTGGGAGGGAGGTTTAGGGAAGTAAGAGGGAGGAAAAGAAGGGGGATGGGTAGGTTGTACAATGGAAGAAAGGTTGTTAAGTTACGTTAACGAGTCAGCACCTTTAGTGCTGTATGGGATACGAGTGGGCTCTGTAAAATTACTAGAGCACAGACGTATACTCCGGGCGGAAAAGAAATTTTTCGACTATGAAATGAAAAAGTTTAGCTAAAGCCTAATCAGGGGAGCACAATAAGGCACTATTCTTGTTGGGAGACATAACAAGGGGGAATCAACCAGAAGGTCAAAACCGGCGGAATCTGGCTGCGTCGTCAGAACGCTGCAATTCGGGGAACATTTCCTCTCGAGTCCGGAAGGTGGTCTTCCCAGGCCTTGTCAGCAAAGTCTTGTTAAACTTAGGAATTCAACTGGTTCTTTAAACATAGCTGAGGGATTAGAGGAATCCCTGACTTTTTATCTTCAGGTGGTTCCGTCGGTGTTTTCCTCTCTTTGTTTCTTTTTTTGTTTACTGCCAGGGGATTTCACATGGGTGACTGTGTGCCAGCTGTCTTGCGAAGGTAGCGTAGGCAGGGTCGGGAGCCTCGGGAGCTCAAGGAGGGGGAGCCAGTTAGGGAGACTTATGGGTTCAAGCCCCAAGAAGTGCCAGCTTTCCTGTAAGTCCTCTGGGGATCTTATGTTGATCCTCCTCCCTTTGTAGGTGATCCCAATTCAGAAAGGAAACAGCCACGCATATTTGATGTTTTTGGCTTTTAGTTCCTCC
Organism: Eleutherodactylus coqui; assembly: GCF_035609145.1. Taxonomy (NCBI): domain Eukaryota; kingdom Metazoa; phylum Chordata; class Amphibia; order Anura; family Eleutherodactylidae; genus Eleutherodactylus; species Eleutherodactylus coqui. The sequence continues at coordinate 129,209,251 of NC_089845.1, read as the reverse complement.
AAAAAGGGGCGCAATAGCCTGTGCTTGGCTAAGGTAGAGGGGGAGAGGTCTTGGAAGATCTGGATCGCCGCGCCGTCATACTGCAAGTTTCTGGAGCTGCGTGCCGCATTCAAAATGGCCACTGCGTCCGGAAATGACAACACTTTGCACACTATGTCCCTGGAGGGGGGGGGGGGGGGTCAGATGGGGCCGGTTGGGGTCTGAGGGCCCTATGAACTCTCTCTATAATGATCTCTGCTGCTCTGTCCTCCCCCAACAAACTCACAAAAATCTCCATCACAACTTTCTGCAGGGCTTCAGATGCCCAGGACTCTGGAAGTCCTTTTATGCGGACATTATTGCGGCGACTCCTGTTCTCCAAGTCCTCTTGCATAAGGATCATCTTATTTAGCTGGGAGTGCTGCTCCTTCACCACTTCTGCCAGCTCCCCCGTATGTGTGGTGATGGTTGCCGTGGAGCTCTGAAGCTCCTCCACTCTCCTCCCCACGCTCCTTACCTCCTCCTTAATGGCTGTTAATTCAGCAAGCAGGGGACTCATAGTTGTGGATAAAAGATCCCTCATGAAACCTTTTGAAAGGGGTTCGTCCTCTTCTCCCTCCGAGGAGACTTCTCCTTTCCGCGCTGCTGTTAGAGCTGAAGCTGCCGCCGACACCATCTTGCCCACAGCATGTGGAGAGCGGGAGCTTCTATCTTTCAGCAATCTCTGAAGATCCGTTTGCCATCGGGCTGGATGAAGAGTCACAGCATGATCTCCTGCTTTCTCCCTGCCGAGTTTCCCCATTTTCGGGTAAGATTGCTGCTGATAGATGCCTTTCTTTGTGCTATGGAGATGGAGCGCAGGCTCTAAGCGTCCATCTCGCTCCGCGGTTAGGCTCCGCCCCTCCTATGGTTGACAGTTTGTTCAGTAGGTCCGTGGTGTCTTGCAAGTAGCTGGTTGTATTTCTCACCAGTGGTTTGAGGATGACTTCCACCCATTCTTGGATTCCTTCAGTGAGGGTTCTCACACCTGAGATAATCGTCCTCCCTGAGTTGCCAGCTTTGTGTAGTTTTGGAAGCATGTAGAATGTTCCAACCTTGGGGTTCTCCGGTATCAAGTCCAGAAGTTTTGTGGAGCCCACAGACAGACTTCTGACCCTTCTCAATTTCCTCACATATTTCTGAGTCGGGTCTTGATTCAGTTTGGTGTAGTATCTGGTGTCTGTCAGCTGTCTGTCTGCTTCTTTCTTGTAGTCCGATGTATTCATAAGGACTATAGCACCACCCTTATCTGCAGGCTAAATGGTGATTTCCTTGTTGCTCTTAAGTGCATAGATAGCCCTTCTTTCCTGCATATTGATAATAAATGTTTCAGTTCCATGCTTGTCCAGTATAGTGGATTGCACCGCATGCCTGAAGGAGTCTATGTATTTGTCCAAAGTGGGATTGCGGCCTGGAAGGGACGTCCAATCAGACTTCTTTTTGGCCCCAAGTTTCTCCTGTATTTGTGTGCTTGAAAGTCTTGTGTCCTCTTTATCATGAACGAATTCTTTCAGTCTTAGTCTTCTGAAATATTCTCACACGGGAAGTGTGAGACATTTATTGCACAGATAAGACCCCCATCAACAGTAATTCAGGGACCATAAACTTTCGCTCCCTTATCAGCGTTTAGTTAAAAATGTTTGTGCACCTCTTGTAGCATTTCTAGCCTGACGACCCCCCCCCCCCCCAACAGTAATTTAGGGACAATAAAACTTTCACTCCGCTATCAGTGCCTAGACAAAAAAGGTTTGTTTGCTGTTGCAGAATTCCTTTTAAATGCAAACCAATCACATCCATATCTGTGCCTTGTCATAAGTATGTATGTTATAAGTGTGTATAAGTATTCATTCCTCTTCAGATCTATTCCATTTAAGCCTGAAGAAGAACCCTGCATTGGTTCGGAAGCTCGCTGTAACATCATGTATTTTTGTTAGCCATTAAAAGGTATCATATCTACAAGATTACGTGGTTTCTCTTGCTGGGAGCAATCACATTTTGCTCTACTGGCTAACACGGTACCAAACCTTTGTTTTCATTAAAACTAATAAATGGAATGGAAGGACTAGAATATCCAGAGAGGCTATCAATATTAGGATTATTCGCCCTGGAAAAAAGACAGCTAAGGGGCTATCAAATAACATGTATAAATACATGAGGGGACAACACAAGGACCTCTCCCATGATTTGTTTATACCCAGGACTACTTCGGTAACAAGAGGACATCCGCTACATCTAGAAGAAAGCAGGTTTCATCACCAACACAGGAGGGGGTTCTTTACTGTAAGAGCAGTGAGACAGTGGAACTCTCTGCCTGTGGACATGGTGATGGCAAAATCTATAGAGGAGTATAAGAGGGGACTAGATGCCTTTCTATAGCGGAAGGATATTACAGGATAAAGACATTAGGGGATCAGTGGGTTTGTAGTTCTGGGTCTTACAGTCAGGTAGGAACTATCAAAGTTTATCCAGGGATTATTCTAAATGCCATTATGGAGTCGGTAAGGAATTTTCCCCCAAATGGGCTAATTGGCTTCTGCCTCTTGGGGTTTTTGCCTTCCTCTGGATCAACTAGAGAGTGGAAATAGGCTGAACCAGATGGACATTGTCTTCATGCAGCCTAACATACTATGTTACTGATAAACAGGATTTTACTAAATTGTAGGAATGTAGGATTGTGCTGAGGGATCTTTTTTCAGCCTATCAACTATTATATAGTCTGCCCTATCTTCCAGTAGGATAAAAAGCTAATTGGTGCTGCTGCTGTGGATGTTAAAATTACACCAGTCTATAGATAGAAGTACAAGTGTGACCTATCTTTATTAAGACATTAAACTTCAGGCCTTTTCTGTATTGCCTAATTTCCATATTTCCCCAAACTGTGCTATAACAATTTCACTCACTGTCATCACTTGCATATGAATATATTTGCAAAACACACCAAAAGTATCTCATGTTGTGTTCATGTTCAATTTGCATTTGATATCGTTGAGCTATTAATAGTATCATGTATTCTTGTAGCCAATCAAAGCCTTGGAGTTCTGTATGAGGAACATTTCTAAACCTGCTCCTGTACCTGATTGTGGGAGAGATGGCTATTCTTTGGGATACTTTCAATTCTCTCAGTTTTGTGACTTTGTTCATCTTATTTCCAGCAAACATCTTTATTATTGCTGTGAATATTCTAGATTTCTTCAAGAACAGAAGACTTCTATTAAGTGATCTGCTCATATTTGGCATTAGTACAGCAAACCTTCTGCATGGTTTTCTGAAAGCCTTTCTACAGTATTATTATCAGTCGATTAGTAAAGAGCATTATATGATAGGCGTACATGTTGCATTATACTTGAACATGAGCACCTTTTTGTTTTCTGCCCTCCTTAGTATACATTTCTGTCTGAAGATTGTCAATATTAACCACAGATTCTACATCTTTCTTCAGAGAAGCTTTCCTAAATTATTTCCTTGGATTATTATCACTTTTCTCCTAGGATGCTTCTTCCTGAATCTTTATTCGGCACTGGAAACAAATCAGGATTGTCTCTCAAACACAACATCAAAAGTTATACAAGTAAAGATGTCTGCAAGATGTTCTTGGTCATTATTTATCACAATGACAATAATCCCCTTGGGGACCTTCCTCTGCTCGGTATCAGCATTGACCATCCTCATCTCTCTGCTCAAACACATGAAAAGAATCCAAGAGAATACTGAGGGATCCGGATCTCCAAACATGGAGGCTCATATTTGTGCAATTAAAACTATCACTTCTTTACTGGCTGCAAATATTCTTTTATTCACCTCTATGTTCATAAGGGTTTTCAGTGGAGGCTTTTGGATTTTTCTGTCTGGCTTTCTAATTACTGTATGTCATATATTTTCTTCCTATTTTTTTATAAAAGGAACACAAAAACTGAATAAAACTCTGGAAAAGATGCTGAACCATTGCCCATGTTTTAAGGCTCAGAACCTGTAATGTAGTGATATATTTATTAAAGCGATGATCTGTTTTTTTGATAAAATTTTGTTCAGGGTCAGGAGGAGAAAGGGGATATATTACCAACAGTTGTTCTTCTCTGCTTCTTGAATCCATTGGTATAGTCCATTGGTAGTCTAACGCTACCAATGCATTATAGGAATTAGGTTGTCTGAAGATTGTGTTGGCCATCTTGGACAGCTAAAAATGGGTCTCGAAACTGATGGATCAAAGGAATCACAGGGAAAAGCAACTGCAGGTCATATATCCCTTTTTTCTTTGCTCCCATGATAGAATTTTGTCCCGAAAATAAAGAGTTGTTCTAAAGCTAGGACATGATCTCATAGTCATGTTTTCTGTCCGTGTTGAATCTAATTTTTTTCTTTGATAAATTGGAACAGATATATTACACACTGACAGTATGGCCATGAGTCATAATTAAACTGGAGTATGGAAAACCTATTTCCCTGATAGTTTAAAAATTAAATTTGCCATCAGTTTTTTTCCCTGAACATTCTTTTTCTAAAAGTTATTTTTTACTTGTGGAGATGCAGCTAGTAAGAAGCTATTATGTTAATGCTTCCTGGGGAAAAGTATGCAAAATAGCTATCTTTCAGAAGAGAGAATACTGTTTTTCTGGTTTCATTTTTAGGTGGTTACTCATACAGCCAAGCTAAAGATATGCATATGTACTGTACATTTTTCTCTTTAGTACAAAGTAAGGTTCATATATATTGTATGGAACATTAGGGCATATAGGTCCAATCTCTGAGGAGTACTGCATGATGGGACACCGATGCAGTTTGAGTTTGTAGTCCTAATGGGCAACATGTGACATGGATACTGCACTTTATGAGGAGCGTTCATTTGAGTTTTCCACTAAAGCACTTCCTGTGGACTAGGAGCAACGAAACTTGGCACAGTTATTAGTCCTTCTCTACATAGGTGCTACCTAGGGACACACACTTCTCTCATCTCTTTAGGCAACTATAAACACCTTGCTTGTAAAAGTCAACAGTTTGCTCCAAAGGTGTGCTTCCATTTGGGCAACATGGGAGTTGTGAACCGGGGCATTTACCTGCAGAAGGTGGACATCTTTGATGAGCTTGCCACATCTCTTAGTTTTGATGGCCTCCCGTAATTTTCACAGCATGTTGAAATAGCATGTTGAAATAGAAAACCAACAGCACAAAATGGGAAATACCCTCTCAAGGGGAGGCTTTGAGGCTGCACAGTCACAAGCTGAAGATGGACTCCTATCTTCCTTGATGAAACGCTGTATCCAAATGTAGTGACAGCAGCACAAGTCCAGGTGCATTAAAATAATTTTCTTTATTCCAGCAGTAAAATATGCAACGTTTCGGCCATTGCAATGGCCTTTCTCAAGCATACATTCTTACCAAATAACCCCCCTTTTATACTAAAAGCACAGGTCCTGCTTAGACAGGTCATTGGTCACAACATAACCCCTCCTACTCACATCTGTGTGGGTAATTCATAATTAGTATAACAATACCTTCCTCCGTCTCCACTCCATGCGTGAGATGGGCGTGACTACTCCGCGCAGACTCAGTGGAGTTATTAGATGCCAAGATGGAGGATGTATACCGGGAGGTGACCGCATGGAGTGGAGACGGAGGAAGGTATTGTTATACTAATTATGAATTACCCACACCAATGTGAGTAGGAGGGGTTATGTTGTGACCAATGACCTGTCTAAGCAGGACCTGTGCTTTTAGTATATAAGGGGGGTTATTTGGTAAGAATGTATGCTTGATAAAGGCCATTGCAATGGCCGAAATGTTGCATATTTTACTGCTGGAATAAAGAAAATTATTTTAATGCACCTTGACTTGTGCTGCTGTCACTACATTTGGATACTGTAATTTTCACAGCAGTGAAGCATAGTATGCCCTAGTAATCATGGTACCCTTTGTTAGGAAATCCATCAAGACTACTGATCCCAAAAGACTGTGAGCATGATCTTGCTTGCCTAGGGATAGGCACATGCCTTCTTTGGTGTGTTCATCGATAGCTGAGTGGAGTCGTCCTGGAATTTGAGCAGTTTCCACTGAAGCCCAGCCACATTTGAATTGACATTGCAAGTTCTTGACTACATCATATGATGGGGAATCCACCCCATAAACTTCTTTCATCTCATCGAACGTCTCCCTTGGTGTGTGGCCTTTCAAGTAAAGGCAATTGTTGACTGCTTTGTATTGCACTGGGGCCATTATCAAACCTCACACCACTTCAGCACCTGTAAAAGAAATTACACATATGCAGTTTCAGCATCCTGCGATAAATAGAGTTGGTTCGGAGGAAATCTTTAATAAACGCCCCTCATATGATACTCTGGGCCATACATGTTAGTAGTTTAAACTCTCAGTATCCACCAAACTTTGCATGATTTTAATTATGCGCAGGTATTGTAAGAAATATTATGGTGTAAGATCCTATTTGTATGGGTTATGTACTTGGATATCCAAAGTGAACTCATGTGGGCACTTTTTACATGAATCTCCTGAGGAATATAGAGACACTAATTTAGACTTTATCCTCTTACTAATGCAGCATAGTTTGGTACTTAATTATGCACAGATTTTTATCCCTTCATGGTGTATAAAGGCCATGATTCCCCAAGGTGGCAATAACCCTTTAAGAAGTAGAGTGGTCCATCTGTACAGATTACCAGTCAGCTAAATCAAAATCATGTGTAAGTTCTTGGTATCCAACGTGTATATATACGTCCTCCACTTTAGTGGCACATCTCATTGTATAGTGTTCTGTTAGTAAAAAGACTGGGCACTTTGTCAGCTCTACCCTAATGAAGTGATATGGAGTTCTAATGATCAGTACTAACCAAGGAAAAGTAGAAAATGAACAAAATTTGAATTTTAAACTATTTCTACACATCCCTCTCCATACAAGGAGTAAAATGAAAAGATACTGGCCCTGTCCTGGTACAATTAGAAAGCACAATCTCTGTCACAAATAACTAAAAGTAATGAAAACTAAAAGATACGTAGGCATCAAAAAATTACACCTTGCTGTGATTTTACTTTCGCTTTCGGCTGCAGCTCTCTGAGGCTGACAGCGGGGTTTAGCAGAATTCATCATTGATGAGGTGCACTAAACGCAAGAAATAGAACAGACTCCGCTCGAAAATTGTGACGCTGGAAAGTGCCATGATCAAGCACATGATTGAAAGGCTCCCGTTGAAATCAATGGGAGCGTTATACTGCTTTTACCGCGGCGTTCAAAACTGCGGTAAACATGGAAAAAAGCGCCTGTGCGAGAGTAGACTTCAAATGTAGTGTTTTGAAAATATGAAATTTGATGCAGATATTTAGGCATTAAAGAACTTGGTCTTAAAGGGGTTAATTTTTATTTGTCTGTAATGTACTGTATAAAAGATAAACATGTATCACACTGTAAAAAAAGGTAGAAAAAAAGGTAACAAAGTAAAAAAATAATGTGGTGCAGTTTGTTCTCACTTTATAATACTTTATGATATTTGGGTATTTCTTTAGTAGGATTTGGTTTTATTTCTCTATTTCTCAACATTTTAGTTCCTTTGCCTCTGCAATATTACTTACTTATTACAGTATATACTTATTTTTATTGTGCAATTGTAAGTTTTGTAAGATTTTTATATATTGTATACTAGCCATGACTTATGTTGTAACAATCAGACAACTACTATTTGTTACTATTATATTTAGCATTGTGGTATTGTTTATGGTTGATAGATCATGTACTATATACTATATATAAATTGTAAAAATAAAGCTTGGTGTATAGTAAATGTGTGATTTTGTTTTTATTGCAACAAATAGAAATATATACTTAATCGAATATTCTCATCATAGACCTTTATAGTATATACAAAAGATTTGCCATAAAAGTCAGATAGATGCAGGTCCAAACTCTGGGACTCACACTGATCTCCTGCTCTGGCACCTACAGCCCCAGCCCTGCTGTATGAGGTGACTAAAGCTCATTTACATGCCACGATTATCGCTCAAAATTCTCTCAAGTGATTGCTTTTGAGCGATAATCGTTGTGTGTAAATCCTACCATCCTTCACTATTCGGCTGAATGATGATTTTTAGGTGAGCATAAAATCAATTGCGTTCTCAGTGTTCTCCACGGGATGTCAGGGATTACATTATATTCAGCTGACAGCCATGTGTGAGAGCAATGGAGCTGATTGCAGAGCTCAGACCACCTGCCACCTGGAGCAAACAGCTCCTGGAGGCTCATTTATATGCAAATGAACCTGATAAAGTGCTAATGGGCATGAGTGCCCATTAGCACTTTATGCAAAATGATCACTGAAAATGTCAATTTTTCAATCATTTGAAAAATTGTCTTTGCATGTAAATGAGCCTTAAGGGGTGGTCATAATTACAAAAACTGTGCTATTTCCTTAAAGGGATTCTTTGAGTTAAGAAAACCACTGTCAATGGGTCTTCTATGTACTAAAATCATCTTGTTTGGCCACGCAATAATATTATATTGATGTTCCCGAAATAAAATCAGGTTAGTCTGAAACAATGGCAAAAATGTTGAGAAAATTGAATTTCCCATATTGCCTGCTACAGAGGTTAGCATGTAGCCAATTAGCAGCCAGGGTACCTCTCTGATTTCACCAAATGTGGACTCGGACGTTTCATTGGATGCCTGCGGCCATGTTGTAGGATCCAAAAACACCAAAGTAGATTCTTCAGGAATTATAGCTTCTTTAATTTATATCGATAAATATGTGTCCAGTGGAATCATTACCTAAGACTGGACTTCGAACCAAAGGCAACAGACTCTCTTATACAATCCAGAAACAGATATTTTTTCGTTATTTAAAAACAAACTGATTGGTAATAATAATCTTTATTTGTATAGTGCTAACTTATTCCACAGCGCTTACATTTCACTACAGTGCAAAAGTGCAGTAACTCTTTAACCCTGTCTCATCTCCTGCCATAAAATAGGCATACAACACCCACCTTCTTACTTGCATTAACTCTTTCATATCCAAATCCCAGCTACCACATTACCCCCACCCTTTGATACTTAATATATCTATAGAGCATAATCATTTTGGTCTAGGGGTCTATGCTTAGAATCACCCCCAAACAAATCATTAGGATTCTATCCATTCCAGGTCTTGTGCTGGATTATGTTTTTCTCCAGCAGGCTTCTGGGTATTCTGTAGCTTCCTAATTGTGTAATACAGTATGCGCACACTGCCCAAGTAAGACGCAAGGTATCAGTCTCAGGTCTAATATGGTTCTGAGCATACAACGCCCAAAAGCCTCAATTTATTGAAACACATAATACCTGCCCTTTATGGGCGTTTAACAGATTACATCAGTAACATATACATATTCTTATTCGCTGGGTCATATAGAATTCCCCGCCCCCCTTCCCACACCTCTCTCAAGTCCAGTGTATATAGCAGCCTTTGTCCTCTCAACATGCGGTCGAGTTGAAGGAATTCCTTTGCTTGAGAAGTTTCAGTGTGGGGGAAAAAAGGGCTGGGGAAACACCCAATAATGAATACAAGTATACATATAGTATTGTGACTTTATCTCTTAGAGGCTACTGTGGAACTTTGTATTAGGCTAACATTATACCACACATCTTTCACCATGCCATTGTCCAGCAATTACCATGATGAGATTGTGTGGCCATTAACCTCCACAGAGTTAAAGTCACTACAGTAGTGTAATACATTTGGTTTACACAAATCAATAGACATTTTATGCTAACTAATTATCATGTCTACTACAGTCTGAACTGGGACATGTGCTACCTTTTGAATCCTATCTGCAATTTCTTCAATAACTTTTCCTTCATCATCAATCTGAAAACAGCAATTTGCAATATTAAATTTACCACATACACATCTCCTTTAGATGCTAATAGATAATCTACACCCAAGCGATTCTGATATATTTCAGAACGTATATGATTATTTTGTTTTGCAAGTATCCTTAAAGCTTTTACCCTTCCCGGGTCAAAACTCCAGACTTGCGGATCTCTGTGTTAGGCTATCACTGCAATTTTCTTCTTGTTCTATACCTGGCACTTTCCTGGCTGCCACCTCTCAGTCTTGCATCTCTTTCTCATTCCTCAACTGCTGTTGGTTTTTCAGTTGCTTCTCTACAGGTCCTTATGTGGAGTGTACTGACTGTGTTTTGCTACTCTCTTCAAACTCTTTTACATGGTTTTCTTCACCTGTAACTTTTTTCTTTTACTATCTGTCTGAACTGGGCGCTAGACCCTCTCTACTCTCTGAACCTTCCTTTCAGCAACAAGACTATTTGACACCCAGTGTTTAATTTTTGTGCTTAACGTCTTGGCAAACCTCTGAAACACAGACTTTTCCTCTGACTCCACTTTCAGGGTGTATGTCAAGGTTAGTGCTTTGGTCTCTTTTTATGAGCCCTTCCCTCAGCACACTCATGTTCAATGGCAAATCTCACAGACCTGATTTTCTTTTCAATAAACCCTGTTTACACACCTTTTGTTTCTTCTCTAGTATGGACACAATCTGACGTTGGTGACCAAGCTCCACAGTAATATCTTCTAATTCCTGCTGAAGACTCAGTTTAAACTTCTCAAGTTTATCATAAGCAGCTGCTTTTTCTTCATACCATCAATTTATAGTTTCTAATTCTCTTAAAATTTTTCCCTTCTGCTCTTCAACAGAATCCAAACATGCAGTATTCTTCTCCATTTTATTTTTCTATATCTGACATCTGAGCCTAAAGTGTTGAAATCTGCTTTGACAGGTTTTTCTTTGTTCCTACATCTTTCTCTAACTGCTTGAGGAACACATTTCTCTCATCTTCCATTCTCTCCAGGTGTGCAGTAAGGCCAAGCCTCTGTCACGTCTCTTCTCGCACCAGCTTTTGAGACTCTTTACTCTGAGCTTCCAATTCTACCTACAGTTTGTTAACCTTCTCAGACAGCTCTCCCTATACTCTGTCACCTTCGGTGATTTTTATTTGTAAGTCTTGAAGCTGCGTCTCTACCATGTTTCTCTTGAATTCAGAGTCAAAGTTATCTTCCAATAAGACCTTTAGTTCATGGGTCAGTCCAGTAGACTCACTTTTCAAAGCCCGTTTGGCCTTTTCCAAGGTTTCTTTCACCTTATCAGTTTCCTCTAGCTGTTCAATGAGCTCCTGGATTTGGGTTTCATATACTTCAGCTTCCTCATCCAAGCTTCTCTGTAGCTGGGTCACCACTTGCTCATGAAGTACTTCCTGGGCTTCCTTGAAATCTAGTATATCTTTCAAGACTGTCTTCAACCATGCAACTTCATTGAGGGCAGCCACTGCATCATTCAGGATCCTTCCTGTTTCTTTTCCTGCCTTTTATTATTAACTGTATTCCCCATAGATATTTGGTTGCTATTAGCAACTATCGTAGCTTCACAAGACTCTACACTGGCAATACCTCCCATTCTTTGTACAATATGCAGTCTTTCCATTATTTTTATACTCTCCCAGTAGGGGCATACTTTAGCTAATTTCCCCCTGTGCTGTGGGTGAGCTTTCTATAACTACCTGTTCACATTCTGCTATATCCTCCACCATTTCCAAAAAACATATTTTCAGAAGTGATGGATTTAGGAACCTCTTTCTGGATTTCTTCATACAAAGAATGAAACTCATTATGGGAGTTACTTTTACAACTAACAATAATGACCTTAAAATATATTGCGGTCATGAGATCTATTCTCGTGCCCTCGATAAGTAACCCCATCTTTAACCCCCCTGTTCCCATTCAGGTACGAAGGAATTAAAGATTATGAAATTAACAGGGTTACAATTCCTTTGGGTATAATCTGAGTGGGCCGCTAGTGCTTCAACTTTAGTTTTTGCATCATGTTTTTCCAGAGTCATTCCCTGACATCTACAGGAAACACTAACTGTCACCTAACTATGCCACCACCCTGTCCCTATATCCTGCATTATTCTTTCCTAAAGTTAGGTGAAACCCAGAACAAGGAAAATACATCACAACGCTTTAAATTCTCCCTATGTTTAATTTGAATAACTGTTCTGAGAAGTGTGTCTTGTTGTTTGTTGTGGAATAGTTTCCTGTCCGTCCATATGTACATACTTGCATATTATCCTCCAAATCTATATAATGATATTAGGTGGGCCCTATTATTTGACACAGTGCACCCTGGGCATCTTTAAGGTAATCTAGCACTATTGTGTATTGGTTAGTAACAACAATCAATCAATCAAGCTTGAATTGTATTAGTTGATTAACCAGTCCCAATACTGTGACAATTTTATAATCTAGACAGTCTCCAGCTTTCACTAACTAATCCTCCATTAATAGTATGAGTAGGCAAATAAACCATTCTGTTAGCCATGCCCATAGACACTACCTGAGGCTTACCATTTGGCCTTGGCAAATTATCTGCAGCTCTTTTAAAGAGTGTGTGTTTAGGACTTACTGTTTATGGCAGACTATCACACGGTAACACAAAAGTGGCATCGCTACTACCATGTCATCTAGGACTCCAGACAACTCGTTATCCAAAGAGCAGGACATCTTACACTCTGTCCCAATTTTCTACCATGTTATGTTGTCCCACAAATTGATAATATGCCTTGAGTGAGTGTCCCTTGTACATACATCATACTCAGTCTCTTTCACCTATCTTTCTTTGCATTCTACCAGACATAGTAATAGAAGACAATCCTTATTCTTACACCACATGTAGACCATTCAGCCTCTGGAATGTCTAGAGTAGGGTTGAAGATCTACCTCTTTCACCTGTGCAGTTCCTCAAGCTTCAGCCGTGTGTTGGGTGACCAGCTTCCAGATGTGTGGTCTCAGCACTGTGGTCACCTTGCTGTCTGTGGTCCCCTGCCGTTGCCTGGTTTGCAGGGTCTAGGGTCTCTTGGCTAACTCGGTTTGCTCTTGGGACTAAAGTAAATCTTATTATTAGGCATGGTTTTGAGTAGAGAGACTACTAAAATGTTGTGTACCTCTATTATTTTCTATGGCTTCTGGTACACTATATGTACAAATTACTTCATTCAACAATTTCTTTAGCCATAGTCTTAGCATTGGCTGATGTGAGAAGAAGAATATGCAAATCAACATAAACTCCAAAACACCTACCTTCAGCAGCTGTATGTAGTCGATCTGCAGTTATTGAAACAGATGGTCTTGCCTTGTATCAACGCAAGGAGGTATTTTGACCAATTGGCTTGGCTTCCCTCAGTGTATAACCCGGGGGCAAGCCAAGCAGAAGACATTAAACCGCAAATTATCTCTTTGGATCGATGGGTTTTTGCATGGCTCAGGTGTGACATCATGGAGTAGAGCATGTAGGGGAGACACAGGAATTTCCTCCAGATCCTGTTAGTGTTTTGATCGCTCCTCTCTTTTGCCCCTCTTCCTTTTCTCTCTTTGAGGCTTGTTTCTGCAAATTAAGCAATGGAGAGATCCACACTCACTTTGGGTGCAACCAGGTTAACCTCAGTCAAGTGGAGTTGGGCTGCTGCGTCTGCTCTCTGGTTCTTTAGAGCCTCAGGAGTTACTTCCGTGTCGTGAGTGTGGACCTTGATGACAACTACTTTTTTGGGAAGAGCTAAAGCCTTGTACAACAAAGACACTACTGCTGTATTGGTTTATCCAACGATCCAACAAAATTCCTTCTACGCCACAAAGGTGCAAAATTGAATGCAATCGTACCTTAAGTTGGTGCAGGCACTAACAATCTTACCTTTAGCCAGTCCGTACAATTTAGCGAGCGCCATCAATTCCAGCCTCATGAGCAAAGTTTTTTCTACAATTACCTCATTGTTGCATAACCTATTTTCCTTGCCTGAAGCTATCTTTGAATAACTAAAAATCTTCATTAACAATGGGAGTTTAAACAACATTTTCAAGACCGCTAGTTTCACTTCCATTAATTTCAGATATTCATGCCCCTGATTTTCATGGTCTGCCCCTATTGCCCCACCACCCTTTCCAAATTCAATGGAAGTATTGAAGCTGTGTTTTGAACTATTATGATTGTATTTAGAGGGTGCTAGCAGGGTGGTTTCATATTTAGTGAGTCTGGCAGCTGAAGGATTTTCAAATTATGCTCAATGCAGAATTTTCATGACTGCATGAGAGACTATGACAGTAAGAGTCCATAACGCCACTGGTACCTGCGCAAAAAATTGTTGCAAATAGGATGAAGAATATGCAACCATAAGAACTGCATAAATATATTAAGGGCCTAATACGATTTAGGTATATGCAATTACTGCTTGTATTGCTATAAGCATGTCTGCCCCTAATATATAGACTGGGCAGGTCTCTGACATTAAAAATCTACCCCTATCTTAAATGTGACACACTTTAAGTAAAGCCTTGTTACTAATTTAATTAGGTTTATAATGTACCTGTAAGGTTCGTCAAGTACATATTTATTTTAGCATCATACTTCAACAGTATTTAAGAGCCCAATATTTAAGAGCTCCTTCCCTTTCTTTACATCATTTAGTTCCACCCCTTGGAGTTTGGCTTTCTGTTTAACCAGAACTTTCACACTTCAACTCAAGCGAGCCCACAATACCCATCTCATTATATATGTAACACATACATGGCCCCTTCACACTCACACACACAAATTCACAAAAATAACAGATTCACATTGTACTAACAAGTATTACATCCTAATCGTCTTGCACAGCAAAAAACACACATATTCAATTCCAATTTTTTTTATTTACAGATGTTTTAATTACTGCAAATAAATATTCCATTTCTTTGTAATCTTCATCAAACACTTTCTGAGACACTTTAATTCACTTTATTTTCTCAAACAAGCGTATTTTTCCTTCTGATTCATTGTGCACCATTATCTTCTGAGTATGCTTTTTCTTTTAAAATTTTATGCATACATCGTACAGTAAAAACAATCACAGTAAATGGCCGTTACTTACTGGGTGAGGAGTGCATATAGATGCATCCTCTCTCTATGCAGGTAGCTGACTACCAAATGGAGGAGCCAATAACACCTGTGCAGGACACCGATGAGACAACCACTCACACTGCCTCTTGATAATGAGGGGGGTGGATGCTTGGCGTATACTCCCACACATAGTGGATACAGGGGGTCAGACCATTCTGATATATGTAGTTCACCATGCAGACCAGCAACCTATTAATGACGCCATGATAATTCAGCGGGTTGCCCTGCATTTCAAACAGTAAACCACATTGATACTGCCACCCTGGCTCCTCCATTTGGTAGTCAGCTACCTGCATGGTGAGAGGATGCATCTATATGCACTCCTCACCCAGTAAGTAACGGCCATTTTCTGTGATTGTTTTTAATTTTTTGTTTCCCCTTCTGTGACGCATACATCGTACAGTACATTTAGACTGATTAACACCCATACTTCCCCCCTTAGTTATGACTCGTATGGAGACAAAGAGTAGGTTGCGGTTATAGAAATAACGTAAGAGAATTTGCAGTAACAAGGGGTACCAGAGATAATACTTATACAACAGTCAGACACAATGTAAGGACAAAATGCCTTTGTTAACAACCCAAAAACAATGAGAACACACCTGACAAAGTATGGGGAGACAAACAAGAAGGGCCCAAGAAGCAAATTGCTTCTTGGGCCCAAATAGATTTTCTATTTCCAGACAATCACGCTTGAAACCTATGAGATATCAGGTGAAATCTCCCCCTTCAGAACCTCAAAATACCAGAATAGCCCCCAGGAATGTTGTCGAATCCAAAGACACCACGGAAGATTCTTCAGGAATTATAGCTTCTTTAATATGTCTTGACATATATGTTCCCAGTGTAATCATTTCCTAAGATTGGTTTCTGGACCAAAGGCAGCATACTCTCTTAGACAATCCACTCAAAGACATTCCTTCATTATCTATAAGCAAATTGATTGGTTACATTTCACTACAGTAACTGTTTCACGCACTGTAACTGTTTCACTTTGCAATTGCTGTCTCATCTCCTGACCTAAAATAGGCATACAGCACCCACTATCTTACTTGCATTAACTCTCATATCCAAATCCCAGCCACCACAGCCATATTAGAGTTGAGGACAGGACAGGGAAGATGCATCATGTTTATATGCCTATATAACATGTGGTCTGTTGTTAATAGGGGCAGCTATTCAACAGAGGATATATTACCGCTGGGTATAAAATCATGCATACTGGCAGATAACTAAAATAGGGTTCAATTGGTGGAAGGAGAGAAAGTTGCTGCATCAGGTTTATACGCTTATACAAAAATATGTCTATGCATTGGGAGTGAGCATTTTTCTGCTGCTTTAAAAGTATATGGCAACAAAGTAGAAATACAAAATATGCTTTGACATAGGGAATATTGCACTCCTTTGTTAGTGGCATCAGAAATTGCTCAAACTCACAGTCCAGCCACTAAAAATTATTTTCAGACATTATGCAGCTAGCCATGGGTTTTTGGAATTCAATAATGCTGGTCCAAATAGGGACAGTTCACAAAGATACAAGCTATACTCTGTGGCCTTCTGTTCTCACATATCGTGCCTCTCAGGAAATGTAGCTTATTTTGTTGGTGATGCTTTTTTTTGCTAATATAAAACAAATAGAATTCGACAAAGGAAAAAAGCAAGTCAGACATTATTCAAAGTACAGATAGTCCCCGACTTGCGAACATTTGAGTTACGAATTTCACAAGATACAAACTATCTGTCCTGCACAGTATGATGTAATGCTATGGCATTACATCATACTGTGCAGGGACCGGACAGGCTTCTATCAAGCCTGTCTGGTCAGATCGCGGTTGCTAGGCAGCCGGGGACCTCCTGAAAGGCCCTAGGGCTGTCTATGCAGAGTGCCTATCAAGCCGTGTGCTTGATGGGCACTCTACATAGGTAGCCCTGGGGTCTTTCAGGAGGTCCCCGGCTGCCTAGCAACCACACAGCATCCCGCGATCTCATCGTGGGACGCTGTACGGGCCCCTGTATGGGCCCCCTGAACGTCGGGTGCAGGCTGTTTCTCTGACAGCGGTATTTAGAGTGTTAACAGTTCTGACGAGCGGCGCGGCTCGTCGGAACTGCTGCCGCCGGGTGCCCGCTGTAAGAACAGCCTGCACCCGACGTTGTATGGAGCAGGATCCACCCACGATCCTGCTCCATACAAGCATTTGTTCGACTTGCGAACAAATCGGCTTGCGAATAGGCTCCTGGAACGGAACCTGTTCGCAAGTCGGGGACCATCTGTAGTCAGTCCGGCCATTGCAAATTATTTGCAGGTCTCACAGAAATCGCAGTGGTTTTCTGCAAACTACAAAGTTAACTGATACCTTTAATAAACTACACTAAAGAGTGAACCCCCAAAAATGTACATAAAAAATAAATAAATTAAAAATGAAACATGAAGAAAGCAAGTGGTTGGGGCCATGTCAGGGGTGGAGATGGTAAAGGATGAATCAAGTTGGCACTTTAAGCAATAGATTGAGTTTGACTCCATAAATTACTTATAAGAAGGGGCAGAAGTCTTAAAGATCCATTGGTTCATAGTCATTTGAGTCCAACCAATTCACAGATGTGGTTAAATATAGATTGGCCCCTGGTACCTCCAAGTGATCTAGTTGCAAAGCCTGTTTGTATATTCACAAAGCAATATGTTTACAAGTGCCAGTACTGGTGTGACTTTAAAAAGTCATGACTTTATCAACAGTAAGACTCAGTATGCGTTTTACATGATCTCGTGCAACTGTCCTAAAAATTATGTTTGCAAAACCATACAACAGTTTTGACTTTTTCTTAACTAGAACTAGGGGAGCAGCCTGTGAACTATGGCTATCTTGGATTACACTAGCGTCTTTCATGTCCTGAATCACCCCTTTCACAGTCTGATATGTAGAAGAGGTTAGAGGTTGAAACCTCTCCTTAATTGGAGAGGTGAAATCCTGTTCATGACGGCAAATGCCTGCAACCTGAAACAAGTGGGAAGAAGCCTACACACTTAGACCAGTTTTCTAAGGGATGGCTTGAGAGCTGTGTCACGGTGGCAATGAGTGTAGTTCTCTCTATAGAATCTTGCATACACGTGAAGTGTAACAACTGTGGATGTGGAACCACTGTGTCAATCTACCAGGTAGGTGATGACCCAATCCAGCATGGCTGACAGCTGACCCCAGTATTAGAGGAAAGATACCAGATGTACAAACCCTGTATACAGATGATAACAGGCGAAAGTATCATGCCCTGAGCTAACAAGGAGGGGGAAGCTCCTGCCTATAAGCAGGGCTGGCGTCCTGATAAGAATGACCCTGCGGTCTTCCTCTAGGCGCTGACTAACCCTAACGGGAGAGAACACATATGACAAAAGACGAAGCAATACTGGGGAGTACAGAAACAGAGGAGAAACAAGCTGACAAGCATAAACAGAAAAGCAGACTCACATGGATAATAAACAGCAGGATACATGAACTGAGGAACAATAATACTCAGAACACAAGCAGATAGTAAGATAACTGCCAGTGCAGCAGCTAAACAGGGAATTATAGAAACAAATCTCACAACAACACTGCAGCACTGTCTGAAAGGCCCAGGGCATCTATATAGGGTGGTGATTAGAAAAGGTGCATCAGCTGAGCAGGAGGCCCAGAAGCAATTAACCATAAGAGTGCTGGAAGAGAATAAGTATAAACTCAGGGAACAGGGAGAGGAGGAAGACGCCCATGCCTGCCAGACACAGAAGCAGAGGATTGTGTCTAAACAGTGCACCTAAAATGAAGGAAGACAACAGGATTTGGTCGTATAATGGTACTTGATAGTTGTGACATTAGCTTAAGGCCCTGTTTGCTGCATACTCACTGTTCTGCCAGGTCCTCAAACTATTGCTCTAAACTAAAATGACTGTGCTAAATTTACCACTTAATCCGCTACTCTGGCCACACTTTTTATTAAACTGCACCCTTCACCATTACCTTTGCTAAGCGAGAAATAGGACAGTTTCTCTTGACTTGGAATTAAGTACTTTACTGTAATGGCTTACTTCAGATCATTACATTTGTCTTTTGGGATCCTTAACGTACCAAGAGACCTTTCAATATTCTGTGTAGTGTTGTTAGGTTTTCTTCAATAAAAAGATTATTAATGAAAAAAGAAATTGAAAATTTGGTTTGCAGTGCAAAATTGTCTGTAGTCTTTAGGGCTCACATCCACGTGTGATTTTTTAACATTGCGATATCGCTGCGTTCTTTTAATGTGATTGTCAATGAAACTTTCTAATGTTAAAAGTTGGTGCTTTGCAATTTTTGTGCGATGCGTTTTTAACATTAGAAAGTTGCATTGACAATTGTGTTAAAAAAAACGCAGCGATATCGCATGAAAAAAATGTGCAAGAAAACACAAGTCTGCAGGAGGCCTTAAAGGGAGTCCGTCAGCTACTATGCACCTCATGAACTAAACTTATGCACGTATAGCAGCTGAAAATGAAGAAAATATCTTTTTAGTGTTGCAGAAATTTTGCTTAAATTTTTATTTCACATATGAAATCTACAGTTAGGATTTATTTGACAGACAAATTCATGACTAGTGTTGCTCACTGTGATTGGCTGGGCGATAAAATAGGGATGGTTAATACAAAATCAGATTGGGTCATCCTGACCCAATTTGTATTACAAAAATTGTTTTTCAAATACAGAAAGACTAGGTGTTTTCAATGATTGTGGCTCAGCTTGCAGTGCTTGGGCCCTAGGTTCAAATCACTTCAAGGACAATATTTGCATGGACTTTAAAAAACTCCATACTGATGTAAAGCTGGTATTTGAACTTAGAACTCCAACACGGAGGCCAGAAATTCTAATAACTAAACCACTACAGCCACTCTTTTTTGCATCAGAGGAGGAGAAGAACAAGAAGAATGAACATAAAGAGAACATAATACCTCCACACAGCTGTTGCCCTTGGTCAGATTTGAGCCTAGAACTGCAGCACTGCAAGGCTGCAGTGCTAACAAGTAATCCATCAAGCTTTGTCTTTTTTCTCTGGAGGAGAAACACAAGGAGAACATACAAAGTCCATGCATATGTTTTCCTTGGTCAGATATGAACCTAGGACCCCAGCACTACAAGTAAACAGTACTAATGACTGAGACACCAAGGTTTTCCTTCAATCTCCCTTCTCTTCCTTATTGAAACACAAATTAGGGAGGGCGCCATGCCCATGGATGAAAATAGTATATAATTCCAGTAATGCTAATTACCGGGTGTTAGGCGGAGCAGCAAAAACTTTTGTGCCCCGCCTATACCTGGAGTCCAAGTTAGCCTTTAAGGAGTTTCTTTAGTGAGTGTCCTTCCGTATTATCCAAAAAACATATAAATATGTGCATCTAATAACTACACATCCATGTCCTTTTGGAGAGCAGCAGCTAAAAAAGTGCCCCAAAATTCTTCCAAAAAATGGGGATGATGCAATATACAAACAAAAGAAAAAAACTTTTTCCAGCTGCGCTTCAATGCAGACCCTCAAAGGTATATAGGGAATGAGCTTCTAGAAACACTTGTTAATTGTAAGCCAAGTTTTATTCCCAAAGAATATACATCAAAATAAAAGTGGGTTCAGAATATGGTATGGTACAAACTTGAAACTTGGCACAACCATTCAATAGGTCCTACATAGGAAAAGTAAATGGGTTGAAACCTGATTATTAAATTCTAAGTGCAAAAATAAGAGACCGCCCTATGTAATATAATCTATTCTCTATCTTTCTGATGTCGTACAAACTTGAAATTTGGCACGATCATGCTTTAGGTCCTAACTAAGAAAAGTAAAGGGTCACAACTTGATTATGCAGTTCTAAATGCAAAAGAAAACGAGCCCTTATTAGTAATTTAGCAGCAACTGAAGGAGAAAAGCTGGCTCTTTAATAACACTTCTTATATTTTTCTTTAATCACAAAAAATCCATAAAATTGTAAATGATAGGTACTATGTGATCCCATGTCAATGCAGACACTTTTCAAAAGACACAGCTTCTTGATGATGTCATAGCTGTGATCAAGAAAGCATTGTTTTTCGAAATGCCTCTGCGTTGACATGCTTTCACATGATAGCTATCATTTATAATTTTATGGATTTTTTCTGATTAAAGAAAAATTAGTGTTTTTAAGGAGCTGTTTTTTTCCTCTTGTTGCTGCTATCTAAGCTGTTTGACTCACAGTCAGACTGAGCACCTGAAGACCTTCAACCCGAATCGGGGTAAATATTACCAAATAACCAGTTGAAGATGATGTTGTGTTATGTGTTTTGAAATCCTATGTAATTTACCTAATCTAATTCTCCAACATCCCAGTGTCGTACAAATTTGAAATTTGGAATGACCATTCTATAGGTGCTAAACAGGAAAAGTAAAGGAGTCACAACTCAATTTTTCAATGCTAAGTGCAAAAGTAAGCGAAACCCTATGTAATGTAAATAATAAAACACATAAATACCGCACAAATTTGGAATTTGGTACAGGCATTCTTTAGGTCATAAATAGGAAAAGTAAAAAGGTCACAACTTGATTATTCAATGCCAAGTGCAAAAGTAAATGACCACCTATGTTATATAACTTCCTGGTGTTGGACAAATGTGAAATTTGGCACGACCATTCTTTAAATCCTAGGTAGAAAAAGTAAGGGGTCGCAACTTGATTATTCAATTATAAGTGCAAAAGTAAGTGACCCCCAATGTTATGTACCTAATCTAATTCTCTAACTTCCCGTTGTCGTACAAACTTTAAATTTGGCGTGACTATTCATTAGGTTGTAAATAGGAAAAGTGAAGGGGTTGCAGCATGGTTATTCAATTCTAAGTGCAAAAGTAAGTGACCCCCTATGTAATGTAACTAATTACACACATCTGAACTGCACAAACATGAAATTTGCCACGACCATTCTTTTCATCCTAATAGGAAAAGTAAAGGGGTTGCAACTTCAATATTCAATTCTAAGCATGAAAACTGTGACAATCTGTGATGCATGACAGTTAGAGAAGAGCGAGCACACTCGTCCGAGCTTGATGCTCGTTCGAGTGTTAGGGTACTTGAGATGCTTGTTACTCGAGAAGAACACCACGCGGTACTCGAGTCAATTGCATTTCCTTCCGCGCATGTTTAGCGCCATTTTCTAGCCAATAGACATGCAGGGAAGGCATTACCACTTCCTGCTTTGACGTGCCAGCCCTCTCCCCCCCCCCCCACAGTAGTGGGTGGCTGGGATGATCAGGTGACCGCCGAGTACTTAAAGTGGTCCCTTGGCTTGCCTCAGACGGATGCTGGCAGAGGTTAGGGATAGTGCTGCTGCTGATATAGGGACAGTGTTAGAGTAGGATCCGGTCATCAAGAACCCCAATGGTCCTTCTTAGGGCTACTTTTCATAGTGTGCATTACTGTTGTAGCTGTCTGGGAGCAGTAGTGCGCCAATTTTTTTTTAAGCATCTCAGGCTGTGCAGGCCATTTCAACTATAGCAGTCTCAGTCCTTATCCTCCGTACAAGAACTCCAGCGGTCCTTCTTAGGGCTACATCTGACCGTGTGCTTTATAGTTGTGGCTAGCTGGGAGCAGTAGTGTATCAATTTTTGTATTACTCATCTAAGCCTGTTCCCAGCCTTTCAGTAATAGCGTTCTCAGCCTGAAGTGCATAAAGCAGAGTTTAGGGACAGAGCTGCTTTTATAGGGAAAGTTATACAGTCCTGCTCCTCCGTACAAGAACCCCAACGGTCCTCCTTAGGGCTACATCTGACCGCGTGCTTTACAATTGTGGCTGGCTGGGAGCAGTAGTGCACCAACTTTTGTATTACGCATCTAGGCCTGTTCCCAGCCTTTCAGTAATAGTGTTCTCAGCCTGCAGTGCCTTACAACCAGCTCTCACCGTGAAACTGCACTCTAACATTTCCTAGCCTACTGCAAACTAGTTCAGTTATACCGTTCTGTGTCTGCAGTGCATTAGACAGAGGTTTCACCGCTAAACAGTACTGTAATATTTCCTGGGCCACTGCAAAGTATTTCCGCTCTGCCACTGTCTCACAATACCCTTTCCTTGGTGGGGTTGAGATAGTCGCAGTTACCAGCACTATCCACTGGCTTTAGAGTCTTCTCCCACTCCATACAGCTACTCTTATCTAAAAGTTTCTGCGAGCTGTAAATTACCCCTAGGTATCAGCGCAAGACAGCGAGTTAATTTTTTCAAGTAACAGCATAGAGCCTCCGCTATCTACAAGTTTCTGTGTGTGGTGAATTAAGCCACAGTTGTCAGTGCTGTACAGTGGGGTAATTTTTTTTGGCTCTGCTCTATTTTTAATCTGCCATGATGAGGAGTAGGCGTAAGGGTCAAGGACGCGGATGCGGGGGTCCAAGTGAGGGTGTGGGCTCAGGCCGAGTTCCTGGGCGTGATGAATCACAGGTAACGACTGCGGGATTAGGAGAGAGGCAAATTTCTGGGCTCCCGAGCTTCATATCACAATTTACGGGTCCGCGTGGTAGACCTTTATTACAAACAGAGCAGTGCGAGCATGTCCTGTTGTGGATGGCAGAAAACGCGTCCAGCAATGTATTGACCACCCAGTCTTCTACGCAGTCCACTACTCCCGGCCTAGAGACTGCAATTCTGAATCCTCTGGCTGCTCCTTCATCCTCCCAGCCTCCTCACTCCATGAACTGTTCTCAGGTCCCTGCCATGAGTGGAAAAAAAATGGTTCCTCTCTCACCTGAAGAATTTGTCAGGACCGATGCCCAACCTTTGGAAAGCTCCCACAGTCCGGGTGATGAGGCTGGGGACTTCCGGAACTGTCACAAGACCTTTTTGTGGATGAGGATGATGAGACACAGTTGTCTGTTAGTGAGGTAGTAGTAAGGGCAGTAAGCCCCAGGGAGGAGCACACAGAGGATTCGGAGGAAGAGCAGCTGGACGACGAGGTGACTGACCCCAGGTTTGCTAAGCCTACTGAAGACAGGGCTTCAGAGGAGGAGGCAAGTGCAGCAGCAGGACAGGTTGGAAGAGGCAGTGGGGTGGCCAGGGGTAGAGGCAGGGCCAGAGTGAAGAATCCCCCAACTGTTTCCCAAAGCACCGCCTCGCGGCAAGCCTCTGTGCGTAGGACTAGGTGTTCAAAGGTGTGGATGTTTTTTTAGTGAGGGCGCAGACGACCGACGAACAGTGGTGTGCAACCTGTGTCACACCAAAATTAGCCGGGGAGCCACCACTACCAGCCTCACCACCACCAGCATGCGCAGGCATATGATGGCCAAGCACCCCACAAGGTGGGACGAAGGCAATTCACCGCCTCTGGGTCACACCACTGCCTCTCCCCCTGTGCCACAACCTGGCACACAGATCCAATCCCCCTCCCAGGACACAGGCACGAGTGCCTCCCGACCTGCTCCCACACCCTCACCTCCACCGTCCTCCACTCCATCCAGTAATGTCTCTCAGCGCAGCGTTTAGCTGTCGCTAACACAAGTGTTGGAGCGAAAGCGCAAATACGCCACTACCCACCCGCATGCACAAGCTTTAAACGTGCACATTGCCAAATTAATCAGCCTGGAGATGCTGCCGTACAGGCTTGTGAAAATGGAGGCTTTCAAAAACATGATGGCGGCGGCAGTCCCGTGCTACTCGGTCCCCAGTCGCCACTATTTTTCCTGATGTGCCGTCCCAGCCCTACACCAGCACGTCTCCCGCAACATCAATCGTGCCCTCACCAACGCGGTTACTGGGAAGGTCCACTTAACCACGGACACGTGGACAAGTACTGGCGGGCAGGGCAACTATATCTCCCTGACGGCACACTGGGTGAACTTGGTACAGGCTGGGACCGAGTCAGAGCCTGGGATCGCTCACGTCCTACCCACACCCAGAATAGCAGGTCCCACCTCAGGGTCTGCCTATGCTGTGGGTGTACAAAGACTTCCCATCGCGGTGTTTTACATATCTGGCACAAATACACTGACTGACTAGGGCAGAAATGTGGGCCAAGGTCCTTGGGGGGGGGGGGGGTGAAACTCTGCCAAGTTTGGGCACTCTGATTTCTTCCTGTGTAATACCATCTTTGTGCACCGACAGCATAGGCGAGCCCAAGGAACTCAAAGACTTCCCATTACGGTGTTGAGCTATCTGACACCTACGCAGAATGAATTGTGTGGGGACTAATGGATTTCCAATTGCTATGTAACTCGCGGCACCTTGGGTCACACAAGGTGGAGTCTGGGACCGAGCCTGACCCTGGGCCTGCTCACGTGCATTCCACAGAGAGTATTGCTGCATTGTGGAGATGTGTAGAAGTGCTGGCACCTGAGTCCCCCTTATGCCCATGTTTGCGGCTCCTGACAATTTTGTGCCAGAGGTGGCACGGGATTGGAATGATGATTGTACATCAATTTATCATCAATTCTCAACAGCATTGTGGGCTATCGCCCATACTTTCAAGTGGGGTTGCTGCCTGGCCCTGCCAACCCTCTGCAGTGTGTGCCTCCGGTTCCTCTTCATCCAGTATGCACTTATAAATAGACAAGAGTTTGGTGTGGCTATGAAGCGAGCATGTGGCATGAGGGCAGCTGAATGCTGCGCAGGGAAAATTTTGTGTGCGCTGTGGACGCAGGGTCGTGCGGGGGAGCAGGGGGGTGGTTGGTCAGCAATGCCAGCATGTAACTCAGGAGAACAGGCAGCGGTGTCACCCGCAGGCAGTGATTGTCCTTGGTTGCAGGTAGTGTGGTGCTTAGCTAAGATGTGCCAGCACGTGTGCCTTGCTAATGAGGGTTTGTCTGAAGTAAATTGTTAGGGGTGTGATGCCCGACTTTTGCCCCCATTTTGGCCTTATAGTGGGACCTGGGAGCCTCAGATGCTGCCATGCATGCTGCCCTTGCCCTTGCCTATCCGTTTCTATGGTGTTTTCATGACTTTCTGATGTTTTCTGGTGTTTGACAAGTTATCACCTATGCGAAACATCGGTCCCATACAAAAATGCTCGAGTCACCCATTGACTTCTATGGGGTTCGTTACTCGAAATGAACTCTTGAACATTACGAAAAGTTTGACTCGTGCAACGAGCACCCGAGCATTTTGGTGCTCGCTCATCTCTAATGACAGTTCTTTTCTGAGAAACCATAAAGCCTAAGGTTTCCATTCCAGAGGATCCAGATAGACCACATCCAGCTCCCCAAGGCAGGAAAGTACCGCTATGCCCTAGTGGTGGTGGATATGTTTTCTGGGTAGCCTGAGGCCTACCCGGTGAGTAACATGACGGCAAATACCGTGGTTAAGAAGCTCCTTACTGAACTTGTCTGTAGGTTTGGAGTCCTGGAGGTCATTGAAAGTGACCAGGGCCCCGCCTTTACCGCCAACATGACTTGCTCCCTCTGGAAGTTGGTAGGAGCAGACTTGGGACTACACACCCCATACCACCCACAGAGTAGTGGCAAAGTTGAGAGACTTTATGGCACCTTGAAAAATAAGATCCTGAAGGCCCAACAAGAGCTAAAACTATCTTGGACAGAAATCCTCCCAAGAGCCCTTTACTCTGTCAGGACCACCCCAGGCGGTCCGGCCAAATTGCTCCCCTATGAGATCCTGTTTGGGGCTTCCCTGAAGGTGGGAGGGTACATACCACAACAGTTGAGTTTGGGGAATGATTCTATCGTTTAACTTTGTTACAGGCCTTGCTAAAGAATTGTTAGTAACACACTCTGCAGTTTCTGCTTCTCTCCCAGGTCCCACAGACGAGTGCCACGATCTGAAACCAGGTGACTGTTTGTGAATCTTTTGAGTTTGATGCAATAGTTTCTGTCGGGGACAGTACAGTGAATCATGAATTAAAACGGCTAGATGGGGTTAAGGCCATAGCTAACCCTACGTTTGAGGACACTATGTCCATGGAAATAGGTTTCTCTGACCACAACCTGTGGTTGGAATGGATGAAATATAGTGCAGAGACCCATAATCAAACTGGTTGCTACGTCTGTGGTAGTGCTAGGCCCCATTTGGGTACGGTTCCCCTTGAACTGCCTGAGAATTATGGAAACTGTTTTATTAGCCTGTTTACCAATACCACCATCAATAAGGCAGATTGTGAGAAGTAGAAGAAAGAATACCCCATCCTTACACAAGTGCCTCGATCTGCAGAGAAAATTACAATATACCCCGGCAATTACACTTGCTTCATTAATTATGGCACTGGTAGATTTCTAGGAAACTTTACTAACAAACATTGTGCAAAAAGGAAGGACGGTACCTGTGCCCCGAGACAAGTCCAGTCTCTAGGAGATATTTACTGGATATGTGGAGATGGCAAGATACGGAGTAGGCTAGAAGGAGACTGGACAGGAGAATGTGCCTTAGCCAAAGACTTAATGCCCTTACACATATTATCAGTAGACCGCACAAAAGATGAGAATTCTACACCACACCGTACCAAGAGAGAAGTTAAGGTCCCAGGTGGTAGTTTTGATCCCCATGTGTACATAGATACAATAGGAATGCCTAGGGGGGTGCCAGATGAATTCAAGGCTAGAGATCAAGTGAAGGCAGGATTTGAATCGTTATTCACTATCCTCACTTCTAACAAAAATGTAGCCTGGATAAATTACATTTATTACAATCAACAAAGGTTTGTCAATTACACTAGAGATGCTCTGCAGGGATTAGCTGACCAGCTAGGGCCTACTGCATCCATGACGTTCCAAAACAGAATGGCCCTGGATATGATTCTAGCAGAAAAAGGTGGAGTATGTAAAATGATTGGTGAGACTTGCTGCACCTATATCCCTGATAACACTGGGCCTACAGGTAAAGTGACTGTTGCCATTAAGAAACTAACCGATTTGTCAGAGGAACTCAAGAGAAATTCCGGGGTCACAGATCCCTGGGACCAGTACTTTTCGTGGTTGAAAGGATGGCAGAAAATGCTGGTACAAGTAGATGTGGTCCTAGGTATTGTTCTGTTAGTCCTACTGATTTCCTGTACGTGTATTATCCCCCTGATCAAGAAAAGCATGAGTAAGGGACTAGATAATGTGACACCAACATTCCCCCTGTTTGAGAGAGAGGAAGAAGAAGAAGAACCGGTCCCATTGATGCCAACTACAGTACGTTACCATCAGGGTGGAGTCGTAGTGGAGATGCCTGGCGTCTAGGACTGCATCTGTTCAGGTCTCCCATCTAAAAGGTCAGTGGATTTCCCATTCGCCTAGGGACAGTGTAGGAGGCCGTAGGTTCCAGCGAGGGCGCACCCTGCTGGGTTTTAACTTGTACAGATGGAGGATATGGAAGCCTGAAGAACATGGGCCCAGGGAGTCCATGTCCTCCTTCTGAGGTGAGGTAGGGACTACACCCCTTCTAGGAGTAGGGCCTCGTGGGCGGTAGGGAAGCCCTGACACAGGGGGATGACCAGGAACAGATGTGGGACATGATGCGGGATCTTCATATTAAGTTTTTTAGGAGGGGTTGTGAGGGCATGTGTATATATTGCTATATGTTTTTATATCTTTATACCTGAGTGCAAATTCTATACAATGCTTTGTGACAAAAAAAAAACAACTTAATATGCATTCTTAAAAAATCATATAAGATATGACAAGGCTTTTGCAAGGATATAGGAACCCACAGCACTCATAGTATGGCAAGTAAAATCCCACCAGGGAAGAACCATATATATCACAATATCATGCAATAGCCACAATTAGGTTGTAAACCGTCAACCTCCGTATCATCCAAAGTGTAGAAGTGTGGCAGTATAAAATGGTGCAAAAGAAAATGGTAATAGCAATGTACTTTATTTTTCCATGAAGCAAGAGTCAGACAACGTTTCGGCCTATAATTGGCCTTTATCAGGCCTAAAAATGACAATATTATTGTCAATAAAATTACAGACAAACACTAATACACACAATCAATTAAAATACAGATAATTCAATGCATCATGCTCAGGTAGATGTATCACATACCACTTGTTTCACAAAGCAATGCAGGGAGTCCATGCTGGAGCTGACCACAGGTAATGATGTTCAGAATTTAAGGTTTCCTCAAAGCCCACCCCTTAAGGAAATGCCAGCCCACCTTATTGATGCCTGCTGGAGATTGGTCTATAAGGGTGTCAATCCACACTGAGTTAATCTAAACGCCACCCTGTCCGTGTGTAATTGGTGAAAGCCTGCTCACATGTAGTTAGATTACAAGTGTCAGGTGTAGGTGTCCTGAAGTCATAGAATACGCCCCCCATGTGACTCACATATTTGCATCACATGGGTCCGCCCAGCGTCAGCGCCACTGTATCCCGTGCCGCTCGTCATAGCGTCACGTTACCTACGTCATCGCGTTGTGCTTATCCTTACGCCGCGCGTCGTAGCGTCACGTTATATCGTCAGCACGTTATGCGTGTCACGTGATCATGATGCGTGAGCATACATCACGCAGCACGCCGTCCCTGCAGCCAATTATGGACAGGGGGAGTGACACACTCGATCGAAGTGTCGCTGCTGAGCGCAAGCAACGCCCCTCAGGTATAACTTACTCATCAAAGTCAGCACAAGCGCTAGTGGTTCAGAGGGTTAATGCATCCCATAATATAAGGCTTTTGCAAGGCGGAGAAGAATGTGTCTTGGAAATTACAAAGAGAAACAAGATACAACGGCGATTAGCTTGGCGGTTTAAGGAACTTGCAACATCTTGCTCAAAGGACTGAGGAGAAAAGCAGAAGTGCCTGATGTGGATTAGGACATGTGATTGATGCAGCTGCTTGTCTGATTAATATTGCTATGGACAGTATTATGAACATATATGGTGATGCTATATATCTGGACCAATGACATGCTATATGTTTTGTGATGCAGCAGAAGGGTATAAAGCCCTGTGTAAGCCACTAAAGTTACCGCCATTACTCCCATACACGGAACCATACCGGACCTGTGTGTGGTGTTTTTTCCTTTACCGTCGACCATGGGACATTAGGGTGGGCTTTGATTGGTGCTGTGCTGATTGATTACCCTGTCACTGAGAAGAATCTAACTCACCTCTATGTGTATATACTGACGAGAATTTAACGCTCCTCTATATGCATATACTAAGGAAAATCTACCTAAGTTGTATTTCTATATATTGAGGATAATCTAGCAGTCCTCTGTGTGCCTATACTGAGGAAAATCCACCTCACCTCTATGTGTATATACTGAGGAGAATATAACTAATCTCTGTGTGTATATATTGGGAACAATCTAACTGACTTCTATGTGCATATACTGAGGAGAATATAACTGACCTCTGTGTGTATATACTGAAGAGGATATAAGTGACCTCTGTGTTGTTATACTGAAAGGCTGTAAAGTACGTAAGGATTCAGCCATGGACTGCAGGGATGGAACATGCCTTTGAGGCTGAGAAGGGGCTGCAACCTCCAGTCTGGGGTTACATTTGAATAAAAGGGGTGTTACCTTTAAGGGTAAAAAGTGAGGAGAGTGGGAGGGGTGGCACATTCAGCAAAGGGACATCGGTGCATTCAGTCTGAGGAAAATCTAATGCTCCCCTATGTGTATACGTATTATATTCCTCGGTTCCTCTGAAGTAACCATGACTTCATAAAATTTTCCATCTGAACAATAGGTAAACACTTGTACCAAATTAAACTTGGGCGAAGCCATGTATATCAGCTAGTTATAACATATAATATTGTATTGCTCAAGAAAGACGCTCAGACCCCTCTTGTACTCTGATAAAAAAAATTGCAGCACCACAGCCTCAGGGCGAGCACCCACTGGCGTTTTTTTACCTGCGTTTTGCGTTTTGCGTTTTTCCTGCACAGGCATAGAGATAACATGTGTTCCTGTCCACTGGCGGTTTTTTTGCATTGCGTTTGCGTTTTTAACATAGGAACTGTCAGTTGCATATGTGTCCTTATTTTTCTCCATGGAAATTAATGGCAAAGCCGCAAAAACGCCGCGAAAACGCCGCGAAAAACGCCGCGAAAAACGCGGGACACGCGGCGAAAAAGCTGCGTTTTTTTTTCCGCGGGAAACGCAAACGCCAGTGGGTGCTCGCCCTCAGGCAGAGAGTTCCATAGTCTCACTGCTCTTACAGTAAAGAACATCTTCTATGTTGGTTTAGAAACCTTTCTTCCTCTAGACATAGAGGGCGCCCCCTTGTTAGAGCCATAGTTCAGGGTTCCAACAGATCATGGGAGAGATCTCTATATTGATCCCTGATATATTTGTACATAGTTATTAGATGGCCCCTCAACCGTCTTCTTTCTAAGCTAAAAATCCCAATTTTGATAGCCTCTCTGGGTATTGTAATCCACCAATTCCGTTTATTACTTTAGTTGCCCGCCCTTGTACCGGCTCAAGTTCAGCTATGTTTTTCCTGAGTACCGTTGCCCAAAACCAGTGCGGTCTAAACAGTATATAGTAAAGAGGAAGAACAATGTTCTCATCATGTGCCCCTAGACCTCTTTTAATACCCACCATGATCCTATTTGCCTTGAGAGCAGCTGCCTGACACTGGTTGTTCCAGTTAAGTTTACAGTTAAATAAAATGCCCAAGTCCTTGTCCATGATTGTGTTTCACAATTGGTTTCCCATTTAGCATGTAATGCTGCCATGTATTTCTTCTATCCATGTGCATAACTTTACATTTATCTGTGTAAAACCTCATTTGACACTTTTCTGCCCGAGCCCCCAACT
Source organism: Eleutherodactylus coqui (assembly GCF_035609145.1). NCBI lineage: Eukaryota > Metazoa > Chordata > Amphibia > Anura > Eleutherodactylidae > Eleutherodactylus > Eleutherodactylus coqui. The sequence goes on along the minus strand of NC_089845.1, from coordinate 129,177,554 downwards.
TATTTAGATCCTCTTGCAATCACTTTGTGTCCTCTATTGTGTTTATTTCTTTACATAGTTTTGTGTCATTTGCAAATATCGATATTTTACTGTGCAAACATCTACCAGGTCATTAACAAATGTATTACAAAGAAAAGGGCCCAGTATTGACCCCTGTGGTACCCAACTAGTAACGTTGACCCAATCATAGTACATAACATTAAAAACCACCTTCTGCTTTCTATAACTGAGACAGTTAAGCCTCCTTCCCACGAACGGATTTACGCCGCGTAAATTCGCAGCAAAAATCCGCTGCGTTGCCCCCTGCTATTAGGTTCTATTGAACCTAATAGCTCAATGCTCACGATGTGAAATTCCACCGCGGAATTTCGCACCGTGAAATCTCCCGTCCTCACCCGCGGCATGCTCTATTTGCCGCGGGTGTACGCGCTGACGGCTTCCATTGCAGTCAATGGAAGCCGTCCGTTCACGCTATCTCCCGCTGTAACACAGCAGAAGATAGCGTGAAAACGCTTTCCCGCCTACCGCCGCCGCGTCATGTGACACGGCCGGCCGCGTCATGTGACGCGGTGGGCGTGTCACATGACGCGACGGCGGTGGGCGGGGAAGCGTCTTCACGCTATCTTCCGCTGGTAAGCATGGGGTCTCTGGGGGGCGCCGTGACGGGCTTCACTGCGGAATATTCCGCGGCGGAGACCGTCACGCTCGTGTGAAGCCGGCCTTACTTACCCACTTACACACATTCTCACCCAGACCAAGCATTCTCATTTTATATACCAACCTTTTATGCTGCACAGTATCAAACGCTTTTGAAAAGTCTAGATACACAAGATCCAATGACTCCCCAGTCTAGTCTAGAACTTACCTCCTCATAGAAGCTGATCAGGTTGATTTAAATGGAGAAATCTCTCATATAAACCCATGCTGATACAAAGTGATACAGCTGCCTGGGATTTTTGGATAAGTTGTCCAAATAAAACAAAAATTTAGATTGGCAACCTTGGCGGGTTCAGGTCCTATGGACCCTGTGCCTGTAATAAGTGGTGTAGTCTTTAGGATAGGCCAAGGGCTGTATAGAGATACATCTATCTTTGAAAATCCAGCCCAGTTTGAGCAGTGGTGCTATATTGGTAGCAACCTTAAATGTCACTCAGATCAGCCACCACACCCTCCCTGTAACCTCCAAAATGCCCATGTGTTTCATGACAAGGCCATGCGGAAACACAAGCTTGCTCTCATTTATGAAAAAAAGTACAAAAATACTGAGTAGCAGATCCAATGTTTATTACAGAACGATATGCCAGAGGAACAAGAGCCAGAATAGAGAATTAGGTGAGAGGAGAGCGCCAAGAACAAAGAATAGAAATTTAAAAAAACTAATAGAAGAGGGTCTTTTTTATAATAGCCTTACAAAAAAAGAAGCCACTTTTATTACATCGATTGAACCCGAAACACCATTTTTATATCACTTGCCTAAAGTACATAAATGCATAAAAAACCCACCTGGGAGACCTATTATCTCTGGGGTTAATTCCATAACAAGCGGCCTCACCGAATACATAGATAAAATTTTACAAAAATATGTTTTATCACTTCCCACTTTTTTAAAAGATACAGGTCACCTTTTAAATTTAATAAAAAATTTTAATTGGGAAAGTGATTACATTTTATGTACATTAGACGTACAGTCCTTGTACACCTGTATTCCCCATAATTTAGGTCTTATAGCTGTTTCTAATTATTTAAATAATGATCCCCTGATGCCCATACACCAAAAAAGATTCATTTTAAATGCAATAGACTTTTTACTAACGAATAACTATTTTTCTTATAATAATAAATTTTATTTACAAACGCAAGGTACGGCAATGGGCTGCAAAGCCGCACCTGCGTTAGCTAATCTGTACATGGGTTTTTATGAAAAAGATAAATATAATAGTAATAACATTGTTTTATATCGACGGTATATCGACGATATTTTATTAGTTTGGAAGGGCTCGGAAACGAGCCTGATTTCCTATATAGATAGCTTAAATAGAAATAATAGTAATTTAAAATTTACTTATAATTTTAGCCGTGATAAAATAGTGTTTTTAGACCTAGTCTTAATGTCTTTTAAAGATAAATTAATTAGCAAAACGCACTTTAAGAAAATAGATAAAAATTCTTACCTTGACTATCGCAGCTGTCATGCGACCAGCTGGAAAAATAACATACCATATAGCCAACTTAAAAGAGTTAGACGTAATTGCTATCATGAAGAAGATTTTAATAAGCAAGCACAAATCATTAAAGACCGGTTCAAAGAAAAAAGATACCCTACCAAATTAATAGAAGACGCACATAAAAAAATTAACTGCCCCAAAAAACCAGGAAGGAATAAATATAGAGAAATTTTTTTTAAAAAAAACCTAATAAAATAAATCCAATATTTATTACGAGATTTAATAATGATAATAAGAAAATTAGAAAAATTATCACAAAACATTGGCCAATTTTATGCAGTGATCCTTTTCTGTCAAAATTTTTAGATACAAGACCGACTTTAATATTTAAACGGAACAAAACTTTACAGAATTTAATTGCCCCTTCTAATCCCAACAAAACTAAAGATAAAATTAAAAGTAAACCTGATATCCCATTAAAAACCGGAGTATATAGATGCCATCAAAGGAACTGCAAATGTTGCCCTTTGATAGCACACAATAAAACAGAAGTAATAAATAATAATAACGTTAGTTTTAAAATTCCCCCAAAATTAAATTGTAACACTTCAAAAGTTATTTATCTTATAGAATGTCCGTGCAAACAGGGGATTAAGAATTTCACTCTAGGTTCCGCTTAACCCTCGACATATCTGCTGAGATAGCTGTTCCTCTAAACATCAGGACACTCGTTTCTTTACCAATCGGTCTATCTAGACCTCACGATATTGTCTATACTACTTAATCTCAATTTATAATGCTCCTGATGATTCACGCAAATTAAAGTGGTGAAACGTGTTGAGCAGCAAATCAATGAGAAATAGAGCAGAAAATGGGAATTTGAATTCTTTGGGTCTAGTATCCAAAACGACCCTTACCAATAGAGGGGAAGTTTCATCACGCCTTTGGGAGGCTCTCTCATTGAGGATTTCTTGATATTTTTTGACATCTTTAGAATCTTCTTGAGACGCTTCTCATAGCAAAGACCAATTCCAACTCTCTACCTTACAAAGAATCGGATTAGTATTACTAACCCCCCTCAGCCATAATTGTGAAGAAACTTGTACATGAGTCGCTAAAATAGAACCTACTTATGGTGTGTGGGTCACACAACATCAAGAAGTAGTAAGAGACCAATTAGCAACCGGAGATATTCCAATCTTACGTATCCGGCGTGCTAATACACAATCGAGTTCCCACTTTCTACCAATATTGGCAATAAGTGGGACAAGAAATTTTGTGGTCTTCAGGTGATCATATGCTATAACGCCTACATATACAATCGCGTGATTGGACACTTACCTTTAGCGACTGTTAATGGTGTGGTTGGATGGTTTATACCACATCCTTTATTTTTGTTTTATGTGTTGTGCCCCTATGTGTATATTTTAACAATCGTCTAAATAAAATTTGAATCTTTTATTCTAAGTCACCACTGTGATAGGAATAAGCAAATTAAAAAGCAGGATCGGGAACCATCGCCAGAATATCCAAAGAAATTTTAGGAATCACACCCTGTCCAGACATTTTTTTGACATTCATAATGGAGACGTTTCTAAAATGACAGTGACACCACTGGAAAGTATAGATTCCAGATCCATTTCATCTCTGAGAAAAAAAGAAATGTTCTGGATCTATAGACTAGATACGCGTGTCCCTGCAGGGCTAAATGAAATGCTGGAAAAGATATAATTTGATCATTTGGGCATTGATTATTAATAGAGATGAGCGAACACCAAAATGTTCGGGTGTTCGTTATTCGGAACGAACTTCCCGCGATGCTCGAGGGTTCGTTTCGAACAACGAACCCCATTGAAGTCAATGGGCGACCAGAGCATTTTTGTATTTCGCCGATGCTCGCTAAGGTTTTCATGTGTGAAAATCTGGGCAATTCAAGAAAGTGATGGGAATGACACAGTGACGGATAGGGCAGGCGAGGGGCTACATGGTGGGCTGCATCTCAAGTTCACAGGTCCCACTATTAAGCCACAATAGCGGCAAGAGTGCCCCCCCCCCCCACTGTCAGCATAAAGATCGTCCTCCTCTGGCACAGCTGTAACAGCTGTAGCAGAGAAGAACGATGTTTGCCCATTGAATTCAATGGAGCGGCAATACAGCATGTTCCACTGAATGCAATGGGCTGCCCGCAATCGCAGGATGAATGGTCGGAAAGGGGTTAAATATATAACCCCTTTCCTGCAATTCATCCAGAAATGTGTTACACTAAAAATATATACCGGCGTATAAGGCGACCGGGCGTATAAGACGACCCCCCAACTGTCACCTTATACGCCGGCAATACAGTGGAGCAAAGAATAAAAAGCATTACTTACGTTTTTAGATGATCTGCGGCGCTCCTGCAGGCTGTCACTCCCTCCTGGTCCACGGCAGAGTATTGCTTTCTCTATGAAAGGCTTTAAATCCCTGCCTCCTGAAAGACACGTGCCTTCAGCCAATCACAGCCAATGACAATGATGTCATTGAATGGCTGTGATTGGCTGTGTTTCTGGAGGCGGGGATTTCAAGCCTTGAAATCTTGCAAAAAAAGATTTGAAAAAAATCTATTTGGCCTGCCTGTCACTCTGCTCAGTGTTGTGGGTCCGTGTCTGCTGGGGGTAAAATTGCTTCAAATAAATACGCAGCCAGCTAAGTGTTACAGCAGGCTTGCGCCAAATTATTTCCTGGCGTTCCGTAAGCGAACTCAGCCTCAAACCACAGGCCAATACGCGGCATATTTAATTACAGTGTTGTGTTTCTGCATTCCTGGTAATACAGCATGCTGAGGGGTAGGGGTAGGCCTAGAGGACGTGGGCGCGGCCGAGGACGCGGAGGCCCTACTCCGGGTGTGGGCACAGGCCGAGCTTCTGATGCAGGTGTATCGCAGCCGACTGCTGCGGGATTAGGAGAGAGGCACGTTTCTGGCGTCCCCACATTCATCGCCCAATTAATGGGTCCACGCGGGAGACCTTTATTAGAAAATAAGCAGTGTGAGCAGGTCCTGTCATGGATGGCAGAAAGTGCTACCAGCAACCTATCGTCCAGCCAGAGTTCTGCGCTGTCCACTGCTGCAACTCAGAATCCTCTGGCTGCTGCTCCTCCTTCCTCCCAGCCTCCTCACTCCATGAAAATGAGACATTCTGAGGAGCGGGCAGACTACCAGGAACTGTTCTCGGGCCCCTGCTCAGATTGGGCAGCAGTGGTTCCTCTCCCACCAGAGGAGTTTATCGTCACTGATGCCCAACCATTGGAAAGTTCCCGGGGTCTGGGGGATGACGATGGGGACTTCCGGCAACTGTCTCAAGACCTTTCAGTGGGTGAGGAGGCCGATGACGATGAGACACAGTTGTCTATCAGTGAGGTAGTAGTAAGGGCATTAAGTCCGAGGGAGGAGCGCACCGAGGATTCTGAGGAAGAGCAGCAGGAGGACGATGAGGTGACTGACCCCACCTGGTTTGCTACGCCTACTGAGGACAGGTCTTCAGAGGGGGAGGCAAGGGCAGCAGCAGGGCAGGTTGCAAGAGGCAGTGCGGTGGCCAGGGGTAGAGGCAGGGCCAGACCGAATAATCCACCAACTGTTTCCCAAAGCGCCCCCTCGTGCCATGCCACCCTGCAGAGGCCGAGGTGCTCAAAGGTCTGGCAGTTTTTCACTGAGAGTGCAGACGACCGACGAACAGTGGTGTGCAACCTTTGTCGCGCCAAGATCAGCCGGGGAGCCACCACCAGCAGCCTCACCACCACCAGCATGCGCAGGCATATGATGGCCAAGCACCCCACAAGGTGGGAAGAAGGCCGTTCACCGCCTCCGGTTTGCACCGCTGCCTCTCCCCCTGTGCCCCAACCTGCCACTGAGATCCAACCCCGCTCTGAGGACACAGGCACTACCGTCTCCTGGCCTGCACCCACACCCTCACCTCCGCTGTCCTCGGCCCCATCCAGCAATATCTGTCAGCGCAGCGTCCAGCCGTCGCTAGCGCAAGTGTTTGAGCGCAAACGCAAGTACGCCGCCACGCACCCGCACGCTCAAGCGTTAAATGTGCACATAGCCAAATTTATCAGCCTGGAGATGCTGCCGTATAGGGTTGTGGAAACGGAGTCCTTCAAAAGTATGATGGCGGCGGCGGCCCCACGCTACTCAGTTCCCAGTCGCCACTACTTTTCCCGATGTGCCGTCCCAGCCCTGCACGACCACGTCTCCTGCAACATTGTACGCGCCCTCACCAACGCGGTTACTGCCAAGGTCCACTTAACAACGGACACGTGGACAAGCACAGGCGGGCAGGGCCACTATATCTCCCTGACGGCACATTGGGTGAATTTAGTGGAGGCTGGGACAGAGTCAGAGCCTGGGACTGCTCACGTCCTACCCACCCCCAGAATTGCGGGCCACAGCTCGGTGGTGGTATCTGCGGCGGTGTATGCTTCCTCCACTAAACCACACTCCTCCTCCTCCTCCTCCTCCAACGCAACCTCTGTCTCGCAATCAAGATGTGTCAGCAGCAGCACGTCGGCAGCAGTCGGTGTCGCGCGTCGTGGCAGCACAGCGGTGGGCAAGCGTCAGCAGGCCGTGCTGAAACTACTCAGCTTAGGAGAGAAGAGGCACATGGCCCATGAACTGCTGCAGGGTCTGACAGAGCAGACCGACCGCTGGCTTGCGCCTCCAACCGGGCATGGTCGTGTGTGACAACGGCCGTAACCTGGTGGCGGCTCTGCAGCTCGGCAGCCTCACGCACGTGCCATGCCTGGCCCACATCTTTAATTTGGTGGTTCAGCGCTTTCTGAAAAGCTACGCACGCTTGTCAGACCTGCTGGGAAAGGTGCGCCGGCTCTGCGCACATTTCCGCAAGTCCCACACGGACGCTGCCATGCTGCGCACCCTGCAACATCGGTTTAATCTGCCAGTGCACCGACTGCTGTGCGACGTGCCCACGCGGTGGAACTCTACGCTCCACATGTTGGCCAGGCTCTATGAGAAGCGTGGAGCTATAGTGGAATACCAACTCCAACATGGGCGGCGCAGTGGGAGTCAGCCTCCTCAATCCTTTACAGAAGAGTGGGCCTGGTTGGCAGACATCTGCCAGGTCCTTGGAAACTTTGAGGAGTCTACCCAGGTGGTGAGCGGCGATGCTGCAATCATTAGCGTCACCAATCCTCTTATGCCTCTTGAGAAGTTCCCTGCAAAGCATAAAGGCAGACGCTTTGCACTCGGAAACAGAGCCGGGGGAAGACAGTATGTCGCTGGATAGTCAGAGCACCCTCCTGTCTATATCTCAGCGCGGTGAGGAGGAGGAAGATGAGGAGGAGGGGGAAGACACAGCTTGGCCCACTGGTGAGGGTACATATGCTGCTGGGCTGTCATCCTTTCAGCGTGTATGGCCTGAGGAGGAGGAGGAGGATCCTGAAAGTGATCTTCCTAGTGAGGACAGCCATGTGTTGCGTACAGGTACCCTGGCACACATGGCTGACTTCATGTTAGGATGCCTTTCTCGTGACCCTCGCGTTACACGCATTCTGGCCACTACGGATTACTGGGTGTACACACTGCTTGACCCACAGTATAAGGAGAACCTTTCCACTCTCATACCCGAAGAGGAAAGGGGTTCGAGAGTGTTGCTATACCACAGGACCCTGGCGGACAAACTGATTGTAAAATTCCCATACGACAGCGCTAGTGGCCGAAGGCGCAGTTCCGAGGGCCAGGTAGCAGGGGAGGCGCAGAGATCAGGCAGCATGTACAGCACAGGCAGGCCAACACTCTTTAAGGCCCTTGACAGCTTAATGGCTCCCCAGCAAGACTGTGTCACCACTCTCCAGTCAAGGCTGAGTCGGCGGGAGCACTGTAAAAGGATGGTGAGGGAGTACGTAGCCGATCGCACGACCGTCCTCCGTGACGCCTCTGCCCCCTACAACTACTGGGTGTCGAAGCTGGACACGTGGCCTGAACTCGCGCTTTATGCCCTGGAGGTGCTTGCTTGTCCTGCGGCTAGCGTCTTGTCAGAGAGGGTGTTTAGTGCGGCTGGGGGAATCATCACAGATAAGCGTACCCGCCTGTCAACCGACAGTGCCGACAGGCTAACACTCATCAAGATGAACAAAGCCTGGATTTCCCCAGACTTCTCTTCTCCACCAGCGGACAGCAGCGATACCTAAGCAATAGGTAGGCTGCACCCGCGCATGGAAGCATCGTTCTGTATCCCCATCAAAAACTGGGACCTTTTCGCTTCATCAATCTGTGTATAATATTCCTCCTCCTCCTCCTCCTGCTCCTCCTCCTGAAACCTCACATAATCACGCCGAACGGGCAATTTTTCTTAGGCCCACAAGGCTCAGTCATATAATTTTTGTAAACAATTTTTATACGTTTCAATGCTCATTAAAGCGTTGAAACTTTCACCTCCACCAATTTTTATTTTAACTGGGCTGCCTCCAGGCCTAGTTAGAAATTAAGCCACATTAAGTTAACCAAAGCGATTAATGGGTTTCACCTGCCCTCTTGGTTGGCCATAGTCAATTTTTCTGATGTACATTAGTACTGTTGATACAGCAATTTTTGTGGTCCCTCGCCTACAGTGTAATCAAAGGAATTTTTAGCCCACCTGCATTACAGCTGACGTTACATCCGCTGTGTTGGGCAATGCAATGGGATATTTTTATGTACAGCCGGTGGCTTCCTGGCACCCACCCATGCTGCGGGTCCACAGGGAGTTGTAACTACATGTGTCCACTTCTGAAGAACCCCAGTCTGACTGGGGCATGCAGTGTGGGCCGAAGCCCACCTGCATTAAACATGACATTACTACCTCAGCTGTGTTGGGCAATGCAATGGGATATTTTTATGTACCGCCGGTGGGTTCCAGGGAGCCACCCATGCTGTGGGTGCACAGGGAGTTGTAACTACATGTGTCCACTTCTGAAGAACCCCAGTCTGACTGGGGCATGCAGTGTGGGCCGAAGCCCACCTGCATTAAACATGACATTACTACCTCAGCTGTGTTGGGCAATGCAATGGGATATATTTATGTAGCGCCGGTGGCTTCCTGGCACCCACCCATGCTGTGGGTCCACAGGGAGTTGTAACTACATGTGTCCACTTCTAAAGAACCCCAGTCTGACTGGGGCATGCAGTGTGGGCCGAAGCCCACCTGCATTAAACATGACATTACTACCTCAGCTGTGTTGGGCAATGCAAAGGGATATATTTATGTAGCGCCGGTGGCTTCCTGGCACCCACCCATGCTGTGGGTCCACAGGGAGTTGTAACTACATGTGTCCACTTCTAAAGAACCCCAGTCTGACTGGGGCATGCAGCGTGGGCCGAAGCCCACCTGCATTAAACATGACATTACTACCTCAGCTGTGTTGGGCAATGCAATGGGATATTTTTATGTACCACCGGTGGGTTCCAGGGAGCCACCCATGCTGTGGGTGCACAGGGAGTTGTAACTACATGTGTCCACTTCTAACGAACCCCAGTCTGACTGGGGCATGCAGTGTGGGCCGAAACCCACCTGCATTAAACATGACATTACTACATCAGCTGTGTTGGGCAATGCAATGGGATATTTTTATGTACCGCCGATGGGTTCCAGGGAGCCACCCATGCTGTGGGTGCACACGGAATTCCCATTGCGGAGTTGTACCTGCCTGTGACTATATATAAAAAACCGCGGTCTGACTGGGGCATGCAGACACCTTGACAGAATGAATAGTGTGTGGCACATAGGTTCCCCATTGCTATGCCCACGTGTGCAGCTCCAGATGGAGGGGGCACAGGATTGGATTTCTCATTGCTTCTGTACAGCATTGTGGGCTATCGCCCCGCCCCTTTTAAAGAAGGTTGCTGCCTAGCCGTGCCAACCCTCTGCAGTGTGTGCCTGCTTTTCCTGTGGCAGACGCACTTATAAATAGACATGAGGGTGGCGTGGCATGAGGGCAGCTGAAGGCTGGGCAGGGACAGTTTGGTGTGCGCTGTGGACACTGGGTCGTGGGGGGGGGGGGATTTGGCAGCATGTAACCCAGGAGAAGTGGCAGTGGAGTGTCATGCAGGCAGTGATTGTGCTTTGTTGGAGGTAGTGTGGTGCTTAGCAAAGGTATCCATTGCTAATGAGGGCTTTTCAGATGTTAAAGTTGTTGGGGGGGGGGCCCACTCTTGCCGCTATTGTGGCTTAATAGTGGGACCTGTGAACTTGAGATGCAGCCCAACATGTAGCCCCTCGCCTGCCCTATCCGTTTCTGTGTCGTTCCCATCACTTTCTTGAATTGCCCCGATTTTCACAAATGAAAACCTTAGCGAGCATCGGCGATATACAAAAATGCTCGAGTCGCCCATTGACTTCAATGGGGTTCGTTACTCGAAACGAACCCTCGAGCATCGCGAAAAATTCGTCTCGAGTAACGAGCACCCGAGCATTTTGGTGCTCGCTCATCTCTAGTAATTACTGTTGAAACTGCTGACAAGTAAAGATAAAGTTTTATTGAAGAAAAAAATTGAAACGCATGAAGCGAGTCAAAGTGTGAGGTAATCACTAGAGATGAGCGAGCATACTCGTCCGAGCTTGATAGTCGTTCGAGTATTAGGGTGTTCGAGATGCTCGTTACTCGTAACGAGTACCACGCGGTGTTCGGGTTACTTTCATTTTCTTCCCTGAGAAATTTGCGTGCTTTTCTGGCCAATAGAAAGACAGGGAAGGCATTACAACTTCCCCCTGCAACGTTCAAGCCCTATACCACCCCCCTGCAGTAAGTGGCTGGCGAGATTAGGTGTCACCCGAGTATTAAAATCTGCCCCTCCCGCGGCTCGCCACAGATGCATTCTGACATTAGTTCAGGGAAAGTGGTATCTTGGTGGAGCTGCTATAGGGAGAGTGTTAGGAGTATTTTAGGCTTCAAGAACCCCAACGGTCCTTCTTAGGCCATAGAAATCGTAGATCGCACCTATGTGCGATCTACGATTTCTCTTCTCTTCTCTATATGAGCTCAATGGGGCCGGCGGCAGCAGCGCCGACCCCATTGAGAACATATAGAAGACAAATCATTCATCTCTGCCACAGCTGTAACAGCTGTGGCAGAGAAGAACGATGTTTGCCCATTGAATTCAATGGAGCCAGCAATACAGCAGGTTCCACTGAAAGCAATGGGCTGCCGGCGTGCGCGGGGATGAATTGTCGGGAAGGGCTTAAATATATAAGCCCTTCCCTGTAATTCATCCAGAAATGTGTTACAATAAAAATATATACCGGCGTATAAGGCGACGGGGCGTATAAGACGACCCCCCAACTGTCACCTTATACGCCGGCAATACAGTGGAGCAACGAATAAAAATCATTACTCACTTCTTCTGACGTTCTGCGGTGCTGCTGCAGGCTGTCGCTCCCTCCTGGTTCCCGGCAGAGCATTGCTTTCTCTACGAAGGGCTTTAAATCCCCGCCTCCAGAAACACACGTGCCTTCAGCCAATCACAGCCAATGACAATGATGTCATTGAATGGCTGTGATTGGCTGTGTTTCTGGAGGCGGGGATTTCAAGCCCTGCGTCCAGAAAGCAATGCTCTGCCGTGGACCAGGAGGGAGCGACAGCCTGCAGGAGCACCGCAGAACGTCAGAAGAAGTGAGTAATTATTTTTAATCTTTGCTCCACTGTATTGCCAGCGTATAAGGTGACAGTTGGGGGGTCGTCTTATACGCCCCGTCGCCTTATACGCCGGTATATATTTTTATTGTAACACATTTCTGGATGAATTGCAGGGAAGGGCTTATATATTTAAGCCCTTCCCGACAATTCATCCTGCGATCGCCGGCAGCCCATTGCTTTCAGTGGAACCTGCTGTATTGCTGGCTCCATTGAATTCAATGGACAAACATCGTTCTTCTCTGCCACAGCTGTTACAGCTATGGCAGAGGAGAACGATCTTTACGCTGACAGTGTGGGGGGGGGGGGGGCACTCTTGCCGCTATTGTGGCTTAATAGTGGGACCTGGGAACTTCAGATGCAGCCCAACATGTAGCCCCTCGCCTGCCCTATCCGTTGCTGTGTCGTTCCCATCACTTTCTTGAATTGCCCAGATTTTCACAAACGAAAACCTTAGCGAGCATCGGCGATATACAAAAATGCTCGGGTCGCCCATTGACTTCAATGGGGTTCGTTACTTGAAACGAACCCTCGAGCATTGCGAAAATTTCGTCCCGAGTAACGAGCACCCGAGCATTTTGGTGCTCGCTCATCTCTAGTAATCACGTTAATCTGACCCTCCCAGGTAGCGAAACCTCCGCCCAATTTAGAGGACGGCGTGTACCGTGTATTGCACATGGACTTGTAAGCCATTCCTGTTAAAATCCTGTATAAATAGCCTGTATTATTTTGTGTCATTTGAGCTTGAAAAAGGCGACAGAAAAGTCACAGAAACGTGTAGCTCAGTTTATTGTGTATTGAAATAAATTGATTATTAATTTAATCAATTTAGTCATCATTTCTGTGTTCCCGCAAGCGCAAGCATTGTTTTTCATTTTTAAGAGCCAGAATACAGTGTGGGGACAGTTTTTAAATACCACCTGTTTCAGGGGTACATGTTCATTAAGGACTTATATCAAGCGGATGATGTGCTTGTGTGATGTACCTCCTTCTGGCAGCTGTCTCAATTCCTGGTGCCAACATATTTACATGTAGTACAGCGCCCCAAGGAGTCTTGGCTGCTGTACTGGCCCAGGCAGATGGCCTAGAGGGAGAAATTCCCTGGGTGGCAGATTAGAACCAGACAGTTTTCTATGAATTCACGTGAAGTTGGAAGAAGAAATAACTCCTCAAGGAACTCTCTGGCTAGGAGAGGGACTCTCAAAGACAGAATATGTGCTTGAGAAAGGTGAATTATAGCTCCAAAATTGAAATTTTTCCAATAAACCACAAGTATTGAGACCAATATACAATGGCCTGATCCCTTTCCATCTATTGAGCACAGGAGATTTTTCTTCTTTTTTTAACCTATTTGGATCTATACAAAAAGGCCCATTGTGCAGTGGACTTTCTTTTCTGGATGACTCTCCAGATCTTCTGGATTTAGATGGACCAGGGACAAGGCACAATCAATAAGGCTAACCAGGACAAGTTGGTGCTCCCGCGTGGCACCAAGTGAGTTTCCTTCATATATTTGATAAAAGGATCGGATGTTGCCATATCTGAGGCACTACTCATTTGTTTTATTTGCTGGCTAGGAGGAGAGTCCTTTACAAGTCCCTCAAGACCAGGATATCCCACACACTAACAAATCTCTTTAACCAAATACTGCAAACAAGCAGTCTGACCAAGCCAATCTAGCATGCATAAAACTAATCCCAAAACTAAACGAAGACAGGGAACTGCCAGAGTAATACTATCTAATATCACCCATCAACCAGGATACCAAAATTATTGCCTAAAATCATGGCTGACGAACTTAGCAAACACATGACCTCACTGGTAGGCCCAGCACAGGTGGGGTTTGTGAAATGCCGCTCGGCAGTCACAAACACCTGCAAAGTCCTAGCAACACTTGATGTCATAGAACGAAGGTGCCAAAATCATTTGCCTCAATCAAAGAAGCACAGCCCAACCCTACTAGCATTGGATGCAGAAAAGGCATTCGATAATGTAAATTGGGACTGACTGAACTTGTTGCTAAACAAAATGAACATCAAAAAACCCTTTAAAACCTACCTTGACAGTGTATATATACATGCCAGGCTGTCAGCCCCATTTGAACTCAACAAAGGCAGAAGACAGGGCTGCCTGCTATCCCCGTTACTATTCGACCTGGCACTAGAGCCACTAGTTAAAAGATTGACACACTCAGATGTGTATAAGGGGATAAACATATGCTCCTACAACATTCTGCTGTTTCTAAAACACCCAGAAATGCACCTGAAACCGCTATTAAAAATGATAGCCGAATACGGTGTCTTTTCGATCTATAAACCGCCTGAAAAGTGAAGTACTAGAACTAAGCATGCCCTGTCCTACTATGCTAGGGACGTCACTTGATTGGCCAACCAACGTAGCAAAACCCTTCATCACATAGTTTGGCATCAAAATAGGAAAAACGCCAAGCTCCATCTGCACGCTAAACTACCCACCACTATTTGACAAAATAAAGACAGAACTAAAGCAATGCTACATTTACCTCTATCCCAAATGGAATAATGCCACCACATAAAAATGATGAGCTTCTCAAAACTATTATATCCAATGCTGACGATCCCCCTACTGCTCAAACACCGAGAAGTGACCCGCTTAAACTCGGAATTCACTAAATTTATCTGGGCAGGCAAAACAAAACGCATCTCACTCAAAAAGCTAAAGCTGGACAAGGGGGGAGGGGGGATAAACTTTTTAAATATAAAAAGTAACATCATAGCCTGCCTAACCCACCACATAGTAGACAGGATATAGAAGACTAATACCTTTTCCTGCAGAGAAACTGAATCCAACTTTGACCATTGGACTAAGTTGCTTGCCTGCATAGAGCCTACGCTAACCTCCCAGCAGACATAAGGAAATCCCAGTTACTGAGAGACACAATAATCACGTGGAGGGAACTGAGAAAGGCCTATGGTCACCTCTTCCTCATATCCAAGACCATGCCCCTGATAGGCCACCCCAACTTTAGCAGGGGATAAGATGACAAGGTATACAAGACATGGCACGTAAATGGCCTAAACTTAGCTGCTCACTTGATGCATGACACAGAGCAAAGTTGGCCCACCCAACTAAAACTACAACACAAATTCCATCTACCTCCCACACAATTCTTACAATGAAACAGGCCCTTTCCCTCTATAAAAGCAGGTCAACTAACATAGCAGAAGAAACCACTGTCACTGAGTTTGACACTTTCATTGAGAAGATGCACATGACACCATTCCTATCAGCAATACAGAAAACCATTAATGGCAAATTCAATGAGTCAGGTACACACAAATTATTTACACAATGGAAAAACGTCATACAAAACAACAACTTAGAGACTGAGCTTCTTCGAAGTTGGAACACGGTATGCAAACATGTACAAAGCAAGGTGTGGAAAGAGTCCTTTTTCAAAATAATGCACTATGCCATTTATGGTTTTAACATCCCAACCATGGCAGCAAACCCTGATGTACTGGTAAAGTGCGAAAAATGTGGCCCTCCAGCCACAGACTTTGAGCATGGAATACGGTCATGCACACAAACGAAACAGTTCTGGGAAACAATAGCACAATACCTCCAAACTAAATGGAAGATAAAAATAGGTGTTAACAGGCTCTCCTCCCTCTTCCATGCTGAACTACAACAGACATGAGCAAACAATCACCCATCCCACCCTTCTTACATGTGTTCCTCCTAGCTGCCAAACGTACAATCCTAAAACACTGGCTCTCACAGAAGCTCCTTGAGGCAGCAGAAGTGGTGGCCCAACTCACTCACATAATGATCATGGAAAGAATAGAAGTAGAGAGGCACAAGGATAGGGGTGCAAAAATACACTTCAAAAATAGAAGGAATTTCTCACTTCCCACTTCTCAAAAGGGAAAATATCCACTATAGTAACTCCTTTAGATATACAGAATGGTATCAAATGGAGGAACTGAAGGGAACACTAGGCAGGCTAGTGGTGAGCAAAAAGCAAGCAAGGGGCAGGGAACCCGAATCATAAGGAAGAAATGGCTCTTGGTTGCCTCTTGTAGTAAATATATCCACTTCACCTACCCGCTCCTCAACCCTCCCTTATTCATAGCCCATACTCACCCTCCCACTGGATGCCCAGGAGGGGACCAAGGATATTATGAGTCAAGACTGTCCTGAAACTTCCTCATGATAGAAAGGACTGGAAGCTACTGCTCCGGCCAGCAAATAAAAAAAGAATGTAGAAACCAAGTAAAGAAACAAAAGCCAATGGCAGGAAAATACTGTACAATTTATCTCCAGAGACATTTGCTCAAGAAAGATGTCATTTTCCATATGGATGATCCTGTGTGATCAGTATGTAAAACTGATGCTTCTCACCATTACTATGCAAATGTATTCCATTGAATAATTAACAAAAAACAATTTATGAAAGTTTTACGATACATTATTTTAGCCAAAAAAGGTATGAAAACCCCCCTACAGTTTGCCACACAAAAAACAAGCCCTCATACGGCCATGTTGATGAATAAATATAAAAGTTATGGCTGTTGAAAATTGGATCCAAAAAATATTGTTGCATCTTTTGTGCCCAAATACCCATGTTGTTAAAGGATTAACCCATTCCCGCTGCAGGGCGTAAGTTTACGTCCTGGCAGCGGGGTACTTCCCGCAACAGGGCGTAAACTTACGTCCTGGGGATAGCGCAGGATCACATATGATCCAGCGCTATCCCGCAGCGGGAGCCGGCTGTCAGTCTCAGCCGGCGTCCCGCTGCAACAGTGGGGGGGCATCGGAGATGCGCCCCCCGCTGTTAACCCCTTCCCTGCCGCGATCTAAGTAGATCGCGGCAGGGAAAGAGTTCACAGAGGGAGCGCGCTCCCTCTGTGTCTTCGGCCGGCTCTCGTGATGTTATTGCGAGAGCCCGGCCTGTCGCCATGGTAACAGGGTGCCAGATACTGGCGTCCTGTGTTACCAGTGCCTGAGATCGCTGTATAAGCGATAAGGCATGTCTTATCGTAGCAATCATCAGGGCTGAGGTCAAAGTCCCTCAGAGGGACACAAACAGTGTAAAAAAAACAAAGATTAAAAAAATGAATTAAAAAAATGTAAAAAAAAGAGTAAAAAAACATTTTTTATGCTTGTTCTCAGATTAGCATAAAAAAGGTAAAAAAAAATAACCCCCCCACATATTTGGTATTGTCGCGTCCGTAACGACACGTACAATAACTTGCACATGCTTTTGACTGTGCACGGAAAAAAGCGTTTAAAAAAATACTAAAAAACTGAGGCAAAATGCTAATTTTTAGCATTTTGCCTCACTAAAAACGCAATAAAAGTGATCAAAAAAGGCGTATGTACCCCAAAATGGTACCAATAAAAACTACAGCTCATCTCGCAAAAAAATAAGCCCTTATAGAGCTCCGTACATCAAAAAATAAAAAAGTTACAGGACTTTGAATGCAGCTATAGAGAAAAAAAAAGATTTCCAAAAAGAGGGTTTTTATTGCAGAAAAGTGGAAAAACCTAAAAAAAAATGTAAGAATTTTGGTATCGTTGTACCTGTACCGACCCGCAGAAAAAATGGAATGTCTCATTTATGCTGCATGATTAAAGCTGTAAAAAAAAAAAAAAATCTATGGCAGGATTGATGCGTTTTTTCTCCCTGCTATCATAAAAAAAAAAAAAAAATGTTTTACAATATAGTTAATGTTCCCAAAAATAACGCCGATAAAAACTACAGTTTGCCACGCAAAAAACAAGCCCTTACACGGCCGCGTCGACGGAAAAATAAAAAAGTTATGGCTTTTGATAAATAAAGAAGAAAATCCGCCAAAAATTGTTGCATCCTTAAGCCTAAAATAGGCCGTGTCATGAAGGGGTTAATATATGCCACAATCATAAGGAGATCCATTTAGAGGAGGAAAACATCTTCGTCTTCCTTAAGATTTCCTAAATTGCGGCTCAAGCTACATAATTTACCTTATAGAGTGTCCGTGTGGTCTAGAGTATGTAGGCTGAACTATCAATGCCCTGAGATTTGTAGCCAACAAACACCAATCCAATATCCAGAAGGGGTTCATGCAACATAGTGTATATAGACATTGTTCTAGCCATAACAGCATGAACCTATGTGGTATGTGTATAACACCTCTTGAAAGGATCCCTCAGGGGGATTTTCAAAACCCTAAACCAAGGAGAGGTTTTGGATATTTCACCTCAACACACAAGCTCCCAACAGCCTTAATGAAGTCCTTGAAAATGTTTGACAATGGTTGGTCCATATGGAGAAACTTGTGTCTGATTCATGCACAATGTTACTAAATGGTGCAAATATCTTCCCCATTTTAGTGTACCCTTGGATGTACCAATCCTCCCAGCTTTTTATGCAATACTTCATAATTCTAGACATGTTTTTAACGACTTCATTTTAACTATCTACGAGTATAATACTTTATTGTGCTTCATTTATCTTAAGGTTCAAATCTATTGGTATTTTATCCCGATCCTATTGCCCCTTTATTCTATATACTTTTCCTCATGAGAACACTAAATCTAAACACATTTATCTGATTGCCTCTGGATATCTGGAAATTGGAACACAAAAACATGCGCTCCAGTGACGTTATCATTCCAGACTTTCAGGCAAGAGTAAATGCCCAATGCTGAGGCAATCAGCATGTCAAAACAGACATAACGGTGGTAATCCTACAGGACATCCCTTGTAGTGCTATTAAGGCAATTTCAATAGCTATATATCCTCAATATATGAACCCTTTATGTGCTTGAAAAAGGAGGAAATTGGTTCCTCCGAAATGTGTTGCACTCCCATATATTGGTCCTATATATATATATATATATATATATATATATATATATATATATATATATATATATATATACAGTAAAACCTCTACTAGCATTGACCTCTACTAAGGCCGATATTTCGAGTAAAGCCACATTTTGTCTCTAGTAACATTGGTTGCCTCTAATAACACCGACGTGTACTGGCTCACGTGACCTTGCTGCTGAACCCATGTGATCTTCTGCTTGGTGTCTCATCCCTCTACTCCTGCTGCTGCTAATGCAACCCACTCTTCTCCATCATCGGCGACGGATAATACACTAATACAGTATAATACTGTACAATTGTACTCCAATGTAACAGCACAGAGAACACAGTGATAACACTGAGGACAGATAATGATGTCACCTGCAGTCCTATGTAACAGCACAGAGAACACAGCGATAATGCTGAGGACAGATGATTTTCTTTAGTACAACAGATGTCACCTGCAGTCCTATGTAACACCACAGAGAACACAGTGATAAAGCTGTGGACAGATAATGATGCCACCTGCAGTCCTAAGTAACACCACAGAGAACGCAGTGATAACACTGAGGACAGATGATGTAGTAGATGTGACCTGCAGTCCTATGTAACACCACAGATAACACACAGTAACATGTTCAATAACATGTTAAATATTCATTTATTCTTTACAGTATTCTTTATATTCATTTATTATTGTTATGGTTTTTGGTATTAAATACCATATTTATTCTTCATTAAATGTGGTTTGGAATGTTTTTTGGAATGTCTGGAATGAATTAATTGGATTTACATTGATTCCTATGGAAATAATTACCTCGAGTAGCAATGGTTTCAGGTAAAGCCGATTGCTTTCGGACGGATTACTGACGTTAGTAGAGGTTTTACTGTATATTTACTGTATATTTATAAGTTCCTTGATAGAGACCAAATCTTTGGTTGAAACATAGAGCATCTTACTATGGAGGAATAAAGTGATTTGAAACTCATTCTGCACCATCTCTATGCTGCCACAGACTTTCTTTTTTTCTGAGAGTCACTTTGACAGTTACAGGTACAGGGAGGGGAGTTGTGGAACTGCCAAAAGCTGACAGTGATAAAGCCTCTCCGGCCTATGCTCCAGTAGAGAGCCCTATGGTCTGACCTGTAATATACATTAAAAAAAGCACCAAAAACTGTGTGAATACATAAATGATGCAACCTCAAAGAGTTAAATGGGTCTTCATCTCTATTTTACAGAAACTGCTGCATTGGTTTCTGACCTACACCTGGCGCTATTCAATCATTTTAAAGACAGTCAATTGATACTTCTTGGTTTACTTGGATCAGACCATTTGGATACTGTAATTGTTGGCAGCATACATAGAAGTCCCATCTAGTACATATGCAAACAAATTTCTTTCAATTTCCTTTGCAAATCCGGTAACTATTCTGATACCAATTTGCCTGCAATGTACTGTGGATAAGATTGACTCTGTGAATAGAATAAAACAGGTCATAAACGACATAACATGAGTAATTATTTACTAACATTAGAACTAGTGTCATCCAGATGTCCTCCTCCTAAGGGCGAGCACCCACTGGCGTTTTTTTACCTGCGTTTTGCGTTTTGCGTTTTGCGTTTTTCCTGCACAGGCATAGAGATAACATGTGTTCCTGTCCACTGGCGTTTTTTTTGCATTGCGTTTGCGTTTTTAACATAGGAACTGTCAGTTGCATATGTGTCCTTATTTTTCTCCATGGAAATTAATGGCAAAGCCGCGAAAACGCCGCGAAAAAACGCAGGACACGCGGCGAAAACGCTGCGTTTTTTTCCCGCGGGAAACGCAAACGCCAGTGGGTGCTCGCCCTAAGAGTGAATGAAGCTCAGGGAAATACATTTTTTTATTACAGTATTAACTTCAGACTCCTTCATTATTATTTCCTTTTAACTTTTGATTGTAGCAAGCTAAAAGAAGCAGAAAATTAGATATAAAATGAATCACAATACTCATAAGTAGAGATGAGCGAGCACACTCCTCCGAGCTTGACGCTCGTTCGAGTATTAGGGTGCTTCAGATGCTTGCTACTCGAGACGAACACCACATGGTACTCGAGTCAATTGCATGTCCTTCCCCGCATTTAGCGCCATTTTCTAGTCGAAAATCATGGAGAAAAGGCATTACCATTTACTGCTGTGACGTGCCAGCCCTCTGCCCACCAACAGCAGTGAGTGGCTGGGCCAATCAGGTGACCGCTGAGTACTTAAACTGGTCCCGCCCGCGGCTCGCCTCAGACACATTCTGGCAGTGGCTAGGGAAAGTGCTGGTGCTTATACAGGGATAGTGTTAGCGTAGGATCCTGTCTTCAAGAACCCCAACAGTCCTTCTTAGGGCTAATCCTCATCGTGTGCATTACTGTTGTGGCTGGCTTGGAACAGTAGTGCACCATTTTTTTAAGCATCTAGGGCTGTGCAGGCCATTTCAGCTATAGCGTTCTCAGTCTGTAATACATTAGGCAGAGTTTAGGGACAGAGCTGCTTATATAGAGAAAGTTTTACAGTCGTGATCTTCTCTACATGAACTCCAACAGTCCTTTTTAGGGCTACTTCTCACTGTGTGCATTATGGTTGTGGCTGGCTGGGAGCAGTAGTGCATCAATTTTTGTATTACACATCTAGGCCTTTCCCCAGCCTTTCACTGATAGAGTTTTCAGTCTGCAGTGCGTTAGGCAGAGTTTAGGGACAGATCTGCTTATGTAGGGAAAGTTTTACAGTCGTGATCTTCTCTACAAGAACCCCAACGGTCCTTTATAGGGCTACTTCTCACCGTGTGTATTATAGTTGTGGCTGGCTGGGAGCAGTAGTGCATCAATTTTTGTATTACGCATCTAGGCCTGTGCACAGCCTTTCACTTATAGCGTTCTCAGTCTGCAGTGCATTACACCGAGGTCTCACCGTGAAAAAGTAATCTAATATTACCTAGGGTACTGCAAAGTATTTCAGCTATAGTGTTCTCAGTCTGTAGTGCATTAGGCAGAGTTTAGAGACAGAGCTGCTTATATAGGGACAGTTTTACAGTTGTGATCTTCTCTACAAGAACCCCTACGGTCCTTTTTAGGGCTACTTCTCACCGTGTGCATTATAGTTGTGGCTAGCTGGGAGCAGTAGTGCATCCATTTTTTTATTACGCATCTAGGCCTGTTCCCAGCCTTTCACTTACAGCGTTCTCAGTCTGCCGTGCATTAGACAGAGGTCTCACCACTAAACAGTACTGTAATATTTCCTCGGCCACTGCAAACTATTTCAGTTATACCGTTCTATGTCTGCAGTGCATTAGACAGAGGTCTCACTGCTAAACTGTACTGTAATATTTCCTGGGCCACTGCAAACTATTCCAGCTCTGCCACTGTGCAGAGCATCTCACAATACCCTTTCCTTGGGGGTTGAGATAGCCGCAGTTACCAGCACTATCCACTGGCTTTTGAGTCTTCTCCCACTCCATACAGCCTCTCTTATCTACAAGTTATCAGCACTATCCACTGGTTGCATAGCTTTCTGCCCCGATGCAGAGCGTCCTTCTTAGGGCTACTCCTCATCGTGTGCATTACAGTTGTGGCTTGCTACAAGTCTTTGTCTGTGGTGAATTAAGGCCCAGTTGTCAGTGCTGTACATTGCGGTAATTTATTTGGGCCCGGCTCTCTTCTTAATCTGCCATGATGAGGAGTAGGGGTAAGGGTCGAGGACGCGGGCTCGGGCGTCCAAGTCAGGGTGAGGGTACAGGCCGACTTCCTGGCCGGGGAGAATCACAGACGGCTGCTGAGAGATTAGAAGAGAGGCAAGTTTCTGGGCTCCCCAGCTGTATATCACAATTTGCGGGTCCGCATGGTAGACCTTTATTACATACAGAGCAGTGCGAGCAGGTTCTGTCGTGGATGGCAGAAAATGCGTCCAGCAATGTATAGACCACCCAGTCTTCTACGCAGTCCACTACTGCCAGCCTAGAGACTGCAGCTCTGAATCCTCTGACTGCTCCTCCTTCCTCCCAGCCTCCTCACTCCATGAAAATGACATATTCTGAGCAGGCAGACTCCCAGGAACTGTTCTCGGGTCCCTGCCCTGAGTGGGAAAAAACGGTTCCTCTCTCACCTGAGGAGTTTGTCGTGACTGATGCCCAACCTCTGGAAAGTTCCGGAGTCCGGGTGATGAGACTGGGGACTTCCGGCAACTGTCTCAAGAGCTTTTTGTGGATGAGGATGATGAGACACAGATGTCTGTCAGTGAGGTAGTAGTAAGGGCAGTAAGTCCCAGGAAGGAGCGCACAAAGGATTCGGAGGAAGAGCAGCTGGACGATGAGGTGACTGACCCCACCTGGTTTGCTAAGTGTAGGACAGGGTTTCAGAGGGGAAGGCTAGTGCAGCAGCAGGAAAGATTGGAAGAGGCAGTGGAGTGGTCAGGGGTAGAGGCAGGGCCAGAGCGAAGAATCCCCCAATTGTTTCCCAAAGCACACCCCCCCCCCATGGCAAGCCTCTGTGCAGAGGGCTAGGTGTTCAAAAGTGTGGATGTCTTTTAGTTAGAGCGCAGACGATCGACGAACTATGGTGTGCAACCTGTGTCGCACCAAGATCAGCCGGGGAGCCACCACTACCAGCCTCACCACCACCAGCATGCGCAGGCATATGATGGCCAAGCATCCCACAAGGTGGGACAAAGGCCATTCACCGCCTCCGGGTCACACCACTGCCTCTTCCCCTGTGCCCCAACCTGGCACACAGATCCAATCCCCCTCACAGGACGCAGGCACGAGCACCTCCCAGCCTGCACCCACACCCTCACCTCCACGGTCCTCCACTCCATCCAGCAATGTCTCTCAGCGCAGCGTTCAGCTGTCGCTAACACAAGCGTGGGAACAAAAGTGCAAATACGCTGCCATCCACCCGCATGCACAAGCTTTACACGTGCACATTGCCATATTAATCATCCTGGAGATGCTGCTGTACAGGCTTGTGGAAACGGAGGCTTTCAAAAACATGATGCCGGCAGTCCCACGCTACTTGGTCCCCAGTCGCCCTACACCAGCACGTCTCCCGCAACATAAATCGTGCCCCCACCAACGCAGTTACTGGGAAGGTCCACTTAACCACGGACATGTGAACAAGTACTGGTGGGCAGGGCCACTATATCTCCTTGATAGCACATTGGGTGAACTTGGTGGAGGCTGGGACCGAGTCAGAGCCTAGGACCACTCACGTCCTACCCACACCCAGAATTGCAGGTCCTACCTCGGTGCTGGTATCTGCGGCGTTTTACGCCACCTCCTCTAAACCCTCCCCCTTCTCCTCCTCCGCCACGTCTATCTCTAAATTAAGAAGTGTGAGCACGTCAACAGTAGTCAGTAGCGCGCGGCGTGGCAGCACAGCGGTGGGCAAGCGTCAGCAAGCCGTGCTGAAACTAATCAGCTTAGGTGACAAAAGGCACACGGCCCCAAGCTGTTGCAGGGTCTGACAGAGCAGACCGACCTTTGGCTTTCGCCACTGAGCCTCCAACTGGGCATGGTCATGTGTGACAACGGCCGTAACCTGGTGGTGGCTCTGCAGCTCGGCAGCCTCACACATGTCTTCAATCTGGTGGTTCAGCGGTTTCTGAAAAACTACCCTCACTTGTCTGACCTGCTCGGCAAGGTGCGCCGCGTCTGTGCACATGGGTGGCAGAGTGGTTGTCAGCCTCCGCAATGCTTTACTAAGGAGTGGGCATGGATGGCAGATATCTGCCAGGTTCTCGGAAACTTTGAGGAGTCTGCCCAGATGGTGAGCGGCGATGCGGCCATCATTGGCATTACCATCCCGCTCCTTTGCTTGCTGAGAAGTTTGCTGCTAAGCATGAAGGCCAACGCTTTGCGGTTGGAACAGGAGACGGAGGATGTTCGGTGTGTATGGGCTGAAGAGGAGGAGGAGGATCCGGAAAGTCATCTTCCTAGTGAGGACAGCGATGTGTTGCGTACTGGGACCCTGGTACACATGGCTGACTTCATGTTAGGCTGCCTTTCCCGTGACCCTCGCGTTAGATGCATTCTAGCCAACACGGATTACTAGGTGTACATCCTTCTAGACCCACAGTATAAGGAGAACCTTTCCACTCTCATTCCCGAAGAGGAAAGGGGTACGAGAGTGATGCAATACCACAGGGCCCTGGTGGAAAAAGTGATGCTAGAGTTCCCATCTGACAGCGCTAATGACAGAAGACATAGTTCAGAGGTGCGGGGATCAGGCAGCATGTCCAGCGCAGACAGGGGAACACTCTCCAAGGCCTTTGCCAGCTTTATGGCTCCCCAGCAAGGCTGTGTCACCACTCCCTAGTTAAGGCTGAGTCAGAGGGAGCACTGTAAAAAGATGGTGATGGAGTACGTAGCCGATCGTACCACCGTCCTTTGTGATGCCTCTGCTCCATACAACTATTGGGTGTCAAAGCTGGATATGTGGCACAAACTTGCTCTGTACGCCCTGGAGGTGCTGGCCTGCACTGCTGCTAGCGTCTTGTCAGAGAGGGTGTTTAGTGCAGCTGGGGGAATCATCACGGATAAGCGTACCTGCCTGTCAACTGACAGTGCCGACACGCTTACCCTAATAAAGATGAACAAAGGCTGGATTTCCCCCGACTTCTCTTCTCCACTGGTGGAAAGCAGCGGATCCTAAAGAATCTTTTCGCTGCAACAGGAGAAAAATGCATCCTTTTTCACCCCAAAAAAGGGGAGAATTAGTTTTGTTTATCCCTCTCGGATAGTATTACTCCTCCTCCTCCTATTCTCCTCCTATTCTCCTCCTAAAACAGCATTGCATCATGCTGAACTGCCAATTTCTAAAAGGCCCCAAATGCTCTGTTTAAAACCTTTAAAAGTTTAATTCATTTTTACAGTTTCAAAAGCTAAACTTAAACCAATTTTTGTGGAGGGCTGCCTCCAGGCTCTGTTACAAATTAACCAATAGCGAGCTGTATATTCAAAAAATGTTTATGGGTTTCACCTGCCCTCGCGGTTGAGCAATTTTTCAGGGGTATACTTGTACTCTTGGTACACCAATTTTTCAGGCCATTGCCAATATTGCTAGCAAACTAATTTTTGCAGGCTTCGCCTATACTCTTGGTAAACAAATTTTTACAGGTGTTCGCCTATATTCTTGGTACACCAATGTTACTGGGTTTCACCTATACTATTGCTACAGAAATCTTACAGGGGTTCGCCTAAACTTTTGCTGCAGAAATGTTACAGTGGTTCACCTATACTTTTGCTACAGAAATGTTACTATGGCCTGCCTATACTTTTGCTGCAGAAATATTTCTGGGGTCCGCCTATACTCTTGCTACAGAAACATTACTGGCTTCCGCCTATACTCTTGCTACAGAAATGTTACTGGAGACTGCCTACACTCTTGCTACAGAAATGTTACTGGGGTCTGCCTATACAGTTTCTACTGAATGGTTTGAGGGGTTCGCCTATACTCTTGCTACAGAAATGTTACAGTGGTTCGCCTATACTTTTGCTACAGAAATGTTACTATGGCCTGCCTATACTTTTGCTGCAGAAATATTTCTGGGGTCCGCCTATACTCTTGCTACAGAAACATTACTGGGGTCCGCCTATACTCTTGCTACAGAAATGTTACTGGGGTCTGCCTATACAGTTTCTACTGAATGATTTGAGGGCTTTGCCTATACTCTTGCTACAGAAATGTTACAGGGGTTCACCTATACTTTTGCTACAGAAATGTTACTGGGGTCTGCCTATACTTTGGCTACAGAACTATTACTGTGGTCCGCCTATACATTTTCTACTGAATGGTTTGAGGGGTTCGCCTATACTCTTGCTACAGAAATGTTACTTGGGTCCACCTATACTCTTGCTACAGAAATGTTACAGGGGTCTGCCAATACTTTTGCTACAAAAATGTTACTGGGGTCTGCCTATACCCCTGCTACAGAAATGTTACTGGGGTCCGCCTATACAATTTCTACTGAATGGTTCGAGGGGTTCGCCTATACTCTTGCTACAGAAATGTTACAGGGGTTCGCCTATAATTTTGCTACAGAAATGTTACTGGGGTTCGCCTATACTTTTGCTACAGAAATGTTACAGGCCTCTTCCTATACTGTGGGTGCACAAAGACTTTCCATCGCGGTGTTTTACCAATCTGGCACAAATACACTGACTGACTTGGGCGGAATTGTGGGCCGAGGCCGAGATTCTTGACAGGGTGAAACTCCGCTATGTTTGGGCACTCTGATTTCTTCCTGTGTAATAACATCTTTGTGCACCCATAGCATAGGCGAGCCCAAGGAACTCAAAGACTTCCTATTGTGGTGTTGAGCTATCTGACACCTACACAGAATGAATCGTGTGGGGACACATGGATTTCCCATTGCTATGTAACTCGCGGCACCTTGGGTCACACAAGGTAGAGGCTGGGACCGAGCCTGACCCAGAGCCCGCTCACGTACTTCCCACAGAGAGTATTGCTGGCACCTTAGTCTCCTTTATGCCCACGTTTGCGGCTCCTTACAATTTTGTGACGGAGGTTTCACGGGATTGGAATGATAATCGTACGTCAATTTATCATCAATTCTCAATAGCATTGTGGGCTATCACCCATACTTTCAAAGAGGGTCGCTGCCTGGCCGTGCGAACCCTCTGCAGTGTGTGCCTCTGGTTCCTCCTCATCTATTACGCACCTATAAATAGACATGAGGGTGGTGTGGCTATGAGGCGAGTGTGTGGCATGAGGCCAGCTGAACGCTGCGCAGGGAAAATGTTGTGTGCGTTGTGGATGCAGGGTCGTGCGGAGGGTTGGACAGCAATGCCAGCATGTAACCCAGGAAAACAGGCAGCGGTGTCACCCGCAGGCAATGATTGTCCTTAGTTGCAGGTAGTGTGGTGCCTAGCTAAGATGTGCCAGCGCGTGTGCCTTGCTAATGAGGGTTTGTCCCAATTAAATAGTTAGGGGTGTGACCGCCAGGCTCTGGCCCCTATTTTGGCTTAATAATGGGACCTGGGAGCCTCAGATGCATTACGAAAAGTTCGACTCCAGCAACGAGCACCCGAGCATTTTGGTTCTCGCTCATCTCTAATTATTAGACATCCCCAAAAATTAGACACTGTGCCTCTTTTGAGGCAAAAAATAATATAAGACAGTGTCTTATTTTCAGGGAAACACAATAGTTATGCTATTCTTCCCATAGAGGCATTCAAAAACTGTATTAAAGACCCCACATTAAGTTCTACAAAAGATTTACTGATGATATCTTATTTATCTGGGATGGCAACTGTTTAGAGTTGGATGCTTTTATTAAAAATTTGAATAACAATGACTTGGGATTGGAGTTTTCTCTCTTTATTGATCCAACAAACAATCTTTTTAAACCTATAGCTATATATACCTAACAACCAGTTACAAGCAAAAAACCATTTTAATCAAATTGATTCTAACAGTTATCTGAACTTTTTATTTAGTTGCCATGCTAGGATATGAAAAATAAATGTTCCGTATGGGCAGTTCAGGAAGATCAGAAGGAACTGCTCCTCTGATTAAGCCTTAAAAATATTATGGCCCCCACCCAACTCCATAAACACCATAGATTGCCCCCTTCTCAGAGTATCATAGGGAAACCAATTAAAGCTTCTTTTACGTGTAGTAGGCAAGGCTGTATATGCTTTCTTAACCTCTTAATGCTACAGGACATATGTTTTCGTCTTAGCAGAGGGGTACTTAACGCAATAAGATGTACACTAACGTTCTGAGGATAGCAGTGGTTAAGAAATGTGAAAAAAACTATGGGAGCCGACTGTGACTGATAGCCGACTTCCTGCTTCAACAGAGGGGATCGAGAAGTACAGTATCCTACATGCTGCAATCAATTTACATTGTGGAATGTAATGCGTTCACAGAGGGAGCATGTGCCCTTGGTGATGTCATTGGCCCTCCGTAATGTTATCATGCACGCTGTTGCTATTTTTGGTTTCTGCTTCTAGGGTCACTGGGACAGTTATAGGTAGGGGAAGGGGAGTCATCATGTACTATAGACCCCAGACCTGTAACATACATTGAAAAAAATGTTTTATGAACTGCTACTCATAAAATCGCCATGCAGCTCAGGGTATATCTCCTACTTAGATATAAAATGAATCACCATACTCATGAAGATTTACAGCCATAAGCATACTATGGTTCTATACTACCTCTAACTTGTTTGGAGTCATAATGGAGCATTAATGGATTTCTATAGAGCCCTTCTACACCACTGTATGCCTCTAATTTCATGGAGATATATAAAGAGGCTATTCTATCTAATTGATATTAAAAAGAATGGAGGCATTATTTACTTAAAATCAGATTACAAAATTATTCAGACTGTCTCCATATTACAGAACCATAAGAAGCAACATTCAGTTGCACTATGTGCACCTATGTCTCTATAGTATGAACTACAGGTACTCTGCATTTCTCTGCAGCAACTGTTTTATGTGCATGGGGTTGTATTTTGCCACTAGGTACCCATGACGCACACTAACTTTCATTACATAAGGAGCTTGATACTAGTCTAGTGTCATGTGAATCGTCTCCACCGCAATGTGTCATTGGTTAACGTCACATTTGATTGACATTTGACTATTTGACAGCATAAAAGTCTTGAGCTCCATCCGTATCGGTAGCAAGGTTGGTGAACGGGGTGAAGGATTTCAAGAAAAATAACAATGATCATGCAATGAGAGGGACATTGGCTATAAAGGTCTGCAGCTAGCCCCTCTTCTCCTAGGACCTGACTAGTGTTGAGGAAATCAAACCAGTATCTCCCTGTTTCGGGTCGAACTTTGCTTAAAGTTCGGTTTGGCACGAACCCGAAGTGAGCTTCTGAAACGGTTCTACCTGAAACAGGGATCTATTGCTAAACAGGATTTTACTAAATTATAGGAATATAGGATTGTGCTGAGGGATCTTTTTTCAGCCTATCAACTATTATGTAGTATGCCCTATCTACCAGTAGGATGAAAAGCTCATTGGTGCTGCTGCTGTGGATGTTAAAATTATCCCAGCCCCTAAATAGAAGTACAAGTGTGGCCTATCTTTTTTAGGACATTAAACTTGTGGCCTTTTCTGTTTTGCCTAATTTTCATCTTTCCCCAAACCGTGCTATACAGTTTCCCTCACTGTCATCACTTGCATATGAATATATTTGCAAAACACACAAAGGTATCTCATGTTGTTTTCATGTTTAATTTGCATTTGATATCATTGAGCTATTTCTAGTATCATGTATTCTTATAGCCAATAAAAGGCATGGAGTTCTGTATGAGGAACATTTCTAAACCTGCTCCTGTACCTGATTGTGGGAGAGATGACTATTCTAAGGGATACTTTCAATTTTCTCAATTTTGTGACTTTGATTATCTTATTTCCAGCAAATGTCTTTATTATTGCTGTGAATATTCTACATTTCTTCAAGACCAAAAGACTTCTATTAAGTGATCTGCTCATATCTACCATTAGTGTAGCAAACCTTCTGCATGGTTTTCTTAAAGCCTTTTTACAGTATTATTATCACTTAATCAGTAAAGAGTATTTTAAGATCAATTTATTGGTTGCATTATACTTAATCATGAGCACCGTATTGTTTTCTGCCCTCCTCAGTATACATTTCTGTCTGAAAATTGTCAATATTAACCACAGATTCTATATTTGTCTTCAGAGAAGCTTTACTAAATTGTTTCCTTGGATTATTATCACTTTTCTCCTAGGATGCTTCTTTCTGAATCTTCATTCTGTGCTGGAAAAAAATCATGATTGTTTCTTAAACACAACATCAAACGTTGCACCGGTGAAGATGGCTGCAAGATGTTCTTGGTCAATATTGATCATTCTGGCTTTTTATGCCTTGGAAACCACCCTCTGCTCGGTTCCAGCATTGATCATCCTCATCTCTCTGCTCAAACACATGAAAAGAATCCAAGGGAATACTGAGGGATCCGGATCTCCTAACATGGAGGCCCATATTTGTGCAATTAAAACTATCACTTCTTTACTGGTTGCAAATATTTTCACATTCACTTCTGTATTCATGAGAGTTTTCAGTGAAGGCTTTTGGTTTTTTCTAGCTGGCTTTCTAGTTTCTGTATGTTATATATTTTCTTCCTATTTTTTTATAAAAGGAACACAAAAACTGAATAAAACTCTGGAAAAGATACTGAAACAGTGCTCATGTTTTAAGGCTCAGAACCTGTAATGTAGTGATATATTTATTTAAGTGATGATCTGGTTTTTTGATAAAATTTTCTTTGGGGACAGGAGGAGAAAGGGGATATATTACCAATAGTTGTTCTTCTCTGCTTCTTGAATCCATTAGTATAGTCCATTGGTAGTCTAACACTACCAGTGCATTATAGGAATTAGCTTGTCTGAAGATTGTGTTGGCCATCTTGGACAGTTAAAAATGGGACCCGAAACTAGATTAAAGGAATGACATGGGTTATGTGCTTGGATATCCAAAGTGAACTCATGTTGGCACTTTTCAAATGAATCTCCTAAGGAATATAGATACACTAATTTAGACTCTATCCTGTTACTGATACAGCCTACTATTAGTTTGGTACTTAATAATGCACCATTTTTCCCCTTCATGGTTTATAAAGGCCATGATTCCCCAACATGGCAATAACCCTTTAAGAAGTAGAGTGGTCCATCTGTACAGATTACCAGTCAGCTAAATCTAAATCATGTCTAAGTTCTTGGTGTCCAACGTGTATATATACGTCCTCCACTTTAGTGGCACATCTCATTGTATAGTGTTCTGTTAGTAAAAAGACTGGGCACTATGTCAGCTCTAACCTAATGTAGTGACATGGAGTTGTAATGATCAGTACTAACCAAGGAAATGTAGAAAATGATCAAAATTTGAATTTTATACTATTTTTACCCATTCCTCTCCATACAAGGAGTAAAATGAAAAGATACTGGCCATGTCCTGGTACAATTAGAAAGCACAATCTATGTCACAAAAGAAAAAAGAAAAAATAAGTAGACATCAAATAAAATAAAATAACCCTTAGGCCACTCTCACACAGCAGCGCGGCAAAGCGCTGCAATTTCAATTGCGCTTCCTTGCTGTTATTTTACTTTTATTTTCGGCTCTAGCTCTCTGCAGCTGACAGTGGGGTTTAGCAGAATTCATCATTGATGAGGTGTGCTAAACGCAAAAAATAGAACAGACTCTGCTCGGAAATAGTGATGCTGGAAAGCGCCGCGATCAAGCACATGTCTGAAAGGATCCCGTTGAAATCAATGGGAGCATTTTACTGCTTTTACTGCGGCATTCAAAACTGCGGTAAACATGGAAAAAAGCGCCTGTGAGAAAGTGGTCTTAGAATGTAGTGTTTTGAAAATATGAAATTTGATGCAGGTATTTAGTCATTAAAGGACTTGGTCTTGAAGGGGTTCACTTTTATTTGTCTGTAATGTACTGTATAGAAGATAAAGATGTATTTGAGATAAACATACTATGAAGATCACACTATAAAAAAAAAGGTAGAAAAAAATATAAATAACTAAAAAAATATTGTGGTGCAGTTTGTTCTCTCTTTATAATACTTTATGATATTTGGGTATTTCTTTATTAGGATTTGGTTTTATTTCTTATCATTTCAGTTCCTTTCTCTCTGCTATATTATTTACTTATTACAATATATACTTATTTTTATTGTGCAATTCTAAGTTGTTTTGTAAGATTTTCATATATTGTATACTAGCTAAGACTTAGGGTGGCTCACATGAGCGTGTTTTTGTGCATACATGGGTGCGTACATAAGTGCGCACCCATGTACGTGCAAAAACCCGCGTGAATGCAGGTCCGTGCATTGTTTTCAATGGAGCTGCGGCTGCTGCTGGCGGCTCCATGGAAAACAATGGTCTGCTGACACCCCTGCATTGTTTTTCAGGGAAGGGCTTTACATATGAGCCCTTCTCTGAACAACAAACATTTTAGTGTAAAAAAAAAAAGAAAAAAGAAAAAATTTACCCTCCGCCGCTGCCATGTGCCCCACGGGGATGAAGAACACATCTGCCGCATGCGGCAGATGTTTCCTTCATCCCCGCTAGTAAAAACAGTGAAAACAATGGTCTGCCGGCACCCCTGGATTCTCTTTCAGGGAAGGGCTTTACATGTAAGCCCTTCCCTGAAAAAGAGAGATTTTAGTGTAAAAAAAAAAATAAATAAATAAAATATATACTTACCTGTCCGCCACTGCCGTGACCCCTGCGGGGATGAAGAACACATCTGCCGCATGCGGCAGATATTTCCTTCATCCCAGCTAGTTAAAAGAATTCCATGCTGCTACATCTGCCACATCTGTGACAGATGCAGCAGAGGAATTCTTCAATTCTCTACCACAGCTGTCACACATGTCAACTGCAGTAGAGGATTCTGCTGGACCCGTTAATTGATTTCAGGGAAGGGCTTTAAATATAAGCCCTTCCCTGAAAATCCAGTAAAAGTGGTTTAAAAAACAAAACAAAAAATAGATACTCACCTCCCTTCAGCTGCAGAGGCACAGCCGCATCTTCTCCTGCTGTCCCCTGCACTGTGGTGCTGATCTATTAGCAGGCGATGATTTAAAAGCCCCGCCTGCTGAAAGAGCTGAATGTGATTGGCTGAGGTGCTCAGCTAATCACAAGCAGCTCTCTCCCTATGGTGCACGCATGTCCTATCTTTGCAGGCACACGCCTGTAAAGCACGGACATGTACATACATCATAGGGAACGCATTGTTGCAAATAAAAGTGAAGCCACCCTTATGTTGTAACAATCAGACAACTACTATTTGTTACTGTTAGATTTAGCATAGTGGTATTGTATGCGGTTGAGAAGTGTGTCATATACTATATTTGAATTGTAAAAATAAAGCTTGGTGTATAGTAAATGTGTGATTTTGCGTTTATTGCAACAAATAGAAATTTATGCTCAATGGAATATTCTCATCATAGACCTTTATAGTATATACACAAGATTTGCCATAAAAGTCAGATATGTGCAGGCCCGAACTCTGGAACTCGAACCTATCTCTTGCTCTGGCACCCACAGCCCCAGCCCAGCTGCATGAGGTGACTGAAACCCATTTAGATGCACCGATTATCGCTCCAAATTCACTCAAGCGATTGCTTTTGAGTGATAATCAATGTGTGTAAATCCTACCATACTTCACTCTCCAGCTGAATAATGATTTTTAGGTGAGCATAAAATCCATTGCGTTCTCAGTGTTCTGCACTGGCTGTCAGTGATTACATTGTATTCAGTTGAAAGCCATGCATGAGAACAATGGATGTGATTGCAGAGCTCAGACCACCTGCTGCGTTCAGCAAGCAGCTACTGGAGGCTCATTTATATGCAAATAAAGCTGATAAAATGCTAATGGACAATAGCACTTTATGCAAAATGATCACAAAAAGTGTCAATCTTTCAATCATTTGAAAGATTGTCTTTGCATGTAAATGAGCCTTAAGGGGTGGTCAGGATTAAAAAAACAGCTAAGCAGGCTTTGTTATGCTATTTCTTAAAGGGATTGTTCAAGTTAAGAAAACCCCTGTCAATGGGTCTCCTATGTACTAAATTTAATGCTGCTCTCCTTTTTTGCCAAGCAATAAAATCATCTTGATGTTCCCAAAATGTAATCAAGTTAGTCTGAAACAATGTTTGGCAAAAATGTTGAGAAAATTGAATTTCCCATAATGCCTGCTACAGAGGTTAGCGTGTAGCCAATCAGCAGCCAGAGTACCTTGCTGATTTCACCAAATGTGGACTCAGCAGTTTCATTGAACGCCTGCGGCCATGTTGTAGGATCCAAAGACACCAGGGCAGATTCTTCAGGAATTATAGCTTCTTTATTCTATATCGATATATATGTGCCCAGTGGAATCATTTCCTAAGACGGGACTTCGAACCAAAGGCAACATACTCTCTTATACAATCCACACACAGATACTCTTTCGTTATCTAAACACAAACTGATTGGTAATAATAATCTTTATTTGTATAGCGGAAACTTATTCCACACCGCTTACATTTCACTAAAGTACAAAGGCAGTAACTATTTAACCCTACAATTGCTGTTTCATCTCCTGGCGTAAAATAAGCATACAACACCCACCTTCTTACTTGCATTAACTTTTTCATATTAAAATCCCAGCAACCACATTCCCTCCACCCTTTGATGCTCAATATATCTGTAGAGCATCATCATTTTGGTACAGGGGTCTATGCTTAGAACCAACCACCCAAAAAATCATTCTGATTCCATCCATTCCAGGTCTAAACTGGGACATGTGCTACCTTTTGAATACTATCTGTAATTTGTTCAACAACTTTTCCTTCATCATCAATCTGTAAACAGCAGTTTGTAAGATTAAATTTACCACATACACATCTCCTTCAGATGCTAACAGATAATCTAAACCCAATTGATTCTGATTAGAGATGAGCGAACGTGCTCGGCCACGCCCCTTTTTCGCCCGAATACCGCGATTTTCGAGTACTTCCGTACTCGGGCGAAAAAATTCGGGGGTCGCCGTGGCGGCGCGGGGGGTTGCAGCGGGGAGTGGGGGGGAGAGGGAGAGAGAGAGGGCTCCCCCCCTGTTCCCCGCTGCTACCCCCCACGCCGCCACGCCTCTCCTCGCCCCCCGGCGCACCCGAGTACTTTTTACCCGAGTAGTGAAGTACTCGAAAATCGCGGTATTCAGGCGAAAAAGGGGCGGGGCCGAGCACGTTCGCTCATCTCTAATTCTGATATATTTCAGAGCATATCATTACAGTTTTCTCCTTGTTCTATACTTGGCACTTTCCTGGCTGCCACCTCTCAGCCTTGCATCTCTTTATTATTCCTCAACTGCTGTTGGTTCTTCAGTTGCTTTTCTACAGGTCCTTGTGTGGAGTCTACTGACTGTTTTTGCTACTCTCTGCAACTTCTTTTACATGGTTTTCTTCACCTGTAATGTTTTTTCTTCTACTTGGTGCCTGAACTGGGCCCTAGACATCTCTACTCTCTGAACCTTCCTTTTTTTGCAACACGACTATTTGACACCCAGTGTTTAATCTTCATGCTTAAATTTTTGGCAGACTTTTGAAACACAGACCTTTCCTCTGACACCACTTCCAGAGTGTGTGTTAAGGTTAGTACTTTGGTCTCTTTCTTATGAGTAGAGATGAGCTTGCTGCTTGTTAGAGTATTGGGGTACTCGAGATGCTAGTTACTCGAGACGAACACCATGTGGTACTTGAGTCAATTGCATTTCCTTCCCCGCATGTTTAGCGCCACTTTCTAGCCAATAAACATGCGGGGAAGGCATTACCACTTCCTGCTGTGATGTGCCAACCCTCTGCCCCGCCAACAGCAGTGAGTGGCTGGGCCGATCAGGTGACCGCCGAGTACTTAAAGTGGTCCCGCCCGCGGCTCACCTCAGATGCATGCTGGCAGGGGTTAGGGAAAGTGCTGCTGCTGATATAGGGAAAGTGTTAGAGTAGGATCCTGTGTTCAAGAACCCCAACGGTCCTTCTTAGGGCTACTCCTCATCGTGTGCATTACAGTTGTGGCTGGTAGTGCACCAATTTTTTTTTTAAGCATCTCGGGCTGTGCAGGCTATTTCAGCTATAGCTCAGTCTACAGTCCATTAGGCAGAGTTTAGGGACAGAGCTGCTTATAAAGAGAAAGTTTTACAGTTGTGATCCTCTCTACAAGAAACCCAACAGTCCTTTTTAGGGCTACTTCTCACCGTGTGCATTATAGTTGTGGCTGGCTGGGAGCAGTAGTGCATCAATTATTTTATTACGCATCTAAGCCTGTTCCCAGCCTTTCACTTATAGAATTCTCAGCCTGCAGTGCATTAGACAGAGGTCTCACAGTAAAACAGTACTGTATTATTTCCTAGGCTACTGCAAAGTATTTTAGATATACCGTTTTCAGTCTGCAGTGCATTAGACCGAGGTCTCACCGCGAAACAGTACTGTAATATTTCCTCGGCCACTGCAAACTATTTCAGTTATACCGTTCTATGTCTGCAGTGCATTAAACAGAAGTCTCACAGTGAAACAGCACTCTAATATTTCCTAGGCTACTGCAAACTATTTCAGTTATACTGTTCTATGTCTGCAGTGCATTAGACAGAGGTCTCACCGCTAAACAGTACTCTAATATTTCCTAGGTTACTGCAAAGTATTTCAGTTATACTGTTCTCAGTCTGCAGTGTATTAGACAGAGGTCTCGCCGCGAAACAGTACTCTAATACTTCCTGGGCCACTGCAAACTATCTCAGTTATACCATTCTATGTCTGCAGTGCATTAGACAGAGGTCTCATCGTAAAACAGTACTCTTATACTTCCTGGGCCACTGCAAAGCCTTTCAGTTATACCGCTCTATGTCTGCAGTGCATTAGACAGAGGTCTCACCGCAAAACAGTACTTTAATATTTCCTGGGCCACTGCAAACTATTTCAGTTCTGCCACTGTGCAGAGCGTCTCACAATACCCTTTTCTTGGGTGGGTTGAGATAGCTGCAGTTACCAGCACTATCCACTGACTTTAGAGTCTTCTCCCACTCCATACAGCCTCTCTTATTTACAAGTCTCTGCGAGCGGTAAATTACCCCTAGGTATCAGCGCAAGACAGCAGGTTAATTTTTTCAAGTCACAGCATAGAGCCTCTGCTATCTACAAGTCACTGTGAATTAGCCACAGTTGTCAGAGATGTACAGTGGTGTAATTTATTTGGGCCCTCCTCTATACTTTATCCGCTATGATGAGGAGTAGGGGTAAGGGTGTAGGATGTGGACGCGGGCGTGCAAGTGAGGGTGTGGGCACAGACCGAGTTCCTGGGTGGGGTGAATCACAGACGGCTGCTGAGGGATTAGGAGAGAGGCAAGTTTCTGGGCTCTACAGTTTCATATTACAATTTGCGTGTCCACGTGGTAGACCTTTATTACAAACAGAGCAGTGCGAACAGGTCCAGTTGTGGATGGCAGAAAACGCGTCGGGGAATGTATCGATGACCCAGTCTTCTTCGAAGTCCACTACTACCGGCCTAGGGACTGCAACTCTGAATCCTCTGGCTGCTGCTCCTCCTTCCTCCCAGCCTCCTCACTCTATGAAAATGACATATTCTGAGCAGGCAGACTCCCAGGAACTGTTCTCGGGTCCCTGCCCTGAGTGGGAAAAAATGGTTCCTCTCTCACCTGAGGAGTTTGTCGTGACCGATGCCCAAAGTTCCCGGAGTCCAGGTGATGAGGCTGGGGACTTCTGGCAGCTGTCTCAAGAGCTTTTTGTGGATGAGGAGGATGAGACACAGTTGTCTGTCAGTGAGGTAGTAGTAAGGG
Source organism: Eleutherodactylus coqui (assembly GCF_035609145.1). NCBI lineage: Eukaryota > Metazoa > Chordata > Amphibia > Anura > Eleutherodactylidae > Eleutherodactylus > Eleutherodactylus coqui. Next base: position 129,139,521 of record NC_089845.1, on the reverse strand, counting down.
CAGGAGCGCACAGGATTCGGAGGAAGAGCTGCTGGACGATGAGGTGACTGATCCCACCTGGCATGCTAAGCCTACTGAGGACAGGGCTTCAGAGGGGGAGGCAAGTGCAGCAGCAGGACAGGTTGGAAGAGGCACTGCATCACAATAAAGTAAACTGTTCTTGAAAACGGAGATATCTTCCCTGGTTTATCTTGGAGGAGCGCAGGCAAACATTTTTCTACTATACCTCATCCAGTGTGTGGGTCCATCCTCGCAGTTGAACACAGGAGCCCAGCAGTCCTCTTGATATTTCATCAGGATTGGAGGATCAACAAAGCAATTTAGCTAGGCCTACATGGATGAGGGGGTGTTAGTGAAGCTTCTATACAGGGGTTTCACTATACACCGGGTTAATCCTGTTTATTATAATTAATTCATTCTTTATTACATTGTCCCTGGAGGTCCATAGAAGTGCTGTCCTGACGTGTTCAAGTGCAGCAGCAGGACAGGTTGGAAGAAGCAGTGGAGTGGCCAGGGGTAGAGGCAGGGCCAGAGCGAAGAATCCCCCAACTGTTTCTTAAAGCACCCCCTCACGGCAAGCCTCCGTGCAGAGGGCTAGGTGTTCAAAGGTGTGGATGTTTTTTAGTGAGAGCACGGACGACCGACAAACTGTGGTATGCAACCTGTGTTGCACCAAGATCAGCCGGGAAGCCACCACTACCAACCTGACCACCACCAGCATGCGCAGGCATATGATGGACAAGCACCCCACAAGGTGGGATGAAGGCCATTCACCACCTCTGGGTCACACCACTACCTCTTCCCCTGTGCCACAACCTGGCACACAGATCCAATCCCCCTCCCAGGACGCAGGCACGAGCACCTCCCAGCCTGCACACACACCCTCACCTCTGTCCTCCACTTCATCCAGCAAAGTCTCTCAGCACAGCGTTCAGCTGTCGCTAACACAAGCGATGGAGTGAAAGCGGAAATACACCGCCACCCACCCGCATGCACAAGCTTTAAACGTGCACATTGCCAAATTAATCAACCTGGAGATGCTGCCGCACAGGCTTGTGGAAACGGAGGCTTTCAAAAACATGATGGCGGCAGCGGCCCTGCGCTTTTTGGTCCCCAGTCGCCACTATTTTTCCCTGTGTGCCGTCCCCGCCCTACACCAGCACGTCTCCCGCAACATAAATCGTGCCCTCACCAACGCGGTTACTGGGAAGGTCCACTTAACCACAGACATGTGGACAAGTACTGTTGGGCAGGGCAACTATATCTCCCTGATGGCACATTGGGTGGACTTGGTGAAGGCTGGGACTGAGTCAGAGCCTGGGACCGCTCATGTCCTACCCACACCCAGAATAGCGGGTCCTACCTCGGTGCTGGTATCTGCTACGTTTTATGCCACCTCCTCCAAACCCCTCCCTTCTCCTCCTCCGCAACCTCTACCTCTCAATTAAGAAGTGTGAGCACGTCGCCAGCAGTCGGTAGCGCGCAGCGGCACAGCGGTGGGCAAACGTCAGCAAGCCATGCTGAAACTAATCAGCTTAGGTGACAAGAAGCACACGGCCCCCGAGCTGTTGCAGGGTCTGACAGAGCAGACTGACATCTGGCTTTCGCCGCTGAGCCTCCAACCGGGCATGGTCGTGTGTGACAACGGCTGTAACCTGGTGGCGGCTCTGAAGCTCGGCAGCCTCACACACATGCCATGCCTGGCCCACGTCTTCAATCTGGTGGTTCAGCGGTTTCTGAAAAACTACCCTTACTTGTCTGACCTGCTCGGCAAGGTGCGCCGCATCTGCGCACATTTCCGTAAGTCCGCCATGGACGCTGCCACCCTGAGGACCCTGCAACGTCGGGTTCAGCTGCCAGAGCACCGACTGCTCTGCGACGTGCCCACACGCTGGAATTCTGTGCTGCACATGTTGACCAGGCTGTAAGAGCAGTGTAGAGCAATAGTGGCATACCAGCTGCAACATGGGCGGCAGAGTGATAGTCAGCCTCTGCAATTTTTTACTGAGGAGTGGGCATGGATGGCAGACATCTGCCAGGTCGTCAGAAACTTTGAGCAGTCTACCCAAATGGTAAGCGGCTATGCGGCCATCATTAACGTTACCATTAAGCATAAAGGCCGACGCTTTGCGGTTAAAACACGAGATGGGAGATGACAGTTTGTCGCTTGATAGCCAAATTACCCTCATGTCTATATCTCAGCACGTTTTGGAGGAGGGGAGGAGGAGAAGGGTGAAGAGACAGCTGGCCACACTGTAGAGGGTACCCATGCTGCTTGCCTCTCATCTGTTCAGTGTGTATAGACCGAAAAGGAGGAGGAGGATCCTGAAATCTTCCTCCTAGTGAGGACAGCGATGTGTTGCATACTGGGACCCTGGCACACATGGCTGACTTCATGTTAAGCTGCCTTTCCCATGACCCTCACGTTAGACGCATTCTGGCAAATACGGATTACTGGGTGTGCACTCTTCTCGACCGGTATAATGAGAACCTTTCCACTCTCATTCCCGAAGAGGAAAGGGGTACGAGAGTGATGCAATACCACAGGGCCCTGGTGGAAAAAGTGATGCTAAAGTTCCTATTTGACAGCGATAGTGGCAGAAGACGCAGTTCCGAGGGCCAAGTAGCAGGGGAGGTGCGGGGATCAGGCAACATGTCCAGCGCAGGCAGGGGAACACTCTCCAAGGCCTTTGCCAGCTTTATGACTCCCCAGCAAGACTGTGTCACCACTCCCCCAGTCAAGGCTGAGTCAGAGGGAGCACTGTAAAACGATGGTGAGGGAGTACATAGCCGATTGTACCACCGTCCTCCGTGATGCCTCAGCTCCATACAACTATTGGGTGTCAAAGCTGGACATGTGGCACGAACTTGCGCTGTACACTATGGAGGTGCTGGCCTACCCTACCGCTAGAGTCTTGTCAGAGAGGGTGTTTAGTGCAGCAGGAGAAATCATCAGGGATAAGCGTACCCGCCTGTCAACTGCCAGTGCCGACATGCTTACACTCATAAAGATGGACAAATGCTGGATTTCCCCAGACTTCTCTTTAGAAGTTTTTAAAAGCTTCAAAAGTTTTTATAATTTAACTGAAACCATTTTTTTTGCAAAGGCTGCCTGCAGGCTCAGTTACAAATTAAGCAACAGCGAGCTGTATCTTTAAAAAATGTTTTTGGGTTTCGCCTGCCCTCGCGGTTGAGCAATTTTTCAGGGGTACACTTGTACTCTTGGTACACCAATTTTTTAGGCCCTTGCCTAGATTGTTATCTAACTAATTTTTCCAGCCTTCGCCTACACTCTTGGTAACCAAATATTTTCAGGTGTTCGCCTATCCTCTTAGTACACCAATGTTTCAGGGGTTCACCTACACTCTTGCTACAGAAATATTACAGAAGTCCTCCTATACTCTTGCTACAGAAGTGTTACAGGGGGCTGGCTATACTCTTGCTGCAGAAATGTTACTGGGGTCCACCTATACTCTTGCTACAGAAATGCTACTGGGGTTTGCCTATACTCTTGCTACAGAAACGTTACAGAGGTCCGCCTATACTCTTGCTACAGAAACGTTACTGGGGTCCGCCTATACTCTTGCTACATGAATGTTACTGGGGTCCGCCTATACTCTTGCTACAGAAATGTTACTGAGGTCTGCCTATACACTTGCTACAGAAATGTTACTGGGGTCTGCCTATACACTTGCTACAGAAATGTTACTGGGGTCCGCCTATACACTTGCTACAGAAATGTTACTGGGTTCCGCCTATACACTTGCTACTGAATGGTTTGAGGGATTCACTTATACTCTTGCTACAGTAATATTACTGGGGTCCGCCTATACACTTGCTACTGAGAGGTTTGAGGGGTTCACCTATACTCTTGTAACGGAAAAGTTTCATAAGTCCGCCTATACTGTGGGTGCACAAAGGTTTCCCATTGCGGTGTTCAGCTGCCTGACACATACACAGAATGAAGTGTGTGGGGACACATGGATTTCCCATAGCTATTTACTCACAGCACCTTGGGTCACACAAGGGGTAGGCTGGGACCAAGCCTGACCCTGGGCCTGCTCACGTACTTCCCACACAGAATATTGCAGGTCCTACCTCGGTCAAGGTTTCTCGGCTTTATTATGCCATCTCCTCCTCCTGCTTGGGGTATGGGGATCAGCGCTGGGCAACATGTATTTTCTCTCGTGTTACCACAATTATCTGAGACAGTGGTTTGGGTCAAACAAAAGGAGCATTACTAAATTAATGAGACATTCACAGCTGCACTAGCATCTAAGTCCGCTTGAGGCCCATGATTACTGAGGGTGTGAGCCGAGGCCGAGGTCCTTGGCGTGCTGAAACTGCCTTGTTTGGGCACTCTGATTTCTTTATGTGTAATACCGTCTTTGAGTTTCATGGGCTTGTCTATGCTGCGGGTGCACAAAGACTTCCCATTGCGTTGTTTTACCTGTCTGGCACAAATACACTGAATGACTAGGGCAGAAGTGTGGGTCGGGGTCCTTGGCTTGATGAAACTCTGCCATGTTTGGGCATTCTCTTTTCTTCATGTTTAATACTGTCTTTGAGTTTCATGGGCTCACCTATGTTGTGGGCGCACAAAGGCTTTCCCATTGCATTGTTCAGCTATCTGACACAAGAATGAATTGGTCAGAAATGTGGGCCGAGGCCGAGGTCCTTGGCGGGGTGAAACTCTGCCATGTTTGGGCACTCTAATTTCTTCATGTGTAATGCTGTCTTTAAGTTTCATGGGCTCGCCTATACTGTGGGTGCACAAAGATTTCCCATTGCACTGTTTTATCTATCTGGGACAACTACACTGACTGACAGAAGTCTTTCCCATTGCGGTGTTAAACTATCTGACACCTACACAGATTGAATTGTGTGGAGACACATGGATTTCCCATATCTATGTAACTCGCCGCACCTTGGGTCACACAATGTGGAGGCTATGACCAAGCCTGACCCCTGGCCCACTCACGTGCTTCCCCCACAGAGTATTGCAGGTACTACCTCGGTCATGGTTTCTCGGGCTTATTATGCAACCTCCTCCTCCTGCTTGGGGTCTGGGGATTAGCGCAACCACAGTTATCCGAGATACTGGATTGGAGAATTCACAGGAAGCGTTAGTGATTTCATGAGTCTTTCACTGAGTCACTGTATACCTGTGGTGGCTACTTTTGTGACACCTCCTGCTTCAAACCAATCTTTGATGTTAGTATGCACTGCTGCATTGTCGAGATGTGTAGAAGTGCTGGCACCTGAGTCCCCTTTATGCTCACGTTTGCGGCTCCTGACAATTTTGTGACGGAGGTGGCATGGGATTGGAATGATGATCGTACGTCAATTTATCATCTATTCCCAACAGCATTGTGGGCTATCGCCCACATTTTCAAAGAGGGTCTCTGCCTGGCCCTGCAAACCCTCTGCAGTGCGTGCCTCCGGTTCCTCCTCATTCAGTACGCACTTATAAATAGACATGAGGTGGTGTGGCTATGAAGCGAGTGTGTGGCATGAAGGCAGCTGAACGCTGTGCAGGGAAAATTTTGTGTGTGCTGTGGATGCAGGGTCGTGCGGGGGATTGGACAGCAATGCCAGCATGTAACCCAGGAGAAGAGGCAGCGTTGTCACCCGCAGGCAGTGATTGTCCTTGGTTGTAGCTAGTGTGGTGCTTAGCTAAGATGTGCCAGCGCATGTGCCTTGCTAATGAGGGTCTGTCCCAAGTAAATAGTTAGGGGGGTGACCGCCAGGCTCTTGCCCCCATTTTGGCTAAATAGTGGGATCTGGGAGTCTCAGATGCAGCCATGCATGCTGCCCATGCCGTTCCCTTTCCGTTTTGGAGTGTTTCGATGACTTTCTGATGTTTTCAGATGTTTCACAAATCATCCTTTATGCGGAGCATAGGTCCCATACAAAAATGCTCGAGTCGCCCATTGACTCCCATGGGGTTCGTTACTGGAAATGAGCACTCGAGCATTACGAAAAGTTTGACTCAAGTACCGAGTACCTGAGCATTTTAGTGCTCGCTCATCTCTACTTATGAGCTTTTTCTTCAGCACACTCACGTTCAATGGCATACCTCGCAGACCTGATTTTCTTTTCAGTAAACCCTGTTCACATGTCTTCTGTTTCTTCTCTAGTATGGACACAATTTGACATTGGTGACCAAGCTCCACAGTAACATCTTTTAATTCCTGCTGAAGACTCATTTTAAACATCTCAAGTTTATCATAAGCAGCTTTTTCTTCATACCATTGATTTGTAGCTTCTAATTCTTTTCAAATTTTCCCTTTCTGCTCTTCAACAGAATCCAAACATGCAGTATTCTTCTCCATTTTATTTTTCCATATTTGACACCAGAGTCTAAAATGTTGAAATCTGCTTTGACATGTCTCTTTTTTTGCATCTTTCTCTAACTGCTTGTGGAATACATTTCTCTCATCTTCTATTCTCTCCAGGTGTGCAGTAAGGCCAAGCCTCTGTCACGTCTCTTCTCGCTCCAGCTTTTGAGACTCTTTACTCAGAGCTTCCAATTCTAACTACAGTTTGTTAACCTTCTCAGACAGCTCTCCGTATACTCTGTCACTAGAGATGAGCGAGTATACTTGGTAAAGGCAATTGCTCAAGCGAGCATTGCCTTTACCGAGTACCTGCCCGCTCGACATGAAACGTTCGGGTGCCGGCGGGGGGCAGGGAGCTGCGGGGGAGAGCGGAGCGGAACGGAGGGGAGATCTCTCTCCCTCTCCCCCCTGCTCCCTCCTGCTGACAGCCGCTACTCACCGCTCCCCCGCGTCGGCACCTGAACGTTGCATCTCGAGCAGGCAGGTACTCGGTAAAGGCAATGCTCGCTCGAGCAATTGCCTTTACCGAGTATACTCGCTCATCTCTATCTGTCACCTTCATTGATTTTTACTTGTAGCTCTTGAAGCTGCGTCTCTACCATGTTTCTCTTGCATTCAGAGTCAAAGTTATTTTCCAATAAGACCTTTAGTTCATGGGTCAGTCCAGTAGACTCACTTTCCAAAGTCTTTTCCAATGTTTCTTTCACATTATCAGTTTGCTCTAGCTGTTCAGTGAGCTCCTGGATTTGGGTTTCATATACTTCAGCTTCCTCATCCAAGCTTATCTGTAGCTTGGTCACCACTTGCTCATGAAGTACTTCCTGGGCTTTTTTGAAGTCTAGTATATCTTTCAAGACCATTGTGTGCTTCTCTACTTGGCAGCAAGCAACTTTCTCTGTTCCCAGGTTTTCTTTGCTATCACTTATCTAAGAATCTATTTCACCATTTTTCTTGACTAACTGCATTTTCAACTCTACAATTTGATTATTCAAATCTGTAGATTCTCCCTCTGACTTGCAACACATCATCTCCAACTCTTGGGCTCTTATTTGCATTCCTGTTCACACTGCACAGATTGTGCTTCCACAAGCAATCTGCAATCAGCTTCATCTTTGGCATCTTATGATGTACTTATTCTCCTTTAATATGACCTCATCTTCTGTCTTCAACCATGCAACTTCATTCAGGGCAGCCACAGTATCATTCAGGACCCTTCCTGCTTTTTCTTCTGTCTTTTATTATTAATTGTTTTCCCCATAGATATTTCACTGCTACTAGCAACTACCTTAGCTTCATAAAACACTACACTGGCAATACCTCCCTTTAGTTCACTCTTCATACAATATGCAACATTATTTTTACACTCTACCAGTAGGGGCATACTTGAGCTAATTCCCCCCTGGACTGTGGCTGAGTTTTCTATAACTGCCTGTTCACATTCTGCTATATTCTCTGCCAGCTCCAAACAAATATTTCTAGTAGTGATAGAGATAGGAACCTCTTTCTGCATTTCTTCATAGAAAGAATGAAACTCATTATGGGAGTTACTTTTACGACTAATGATAATGACATTAAAATATATTGCAGTCAGCACCCACAACATTAGTCAAGTGTAGGCTGCTACGACCATTACTGGAGACTCTAAAATCAAAAAACATTAAATATGCATGGCTGTTCCCGTTTGGGTTAGGAATAACCCATAAAGGGAGAAGGGTAAATATACGCTTGCTGGAGCTAGACCCTATTGCTCTTCCCAGCTGACTCCCACTGCCGGGGCTCCCTGCTCTTCCGCATCTTCCTGCTCCCGAAAGTTGGCACATAGTGAACCACTCCAAGTCACCCAGAAGTAAACAGAAAAAGAAGAACAGAGAGGGGTGCCCAAGTGGTGAAACCTGAGCTGTGCATAAATCAACTTTTTGGTTGGGTGATGAGTAAGGATTTGGCACTCACTGGAAGGATACTGAAAAGTGTAGTAGGTGAGGGGTCTTGATTGCCAGGTGAAGACGAATATTCCTAGGTGCTGTAAACAATCTCATAAGAGAGAGCGGCTAGAGGGAAACTCCAATCATGGCATGAAGGAGGAAGATATAAATGAAATAAAAGGAAAAAAACCTCAGCGCTCGCACCGTGGAATAGGTGGAAATAGAATATACTGAAGAGACTAAAGTTATATCACTTACTTCAAGGAGGCGCCTTTAGGGTAGGCGCCTCCTAATCCAAATAGGCGTATCAAATATGGTACCGATCAACAATGATGAACAGGTTCCACGATTTTAATAAAATAAAATAAAATAAAAATATAATACACAACGCGTTTCGGCCGCACGGCCTTTTTCAAGTGAAAAAGGCCGTGCGGCCGAAACGCGTTGTGTATTATATTTTTATTTTATTTTATTTTATTAAAATCGTGGAACCTGTTCATCATTGTTGATCGGTACCATATTTGATACGCCTATTTGGATTAGGAGGCGCCTACCCTAAAGGCGCCTCCTTGAAGTAAGTGATATAACTTTAGTCTCTTCAGTATATTCTATTTCCACCTATTCCACGGTGCGAGCGCTGAGGTTTTTTTCCTTTTATTTCATTTATAACTTTTTGGTTGGACTATGGTTGGACTTTGAAATAACACCAGTCTTTTCCAATATGGGTCGACGCCCTTGGTTGTTTTTTGTCCACATTTTCAGTTTAAGTAACCCACAGTTTATCTAGAGGACTTTCCTGTGGACCTTCTTCCCTCCATCCATGATTAGCTTTTATTCCCTTATCTTTTGCACACCAATATGTTGTGTTTTGTCAGAGACTTTTGCCAGACTAATCATTCAATAATGGTACTTGTTTTTGTGCTACTCCGATCAGGCTAAGTTTGTTTTTCAACTAGACTGTTGTTTGTTTTTTCTTCTCCACTTACGATCTGCTTCAAGAAGCTTTGCTGAACCTTTCCATAACTCTTGTAAAAGAGTGGTTGCTAATTTTTATCATGAGTCAATCATATTAATCTGTTAATTTTTATTTACCTTTACTATCACTTTCTCTCATTCTTTCTTTCTTTCCTATTGCCTCTCTTTCTCACTCCCTCCTGTCTTAACCTCCTCCTCACCAACCCCTCCCTTCCCTCACCGGAAGGAATAGATAGACCAACAGATCGTTATGAGGATTTCTAACAGTAATATCTTTGCAGAAAGCTTATCACATATACTGTGCTCCTCTCTAGCTCAGCAAAATTTTTCTGTCTAAAGTCTGATCCCACCAAGACCACTGCATCCATGGAGAAGATGCGATTCGCGCCCTTCAATGTCCGAGGCCTCAATACTCCGCTGAAAAGGTACAATATCTCTCAATTAGTTAAAAAATATAACACAAAAGGACTACTTTTGCAAGAAACACACTACAAGGGAGATAGGTGCCTGACTTTGCCAGGTAGATCTTTTACGCAGAGCTTCCATAATTCCCAACCATTCTCTGCCTCCAAAGCGGTCTCAATTTTATTCCACAAGTCCATTAGGTTTACCCTTACAGCTAAATATTCACACGAGAAGGGCAGAGAGCTCTATTTGAAGGGCTCAATCAACAATATCAAACTGACAATAGCAAATCTGTATGCTCCAAATTCGAACCAAATGAGATAGCTTACTGAGCAGCTAGATATTTTGAGGGAATTTTCAGAAGGATTCCTAATTATTGGAGGTGATTGGACTATTATCCTGAACCCCCTGTTAGATTCCTCGGTAGGTAGACCATGGGTCTCACAGGGTTAGATAAAAAAGCTGAACGAAGCTCTGCAGGACTTGGGGGTTGTGGATGCATGGTGATCACTAAATCCCTCTACAAAGGCCTATACTCACTTTTCTCAGGTTCACTCTTCTTTCCAGAGGTTATATTACATTTATGGTTCCTCAGATATCTTGACAAAGGTTGTAGGTGCCAACATAGACGCAATTGCATTATCCGATCATGCTTCCCTCCATGTGGACATGAGGTTGGAGACCGATGGCAACTTAATGCTTCTCTTTTAGACTCTGAAATGGATAACGAATACCTGTCCAAAATAATTACGGAATATTTTCAGATAAAATAAAGTAAGGAAGACACAGAGACCCCAGTGGTCTGGGGGGTGCATAAGGCTTTTATTAGAGGTATCTTTATTTCCCTCAGGACCAGAGTCAAAAAACGCCAGCAACAAGAAATAGACAATCTCCTATCACACATAGCGAAATTGGAACAGCTCACAAAACTTTTCCAGGCCCAAAATAGGCTTGAGGAACTGCTTGAGTTGAGACGTATGCTTAAACATCTACTAGAAAATAGATTCAACAAGAAACACCTATTTCTATAACATACCGTCTATGTGCACGGGAATAAGGGGAGCAAATTTCTCTCTGCAATGCTCAAAAAGTCAACCAAGTATTTTATAGCATCAATCAAAGACCACTTAGGAATCTCTGCCTCCTCATCCCAAGAAATAGCTGGGATTTTCCAACAGTTCTATACAAATTTATATAATTTGCGAAATCAGGATAACTCCACAGATCGAGGAGAAACTAGGAAGCAAATAGATCTATTTGTGAGTTCACTGCATCTTCCAAAGTTAGATAATAAAATGTTCCACTCCTTATTAGCCCCCGTATCTACTGAGAAAGTAGAAGATGTTACCACGTCAGCCCCAGCTGGGAAAAGTCTGGGCCTGACGGACTCTCGATTGCTTACTATAAAGCTTTCAAAATGGTCCTTGTCCCAAAATTGAAAGATCTTTTCAACGCGCTTCTGTCAGGAGGCTCTTTGCCCAGGCAGACCCAAGAAGCTCATATTACACTTTTTCACAATGAACATAAAGACCCAGAGCTTTGCGGCAGTTATAGGCCAATCACCCTTATAAATCTAGATGCAAAATTCTGGGCCAAATTGTTTGCAAAAAGGATGGAGGGCTTTATCCCTTCCCTGATCAATAGAGAACAAGCTGGTTTTATTAAAGGTAGAGAGGGCAAAGATAACTGCATCAGGTTACTACACGCAATAAAATATGCCCAAACTCCCAAAATCCCGTTGGTACTGGTGGGAACAGACGCGAAAAAGCTTTTGATAGAGTGGATTAGTTGTATATAGAAAGAGTCCTGTCCCAATTCAATTTCCCTCCTGCGTTTATGTCGGCAGTCTTCTCACTATATCAACAACCCTATGCTATACTGAAAGTTAATAACTTATTATCACCCACATTTGATATTCTGAATGGCACTCGCCAAGGCTGCCCGCTCTCTCCGTCTTTACAGTCTCATGATTAAGGGACGGGAGGAGGAGGGGATTGGATTGCCGTGCGTCCACGACTTCTACCAAGCCTCCTAGCTAAACTAAAGCTAGATAGATAAAATTGGTTGGTCATAAAAAAGATAGACTGCTTCAATACCTAGCAGCTGGCGCCTACGGAGACACCTTTATGGAGGACTTGTGGTTTCCCTCTAGAGGTCTATATAGATCCCAAAAATTCTGCCCTCTACTCAGGGACCAGTGTGTGATCTGGGATAAATTAAGATCTTCCCTAGCTCCAGAACCATCCCCTTCTGCTCCGTTAAGAGTTCTTTGAAAATTTTTAGGTTTCACTACTGACCTCTCGGTTAGAAGTGTCTGGGAGAAACTGGAGGAACTAAGATTTGGAGATTTACAGACGCAGGCTCATAGGAAAACCTCAAACATTCTGCCGACCCTAACCTCTCATCTTTCCCCTTCCTTTTTACAGAGGGCTCATGTGAATGGGATGTTTGATAGCGTTCTGAGACGCCATAGGTCTACCAGACCGACTACCCCTTTTGAAAATTGCTCCTTGATGGACCTTCAAAACCTAAAACAATTGCACATCTCTGCCAAAAATTTTATTACATCGCCCAGGTTTAATAAGCCCTCTTTTCTTAGCTCCTGGAAGAGGGAGCTGAAAATTTCTCTTTGTCCCACTGATGTTAAACTAATCCTTCGATCTGCCTATGGCCTATCCCCTTGTATCTTCATACAGTAAAGCCATTACAAACTGTTAATAAGATGGTACAAGACTCCACAATCGCTTCATGCCTACAAGCTATCCCCCCACAATAGATGCTGGGGATGCAACTCAGCAGAAGGCTCCTTCAAACATATATGGTGGGAATGCTTGGTCATCGCTGATTTCTGGAGGGATGTAGGGGACGTGTTGAAATTGCTTAAACCGGGTCTTTCCATTTCAGCAGCGATGGTACTTCTATGGAAGCCCTCTAAAGATTTTCATCCGCTTAAGGACAGACATCTCTCCTAGATGTGGCAAAGACCCTGATACTGCTTATGTGGCTCCAGAAATCACCGCCTACTGTTTCCCAATAGAAATCTAAAGTCGATCTAATCTATAATCTTGAAGAGCTTTCTAGCTGGAATAGGGGTACACATGATGGATTTAATAAGATCTGGGGCCCCTGGAGACAAATCGCCCATTCCTCTTCCTCGGAAAAATAGGCTTATTTTCTCCTTATTAATTATTAATCAAAGGATAGATTTATTGAGAAATCTCTACCCACTTCTATAGGCAACCACTCAGCACACCTAGGCTCCTATAACGTTTACTCAGTAAAGAATACCTCGGACATGAAAACAGACGTGAGTCGAGAATGGACAATAACTTGCTTTTGGACAACCCTCACAAGATATAATTCTTGATTCTATCTCTTCCCCCCACCATTCCATCCCCCTGTGCCTCTCCCCTTCTTTTTCCTTTTCTTGTTCCCCAATTTCTTTCCTCCTCCCTCTCAGGTCACCTTTTGACTTGTGTGGGCAATAGTCTCTTAGAGGTGTTTTATTAAGATATTTAGATCACAAATGCTTTTCCACTTAATATTATCTATTAGATGATTTTCATAAAGACATTATTTAGTTATCATGCTCCCCGCTGGAGAGTTTTCTATGTTTAAAATTGAAAATCTCAATAAAAATTTATTTAAAAAAAACAAATATATATATATATATACTAGCATACCCGTCGCGCGTTGCTGCGAAGACAGACATACATACATACATTCGTTTTTATATATCTAGATGACGGCAGCAGCGACCACTGAGGTTTTCTAGGCCGCTGCTTCCCCCTTGCAGGCTGAATAAAATAGCCGTTGTGTGGAACATCCAATTTATCCGGCTGCTGTGGCTTCTTGGGAAGATAGCCTAGTACATGTTTGCCCACTTCCAACTCCAATGGAGACTGACTGTAAATGGCTGGCGTGCTCTAGTATTTATGGTTTCAAGCTGTACGTGTCATTGCATACAGTCTATCTATCTATCTATCTATCTATCTATCTATCTATCTATCTATCTATCTATCTATCAGGGTTATTGCATACAGTCTATCTATCTATCTATCTATCTATCTATCTATCTATCTATGACATCAGGAAATGAGAGAATTAGATTCCATACGTAAAATTTGAACGCTAATTCTTTGGCGCTTTGAATTGAATAATTGAGTTGGGACCCATTAACTTTTCCTATTTATGACATAATCAATGCTCGTGCCAAATTTCAAGTTTCTATGACATTGGGAAGTGAGAGAATTAAATTCCGTACATAAAATTTGGACGCTAATTCTTTTGCGCTTAGAATTGAATAATCGAGTTGGGATGAGACATAAGGCCTTGCCCATAAGCATTCCCCAACCTTCAAGAACTGAACCTACCTACCTGAATGAGATTTTGTAGGCCGCTGCTTCCCCCTTGCGGGCTGAATAAAATAGCCGTTGGGTGGAACATACAATTTATCCGGCTGCTGTGGCTTCTTAGGAAGATATCCTAGTACTTGTTTACCCACTTCCAACTCCAATGGTAATTGGCTGGCGTGCTCTAGTGGTTCCAAGCTGTACGTGTCATAATAGAGCCTTAATGACATCACAATGCAGCTTTATAGAACATGTTGGGGCATGTTCAAGGGCGTCCGATGTTGATGACATCAGTGATGACATCACAATAGCAGGTGGCTTACTTATTCGATCTACGTGGGGGGGTGGTAACTTTCGACGACGCTCGCGCGTGCGCCATTTATCGTAGGATAGTTGTACTATGCCTATAATCTTCCCAGGAGTGTACTCAACAACTTCCCAAAGTTTCATGGCGATCGGATGAATGGTGTAGTACCGCATAAAGGACAAACAGACACGCACGCAGACACGCAGACACGCACGCACGCAGACAGACATACATTCATTTTTATATATATATATATATATATATATATATATATATATATATATATATATATATTGCAGTCATCGGGTCTATTAAAGTATGGAGGGATTAAAGATTATGAAATTAAGAGTGTTACAATTCCCTTGGGTATAATCTGAGTGGACCACTAGTGCTTCAACTTTAGTTTTTGCATCATGTTTTTCTACAGTCTTTCTTTGACATCTACAGGAAACCCTAACTGTCACCTTTGCTACAAGGATTACTTCTGCAATGATGCATGCTTATGCCACAACCCTGTCCCTATATCCTGCATTATCATCCCCTACAGTTAGGTGAAACAAGGAAAATACTGTTAGGTCCAGCGGTTTTGGGGGTCTCCATGCCCACACTACCGGTCCTAGTACCCGGGCTGCAGGGGTGCGGCGCAGAGGAGCCCCGGTCTTGGTGACCTTTCCTGGCTGTCGTGATCTGGTACACCGGCTCTGGGCACGCGCTCCCGTGCGCAGGGAGCGTGCGCCTAGTTAGCCAGGTTGCTGGGGACGCGACGGATTACCGCACCACGTCCCTGTTGCCATTACACCCACGCACGTTCCTTCTGTCACTGCCTGTCTTTAGTAGGTGCCGGGGGCTGTTTACTCCCGGCATCCTGCGATTGGGTCCTGCTGCTGTCAGGCTCCCTGCCCCAATCAGCTGCTGGAGCGGTAGTTCTGACAGCATTTAAACTGCTCAATTTCCTCCAGAAGTTACCAGTGTATGTTTGGTCTCCAGCTACACCCACATTACCTGTATTTGATTTCCTGCCTTGACTTGCTTGTTTGGACCTGACTTTGCCTTCGCCTGACCCATTGTACCTCGTTCTCTCCTGTTGCCGACCCGGATTGTCTTACCTGCCTTTGTGTTTGTGTGTTTACTGGTATTTGTCTGTGAGTCTGACTCCTGCCCCTCATCCCCACTGAGTATAGGGACTGTCGCCCTAAGGCCTAGCCTAGGGGGTCAGGTAGGTAGGGACAAGGGTTGTGGGAAGTTTCAAGGACTTCCAGTTACCCGCACCCCAAATACATCACAACTAGAAATGAGCGAGCACCAAAATGCTCGGGTGCTTGTTACTCAAGTCAAAATTTTTGTAATGTTCGAGAGCTCGTTTCGAGTAACGAACCCCTTTGAAGTCAATGGGAGACTCGAGCATTTTTCAAGGTGACCAATGCTCTGCATGGGTAGGTTGTGTGAATCACCTGAAAACATCAGAAAGTGATGGAAACACCACAGAAATGCATAGGGAACAGCAGGGACAGCATGCGTGGATGCATCTGAGGCTCCAAGGTCGCACTATTAAGCCAAATTGTGGGCAAGAGCCTGGTGGTCACCCCCCTAACAATTTAGTTGGGCCAGACCATAATCAGCAAGGCACACGCGCTGGCACATCTTAGCTAAGCACCAGACTAGGTGGAACGAAGGCCAATCACCACCTGCGGGTGACACCACTGCTTCTTCTCCTGTGTTACATGCTGGCATTGCTGTCCAAACCCCCCTCAGGACGCAGGCATGAGCCTGCATCCACAGCGTATTGAAATTTTTCCCAGTGCAGCGTCCAGCTGTCCCCATCCAAGATGGGGTAAGGCGCACCCCTTCGCCTACTCAGTAGGCCACAGCGTACTGAAATTTTTTGCAGCGCAGCGTCCAGCTGTCCCCATCCCAGATAGGGTAAGGCGTGCCCCTTCACCTACTCAGTAGTCCACAGCATACTGAATTTTTTCCCAGTGAAGCATCCAGCTGTCCCCATCCCAGACAGGGTAAGGTACACCCCTTTGCCTGCTCAGTAGTCCACAGCGTACTGAAATTTTCCCCAGCGCAGCGTCGCTTGATAGCCACAACACCCTCATGTCTATTTATAAGTGTGTATTGGATGAGGAGGAACAGGAGACACACACTGCAGAGTGTTGGCAGGGCCTGGCAGTGACCCTCTTTGAAATTGTGGGCGATAGCCCACAATGCTGATGAGAATTGCTGATAAATTAACGTATGATCATAATTCCAATCACATGCCACCTCCGTCACAAAATTGTCATGAGCCACAAACGTGGGCATAAAGGTGACTCAGATGCCAGTACTTCTACACATGTCCAAAATTCAACAACCCATTTTAAAACAAAATATTTTTTTACCCAGACTGCAGGTGAACCCCTGAAAGATTTGTTTACCAAGAGTATAGGTGAATCCTTGAAGGATTTGTTTATTAAGAGTGTAATCGAAACCCTGAAAGATTTTTTTTACCCAGAGTGCAAGTGAACCCCTGAAATATTTTTTTTTTAACATAGAGCTTGTACTTGCTTAATGAGATCCAGGTGGCGGTCCACCGACAGGCGAGCTACTGCCTGTACCAGCCCCTGCCTCTCCCAGAGGGGCTTGTTAACCAGTGCGACAGGGAAAGACAGCATGAACTGTAAAGAAATTAGTGGCCAAAGATGAACACCACGCTGGGATACGTTTCCATACGCTGTGTCACCCTTTTAAAATTGTGCTTCATAGCTGACAAATCACAGACACATTAATGTATGATTGTAAGTGCCATCCCATGCCACCTCCGTCACAGCATTTCATTAGCCACAAACGCCAGCATAGGGGGGACTCAGAGGCCAGTACTTCTACATTTTTAATGTAGAAAACAACCCATTTTAAAAAGAAGAATTTTTTTTACCAAGATTGCAGGTGAGAACCTAAAAGATTTTTTTGAGCAAGAGTGCAGGGTATTTGTTTACCAAGAGTATAGGTCAACCCCTGAAAGATTAGTTTACCATGAGTATAGGCGAACCCCTGAAACATTTGTTTACCAAGAGTATAGGCGAACCCCTGAAAAACGTGTGTAACAAGAGTATAGGCGAACCCCTGAAAGATTTGCTTACCAAGAGTATAGGTGTACCCCTGAAAGATTTGTTTACCCAGAGTGCAGGTGAACCCCTGAAATATTTTTTTAACATAGAGCTCGTACTTGCTTAATGGGATCCAATTGGTGGTCCACCGACAGGCAGGCTACCCCCTGTCCCAGCCCCTGCCTCTCCCGGAGTGGCTTGTTAACCAGTGGCCCAGGGGAAGACAGCATATACTATGAAGAAATTAGAGTGGCCAAACCAGGACAATTCATTCTGTCTCGGTGTCAGATAGCTGGATATTGCGCTGGGATACATTTGTGGGCATACTCTGTGGGCATGTGAAGCTGGAACCAGCATGTTTGCTGAACTCTAGTGGTGAACCTCTTCAAAATTGGGGGCGAGAACCTGGAGGTGGCCCTCAGAAAAAATTGTTTTGACAGAGCCTGGAGGCAGCCCTCCGAAAAAAATAGTTTTTATAGATCCTCTTGGCCCTCTGACGAATTGGCTGTTCAGCGTGGTGACATGCTGGTTTAGGAGGAGGAGGAAGATCAACAAAGGATAGACCAAGCTACTTCTACCCTTTTTTGGGGTTATAGAGGGTGCATGGATCTCCAGTTTCAGCTTAAAGATACTTTATGTTAAGCTGCTTTCCACTGGTGGAGAAGAGAAGTCTGGGGAAATCCAGGCTTTGTTCATCTTAATAAGTGTAAGGCTGTCGGTGCTGTCAGTTGACAGGCAGGTATGCTTATCTGTGATGATCCCCCCAGCAGCACTAAAACCCTCTCTGATAACACACTAGTGGCAGGGCAGCACCTCCAAGGCGTACAGGGCAAATTTGTGTCACGTGTCCAGCTTTGACACCCAATAGTTGTATGGAGCAGAGGGATGACACAGGATAGAAGAAGCAGAAAAATGCTGTCTTCACAGAGATAGTGTCCACAAGCCTTTATTACTCAGAGGCCACTAGTTTTTCTATAGGACAATACATCAACTGTGACAGCATAAATGTTATCTATATTATTGAATGTATCAGCTGCAACTTAAAATATATAGGATGTACAGGAAGGAAATTTGAAGTACGCATTCAGGAACATATGAGATATATTAAAAATAATGACAGAAGTTCAGGTGTGGCTAGACACTTCATAGAGGTTCATAGTCAAAATATAGATACACTGACTTGCTATGGCATTGAAATAGTTAAGCGCGGCAAAAGATTAAAGGAAGATCATAATACATTATTAAAGAGAGAAGCATTTTGGATGCTGAAATTGGATACTAGACATCCCAATGGTCTCAATTTCATGTCGGTCCTGTTATGCATATATTAAATAGTGGATCTATAAAGAATGCCTTTTTTATTTATTAATTTTTTTTAATATATTTTTTTCTATTATATTATTTAGTCAATTATATGATATGCAGAGATGAGCGAGCAGACTCGTCCGAGCTTGATGCTCGTTCGAGCATTAGGGTGTTCGAGATGCTCGTTACTCGAGATGATCACCGCGCGGTACTCGAGTCAATTCCATTTCCTTCCCTGCATGTTTAGCGCCATTTTTTAGCCAATAGACATGCAGGGAAGGCATTACCACTTCCCCCTGTGACGTGCCAGCCCTATCCCACCCCCCTGCAGTGAATGGCTGGTGAGATCAAGTGACCGCCGAGTACGTAAAGCGGCTCGTCTCAGACACACACTGGGAGAGATTAGGGAAAGTGCTGCTGACGAGATAGGGAAAGTGGTAGTGTAGGATCCTGTCTACAAGAACCCCAATGGTCCTTCTTAGGGCCACATCTGATCGTGTGCATAACTATGTGGCTGGCTGGAAGCAGTTTTGCACATTTTTTTTTCTATCTCGGGCTGTGCAGGCCATTACAGCTATAGCGTTCTAAGTCTGCAGTCTGTAATACAGAGTATAAAGAAAGTGCTGCTGAGAAAGGGAAAGTTGTAGTGTAGGATCCTGTCTACAAGAACTCCAACGGTCCTTCTTAGGGCTACCTCTGACCGTCTGCATTTTACAGGGTGTCTGGTGGGAGTTGTAGTGCATCACTATTGCACAGCTAGCCCTGTTTGCAGCCTTCCGTATAATTTTTTTCTGGCTGGAGTTTGCGTTACAATACCGCTCTCAGCGTGAAAGTGTACGCCAATCATTCCATAATTTTTTACACCAGTCTGTGTCTGCAGTGAATTTGACGCACAGCGTACGGCCACAGCCACTGAGGGAGGGAAAGTGATATACACACTATATAGCCTGTATTCTTTTTCAAAAAGAAAAAAAATCTCTTTCGTTGAGCTACCTCTGACCGTCTGAATTTTACAGGGTGTCTGGTGGGAGTTTTAGCGCATCACTATTGCACAACTTGGCCTGTTTGCAGCCTTTTGTATTCTTTGTTTCTGCCTGGAGTTAGCGTTATAATACCGCTGTCAGCGTGAAAGTGTACGCAAATAATTCCATAATTACTTAAACCGGTCTGTGTCTCCAGTGAATTTAACGCACAGCGTACGGCCAACACAGCCACTTATAGAGGGAAAGTGATATACACACTATATTGCCTATATTCTTTAACAAAAAAAAAAAAAGCTCCTTCGTTGGGCTGCATCTGACCGTCTGCATTTAACAGGGTGTCTGGTGGGAGTTGTAGTGCATTACTATTGCACAGCTAGGCCTGTTTGCGGCCTTCCTTACAATTTTTTTCTGCCTGGAGTTAGCGTTACAATACCGCTCTCAGCCTGAAATTGTACACCAATAATTCCATAATTTTTTACACCGGTCTGTGTCTGTAGTGAATTTGACGCACAGTGTACGGCCACAGCCACTGATAGAGGGAAAGTGATATACACACTATATAGCCTGTATTCTTTAACAAAAAAAAAATCTCCTTCGTTGGGCTACCTCTGACCATCTGCATTTTACAGGGTGTCTGGTGGGAGTTTTAGCACATCACTATTGCACAGCTAGGCCTGTTTGCAGCCTTTCTATATTCTTTGTTTCTGCCTGGAGTTAGCGTTACAATACCGCTCTCAGCGTGAAAGTGTACGCAAATAATTCCATAATTACTTAAACTGGTCTGTGTCTGCAGTGAATTTGACGCACAGCATACGGCCAACACAGCCACTGATAGAGGGAAAGTGATATACACACTATATAGCCTGTATTCTCTTTAAAAAAAAAAAAAGCTCCTTCGTTGGGCTACCTCTGACCGTCTGCATTTTACAGGGTGTCTGGTGGGAGTTGTAGTACATCACTATTGCACAGCTAGGCCTGTTTGCAGCCTTCCTTACTATTTTTTTTCTGCTTGGATTTTGCATTACAATACCGCTCTCAGCGTGAAAGTGTACGCCAATAATTCCATAATTATTTACACCGGTCTGTGTCTGCTCTATTCATAATCTGTAGGGGTCGAGGACGTGGACACGGGCGAGGACGCGGAGGTCCAAGTGAGGGTGTGGGCACCGGCCAAGTTCGTGGTCCAGGTGAATCGCAGCCGGCTGCTGCGGGATGAGGAGAGAGGGAAGTTTCTGGGGTCCCCAGCTTCATATCACAATTTTTGGGTCCACGTGGTAGACCTTTATTACAAACAGAGCAGTGTGAGCAGGTCCTGTCGTGGATGGCAGAAAATGCATCCAGCAATCTATCGACCACCCAGTCTTCTACGCAGTCCACTGCTGCAACTCTGAATCCTCTGGCTGCTGCTCCTCCTTCTTCCCTCCCAGTCTCCTCACTCCATGAAAATGACGCATTCGGATGAGCAGGCAGACTCCTGGGAACTGTTCTCGGATCCCTGCCTTGAGGGGGAAAAATGGTTCCTATCTCACCTGAGGAGTTTGTCGTGACCGATGCCCAACCTTTGGAAAGATTCCAGGGTCTGGGTGAGGAGGCTGGGGACTTCCAGCAACTGTCTCAAGAGCTTTCAGTGGGTGTGGAGGACGATGATGATGAGACACAGTTGTCTATCAGTGAGGTAGTAGTAAGGGCAGTAAGTCCAAGGGAGGAGCGCACAGTGGATTCGGAGGAAGAGCAGCTGGACGATGAGGTGACTGACCCCACCTGGTTTGCTAAGCCAACTGAGGACAAGTCTTCAGAGGGGGAGGCAAGTGCAGCAGCAGGACAGGTTAGAAGAGGCAGTGGGGTGGCCAGGGGTAGAGGCAGGGCCAGAGCGAAGAATCCCCCAACTGTTTCCCAAAGCACCCCCTCGCGCCAAGCCACCGTTCAGAGGCCTAGGTGTTCAAATGTGTGGATGTTTTTCAATGAGGGTTCGGACGACCGACGAACAGTGGTGTGCAACCTGTGTCGCAACAAGATCAGCCGGGGAGCCACCACTACCAGCCTCACCACCACCAGCATGCGCAGGCATATGATGGCCAAGCACCCCACAAGGTGGGACGAAGGCTGTTCACCGCCTCCGGGTCACACCACTGCTTCTTCCCCTGTGCCCCAACCTGCCACTCAGATCCAACCCCCCTCTCAGGACACAGGCATGAGCGCCTCCCGGCCTGCACCCACACCCTCACCTCCGCTGTCCTCAACCCCATCCAGCAATGTCTCTCAGCGCAGCAATCAGCTGTCGCTAGCGCAAGCGTTAGAGCGAAAGCGCAAATATGATGCCATGCACCCGCACGGTCAAGCTTTAAACATGCACATTGCCAAATTAATCAGCCTGGAGATGCTGCCGTACAGGCTTGTGGAAACGGAGGCCTACAAAAACATGATGGCGGTGGCGGTCCCACGCTACTCGGTCCCCAGTCGCCCCTATTTTTCCTGCTGTGCCGTCTCAGCCCTACACCAGCACGTCTCCCGCAACATCAATCGTGCCCTCACGAATGCGGTTACTGGGAAGGTCCACTTAACCACAGACACGTAGACAAGTACTGGCGGGCAGGGCCACTATATCTCCCTGACGGCACATTAGGTGAATTTGGTGGAAGCTGGGACCGAGTCAGAGCCTGGGACCGCACACGTACTACCCACACCCAGAATAGTGGGTCTTACCTCGGTGCTGGTATTTGCGGCGGTCTATGCCACCTCCTCTAAACCCTCCCCCTCCTCCTCCTGCGCAACCTCTACCTCTCAATTAAGAAATGTGAGCAGCACGTCGCCAGCAGTCAGTTTGGGGCGGCGTGGCAGCACAGCGGTGGGCAAGCGTCAGCAGGCCGTGCTGAAACTACTCAGCCTAGGTGACAGGAGGCACACGGCCCCTGAACTGTTGCAGGGTCTGACAGAGCAGACCGACCTCTGGCTTTCGCCGCTGAACCTCCAACCGGGCATGGTCATGTGTGACCATGGCCCTAACCTGGTGGCGGCTCTGCAGCTCGGCAGCCTCACACACGTGCCATGCCTGGCCCACGTCTTCAATCTTGTGGTTCAGCGGTTTCTGAAAATCTACCCGCACTTGTCTGACCTGCTCGGCAAGGTGCGCTGTGTCTACGCACATTTCCGCAAGTCCACCACAGACACTGCCACCCTGAGGACCCTGCAACATTGGTTTAATCTGCCAGAGCACCAACTGTTGTGCGATGTGCCCACACGGTGGAATTCTACACTGCACATGTTGGCCAGGCTCTATGAGCAGCATAGAGCAATAGTGGAATACCAGCTGCAACATGGGCGGCGTACTGGTAGTCAGCCTCCCCAATTCTTTACCGAGGAGTGGGCATGGATGGCAGACATCTGCCAGGTCCTCAGAAACTTTGAGGAGTCTACCCACATGGTGAGCGGCGATGCTGCAGTCATTAGCGTAACCATCCCGCTGCTATGCCTGCTGAGGAGTTTGCTGAAAGGCATAAAGGCCGACGCTTTGCAGTTGGAACAGTCGCCGGGCGATGACAGTATGTCGCTTGATAGCCAGACCACCCTCATGTCTATATCTCAGCGCGTTTTGGAGGAGGAGGAGGAGGGTGAGGAGCAGGAGGAGGAGGAGGGGGAAGAGACAGCTGGGTACTCTGCAGAGGGTACCCATGCTGCTTGCCTCTCATCTGTTCAGCGTGTATGGCCTGTGGATGAGGAGGAGGAGGAGGAGCCTGAAAGTCATCTTCCTAGTGAGGACAGCCATGTCTTGCGTACTGACACCCTGGCACACATGGCTGACCATGTTAGGCTGCCTTTTTCGTGACCCTCGCGTTAGACGCATTCTGGCCAACACGGAATACTGGGTGTACACCCTTCTCAACCCACGGTACAAGGAGAATCTTTCCACTCTCATTACCGAAGAGGAAAGGGGTACGAGAGTGATGCAATACCACAGGGCCCTGGTGGACAAAGTGATGCTAAACTTCCCATCTGACAGCGCTAGTGGCAGAAGGCGCAGTTCAGAGGGCCAAGTAGCAGGGGAAGCACGCAGATCAGGCAGCATGTTCAGCGCAGGCAAGGAAACACTCTCCAAGGCCTTTGCCAGCTTTATGGCTCCTCAGCAAGACTGCGTCACCACTCCCCAGTCGAGACTGAGTCAGAGGGAGCACTGTAAAAAGATGGTGAGGGAGTACGTAGCTGATCGTACCACCATCCTCTGTGATGCCTCTGCTCCATTCAACTATTGGGTGTCAAAGCTGGACTCGTGGCATGAACTTGCGCTGTATGCCCTGGAGGTGCTGGCTTGCCCTGCCGCTAGTGTATTGTCAGAGAGGGTGTTTAGTGCAGCTGGGGGAATCATCACGGATAAGCGTACCCGCCTGTCAACTGCCAGTGCCGACATGCTTACACTCATAAAGATGAACAAAGCCTGGATTTCCCCAGACTTCTCTTCTCCACCGGCGGAGAGCAGCAGTACCTAAAGATTCTTTTCGCTGCAACCGCAGATAAAAGCATGCTTTTCTATCACTGGAAAAAAGGGGCATTTAGCTTTGTCAATCTGTCTCTGATATTAGTCCCCCTCCTCCCACTCCTCCTCCTGAAATATCTGGTCATCACGCTGAACTGCCAATTTTTCTGCAGCCCAAAAGGCTCATCTAACAATTTTTTTTCCAATTTTTCACAGTTTCAAAAGTATTGATACTTTAACATGAACCGATTTTTTGAACACAGCTGCCTCCAGGCTGTGTTACAAATTAAGCAACAGCGAGCTGTATATAAAAATTTTAATGGGTTTCACCTGCCCTCTTGGTTGAGCAATTTTTCAGGGGTACATTGGTACTCTTGGTACACTATTTTTTCTGGCCCTCGCCTATACTGTTAACTAACTAATTTTTCTGGCCTTCGCCTACAGTCATGGTACCCCAATTTTCAGGCGTTCTATACTCTTGCTACAGAAATGTTACAGGGGTTTGCCTATACTGCTGCTACATAAATGTTACTGGGGTCTGCCTAAACTTCTGCTACATACATGTTACTGGGGTCTGCCTAAACTTCGGCTACATAAATGTTACGGGGGTCTGCCTATACTTCTGCTACAAAAATGTTACAGGGGTCTGCCTAGACTGCTGCTACAAAAATGTTACAGGGGTCTGCCTATACTGATGCTACAAAAATGTTACAGGGATCTGCCTATACTTCTGCTACACAAATGTTACAGGGGTCTGTCTATACTGTTACTACAGAAATGTTACTGGGGTTTGCCTATACTTCTGCTACAGAAATGTTACAGGGGTCTGCCTATACTCGTGCCACATAAATGTTACAGGGGTCTGCCTATGCTTTTGCCACATAAATATTACAGGGGTCTGCCTATATTTCTGCTACAGAAATGTTACAGGGGTCTGCCTATACCTCTGCTACAGAAATGTTACTGGGGTCTGCCTATACTTCTGCTACAGAAATGTTACTGGGGTCTGCCTATACTTCTGCTACAGAAATGTTACAGGGGTCTGCCTATACTTCTGCTACAAAAATGTTACTGGGGTCTGCCTATACTGCTGCTGCAAAAATGTTACAGGGGTCTGCCTATACTGCTGCTACAAAAATGTTACATGGGTCTGCCTATACTTCTGCCACATAAATGTTACAGGGGTCTGCCTGTACGTCTGCTACAGAAATGTTACAGGGGTCTGTCTATACTGTTACTACAGAAATGCTACTTGGGTCTGCCTATACTCGTTCTACAGAAATGTTACTGGGGTCTGTTTATACCTTTGCTACAGGAATGTTACAGGGGTTTGTCTATACTATGGGTGCACTAAGTCTTCCCATCGCGGTGTTGTACCTATCTGGCACAAATAATATAGTGACTGACTAGGCCAGAATTGTGGGCCGAGAGCAAGTTACTAGGTGGGGTGAAACTCTCCCATGGTTGGGCACTCTCTGATTTCTTCCTGTGTAATATCATCTTTGTGCGCCTACAGTGTAGGTGAGCTCAAGGAACTCAAAGACTTCCCCTTGCAGTGTTGAGCTATCTGTGTTGGGACACATGGATTTACCATTGCTATGTAACTCAGGGCACCTTGGGTCACACAAGGTGGAGGCTGGGACCGAGCCTGACCCTGGGCCCGCTAACGTGCTTCCCACACAGACTATAGCAGGTCCTGGTCATGGTGTCTTGGCCTTGTAATGCCACCTCTTCCTCCTGCTTGGGGTCAGGGGATCTGCACTGAGCATCATGTATTTTCTCCCGTATTACCACAGTTATCTGAGACACTGTTTTGGGCCAAAGAAGAACAGCGTTACTGCATTAATGAGACGTTCACAGCTGTAGTAGCATTGGAGTCCGCTCTACGCCCACGATTGCTGTGGGTGTGTGCAGAGGCCTATGTCCTCGGCGCAGTGCAAGTCTGCCATGTTTGGGCACTGTCATTTCTACATGTTTATTACTGTCTTTGGGTTCCTTCAGCTCGCCTATGCTGTGGGTGCACAAAGACTTCCCATAGCGGTGTTTGACCTGTCTACCACAAATACACTGACTGACTTGGGTAGGGTGCAGAGTGCAGATGGGTTTCCCCTTGCGGTGTTGATTGAGCTATCCGACACCTACACAGAATGAATAGTGTGTGGGCACGTGGATTTTCCCATTGCTATGTCAGTCATGGCACCTTGGGTCACACAAGGTGTTTGCTGGGACCGAGCCTGACAAAGGGCCCGCTCACATACTTCCCACACAGGCTACAGCGGGTCCTGGTCATGTTTTCTTGGCCTTGTAATGCCACCTGCTCCTCCTGCTTGGGGTCAGGGGATCAGCACTGGGCAACATGTATTTTCTGTTGTGTTACCACAGTTATCTGAGAAACTCGTTTGCGCCAAAGGTGAGGAGCGTTACTTCATTAATGAGATGTTCACAGCTGTACTAGCATCGGAGTCCGCTTCATGCTCGCGATTGCTGAGGGTGTGGGCTGAGGCCTATGTCCTCGGCGCAGTGAAAGTCTGCCACGTTTGGGAACACCTATGTTGTGGGTGCACACAGACTCCCCATAGCGGTGTTTTACCTGTCTGGCACAAAGTCACTGACAGACTTGGGTAGGGTGCAGAGTGCAGATGGCTTTCCCCTTTCTGTTGTCAATGAGGTATCTGGCACCCAAACAGAATGACTAGTGTGTGGACACATGGATTCCCCATTGCTATGTCAGTCACGGCACCTTGGATCCCACAAGGTGTTTGCTGGGACCAAGCCTGGCCAAGGACCCACTAACATACTTTCCACACAGGCTACAGCGGGTCCTGGTCATGTTTTCTTGGCATTGTAATGCCACCTGCTCCTCCTGCTTGGGGTCAGGGGATCAGCACTGGGCATCATGTATTTTCTCTCGTGTTACCACAGTTATCTGAGACACTGGTTTTTCAGCCAAAGAAAACGTGTGCCTTGCTAAAGAGGGTTTGTCCGAAGTAAAAATTGTTGGGGGGGGGGGGGGGGGGGGCAGACTCTTACCCCTATTGTGGCTTAATAGTGCAGCCTGGGAGCCTCAGATGCAGCCCTGCATGCTGCCCCAGCCCTGCCCTATCCGTTTCTGTGGTGTTTCCCTGACTTTTGGATGTTTTCTGTTTTTTCACAAGTGAAGACCTATCCGGAGCATCAGTCATATACAAAAATGCTCGAGTCCCCCATTGACTTCAATGGGGTTCGTTACTCGAAACGAGCTCTCGAGCATCGCTGGAAGTTCGACTCGAGCAACGAGCACTCAAGCATTTTGGTGCTCGCTCATCTCTAATGATATGTATAAATGAAATTTTGTCATTTAGGTTTATATTTCATTAGTTATCAATGGATGTATATGGTATATTGCTTTTTATAATATATTGCATATGTTATCTCAGGTAGATTTTCTCATTAAATTTCATTAGGGATATTCGATATTTTATCTTGTATACAAAATGTTCCGTCTATTGCCAATATAGAAACATCTAAATCGGGAAAGAAGTGAGAGAAAAGAAGAAAAGAAATAAGGAAGGAGGACAAGAAAGAGTCAAACTCATAAACTGAACTAACATCATGAAAAAATGTTGTAGTATATATATTAATGAATATATATAGATTATTACGCTATATGGATTATGCTATATCATACTATATCATATTATACTATATGTAGAATTAGTTTAAGACATGCCGTATGCCATATCAAAATCTGGGTTCAAGTTCACATGGAATCAAATAAGTCAGCTGTTTTGTATTGTTTTTAATTGGTTGTAATTTTTCAAATATTTAAGGGAGTGATGTAACCCCCATAATCAGGTGATCAAGACTCCTTACAGAGTGGAAATGCATCCTGTGTAGACGTCTGACTGTTTTTATGTAGCACTTCATTCAATAAAGCCTTGTGGACACTATCTCTGTGAAGACAGCATTTTTCTGCATCTACTTACCTGTATGCTGCAACTGCAGTCTGAAAGAGATCCCAAGCCAATGTATAATCTTTCCAAATGAGGAGACACCTAGGCAGTGGGTGAGCAAAAACCTTTTTAATACATATCGGATGACAGAGGATGGTGGTACGGTCGACTATGTATTCCCTCACCATCTTTTTACACTGCTCCCTCCTACTCAGCCTAGACTGGGGAGTGGTGACACAGTCTGGCTGGGGTGCCATAAAACTGGCAAAGGCCTTGGAGAGTGTTCCCCTGCCTGCGCTGGACATGCTGCCTGTTCCCCTTGTCTCCCTTGCTAGTTTGCCCACTGAACTACGTCCTCTACCATTAGCGTTGTCAGATGGGAAGTTTAGTATCAGCTTTTCCACCAAGGCCTTGTGGTATTGCATCACTCTTGTACTCCTTTAACCTTCAGGAATGAGAGTGGAAAGGTTCTCCTTATACCGTGGGTTGAGAAGCGTGAACACCTAGTAATCCGGGTTCGTCAGAATACGTCTAATGCGAGGGTCACGGGAAAGACAACTTAGCATGAAGTTAGCCATGTGTGCCAGAGTCCCAGTACGCAACACATCGCTATCCTCACTTGGAGGATGACTCTCAGTCTCCTCCTCCACTTCAGCCCATACACATTGAACAGATATGAAGGAAATAGCATGGGTACCCTCTGCAGTGTGGGCAGCAGTCTATTCCCCCTCCTCCTCCTCCAATACGTGCTGAGAAACAGACCTGAGGGTGGTCTGGCTATCAAGCGACATATTGTCATCCCCAATCTCCTGTTCTATCTGCAAAGTGTCAGCCTTAATGCTTAGTAGCGACCTTCTCAGATGGCAAAGCAGCGGAATGGTTATGCTGATAATGGCCGCATCGCCACTCAGCCATTTGTGTTGACTCCTCAAAGTTTCTTAACACCTGACAGATGTCAGACATCCATGCCCACTCCTCTGTGAAGAACTGCAGAGGCTGACTACCACTCTGACGGGCATGTTGCATCTGATATTCAATAATGGCTCTATGCTGTTTGTAAACCCTGGCCAACATATGCAAAGTTGAATTCCAGTGCGCGGGCACGTCGCACA
The DNA here is from genome assembly GCF_035609145.1 of Eleutherodactylus coqui. NCBI lineage: Eukaryota > Metazoa > Chordata > Amphibia > Anura > Eleutherodactylidae > Eleutherodactylus > Eleutherodactylus coqui. The sequence continues at coordinate 129,110,333 of NC_089845.1, read as the reverse complement.
ACAGTTGGTGAATGGGCAGCTGGAAGCGATGCTGCAGTGTCCTGACGGTGGCAGCATCTGTGATGGAGTTTCTGAAATGTGTACACACGTGGCGCACCTTGTTGAGCAGCTCAGACAAATTGGGGTAGTTTTTAAGAAAGTGCTGAACCACCAGATTGAACACGTGGGCCAGGCATGGCACCTGTGTTAGTCTGCCGAGCTGCAGAGCCTCCACCAGGTTACGCCCATTGGCATACACAACCATGCCTGGTTGGAGTTTCAGCGGCGAAAGCCATAGATCTGTCTGCTCCATCAAACCCTGTAACAGCTCTTGGGCGGTGTGCCTCTTGTCACCTAATCTCAGGAGTTTCAGCACGGCCTGCTGACGCTTCCCCATGGCAGTGCTGCAGCGCCTCGAGTTACTAACTGAAGGCAACGTGCTCACAGATGGTAATTGGGAGGAGGTGGAGGAGGAGGAGGGGGGTTGGAGGAGGTGGCATAATAAGCCGGACAAACCATAACCAAAGTAGGACCCGCAATCCTCAGTGTGGGTAGCACATGAACGGACCCAGGGTCAGACTTGGTCCCAGCCTCCACCAGGTTAACCCAGTGTGCTGTCAGGGAGATGTAGTGTCTCTGCCTGCCAGCACTTGTCCATGTGTCAGTGGTTAAGTGGACCTTCCCAGTAACATTTCTTTAGCAAAAGTATAGGCAGACCCCTGTAACATTTCTGTACCAAGAGTATAGGCAGACCCCAGTAACATTTCTGTAGCAAAAGCAGAGGTAGACCCCTGTAACATTTCTGTACCAAGAATATAGGCGGACCCCAGTAACATTTCTGTAGTAAAAGTATAGGCGAACCCCTGTAACATTTCTGTAGCAAGAGTATAGGCAGACCCCTGTAACATTTCTGTAGCAGAAATATAGGCGGACCCCAGTAACATTTCTGTAGTAAAAGTATAGGCGGACCTCAGTAACATTTCTGTAGCAGAAGTATAGGCGGACCCCAGTAACATTTCTGTACCAAGAGTATAGGCGAACTCCTCAAACCATTCAGTAGAAAAAGGTATAGGCAGACCCCTGTAACATTTCTGTACCAAGAGTATAGGCAGACCCCAGTAACATTTCTGTAGCAAAAGTATAGGCAGACCCCTGTAACATTTCTGTACCAAGAGTATAGGCGGACCCCTGTAACATTTTTGTAGCAGAAGTATAGGCGGAAGAACAGCCTTTGTTCATCTTTATGACAATTCACAGAGGTGGCAGTAAAGTCTATATTGTATAACTGAGCCCTTTCACAGAGAAGATTTTATATAAAATATCTAATCTTTATTTATTATTTATTCCTAAAAACATTACACATAGGGCACAAGTTTTGACGTGAAAGATATAACGACAATGCGTGAGGTGTGTCGTGACAAAAAAAATCATGAGCACCTCCTCACGCCAAAAGAGTGGGACAAACATTAACACTTAACATATAACAAGTCAGTAAGACCAATCATTGATTCGGTCTCTTATTGTCCAAGTCAAGCACTGCAGTAGGTGATGAACATCTTTTGTGGCTCAAATATTACTGTATGCTAGTGTGTGCACTTGGGTCTCTCTTACGATTGATTCAACTATTCAACAATCCGGTAGGTGGTTGGTAATTGTATAGAGAAGACTTCAATGGCCACCACACCACAATAGATAGCAAAATAATTTGTGTGGTCTTCAACTATTAATTTTGTGCCTTTAATGTTCAAACTAAGTACAAACTCTACTGTAGTGAGCTCTTTAACTTCCAGGGCACAACAAATGGTCAGAGCTGGATGTGTGGACAAGATGATTGCAATCTTATTTAATAGCTCAGATAAACAGCTCTCAACGCGTTTCACCACATTATACTTGTGGATCTTCAGGAGAATATTTTAGAGCTAATTATAAAACAGAAAGGTTGTGACTGTAGGGTCATTCAGGTACCTGGACTTAAATGATGAAGTCTAGATACTTTCATGAGTGGAATCAATAAGCTATCAGATGTAATACACACTCTATATTCTATTGCCGGGGCTATCAAGTGTATTACCCCAAGAGCTTTTTTGCGCAATAGGGAAGTCGGGGGTTTCCGACTCGTATCAGTGGATAGACGCCATAACTTTGTCCGGACAGCATTCCGCAACTCTATCTAAAACTGAGGCCTAAACTCAGCATTGTTAACGAAAAGACATCTCAGCAAAAGTAGCCAATTCATGATGGCGATTGGTCCTTAATAATAATATATCGCTGAGAGCCTAAATCATTCAATAGTTCCCTACTGCATAATGAAAGCAGATCCAAAATAAAAGAGAGACGTGACCCATAGGTAGGCTAGGGAATAAGGTGCCGACTGGCTCGGCCCTGCATTTATAGTCTGCCAAGCTCCTCCTTAGGGGAGTCGTGATGGATAAGCTGGCCTATTAGCGCTTGCTTTACTTATAAACAATTGCAGCGTGCTATGAAGCCCCTTAACGGAGTGCTTTAAAGATGATCACAGTCAATGATGCAAGAATTCAGGTCGCGGGCACACAATAGCGGCAAATTGAGCTTACCGATCGCAGCGGGAGCCCTTAGTCCTGTGGATGTTATGATCCGGCCAATGACAGGGGGGGCGGCATGCATTCCGCTGCTGTAACCAATCAGCGCCTAGAAGGAAGTGACGTAATTGTCGTCATGTGTTGCGGTGTCGCATTAGAGACGTGCATGACGTCTGTGACGTCATCACGTCAGAATGGCAGAGCCATGTCGTCGCCATCTTGGATGATGGAACTTCCCACTACAGAAGTAGTGCCAATACTTTGAATATAGGATTGAGTACAATCAACCAAAACCTAATTAGAACCAAGAAGGCAGTTCTCCAAAGGCCCCCATAGCATCAGTATAAGGATGTCTATAATATGCATGGCGAAAGGCGGGGGGGTTGGGGATTTTTTTATTATTATTTTATTAATATTCTATTGATTTATTCACCCTACCTGCTGTTATAGAATAAAACAATTCGAGGATCTATCTGTTCTTTATATTGCACCCAAAGTGCCATGATGACCATATCACTTCGGCGGTATAGTACGTCAATTAGGGGGGCAGAGAAGCATCTTCTTCATAAGGAATAGAATAATATGATGAGAAATCAATGTCAGAATGACAGCACAGTGTTTCCTTAAAGGAAATAGTTAAATGACATTAGTTCTATAAGACCTGCTGGTTGAAGAGACTCGCAGGTTCCGCTTCTTTCCGCCGATAGAGAAGAGAAGTCTGGGAAAATCCAGCCTTTGTTCATCTTTATGAGTGTAAGCATGTTGGCACTGGCAGTTGACAGGCTGGTATACACTTATCCGTGATGATTCCCCCAGCTGCAATAAACATCCTCTTTGATAAGAGGCTAGCGGCAGGGCAGGCCAGCACCTCCATAGTGTACAGCGCAAGTTCGTGCCACATGTCCAGCTTTGACACCCAATAGTTGTATGGAGCAGAGGCATCATAGAGGACGGTGGTACAATCGGCTACGTACTCCCTCACCATCTTTTTACAGTGCTCCCTCCGACTCAGCTTTGACTGGGTAGTGGTGTCACAGTCTTGCTGGGGAGCCATAAAGCTGGCAAAGGCCTTGGAGAGTGTTCCCCTGCCTGCGCTGAACATGTTGCCTGATCCCCGCGCCTCGCCTGCTACTTGGCCCTCGGAACTGCGCCTTCTGCCACTATCGCTGTCAGATGGGAACTTTAGCATCACTTTTTCCACCAGGGCCCTGTGGTATTGCATCACTCTCGTACCCCTTTCCTCTTCGGGAATGAGAGTGGAAAGGTTCTCCTTATACCATGGGTCGAGAAGGGTACACACCCAGTAATCTATGTTGGCCAGAATGCGTCTAACGCGAGGGTCATGGGAAAGGCAGCCTAACATGAAGTCAGCCATGTGTGCCAGGGTCCCAGTATGCAACACATCGCTGTCCTCACTAGGAAGATGACTTTCAGAATCCTCCTCCTCCTCCTCTACAGCCCATACACACTGAACAGATGAGAGGCAAGCAGCTTGGGTACGCTCTGCAGTGTGCCCAGCTGTCTCTTCCCCCTCCTCCTCCTCCAAAACGCACTGAGATATAGACATGAGGGTGGTCTGGCTATCAAATGACATACTGTCATCCCCGTCTCCTGTTCCAACCGCAAAGCATTGGCCTTTATGCTTTGCAGTGAGCTTCTCAGCAGGCAAAGCAGCGGGATGTTAACGCTAATGATTGCTGCAAAACCGCTCACCATCTGGGTAGACTCCTCAAAGTTTCTGAGGACCTGGCAGATATCTGCCATCCATGCCCACTCCTCAGTAAAGAATTGCGGAGGCTGACTACCACTCCGCCACCCATGTTGCAGCTGGTATTCCACCATTGCTCTACGCTGCTCTTACAGCCTGGCCAACATATGCAGCATAGAATTCTAGCATGTGGGCATGTCGCACAGCAGTCAGTGCTCTGGCAGCTGAAACGGACGTTGCAGGGTCCTCAGAGTGGCAGCGTCCAAGTTGGACTTGCGGAAATGTGCGCAGATGCAGTGCACCTTGCCGAGCAGGTCAGACAAGTGGGCTAGTTTTTCAGAAACCGCTGAACCACCAGATTGAAGACGTGGGCCCGGCATGGCCCGTGTGTGAGGCTGCCAAGCTGCAGAGCCGCCACCAGGTTATGGCCATTGTCACACACGACCATGCCCGGTTGGAGGTTCAGCGGCGAAATCCAGAGGTCGGTCTGCTCTGTCAGACCCTGCAACAGCTCGGGGGCCATGTGACTCTTGTCACCTAAGCTAATTAGTTTCAACACGGCTTGCTGACGCTTGCCCACCGCTGTGCTGCTGCGCGCTACCGACTGCTGGCAACGTGCTCACACTTTTTAATTGAGAGGTAGAGGTGGCGGAGGAGGAGGAGGGGGAGAGTTTGGAGGATGTGGCATAAAACGCCACGGATACCAGAACCGAGGTAGGACCCGCTATTGTGGGTGTGGGTAGGACGTGTGCGGTCCCAGGCTCTGACTCGGTCCCAGCCTCCAACAAGTTCACCTAATGTGCCGTCAGGGAGATATAGTGGCCCTGCCCGCCAGTACTTGTCCACGTGTCCGTGGTTAAGTGGCCCTTCCCAGTAACCGCGTTGGTGAGGGCATGATTTATGTTGCGGGAGACATGCTGGTGTAGGGCTGGGACGGCACACTGGGAAAAATAGTGGCGACTGGGGACCGAGTAGCGCGGGACCGCCGCCATTATGTTTTTTGAAAATCTCCGCTTCCAATATGCATGTTTAAAGCTTGTGTGTGCGGGTAGGTGGCGGCGTATTTGCGCTTTCGCTCCAACGCTTGTTTTAGCGACAGCTGAACGCTGCAATGAGAGACATTGCTGGATGGAGTGGAGGACGGTGGAGGTGAGGGTGTGGCTGCAGGCCAGAAGGTGCTCGTGCCTGTGTCCTGGGAGGGGGATTGCATCTGTGTGGCAAGTTGGGGCACAGGGGAATAGGCAGTGGTGAATGGCCTTCGTCCCACCTTGTGTGGTGCTTGGCCATCATATGCCTGCGCATGCTGGTGGTGGTGAGGCTGGTAGTGGTGGCTCCCCGGCTGATCTTGGTGCAACGCAGGTTGCACACCACTGTTCGTCGGTCGTCTACGCTCTCACTAAAAAATATCCACACCTTTGAACACCTAGCCCTCTGCAGGGTGGCTTGCTGCGAGTGGGGTGCTTTGGGAAATAGTTGGGGGATTCTTCGCTCTGGCCCTGCCTCTACCCCTGGCTACTCCACTGCTTCTTCCAGCCTGTCCTGCTGCTGCACTTGCCTCCCCCTCTGAAGCCCTGTCCTAATTAGGCTTAGCAAACCAGGTGGGGTCAGTCACCTCATCGTCCAGCTGCTCTTCCTCCGAATTCTCTGTGAGCTCCTCCCTTGGACTTACTGCCCTTATTACTACCTCACTGACAGATAACTGTGTCTCATCATCCTCACCCACTGAAAGCTCTTGAGACAGTTGCCGGAAGTCCCCAGCCTCATCACCCGGACCCCGGGAACTTTCCAAAGGTTGGGCATCAGTCACGACAAACTCCTCAGGTGAGAGAGGAACTGTTTTTTTCCACTCATGGCAGGGACCCGAGAACAGTTCCTGGGAGTCTACCTTCTCAGAATATGTCATTTTCATGGAGTCAGGATGCTGGGAGTGGACTGTGTTGAAGACTCAGTGGTCGATACATTGCTGGACACGTTTTCTGCCATCCACAACAAGACCTGCTCACACTGCTCTGTTTATAATAAAGGTCTACCACACGGACCAGTAAATTGTGATATGAAGCTGGGGAGCCCAGAAACTTGCCTCTCTCCTAATCCCACAGCAGCCGGCTGTGATTCACCACGCCCAGAAACTCGGCCTGTGCCCACACCCTCACTTGGACGTCCACGTCCGCGTCCTCGACCCTTACCCCTACTCCTCATCAGGGCGGATTAAGAATAGAGCAGGGCCCAAATAAATTACCCCACTGTATAGCTCTGACAACTGTGGCTTAATTTACTGCACACAGAAACTTGTAGATAGCGGAGGCTCTATGCTGTGACTTGAAAAAATTTACCCGCTGTCTTGCGCTGATACCTAGGGGTAATTTACCGCTCACAGAGATTGGAGATAAGAGAGGCTGTATGGAGTGGGAGAAGACTCTAAAGCCAGTGGATAGTTCTGGTACCTGCGGCTATCTAAACCCCACCAAGGAAAGGGTATTGTGAGACGCTCTGCACAGCAGCAGAGCGGAAATACTTTGCAGTGGCCCAGGAAATATTACAGTACTGTTTAGTGGTGAAACCTCTGTCTAATGCACTGCAGACATAGAACGGTATGACTGAAGTCGTTTGCAGTAGGCTAGGAAATATTAGACAGCAGTTTCACGGTGAGAGCTGGTTGTACGGCACTGCAGGCTGAGAACACTATTACTGAAAGGCTGGGAACAGGCCTAGTTGCGTAATACAAAAATTGATGCACTACTACTCCCAGCAAGCCACAAGTATAATGCACACGGTCAGATGTAGCCCTAAGAAGGAGCGTTAGGGTTTTTGCACGGAGGATCAGGAGGACTGTATAGTGTATATAACTTTCCCTATAGAACTGGCTGTGCCCCAACACTCTGTCTAATGCACTGCAAAAACAGGACGGTATAACTGAAGTCGTTTGCAATACGCTAGGAAACATTAGAGAGCAGTGTCACGGTGAGAGCTGGTTGTACGGCACTGCTGGCTGAGAACGCTATTACTGAAAGGCTGGGAACAGGCCTAGATGTGTAATACTAAAATTGGTGCACTACAACTCCCAGCCAGCCACAACTATAGTGCACATGGTCAGAGGTAGCCCTAAGAAGGCCCGTTGGGGTTCATGAAGAGAGGATCCTACTCTAACACTTTTCCTATATAAGCAGCTCTTTCCCTAAACTCTGCTTAATACACTGCAGACTGAGAACACTATAGATGAAATGGCCTGCACAGCCCTAGATGTTTAAAAAAAAAAATGGTGCACTACTGCTCTCAGCCAGCCACAGCAGTAATGCACACTATAAAGAGTAGTCCTAAGAAGGACCGTTGGGTTCTTGAAGACAGGATCCTACTCTAACACTTCTAAAAAAAATGGTGCACTACTGCTCTCAGCCAGCCACAGCAGTAATGCACACTATAAAGAGTAGTCCTAAGAAGGACCGTTGGGTTCTTGAAAACAGGATCCTACTCTAACACTTGAAGACAGGATCCTACTCTAACACTGTCCCTATATCAGCAGCAGCACTTTCCCTAACCTCTGCCAGCATGCGTCTGAGGCGAGCCGCAGGCGGGACCAGTTTAAGTACTCGACGGTCACTTGATCTCACCAGCCACTCACTACTGTGGGGTGGAATAGGGCTGGCAAGTCACAGGAGGAAGTGGTAATGCCTTCCCTGCATGTCTATTGGCTAGAAAATGGTGCTAAACATGCGGGGAAGGAAATGCAATTGACTTGAGTACCGCGTGGTGCTCGTCTCGAGTAACGAGCATCTCGAGTACCCTAATGCTCGAATGAGCATCAAGCTCGGACGAGTGTGCTCGCTCATCTCTACTGATTATCCCTTTTTTTACTCTGTGCTTAAAACTATAACTTGCGATATAGTGTCCTTCTCAAGTAATTAATAATCAGATATATACTATCCCAACTAAATGTTGATTTACCTCACTTTCTCAAAACTGCATGTCTACTTTTTTTTCTCTTTATCCTAAAACAAAAAAAGGGACTATCTGCATTTCATGAATTCCTGTTCTCCATCCCATACTCTAGTAACAAACCGGCTCAAATACTTATATGTGAGTCAGAAATAAACATTGCTATAATGTTAGTGAAATGAAAAAAAATGTTACTTTAGTGTAGGATTCAAGTACGGCAACCCTCATGAACTTCACCCCCACATCAAACAAATATGTGATTATGTCCAAAAAGGAACAACTTATACATATATTTTTAACACCTAAATGAGGAAAACACAAAAATAGGAGAGGGAACACTATCCCGAACCAACTTTGGATTGGTGGACCTTGTCTAAAAGCAGGGTAATCATTCCAACAGTGTCCCACATCTCAAACCTAAGACAGGACTATTATGTTTGACCATCATAGAGAACAGACAGGACTAGACTCAAGTGTTCGACCATCATTAGTCGTGTGGCTCAAACAGGTCAGGACTTATAATACAAACATTGGAGGGATTGGAATGGGCCCCATGACACACAAAATAAGACCCTATTTGCACTGACAGATGATCGCTCAAAAGTCGCTCAAACGACTAGCGGGAACTACCAGCGGGACGAGAGCTGAAAGAATTTTATCAGCGCTGCCAACTGTGATAACAGCCTGCACCACCGATAAGAGTTCTTTGCTTAATTCAATAAAACTAGAATTGAACGAGGATCGACTTGTGCATGAAAATTGCACAATGACTGTTGATTTAGACTCAACGATTCTCACTCAAAAGACGGCTTTCAGCGAATTTTGAGCGAGAATCGTTGGGCCTAAATTTTTGCTGATGACATTATCTTAACAATTACTAAACCAGAGACATCATTAGCTTATGTGGTCCAAACATTTGAAAGATTTGGTTCATTATGCTATTATAAAGCCAACTCTTCAAAATCTATGATGATGGGGATTACCATAACAAAAAAACTCAACAACACTTGTAATCCAATTTCCCATTCCAGTGGAGCCCCTATTTGATTCCCTATCTTGGCATTTTATTAACGCTTAACACCTCAAACCTGGTTAAAGCAAACTTTTTTCACCTAATTAATTCAATACAAAAAGAACTGGACAGACTAGCTTCCTTGGCGTTGGGAAGGATGGGTAGGATTATACTCATACTCCCTAAAATCCTCTACTAAGGACTCTCCCTATACCCATCCAAATCATAACCTTTGCTTCCCTCCACAAACACATAAACATGTTTATCTGGCAAAAAGCAAAACTCTGAGTAGCCTTCTCTGTAATGACCAAAAATAAAAAATACAGCGGCCTAAGCCTACTTAACCTCCAAAATTACCATAACTCATTTTTGATCAACCAAATTAAACAACTATGCGCTAGTCATCCCGACAAAACATGGCCATCACTAGAATTTAACTTTGCACAAATCTCAGACTAGAAATTATTTTTCCTGGCCCTCTTTAGCCTCCCCACTCACCTGTCCTTCTCATACACTCTCCCACTACCGGCGACCATACTAGGGCGGAGAACATCTTTCAAAAAAGACCTCCTTTCCCAATATAGTCAGATCACTCCAATCCACCTGTCAACATTAAAAAATTTTGTCACTGAAATTTCTCTTGACCTATGGCCATATACTGAGATTAAATTGGGAGCAGAATTTTACTATAACAGAGTACTGCTATCATTCTCTTCAATTCAGGAAAAATATAAAAATCCCTTTTCTGAGTTTTATATATTCCTCCAAATAAGAAAACATCATCGCACGCACCCAGCCACCCAAATCAATATTTCAACGATCTTAAAAGACTAAATATCTAATACACTCAACCAACACAAGAATCGTAATAAACAAATCTACAAATTTTTATCTGATGACATGTTTCTAAAGAAACAATACAGTTCCTAAAATGGGAGACAGAGCTGTCAAGTCAATTCTCCCTACAAGAATGGCAAGCCGCCCTAAAATGGTCTGTAAAATCTACATCATGCGCATCCCACCACGAACAGTACTATAAATTATTGGTCAGATGGTACTATACTCCATTAAAACTCTCATACATCTATAGCAGCGCATCCCCTAATTGTTGGAGAAACTGCAGACAAATAGGGTCACTGCTCCATATTTTAAGGAGTTGCCCCGTAATCTCCACTCTATAGAAGACGGTGTTTAGAATGATAAAAACACTCCACCCCAATGCAACCAAAAACAAAACTGATTTGGCTCTTCTACTGTTAGGGATAGATATTTTCCCATTGGAATGCAAAATAATTATCTGCCATATACTACACGCAACTCGTCTTATAATAACACACAATTGGAAAAGCTCTGAAGTTTCTACCATAAAAGAAAGAGCATCTATAGTCTCGACTAACTGCATCTAAGAAAAAATGCTGGCAGTCCAAAGTGGAACATTCGATCCCTTTATATCCAAATGGAACAAATCATCCCTCAACTAACTAGCATACAAATCCCTTCACATACCGCCCTCTAAATATCTCCATGTCTTAACCCCCCCTCCTTTTCCTAATAGACCCTTTTGCCATAAAGTAAAAGACTTCAAGTGATACACACAAGTTTCCAGTTTCTGGTTCATAGTTGATATCTAGTACAAAAGCGATGCACTGCATTAACCTGGCAACTATTTTCTTTTCTTTTGTAAGAAAGAACATTAGCTTAATTACTATCCAACAACGCATTGTATGTTTAAAGTATTTATGACACGGTACAGAAATTATAGTCAAATGCAACAAATGTCAACTTTGTTATTCTTTGTTTATTAAAAAACCCAATAAAAATTATTGAAAGAAACAGGTCAGGACATAGACCAGACAAATAGACAGAGCTCTGTGCAGCATGAATAAATGCCTACCAGTTATGACCGATTGGCCGGCTAACACCTCCCTCTCGGACGATCAGTTCATACACCACAGGAAATATTGAAGCTGAGAAGAAGGAAACATTAAGCACAGAGGGATTTCTGACAAATAACTTCTCCTGGGTACTTCTGCAGTGACAAGAAAGAGTCACTCCTTGAGGCTCGGCACCTAATGCTAATGGGGCATGCATGCCATGTGCGATCACGTGGACTACCTTCTGATTATGGCCTGCAAGCTGCAACAGTAATCTTGTAGATATGATACTTTTAAATAATAATAACTTTTTACTTTATTGGCTAACACATTACCAACATTTTTTCTTTTAGCTTCGGAACAATAGAAAATATATTTTGTTTGGTCTAGAAAAGTTTCCAAGTTTCCAAAAATATTAACTGCTGGAAACAAGGCAAAAAAAATGATCTTCCTTGTTTTTTTGACACCGAGGATGTTAGCCAATTCATTCTCATTTCACTATTCTTCAGGATTTTTATATGCAAAATGCACACAACACTATTACTCTGATGAGGAACTGGCACTATTAGGCTCTGTATAAGCAGATCCATTAATAGAGACTTAAAGTACAATATTTTTGCATTTACAACCTCTTTCTTTTTGGACCTATTTGGTTCATATTCTCAATATTTTCTTCTTTCTCAGAAATGTTGTCTGCATAAATCTGTTCTCCGTAAAATATATCACTACTTGACATATAACTGTAAACTTGACTTGATGTGTACTTCTCTGTTCAGTACTTTACCTGTTATGTATTGGCAACACTGTCTACCTGCCAATATATTGAACATTCCCAGTTCCTGCTGAGGAGGATAAACATTTTAATGAGTATAAAAAATTGATCCATCATCTGTAAAAGCAAATCCCATCATGAGGTGCAGGACAGTGAGTACCCCACAAGGGCCGCTAAATAGAGATGTAGTAGAGGATTCTTCACAGCAGGAATTAAATGCTATTCATGAGAGATTTTCTCAGAAACAGACAGAACTATTGATAACATGGATAATGAGAATGTTTGATGGAGGTGTGGATGGCATAGGCGTGGATAGTGTGGATGCACTCAAATTTGTTAGATTGTCAACTCACCCAGTGGTAGCTGAGGCATTCTGAACTTTACAGGCCGAGGATTGACCCTACTAGATGTGGTGGTGATGTGCATAAGATACAAATATCCTACCGATTCTGATTGGCCACATACAAAGAAGCCCTGGTATACTTTGCATGATTGTATGCAGAGAATTAGGAAAGAAATTATCAGGGGTTCGAAACGCTATCTTTTCTCCTTAGGGAGAGCAACTATACTATAAACTAAGTGAGGAGACTCAAATGGCCATGCACGCTCCTCTGGGTAATATGCAAATAAGGGAGATGGAATAAATCCTCCACAGTGCCACCTATTGAAAGGCAGCATTCCTTCAAGTCAAAGTCAGACTTTTTTATACAAGCCATGACCGGGAATTAAAAGCAAAGCCAGACTCCATGTACATACAGCTGTTTCAGGGTTTTTGCCCTTCATCAGTGTAAAGTAGGAGTCTGGCTTTGCTAGTGAGAGGCCTGGGACAGGGGTCATCTCCCTTATTTGCATAATTTGTACTTTTACCTGCATAAAAGTACCTTAAGAATTGTTATACCCTTTTGTTTGCTTTGTTTTTCTTTGTTGTCACATTCTGTTTGTTTTTTATTAGGAGAAATATTCCTTCAAGGTATACTTGTTAGGACCGGCGGCTCTCGGGGTCTCCGTGTCCGCACCACTGGTCCTATCACCCGAGCTGATCAGGTGCGGCGCAGGGAAGCTCCGGTCTTGGTGACCTCCCCTGGCCGTCGGGGTCCTGGACATTGGCTCCGGGCACGTGCTCCTGTACTCAGGGGGCGGCGCCTAGGTAATCGAGTTGCTGGGGATGCGGATGATGCCGTCCTCCTTGCCATGGCATCCTGACTAGCATGATCTGCACTTGCTGCTGGATGTCTGGATCTCCGCACTCATTGCCTTATGTCTGGGTCTGGTTGCTGTCAGGGCCCCGCCCTAATTAGCTGCTGGGGCGCGAGTTCTGACAGCATTTTAATGTGCCTGTTTCCTCCCAGCATTGCCAGTGTATGTTTGTCTCCAGGCTACACCCGCATATTTGGATTGTGCTCCTGGCTTTTGACCCTCGGACTTCAGACCCGACTTTGCTTTGCCTGACCCCTTTGTACCTCGTACCCTCCAGTCGCTGACTTGGACTGTCTGACTCTCCTCTGTGTTCGTTTGTTTCCAGTGTTTGTCTGTATCGGTCCCGGTGCCCCGCTTCCCTGGTGAGTGTAGGGACCGTCGCCCAGTTGTCGCCCGGGGGCTTAGCCCAGGGGGGCAAGTAGGTAGGGACAGGGGTAGTGGGTTGTTTTCAGGGAAACCCGTACCCCAGATCCCTGACAGTAGTATGATGTAGGTGCTGGCTAAGATTTTTTAATTTTTTTTAAACAAATGTTTTTTACCTTTTCTATTGATGATTTATTTTACTGTTCTACAGAGTAGACCCCAAGATGGCTTGTTTTTTACTATTCTCAAATCTTTAATTGGGGGAAGGAGTATACAATTAACCTGTTTGCTTATTTGTAAGAATAAGAGAGCAGAATCTTGGTCATTCATTAACATGTGATATCATTGTACAATAATAGTATTAGCTTTGCTTCAGCACAAAATATTGTGAACTCAACTACAGTACTAATGGGTCATTTACATGCAACAATTATTGCTCCAGATTCATTCAAACAAACGAATTTTAGCGACAATCGCCCAGTGTAAATGCAAAACAAATTGCTCACTATCCGTTCATCTGTCACTATTGCTTACTTTCAGTCAGCATAAAAACTATCGCTGGATTATTTCCAGGTATTAATTCTCCAGCTTAAATTGCAGTGCAATTGCCCGTTCACACAATTGGGAGCTGCATGGTGCGTGTTATCCAGCTCCCATAGTAGTCTATGGAAACTCCCGCACATCATGCACCAAAGATCGGTTAGGTCTAGAGATGAGCGAACACCAAAATGTTCGGGTGTTCGTTATTCGTAACGAACTTCCCGTGATGCTCGAGGGTTCGTTTCGAACAACGAACCCCATTGAAGTCAATGGGCGACCAGAACATTTTTGTATTTCGCCGATGCTCGCTAAGGTTTTCATGTGTGAAAATCTGGGCAATTCAGGAAAGTGATGGGAATGACACAGTGACGGATAGGGCAGGCGAGGGGCTACATGTTGGGCTGCATCTCAAGTTCCCAGGTCCCACTATTAAGCCACAATACCGGCAAGAGTGGGCCCCCCCCCCTCCCAACAACTTTTACTTCTGAAAAGCCCTCATTAGCATGGCATACCTTTGCTAAGCACCACACTACCTCCAACAAAGCACAATCACTGCCTGCATGACACTCCACTGACACTTCTCCTGGGTTACATGCTGCCCAAACGGCCCCCCTCCCCCCCACAGCGCACACCAAAGTGTCCCTGCGCAGCCTTCAGCTGCCCTCATGCCACACCACGCTCATGTCTATTTAGAATTGCGTCTGCCATGACGAGGGACCGCAGGCACACACTGCAGAGGTTGGCACGGCTAGGCAGCGACCCTCTTTAAAAGTGGCGGAGCGATAGCCCACAATGCTGTACAGAAGCAATGATAAATAGAATCCTGTGCCACCGCCATCAGGAGCTGCACACGTGGGCATAGCAATGGGGAACCTATGTGCCACACACTATTCATTCTGTCAAGGTGTCTGCATGCCCCAGTCAGACCGGGCTTTTTAATTCATAGACACAGGCAGGTACAACTCCCTATTGTGAAGTCCCTGTCGACCCACAGCATGGGTGGCTCCCTGGAACCCACCGGCGGTACACAGAAATATCCCATTGCATTGCCCAACACAGCTGAGGTAGTAATGTCGTGCTTAATGCAGGTGGGCTTCGGCCCACACTGCATGCCCCAGTCTGACTGGGGTTCTTTATAAGTGTACAGATGTAGTAAAAACTCCGTGTGCACCTACAGCATGGGTGGGTGCCAGGAAGCCACCGGCGGTACATAGAAATATCCCATTGCATTGCCCAACACAGCTGAGGTAGTAATGTTGTGCTTAACCCTTTCCAATCCAATTTGTATATGGTTTTCCTAGGGGGCTTACTCTTTTTCTGCTGTTATACAACGGCGCTATATGCTGGCTAAAGCCAGTACTGCATGAGCTGACACGTAGGATAGGCTCCGACAGCAGAGAGGCTGGCAATATACAGTAAGAGAACCCCGACGGACGTCTACCAACAACGGAGCTGTACAGCCTTAAACCCTAATGTCTTCACAGGTCACACAGTGGACTGGAAAGGGTTAATGCAGGTGGGTTTCGGCCCACACTGCATGCCCCAGTCAGACTGGGGTTCTTTACAAGTGGACACATGTAGGTTTAACTCCCTGTGGACCCACTGCCTGGGTGGGTGCCAGGAAGCCACCGGCGGTACATAGAAATATCCCATTGCATTGCCCAACACAGCTGAGGTAGTAATGTCGTGCGTAATACAGGTGGGCTTCGGCCCACACTGCATGCCCCAGTCAGACGGGTTTTTTAGAAGTGTACAGAAGTATTAAAAACTCAGTGTGCACCTACAGCATGGGTGGCTCCCTGGAACCCACCGGCGGTACACAAAAATATCCCATTGCATTGCCCAACACAGCTGAGGTAACGTCAGCTGTAATGCAGGTGGGCTAAAAATTAATTTGATTACACTGTAGGCGAGGGCCCACAAAAATTGCTGTATCAACAGTACTAATGTACATCCCAAAAATTGGCCATGGCCAGCCAAGAGGGCAGGTGAAACCCATTAATCGCTTTGGTTAATGTGGCTTAAGTGGTAACTAGGCCTGGAGGCAGCCCAGTGTAACGAAAAATTGGTTCAAGTTAAAGTTCCAATGCTTTTAAGCGCATTGAAACTTATAAAAATTGTTCAGAAAAATTATTTGAGTGAGCCTTGTGGCCCTAAGAAAAATTGCCCGTTCAGCGTGATTACGTGAGGTTTCACGAGGAGGAACAGGAGGAGGAGGAGGAGGAATATTAGACACAGATTGATGAAGCACAAATGTCCCCGTTTTGGATGGTGAGAGAGAACGTAGCTTCCATCCGCGGGTGCAGCCTACGTATTGCTTACGTATCGCTGCTGTCCGCTGGTGGAGAACAGAAGTCTGGCGAAATCCAGCCTTTGTTCATCTTGATGAGTGTTAGCCTGTCGGCACTGTCGGTTGACAAGCGGCTACGCTTATCGGTGATGATTCCCCCAGCCGCACTAAACACCCTCTCCGACAACACGCTAGCCGCAGGACAAGCAAGCACCTCAAGGGCATACAGGGCTAGTTCAGGCCACGTGTCCAGCTTCGACACCCAGTAGTTGTAGGGGGCAGAGGCGTCACCAAGGATGGTCGTGCGATCCGCTACGTACTCCCTCACCATCCTTTTGCAGTGCTCCCGCCGACTCAGCCGTGACTGGGGAGCGGTGACACAGTCTTGGTGGGGAGCCATAAAGCTGGCCAGGCCCTTAAAGACTGTTGCACTGCCTGGGATGTACATGCTGCTCGATCTACGCACATCCCCTGCAACATGGCCCTCGGAACTGCGCCTTCTGCCACTAGCGCTGTCGGCTGGGAATTTTACCATCAGCTTGTCCGCAAGGGTCCTGTGGTATAGCAACACTCTCGAACCCCTTTCCTCTTCGGGAATCAGAGTGGGCAGGTTCTCCTTATACCGTGGATCGAGCAGTGTGTACACCCAGTAATCCGTAGTGGCCAGAATGCGTGCAACGCGAGGGTCACGAGAAAGGCATCCTAACATGAAGTCAGCCATGTGTGCCAGGGTACCTGTACGCAACACATGGCTGTCTTCACTAGGAAGATCACTTTCAGGATCCTCCTCCTCCTCCTCCTCCTCAGGCCATACACGCTGAAAGGATGACAGGCAATCAGCCGGTGTACCGTCAGCAGCGGGCCAAGCTGTCTCTTCCCCCTCCTCCTCATCCTCCTCATGCTCCTCCTCCTCCTCCTGTACGCGCTGAGAAATAGACAGGAGGGTGCCCTGACTATCCAGCGGCATACTGTCTTCCCCCGCCCCCGTTTCCGAGCGCAAAGCAGCTGCCTTTATGGTTTGCAGGGAATTTCTCAAGATGCATAGCAGAGGAATGGTGACGCTAATGATTGTAGCATCGCCGCTCACCACCTGGGTAGACTCCTCAAAATTACCAAGGACATGGCAGATGTCTGCCAACCAGGCCCACTCTTCTGAAAGGAATTGAGGAGGCTGACTCCCACTGCGCCGCCCATGTTGGAGTTGGTATTCGACTATAGCTCTACGCTGTTCATAGAGCCTGGCCAACATGTGGAGCGTAGAGTTCCACCGTGTGGGCACGTCGCACAGCAGTCGGTGCACTGGCAGCTTAAAGTGATGTTGCAGGGTGCGCAGGGTGGCAGCGTCCGTGTGGGACTTGCGGAAATGTGCGCAGAGCCGGCGCGCCTTTACGAGCAGGTCTGACAAGCGTGGGTAGCTTTTCAGAAACCGCTGAACCACCAAATTAAAGACGTGGGCCAGGCATGGCACGTGCGTGAGGCTGCCGAGCTGCAGAGCCGCCACCAGGTTACGGCCGTTGTCACACACGACCATGCCCGGTTGGAGGCTCAGCGGCGCAAGCCAGCGGTCGGTCTGCTGTGTCAGACCCTGCAGCAGTTCGTGGGCCGTGTGCCTCTTATCGCCTAAGCTGAGTAGTTTCAGCACGGCCTGCTGACGCTTGCCCACCGCTGTGCTGCCACACCGCGCGACACCGACTGCTGGCGACATGCTGCTGCTAACACATCTTGATTGTGAGACAGAGGAGGAGGAGGAGGAGGAGGAGGGTGCTTTAGTGGAGGAAGCATACACCTCCGCAGATACCACCACCGAGCTGGGGCCCGCAATTCTGGGGGTGGGTAGGACGTGAGCGGTCCCAGGCTCTGACTCTGTCCCAGCCTCCACTAAATTCACCCAATGTGCCGTCAGGGAGATGTAGTGGCCCTGCCCGCCTGTGCTTGTCCACGTGTCCGTAGTTAAGTGGACCGTGGCAGTAACCGCGTTGGTGAGGGCGCGCACAATGTTGCGGGAGACGTGGTCGTGCAGGGCTGGGACGGCACATCGGGAAAAGTAGTGGCGACTGGGAACTGAGTAGCGCGGGGCCGCCGCCTCCATGATACTTTTGAAGGACTCCGTTTCCACAACCCTATACGGCAGCATCTCAAGGCTGATGAATTTTGCGATGCGGACGGTTAACGTTTGAGCGTGCGGGTGCGTGGCGGCGTACTTGCGCTTGCGCTCGAACACTTGCGCAAGCGACGGCTGAACGGTGCGCTGAACTACACTGCTGGATGGGGCCGAGGACAGCGGAGATGAGGGTGTGGGTGCAGGCCATGAGGCGGTAGTGCCTGTGTCCTGAGAGGGGGGTTGCATCTCAGTGGCAGGTTGGGGCACAGGGGGAGAGGCAGGGGTGCAAACCGGAGGCGGTGAACGGCCTTTGTCCCACCTTGCGGGGTGCTTGGCCATCATATGTCTGCGCATGGTGGTGGTGGTGAGGCTGTTGGTGTTGGCTCCCCGGCTGAGCTTTGCGCGACAAAGGTTGCACACCACTGTTCGTCGGTCGTCAGGCGTCTCTGTGAAAAACTGCCAGACCTTAGAGCACCTCGGCCTCCGCAGGGTGGCATGGCGCGAGGGGGCGCTTTGGGAAACACTTGGTGGATTATTCGGTCTGGCCCTGCCTCTACCCCTGGCCACTGCACTGCCTCTTGCAACCTGCCCTGCTGATGCCCTTGACTCCCCCTCTGAAGACCTGTCCTCCTGAGTAAGCGTTGCACACCAGGTGGGGTCAGTCACCTCATCGTCCTGCTGCTCTTCCTCCGAATCCTCTGTGCGCTGCTCCCTGGGACTTACTGCCCTTACTACTACCTCACTGCAAGACAACTGTGTCTGATCGTCATCGTCCTCCTCACCCACAGAAAGTTGTTGAGACAGTTGGCGGAAGTCCCCAGCCTCTTCCCCCGGACCCCGGGAACTTTCGAATGGTTGGGCATCAGTGACGATAAACTCCTCTGGTGGGAGAGGAACCGCTGCTGCCCAATCTAAGCAGGGGCCCGAGAACAGTTCCTGGGAGTGTTCCCGCTCCTGAGCAGGTGTCATTGTAGTGGAGTGAGGAGGCTGGGAGGAAGGAGGAGCAGCAGACAGAGGATTCGGATTGGCAGCAGTGGACGGCGCAGAACTGCGGGTAGACGATAGGTTGCTCGAAGCACTTTCTGCCATCCAGGACAGGACCTGCTCACACTGCTCATTTTCTAATAACCGTCTCCCACGTGGACCCATTAATTGGGCGATGAATGTGGGGACGCCAGAAACGTGCCTCTCTCCTAATCGCGCAGCAGACAGCTGCGACACACCTGGATCAGGAGCTTGGCCTGTGCCCACACCCTCACTTGGCCCTCCGCGTCCTCGGCCACGTCCACGTCCACGTCCTCTAGGCTTACCCCTACCCCTCAGCATGCTGTATTACCAGTGATTAGATTTCCCAGGCAGGAAATAAATTGGCGCAAGACTGCAGGGCAAATATAATTTTTGCCCTTTTTGGAAAACGAAAGGCCCCACTGCCTCTAGTGAATGAATTATCTAAGTTTAATAACTGTGCTGTGTCCCTGCTTATGTGTCACAGAACGTGAGGGTAGCAGAGTTATTATAACTCTTGGAGAGCAGGTATTTTTTTTCCCAATTAAGGAAAGCAAATGGCGAAGCCAGCAGTAAAGCGTAGCTGGCTGCGTATGATTTAGCAATGTTTTTCACACAGCTCACACGTGTCCACCGCCCGTAAGGACGGACAGAGGCTGGACAAATAGATTTGTTTTCAGTTTTTTCCCACCAACAGGCAGCACTGCGTATATTCTATGAACCTGAGAAGTTTAATAACTGTGCTGTGTCCCTGCTTATGTGTCACAGAACGTGAGGGTAGCAGAGTTATTATAACTCTTGGAGAGCAGGTATTTTTTTTCCCAATTAAGGAAAGCAAATGGCGAAGCCAGCAGTAAAGCGTAGCTGGCTGCGTATGATTTAGCAATGTTTTTCACACAGCTCACACGTGTCCACCGCCCGTAAGGACGGACAGAGGCTGGACAAATAGATTTGTTTTCAGTTTTTTCCCACCAACAGGCAGCACTGCGTATATTCTATGAACCTGAGAAGTTTAATAACTGTGCTGTGTCCCTGCTTATGTGTCACAGAACGTGAGGGTAGCAGAGTTATTATAACTCTTGGAGAGCAGGTATTTTTTTTCCCAATTAAGGAAAGCAAATGGCGAACCCAGCAGTAAAGCGTAGCTGGCTGCGTATGATTTAGCAATGTTTTTCACGCAGCTCACACGTCTCCACAGGCGTAAGGACGGATACAGGCTGGACAAATAGATTTCTTTTCAGTTTTTTCCCACCAACAGGCAGCACTGCGTATATTCAATGAACCTGAGAAGTTTAATAACTGTGCTGTGTCCCTGCTTATGTGTCACAGAACGTGAGGGTAGCAGAGTTATTATAACTCTTGGAGAGCAGGTATTTTTTTTCCCAATTAAGGAAAGCAAATGGCGAACCTAGCAGTAAAGCGTAGCTGGCTGCGTATGATTTAGCAATGTTTTTCACGCAGCTCACACGTCTCCACAGGCGTAAGGACGGACACAGGCTGGACAAATAGATTTGTTTTCAGTTTTTTCCCACCAACAGGCAGCACTGCGTATATTCAATGAACCTGCGAAGTTTAATAACTGCGCTGTGTCCCTGCTTATGTGTCACAGAACGTGAGGGTAGCAGAGTTATTATAACTCTTGGAGAGCAGGTATTTTTTTTCCCAATTAAGGAAAGCAAATGGCGAACCCAGCAGTAAAGCGTAGCTGGCTGCGTATGATTTAGCAATGTTTTTCACGCAGCTCACACGTGTCCACCGCCCGTAAGGACGGACAGAGGCTGGACAAATAGATTTGTTTTCAGTTTTTTCCCACCAACAGGCAGCACTGCGTATATTCTATGAATAATAACGGTGTTGTGGCCCTGCCTATACAATTCTTTCCCTGCAGTATCAATGGAGGGTGCAATGCTCTGCAGAGGCGATTTTGAGAAGCCCAAAAAAAATGCAGCACAGCCAACAGCAGCCTGGACAGTACTGCACACGGATAAATATGGCCCTAGAAAGGACCGTTGAGGTTCTTGAAGGCTACACTCACTCCTAACACTCTCCCTGCCTATGCAGCACTTCTGTCCCTAATGCCAGGTGCAACGGTCTGCAGAGGCGATTTTGAGAAAAAAAAAATCCCACTGCTAACAGCAGCCAACACACAGCTATCAGTGGCCCTAATAAGGACCTTTGGGGGGTCTTGAAGCCTACACTAACTACCAATTCTTTCCCTACAGCAGCTCCGGTATAAACAGCACTGTCCCTCATCTAACTCACACCGCATCTGAGGCGAACCGCGGGAGGGGCCGACTTTTATATTAGGCGAACACCTGATCTCGCCAGCCACTCACAGCAGGGGGGTGGTATAGGGCTTAAACGTTGCAGGGGGAAGTTGTAATGCCTTCCCTGTCTTTCAATTGGCCAGAAAAGCGCGCTAACGTCTCAGGGAAGGAAGTGAAAGTAACCAGAACACCGCATGGTGTTCGTCACGAATAACGAACATCCCGAACACCCTAATATTCGCACGAATATCAAGCTCGGACGAACGCGTTCGCTCATCTCTAGTTAGGTCCTATCTTTTCACGCACCACAGACCCTAGATGCATGCATTGCGGTCGCATGTCCTATCTTTGCTAGCAGCGAGTTTTTTGTGCATCCAACTTTCCTTCATCTTAACGTTTTTATAGGAAACCATTGGTTCTGTTGGATGCAATCTTTTCATGTACCTATACTGCGCTAAAACCACGCTCGTGTGAATGAGACCTCAAACAGACATTAGTGAAGACAGGGAAAGTGTATGTGTGAGATATACATGATTGATAACTGTGTGTTTATCATGCTAGCATATTGTTATGGACAAATTCATTTGCCTGAATTGGATTAGCAGTTCATCTTTTGGGGGAAAACTGTGAAAAGTATGTGAATATATTGCATAATAATCTATTTGTGAAAACGTGTTATGATAAATCTAAGAATGGGATGTGATAAGTAAGTAACTGTACAGATGATGATGTTATAAAGTTGATTGACTTGACTTGCAGTGTTTGATAACATAATATCAGGGGATTATTATTACTTGTTTAACCCCTTGAGTGGCGGGTTTCCTACCACCCTGTCGTGCCCACCAGGGCAGGTTTTTTAAAATGGTCTAATCATTGAATTTCAACTAATTTTGCAGTTGCGTCTCAAGAGCTATAACTTTTTCATTTTTCCATTGACATGGCCATATAAGGGCTTGTTTTTTGCCGGCAGGTTGTGATTTTTTTTAAACAGGGGGGAGGAAAAAAAGAAATGGGGAAAAAAGAAAAAAGGGGCCATGTCATTAAGGAGTTAAATAATGTATTAACTTCCTTCTCTGGGTCATTATGACGCATGGATACCACATGTGTGATTGTATTTTTGATTTTTTACAAAGTAAAGGGAGACAAGTGTTTTTTATTTTTTTTAATAATTTTTTACTTTTTTTTTTTTTTTTAATTTTTTTTTTTGTCCCTTTAGGGGACTTCCACAGGGACTCATCAGGACCCCTGATCACATTCCAGGGGTCCGATGGTGACAGCCCTTTACATGCTGCAGTGACAGCCCTTTACATGCTGCAGTCACATAGACTGCAGCATGTAAAGGGTTAACACAGCAGAGATCGGAGGTTTTCTCTGATCTCTGCTGTAAGAGCAGGTACCTAGCTGTCCTCTGACAGCTAACAACCAGCTCTCCCTGCCACAGAGACCATCGGCTTGCTTCTGACAAGCCGATGGTCTCTATGGCAACCTGTAAACAAAGCAGGAGGTTGCCGACATATCGGCAATATCTTCTGCTGGTTTTTCAAAGCCCTTGCTTTGTTCTCTGTGGGTCTGTGCAGGCAGAGCTCACTGTCACAGCTTGTGGCATTGTGCTCTGCAGCTCCCATAGTGATACATAGCCCGGAAATCTTCCGGGCTATGTCACTATGAGCAGTGGAGCTCGTCCCGGAAAATTTCGGGGCGTGCCACTCAAGGGGTTAAATGACTAATAATTCATGAGTTTTATATATACTGACTATAGTAGTTACTTGTGCTGTAATGAAGATACATACATTAGGAACATTAGAAATATTTGTTTGGTGCTGCAGAAAACTGTAAAAACAGAAAGTCACTTGGCAGAATTTGTTGGATTGATACAATTGGCATACAGAATCTTGTTTTATCCATTTGGTGGAGGGGGTGGAGAAAAGAAAACCCCACATGGTCCAGGATTGACATTTTGTTTTTGATTTGTCTTAATCTGCCATGGACTGAATTTTTCTCAATTAAGTTTATTTAGGAACAAGTAAATTAATGAACTAAGTTATTTCTGCCAGGACATTGGAACTGTTTAAGTGTGATTTTAAATGATCTTCTCTAAGTGCAGATTGCAACTGTCCATAGACTGTATCATCCAACCAAGCCCAAAGAACTCGCATGTTGAGACATGTTTTTATAACAAAGGCCTAAATGTTGCTAAACTACAACCTGAACTTTATCAGACATTCTGCAGGGCACCAACCACCAACTGAGGACAAGTCAAAGGAGGGCTACACATCAAAAGCTCCTCCCTGAAGATCTTAGGCAACACATGGTGTACAATGGGCATATTGAACAATGACAGCTGTAAAGGACAGAGGGGCTCCATAGTCAGCCATGGATGCGTGCACTCCTTATACCCATGGTCATAGAGAAAGGAGGGGATAAAAACACTGAAAGACCATTACCATTGTAAAGGGCGGGGACAGATTCCTCCTTAGGGTGTGTTCTTTGGATAATCAGAGAGAGTAATGGAATAACCTTGGCAATAGGCCATTGGGGATTAGGTTTAGTGTCTAAGAAGATTAAAGTACTAATAAACAACCACTTACATGACCACCCTCTAATGAAGGGAGTGGCTACTTAGTACTACACTTGCACATAGATCATAGAATGACAGAGTTGGAAAAGACCTCCAGGGTCATTCGAACCAACCCCCTGCTCAATGCAGGATTCACTAAATAATCCCAGACAGATGTCTGTCCAGCCTCTGAAGACCCCCATTGAAGGAGAACTCACCACCTCCCATGGCAACCTGTTCTACTCATTGATCACTCTCACTGTCAAAAAGTTTTTTTCTGGGGCGTGGCTTGGAGAGAGACCAAGACGGCCGTGTCTATATAGGCTCCGCTCGGTAGCAACACTCAGCGACTCACAAAACAACGGAGGGCTTTTCTTTTCCTACCGTCCTGCAAGGAGAAGCCTCAGGGATCATGGTGGCATCCAGGAGGAGAGCCTCCAGGGCTAATCCAACGCGGCTGGAGGAGTTTTTCGTCCCGCGCGCTCCCCTCCCTGTAATGGCGGCGGATGAAGCTGCAGCACCTGAAGCCGGCGGTCCGGTAAGAGACGCCCGTAGTTCCCCTGATCTGATGCCTATGTGCAGCGAAGATGATGGTAGCACTCGGGAAGAGACAGGGAGACCGGGACAAGGAGAGAGGAAGGCAGAGGGAGAGCCTAAGCAGAAATTAGGAGCCTCCTCAAGCCGCATCACAAAAAAGAAAATGGCGGCGGCAGCGCTGCAGGAAGGCAATCCTGCTTCTGCTTCTAACAGCCCAGCCAAGCAGCGTCAGAAAATGTCAGAGGGCATAGAAGGGGAGAATCCTGAGGAGAATGCCCCCTATAACACAAAAGAGGGAGAAATAGATAATTTATCAGCTACAGAAAAAACAGCTTCAGAACTCTACATTAAAGAGGCTATCATGGCCTTGAGAAACACGATCCAGGCAGACCTAAAAAGCCTAACCCAACATGTGGACACCTCAGTCCTAGAAGTTAATAACAAATTGAATAATACAGAACACAAGATGGAGGAACTCGTTAAATCTCATAACGAATTTATAGATGCGCACTATGATCTGGAGGGTACTGTTACCAAATTACAGAATAAAATAATCGATCTTGAAGACAGGAATAGGCGCAATAACATCAAAATAAGAGGTGTTTCTGAGAAGATTTCTAACACTGAACTACCCGAATATGTCACGCGTCTGATCCAAAAAGTTCTACCAAACATGCCCGAGCAGGAGCTCAAGATCGATAGAGCGCATAGACTTCCATTACCAAAATTTCTGACAGAAAACAGTCCAAGGGACATTATTGTGCGTATCCATCATTTCAGCAAAAAAGATGCTCTTATGAACGCTACAAGGAGATTGAAGGTCTTGCCGAGCCCTTACGCAGATATACGCCTATTTATCGACCTCTCTCAGGCCACCATGGAGGCGAGGAGAAATTTCGCAGGCGTAACACTAGCCCTGAGAGAGGCGAAGATCCCATACAGGTGGGGTTTCCCCACAAAGATCATTGCTACAAGAGAGAACTCTTCACACATTTTCCACGATCCTGCCTCAGCTAAAGTCACCCTGAAATTGTGGGGTATCAAGACAAACGACCTCTCGCCCACCCATGCTGATAGTGGCTCTGGAAAAGCCCGGGAGAGAAAAACTCCAAACATCTAACCTCATTGGAGGGGAATGAAAAAATAAAGGTTCCCCCCGTGTAAACAGGACTTTTATACTTACCTATCAAGCCCTGCCGTAACACAGATCCGCAAGTTTTGAGTGTCGATCACACACTCCTGCGAACTTTTGTTCCCCAAAATGATACCGGGAGTTTTTGCTTGCCTAGCTCACCTCAGTATGTCATGCTGTTCTTTCTTTGTTTGCAGCGTGTTACTGCTTTCTGAATCTGTATTTTACAGGTGTATGTATCTCTGCATAACCAAAGTTTGTTCTCTTAGTTTTTTTTCGTAGTTTTGTTTTGACAGGCATCGCTTACTATTTAGGTTCCCTAGCTCCTAGCTCCAGATCGCCGTTTCTGGGAAAATGGCATTGAAAATATTGTCGCTGAATGCCAATGGTGTAAACTCTGCACACAACAGAAGCTCTGTCTGGAAGGAGGCTCTCCGCTGCAACGCCGACATAGTATGTATCCAGGAGACACACCTACTTGACACAGACAGTTCACGCATGGTACATAAGAAATTTCCCCATATAGTGTTCGCTTGTGCCCCCAAAAAACAAGCTGGCGTATTGGTAGCAGTCAGAGAGTCCATAACATTTAAAGTTGAAAAACAAGTATGCGATCCTAAAGGTCGTTATATAATCCTAGTGGGCACTCTGAAGGGATCACAAGTTACATTAATTAATATTTACGCCCCAAACGCGAAGCAAATACACTTTCTGAACAAGCTCATGAAAAAAGTGTCTAAAGCGACGAAAGGCCCGCTGATTCTTTGTGGGGATTTTAACCTGGTGCCCGAGAGCAGCATTGATTCCACCCAACATTTCTCAAGGAGGGGTGCTCCTCTCGGCCACTGGATTCGGAAAATGGCTCTATTTGACACTTTCCGCTGCCTCAATGCCTCGGCAAGGGAATACACGTTTTACTCGCCACAACACAAAACGTTCTCCCGTATTGATTTGTGTTTGGTTGACAAACAACTAATCAATTCAGTATCAAAAGCGGACATTGGTACGGTCACATGGTCGGACCACGCCCCAATAAGGACAACAATAACCGTGAGCAGTTCCAGTCAGGTAGCCAGGTCGTGGAAAAACAATATATATCTAATGAAAATCCCCAAATACAAAAAAGAAATAAAAAACAGCTTGGAGGAATTTTTTGCACTAAACGATACTCCAGATATAGACCCTAGTATTCTATGGAATGCCCATAAGGCTTTCATGAGAGGAGTCCTCATAAAGTTGGGAGCCAGGTACAAAAGAATAAAGCTCAATAAGAGTCTTTAGTGACCAACATTCAATCCCTAGAAAACGAGCTACAAACAACCCCGTCCACGTTCACTCACGACAAGTTACTTAAAGCAAGACTAGAGCTTCGAAAAATTTTACAATGCAATTTTGATAAAGAAGTTACTGCACATAGAGTTAATATATACTCATCATTAAATAAACCATCAAAGTGGATGGCCAACCTGGTAAAAAAAAAGACAATCAAAGCTACTATCCCTTTCGTGTGGAACTCAAAAAAGAAAGAGTTTAAAGTCACACACCCGAAACAAATCGCAGACAGATTTAGCTCATATTATAGCGAACTGTACAACCTGAAAGACGACCTCTCTACTGACCAACCACAGAGCGTCGAGATAGATGAAATTTTAAACAAATGAAACCTTCCAAAAATAACTAACTCACAAGCGGTTGAGCTCGATAGAGCAATGTCCCTAGCGGAGGTCACGGACACTATTTCAACAATGAAAAACCAAAAAGCCCCGGGTCCCGACGGTTATTCAACCGAATATTATAAATTATTTCAAGGGTTGGTATCTCCATACCTAGTAAAAAATTTCAACTTAGCCATGCAGCGCGGTATGTTCCCAGTAGAGTCTCTCCAGGCAACTATAGTAGTATTACCTAAGCAAGGTAAACCCCCTGATGATCCTTCAAACTTTAGGCCAATTTCACTATTAAATAGTGATGTAAAGATATATTCCAAGACCCTTGCAAGGAGACTCCTCAAAATTCTCCCAGAAATCATTCACTCCGACCAGGTCGGCTTTGTGAAGGGGCGGCAGGCCTCGGATGGCACGCATAAAATAATAAACCTCCTGCACTCTTTGAAAACATCTCGATCCCCCGCGGTCATGCTTGCACTTGACGCCGAAAAGGCTTTCGACCGCGTCCATTGGGATTACGCATTCAAAACTCTGGAGAAGTTTGGCATGGGGGAGGGGTTGCAGCGTGCCATCCGGGCCCTGTATTCTATGCCTTCAGCCAGGACGCTGGTAGACGGAACATTATCCGAGCCCTTCAGGATAACCAATGGCACAAGGCAAGGCTGTCCGCTGTCCCCCATCCTATACGTCCTCACGATCGAGCCATTGGCCAAGGCTATTAGGTCGTCGCTCGAAATAAAGGGGATCCCCCTAAACTTTCGTCAGCATAAGATTGGACTCTTTGCGGACGATGTAATTCTCACCTTGTCACACCCACTAAACTCCTTAAGAGCCGCCCAACAAACTTTGCAAAAATTTAGCAGGGTCTCACAATACAAGCTCAACATAGATAAATCCATGATTTTGGGAGTGAACGTCTCAAGGGATCTAAAAGAAGCAATAAGGAAGGAGTTCCCTTTTGAGTGGAGAGAGAGTGATCTGGGAATTCACTTATCCCCCAACACGAGTGATCTAGAAAGAATTAACTATTCTTCGTTGCTAGATTCCACACAGAAAGAGATAGATCGCTTGGTCGGACTCAATTTAACATGGTATGGTAGAATCATGACTTATAAAATGAAACTTCTACCAAAAATTCTTTATCTTTTTAGAGTCCT
Organism: Eleutherodactylus coqui; assembly: GCF_035609145.1. NCBI lineage: Eukaryota > Metazoa > Chordata > Amphibia > Anura > Eleutherodactylidae > Eleutherodactylus > Eleutherodactylus coqui. Next base: position 129,081,684 of record NC_089845.1, on the reverse strand, counting down.
GCCGATTGACATTTCAAAAGCCACGCTATCCAAACTCCAAAAACAATTATCGAACTACGTCTGGGGGGGGGGGTAAAAAGCCTCGTTTGACATTGTCCATCTTAGCTATGCGACGGTCCAGAGGCGGAGCGGATATTCCTAATGTGGAGAAATACTTTAAAGCTTCTCTCTTGAATCAAACTAGGAATTGGCTCCTACAAGAGGATAAGATGGGCTGGGTTGGCATGGAGAGTAACTTCGCGAGGCTCACCTCGTGCAAACTTCTCCTCCTAGCGGCGTCCTTGGAAGCTATGACGTGTCGCCCAATCTCGAAAACAAATCTGAAAGTAGACACAAAACATCTTTCACCCACCACGACTGCTTCCCTTAAGGTCTGGAGAGACCTAGCGGAAAAGGTGGCCTCATATGACACACTAAAAACCCCTCATATCCCTCTTGAAACCCTATGCATGTTTATTCCAGATCTGGATTTGAGAGAATGGAAAAGAAATGGTATATTAAACGTGTCTGACCTAATGTTGGGAAATACGGTGAGAACCTTTAATAACCTTAGTTCCGTGTATAACCTGCAGCAGCAAGATTTTTACAGATACTCTAGGATAAATCATTTTTTATCCAAATCTCAATTACACAAAATTAAGATTCCACTAGACATTATAAATAGAATCTCCTCCATTCCCACCCTGGATAAATCCGAAACTAGGGCCTTTTATGATACATTGACTGGCAACAATAACTTATCCAAAAAAGTCCATATGTTAAATTGGGAAAAAGAGTTGAAGACAGACATCACGATTGAAATCTGGAATAGCGCATTTAGACTGGCTGGAAAAGCTACCAAAGGGATGGGAATTCCGGAGGTGCAGGTAATAATTAATATGAGATGGTATTATACTCCTGCACTGCTCTGTAATAGATTCCGGAGAGGCGACGGTACATGCTGGAGGGAGTGTGGGTCTAAAGGCTCTCTCTCTCTCATATATTTTGGTCGTGCCCCAAATTGTACAACTATTGGTACGAAATATTAAACTTATTAGACAAAACGTTACAGATCCATATTCAGAGAGAGGCACAACAAAACTTGCTGCTGGTGGGCCTGGAGGGTTTCCCACCCCCAACTAGGTACTTGGTGGGGCACGCTTTGATGACCGCAAAAACCTTAATAGCAAAGTATTGGAGAGGGTTGGACCCCCCACTGTATCGAGAGTTCATAGACCAGATGGCTGAACAGAAGGTGTTTGAGAATTGGTTGGCATTCAGAGAAAACGCTATGACTAAATATGAGGAGATGTGGAGCGTGTGGAGGGAACCCATATAACCGTTTACAATTAAGTGCTTTGGGATGCCTTTGTTTCGCTGTTTCTATTGTTCTTTCTTTCTTTTATAATATTTTTTTTCTATTATTCGTTTATATGACTAATCCATGTAATTAGTATCACAATACAATATAACAATGAAAATGTTAGGGAGCGGAGGAAACTATAGATTTGTTTCAGTTCAAGCCAAAGGTGGTCTGGGATTTTATGTTTTTCAGTCAGTTGTTGAGGAGAGAGAAGCTTACCCCAGGACATAAACTGGTGGATTGACGTGAGGTGGTTGGTTTTCCACCATTGGTAGTTTTCTTCTCGTAAGCTTAAAGGAAGGGCTTGATTAGGGATGATTGGTAATAGCGGGGAAGTTTTTGAAATCAGGGCGTACTTAAATCTATTTCTTCTCCATATAAGGAATTGGTGATGAGTTAATGGGGCCAGCTGACGTATATTGGTGGCTTTCCACTTTCTATCCCAGAAGATGTTCTTTAGTGTTACTGGGGCCAGGAGGGCGGTTTCTATATCTACCCATAGAGTACTTTTGTTCCCTGCGGATATGGCTGGAATTTGTGCTAGTTGAGCCGCTATGTAGTATTTTTTTAAATTAGGTACGGATAGGCCTCCGAGTCTCTTGTGGTAATGCATTATTTTTTGCTTTATTCTGGGTTTTTTGTTTTTCCAGATGAAATGGAAGATGGAGTTTTGCATGTCCTGAAGGTCTCTTGCGGGGATTTCTATCGGGAGGCATCTGAATGGATAAAGTAGGCGGGGTAGAATGTTCATTTTTATTGAGTTGATGCGTCCTATCCAAGAGATGGCGTGCTGTGTCCAGTTTTTCAGTTCAGCTTTTAATGAGGCGAATAGAGGTGGGTAGTTCCATTTGTATGGATTGTCTAAGTTGTGGGTGAGTTTGATACCTAGGTATGTGATGTAGTGTGGGCAAGCTTTGAATCCAAAATTTAATTCTATCAATTTCTGGGCGTGGGCAGGTATATTGTGAAAAAGGGCTTCTGTTTTTTCCATATTAACTACCAATCCAGATACCTCCGCAAAAGAGTCCAGGGTTTTTATTAGATTGGGTAAAGAGGTGAGTGGTTTCGTTAGGGTGAGGAGGATATCATCCGCGAAAAGGCTGACCTTGTATTCTCTATTTTTTACTGATAGGCCTGATATGTTCGGGTTATTTCTAATGAGTTGAGCGAGGGGCTCCATCACCAGGGTGAATAGCGCTGGGGACAGGGGGCTGCCCTGCCGGGTTCCTCTTTGTACCGATATTTTGTTTTCTATCGATGTTGGGAGTTTTAGCTCTGCTGAGGGGGTCGAGTATAGTGTACGCAGGGCTGTGATGAAGTTACCGTGGATGCCTACTTTGCCTAGTACTTGAAATAGGTATTCCCACGAGAGGCTGTCAAAGGCCTTCTTAATATCTAGGGCCAGGGTTAGCAATGGAGTTTTGTGCGAGTTGGCGGTGTGTATGAGATTTAGGACTTTCCTAATGTTGTCTAGGGCTTGTCGGGTAGGGATGAAACCTACTTGATCCTTGTGTCTCAGGGACGGGAGGTAATTGTTTAGCCGTTTTGCTAGGATGCTGGTTAGATCTTATAATCTATATTCAAAAGGGAGATTGTTCTGTAATTTTTGGTGTGATCTTTATTTGGTTTGGGGATGATCGTTATGTGTGCTTTTAGAAATTCGTCAGGGGTCGGTTTGCCTAATAAGATGTTATTATAGAAGCGTGTTAAGAGCGGTGTAAGGAGTGTGCTAATTTTTTTGTAGTACAGAGCTGTTAGTCCATCTGGGCCTGGTGCTTTTCCTGGCTTTAGGAGTTTGATAGTTTCTTTTACTTCCTCCATTGAGATGTGTTGGCCTAAGTTTTCGTTTTGATGTTCTGCGAGTCTTGGCAGTTGTATATTTCTTAGAAAGTCCTGGGGGGCCGAAGGGGTTCTTTGAGGCTTGTATTTGTATAGCTTATTGTAGAAATCTAGGAATGTATGCGCTATTTTATCTGGATTTGAGGTGCATGTCCCCTTGTTTGTTCTGATTGAGTGGACAGAATTGATTTTCTCTTTTGCTCTTAAGCGTGCCACTAGTAATTTATCGGGTTTGTTACCTAACTTAAAGTAGATTGATTGTGTCCATTGCAAGGCTCTTTCCACCTGGGATGTATAGAGGAGGTCAATTTGGAGTTTAGTGTCTCGTATGTTTTTGATAAGAGCTATACTGGGGCGTTGTTGGTTAGCCACTTCTAATAGTGCCAGACGCCTCTCCAAGGCTTGCAAAGCTTGTGATTTTTCTTTTTTTTAATGGAGGCGATTTTAGATATCTGTCCTCTCATGAAGGCTTTGTGTGCCAGCCAAATCCACACATTAAGCTTTTCTGAGATTTGGGCATGGGTTATAGGATCTTTTAATAGGGATTCATTGAGCCTCCATCTTCTGGTATTAGGTCGGGGGGGTGAGTTTATGAATTGCGTGAGGACGATGTCATGGTCTGACCATGCGCAGGGGATGTGTCTGGCTTGTGCGAGGGAAGGTAGGAGGTGAGTTGATACTAATGTCCAGTCGATACGTGAGTATGATTTATGTGGAGCTGAGAAGAAAGTATAGCCTTTGTTCACACCGTGGGTCTCTCTCCAACTGTCCGCTAGTGCTAAGTCTTTTAGTGTAGAGGTTATTGTGGCCCTTTGGGAAAGGCTGATTTTGTCTTGACTGTGGGAGGAGCGGTCCAAGGTCGGTGATAGAACCATGTTGAAGTCCCCCATCCAGTAGATTGAGGCTTGAGGTAGTGCTTTGATTTTTCTAGAGATATGCATAAATAATTTGTAGGGGTTATCGACTGGGGCGTATGAATTCACTATGATTACCTTTTGCTTGTGCAATATACCTTGTAGGATGATATATCTTCCAGATGCATCTAGCTGTACTTTGTCAATTGTTATGGGAAATGAATTGTGTAGGAGGATTACAACTCCCTGATGTTTTTTTGTTGTTACCGAGGAGTAGAAGCGAGAATATTGGGGGTGGAGGTATCTGGGGGCTGAAGAGGACGTAAAGTGAGTTTCTTGGAGGCAGATAATGTCAGGTCTGTTTTTAATGTACTGCATAAACGCTTTTTTCCTTTTAAGTGGGGAGTTGAATCCTTTGACATTATGTGATATTATGGTGGCCATTGTGGTGTGGAGGAGGGGGGCTGAGCTTGCTTAGTATTTTGTTGTGTCTCTTGGGGGCTCACATAGTGATGTGTGGTGTGTGAACACAGTGTGGAATCACGTTTCTGCATAGCAAGTAACATAAAATACAGTGTAGCAAGGGTCAGATTAGTGACCCGAATTGGGTTCCTAAACCCAAGGAGTCCCAAACTGGGCTTCCCTCTTAACATTTGGAGGGAAGCATCCATAGTCTGGAAGGGAGAGGGCATCAAGCAACTCCGCCCCATCCCAGTGCTAAGTCACAGTATAGAGTTAACAGAAGTGAATGAACCTATAACTTTAGTTCGTTGAACTTAAACAAACTGAACAGCCTGAGGGCTCTGTATTCTGTCTGGTTCGGTGCCCGTCCGAGCGGCCCCCAGAGCATTTTGGTGCTATGTATGCCCTATTTAATTCTCTGGCGGTCTCATACGTGTGTTTGGGGTGCTACTGGGCCCCCCTCGGACACGCACCGACAGGCAGACAGGCTTTTACTATATGTTTTAACTTGTAGAACAATGGTCCGCCGACGACATACCCGTGAGCAGAGAAAGGAATGTCCATATGCATATATATAGAGGACCGTCTGAGCATTTAGGTGGTCGTCTATTTGTGGTGTTTCTTTTTCCGGGGGTCAAACAGATAATGGGTGGGCCCCCAGACGTCCCCAGTCCCCTGTTGGGGGGGCCCAGCAGGTCTCAAGCCCACTCAGTCATTTGTAATAAAACATAGATGATACATATCTGTTTCAGGCATTCAGGTTTCGGTTTTCGGTTGGTGTCGCTCTTCGGTGTGGGGTCCCCGCCGTGGTCCAGGAGCGAGTTGGTCTTTGTGGTCTGGGTGGTCTGGTCATTTCGCTTTCGAGGGCGATGCGTTCTTCTTCCAGTATTCGCTTTCCTTCTTCCAGTGATCTGATGGAGTAGGACCTTTGATTGATGCGGACCAGTAATGCAAAGGGAAAGTTCCAGCGATATCTGATATTCGCCTGTTGTAAGGCTAGAGTAATTGGTTTTAGGGCTCGTCGTTTGGCTAGAGTAGATGGGGCGATATCTGCAAAGATTTGGACTGATGTGGGGACTCTGGGGAGTGAGTCCAAGTTGCGTGCTGCTGCGAGCAGTTGGTCTCGCATCTCGGGATAGTGTAGTTTGAGTATTGTGTCTCTTGGGAGATCCGAGTTGATCGGTTTGGAGAGGGCGCGGTGAATTCTATCCATACGGAAAGATTTGTGAGCTATTTGGGGGAGAAGAGCGGAGAATAGGTTTGTTGCGGCTTCTTTTAAGTTGGTAATTGATTCCGGGAAGCCTCGGATGCGAATGTTGGCTGTTCTGCTCCGGTTTTCAAGGTCCTCGCATTTGAGTTTGAGGGCTTCCACTCTTTCCGCATAATCGTCCCATCTCGTTCTCTCATGGTCTAGGGCGTCGATGATGTAGTCCGTTTTCTGTTCTGCCCTAAATCTTTAATTTGTTTGGAGATGTCATTTACTGCCGTTTGTGGTTCTTCTCGGAACAGTTTTTTGATGTGGTTGAGGAGTGCGGTTTCTGAGGCTGAGAGGTCTGGGGTTTGCGAGGTGCTGGTTGAGTCGTTGTTCTGACTTGCGGTGAGTAGGTTCTCAGGGCTCTGGTTAGGTGCTGATTGCTCCATTTGGGTCAGTGGAGCGAACTGGTTGCTTGAAAATAGCTCCGGCAATGTACACTGAGATGCGGTTTGTCCTTTGCTCTGTCTGCTGATCCTCTTTGACATATTATATCTTTATTGTTGATTGTTGTTCAGTTCGGTGGTGGGCTGTTCTTCTGTCCTATTTTACTGGGATGGAGCTAGAGCGCAGCTCATGGAAGGGCCGTGGCCATTCCACTGGCTACGTATGAACCCGTATTTGGGGGGGGGGGAGGGGTACCTGGCCGCGAGTGCTTCTGTGCAGTTTTTCAGTTGCAGTTAGATCTGTACGTGCAGGTTGGTAAGGTACGTGTAAGTAGATGTTGCTGGCGTTGCACTGCTTGCGCTCGGTTCTGAGTTGCAATGTGGGAGCAAGGTTCTGGTTGCTTTCTTGGCCTGTTGCTGCCTCTGATGAGCTTGTTATATGTATGGGCTTTTGTCTGCTTGCGATAGTGTATATTCACCCTACGTATTTTTTAAATGGTGGTGCCCGGAACTGGACACAGTATTCCTGACTAAGGAAAAGTAGAGAGGGATAAGTACCTCATGTGATCTAGACCCTGCTTCTTTTAATTCATCCCAGAATTTAGTTTACCTTTTTTGCTGGTACATCACACTGTTGACTCATGTTCAGCATGCGATCTATAAGTATACCCGTCTTTATTGCATGTACTGCTGCTTAGCCCAATTCCTCCCATTCTGTATATGCTTTTTTTCATTTCCTTGCCCAGATGCAGGACTTTCCATTTCTCCTTGTCAAATACTATTCTGTTAGTCACCGCCCATAAAAAGCACATAAAGGGTGCCAGGCCAGTTGACACGTGTAGGGTACCAAGCAGATCCATAACCCATAGATAGCGCCAAATTTCAATTGAATGAGCTGTCCTGCACCCCCAAAGTAAATCACAATGCCACTCACACCCTGGGTTCTCCGGCACTCAAAGCCATACTGCCTGCTACAAAAGATAGTGATAAACGCAAACAGCGAAAAGTGCTAAATTGAGGAGTGTTGCAAAAGTGCCTGGTACTGATAAATAACCACTCACATGCCTTTCTTACAATAAGGGGGAACAGCTGCTTAGTACTAAAATTGCACACAGATAAAACATACAAAGGGAGCCAGGCCAATTGATACATGTAGTGAACCACACCGACATACAGCTTATTAATAACACCATTTTTCAATTCAGTGGGCTGCCCTGTATCGCAGAACTGAACCACACTAGCACCGACACGCCAGGTGTCCCTAGCATTTTAAGCCACACTGCATGATTTAAAAATATTGATAAATACTGATAAATACCAATAAATATGAGGAATTGTTTAATATTTTGGATAAACATAGACAAAATGAGTCTGTTTACTTCATTCACGCTCACCCTGTGATACAGCCTCTATGGCCTAATGCAGTTTCAATCCTAATCTCTGAAAGTGAAATTCTATACATAGGATCTATTTCTATAGCAAAGACCATGAGACATTGTAACACCAAGACAGTTACAGGTTCAGGAAGTGGAGTAATGGAACTGCCAAAAGCTGACCTACACCTGGCCCTATTCAATCATTTTTAAGACAGTCAAATCATATTTTTTGGTTTACTTGGAACAGACCATTTGGATCCTGTGATTGTTGGCAGCATACACAGAAGTCCCATCTAGTACATATGCAAACAAATCTGCTTCAAATTCTTTTGCAAATCTAGTAACTATTCTGATATCAATTTGCCTGCAATATACTGTGTATCAGATTGACTTGTTAGAGATGGGGTTACCACTAAGGGTGCCCGTGTCCGGGTGAGGCGGAACGCCATATCCGGGGTTCCCTCGCTCTGGTTGCTGGTCGCAGCGGCCGGCGGCGCGCCCCGCGTTATGCGCAGGCATGCCTGTCTGCGGGTCTGCCGCACAGCGCTCTGGTCAGTGCACGCCTTCGAGTGGAGGCAACCTTGTGATTCCCTCTGGTGTCATATGACTTTTCTCCGCCCCTCTGGGCTGGGAGTTCTGCTTATATACCTGGCTGGGCAAGACACTTGTTGCCAGTGTTTGGTTTTAACTCCGTCTGCCTACACCCGCATTATTGACCTGACAACTTGTGTTCTGACTTCGACTTCTATTCTGACTCAGTTTTGGTTTGCCCTCCTGTACCGCATACGTGCCTTTCTGGTTTGACTCGGCCTGTTTTCCGACTTCTCTCTGGTTGGTTAGTTGTTTGCTTCTTATCGGCTAAGCAGGACCCACCTGCTGGTCTCCCTGTTCATTTTTTCTTGGGGTCCCTGTCCCTAGTGCAGTGCAGGGACCGTCGCCCAGTTGTCACCCTGCTGCCTAGCCCAGGGCGGCAAGTAGGTAGGGACATGGGAGAGGGCTGGCGGTGGGATCCCCTGTCCCGGCAAGCTGTAACATGACTCTGTGAATAGAATAATGCTACTTTCACACCTGCATTCAAGGGTTATGTTTCCCTGCTCCATTATGGTTGAACTGATCCATCTTATAATGAAACTGAATGGTGCCAAACAGTCTTCATTGACTTTAATAGTGTCTGTTTGGCGTGCGTTCAGCTGTCCATCATTTCACCAAACAAAAAAAAAAAACAGGTCATAAAAGACATAAAAAGAATACCGTATATACCGGCGTATAAGGCGATGGGGCGTATAAGACGACCCCCCATCTTTCACCTTATACGCCGGTAATACAGTGGAGAAAAAAAAAATCATTACTCACCTCCCCCAGCGTTCTGCGGCGCAGCTGCAGGCTGTCGCTCCCTCCTAGTCCCTGGCAGAGCATTGCTTTCTGAATGCGGGGCTTGAAATCCCCGCCTCCAAAAAGCTAATACACACGCCGTCAGCCAGTTACAGCCATTCAATGGCATCATTGAATGGCTGTGATTGGCTAAAACACACGTGGCTTCAGCCAATCACACTATTCAATGACATCATTGAATGATTGTGATTGCTAACACACGTGCGCCTTCAGCCAATCACAGCCATTCAATGATGTCATTGAATGGCTGTGATTGGCTGACGCTGTGTGAGTTAGCCAATCACAGTATTAGCTTTCTGGAGGCGGGGATTTCAAGCCCTGCGTCCGGAAAGCAATGCTCTGCCGGGGACCAGGAGGGAGCGACAGCCTGCCGGAGCGCGACAGAACGCCGGGGGAGGTGAGTACTGATTTTTTTTTTTTGACACTTTTTTTTTGTATTACCGGCGTATAAGATGACCCCCGACTTCAGAGCAGATTTTTCGGGGTTCAAAAGTCATCTTATACGCCGGTATATATGGTAACTATTTACTAACATTAGAACTTGTCTCATCCAGATGTCCCCCTCCTTATAGTGAATGAAGCTCAGGAAAGCAAAATGTGTAATTACAGAATAAACTTCAGACGTCATCATTATTTTTTCTTTCTTTTATTTGTAGCAAGCTAAAAGAAGCAGAGAATTAGATATAAAATGAAACACAATATTCATAAGAATTTATAGCTAAAAGCAAATTATGGTTCCATACTACCTCGGATTTGTTTGGAGTCGTAATGGAGCATTAATGGTTTTCTATAGAACCCTTCTACATCACTGTATGCTTCTAGTTCCGAAGTGGCGGATGCATGCACAAAAGCCGCAGATTACCCAGCTAATTTAAAATTTCCCTGCTCCTGACTACAAAACGTAGCCAAGAGCCTGAAGATTTTATGGTGTGCCGCGTACGTGTTCCCTGGTCATGTGATCGCCGCTATCCAATGGATAGTGGCTATCACGTAGAAGTAAAAAAAAGTTACAATTTCAACTCCCATCATGGATGCGATCCATGAGGGTAGGTGAAATTACTTACCTAAGTCCTCCAGCAATATCTCCCAATGGGATCTTTATCCACTGACCTTTCCCCAACTTCGGCGCATGCGCCTGTTAAAAAGATGGCAGACGAAAACGCAGAAGCTGGGTAGGGTCTGGGAAATTTAAAATCTCCTTGCTCCTGGCTATTAAAGATAGCCGAGAGCCTGCGGCAGTAAACAAGGGCTACGGTGAGCAGTCCCCGGTCACGTGATCGCCGTTATCCGATGGATAATGGAGATAATGCAAAAGTCCAAAACAGTTGAACTTCAATGCTTTTTTCGGTTTGGGCCCCATTGTACAGCCAGACATAAGATTAAGGCCACAATAGGTATATTTCTGAACCCATGGAACAAACAGAGGGATCCATTTTGGGGCGCAAGTCTTCATTCATATATGTGCTGTACAAAAAAAAACCTTTTCAAAATGACATAATTGCCAAAAAAATGAAAAACGTAATTTTTTGCTTAGATTAATTGAAAAACTATGGGGTCAAAATATGCCGTACACCCCAAGATGAATTTGTTAAGGGGTCTAGTTTTCAAAATGGGGTCATTTGTGGGGGTTCTCTATCATTTTGGCGGCTCAAGGGCTCTGCAAGTGGGCAATGCGGCTTAAAACGCCTTCAAGCAAAATGACTGTTCTGAAAGCCACCGGCTGCTCCTGTCAGTTTTGGCCCCATTGTGCACACAGACATAAAATTAGGGCCACAATTGGTATGTTTTTGAACACAGGACAAACAGGGGTATCCATTTTGAAGTGTAAATCCTCATTTTCATGAGCACTATAGAAAAAAAATATGTCTTTAAAATGACATATTTGCAAAAATATGACATTTTATTTCTTCTCCTTGCATTAATTCCTGAAAAAAAACTATGGGTTCAAAATATTCATGACACCCCTCAGTGAATACATCAAGGGGTGTAGTTTTCAAAATGGGGTCATTTGTGGGGATATCTATCATTCTGACACCTATGAGCCTTTGCAATCTTAACTTCGTGTAGGAAAACAAAGTGTTCCTTAAAATGTTAAGTAATGTTAAATTTGTACGTCTCCTAAATGGTTAAAAAAACTACGTTTTTCAAATGTGCACCCAGAATAAATTAAACAGATGGAAATATATCTCTTAGCAAAAATTTGTTCAGTATGTTTGCGCATCTTTGGGATATATTGAAAATATATAGTTGAAAATGTGAAAAAATAACATCTTTTCGTAAATGTTCCCAATTTTGGAACATTTAGTAAATATTCACAAATTTTATTCGTCTATTTTTACCACCTAAATGAAGTACAATATGTGGCAAAAAAAACAATGTCAGAATCAGGCCTTAGTCAGACGGGCGTTTTTTCGCGCGATTTGCGCATCGCACGTCGCATGCGCAAATCGCGTGACCGGCGGCGAAAAATCGCGGGAAAAATCTGCACCTAGCCGCGTTAATCGTCGCAGCAAAACGCCCGTCTGACCGGAGAAAAATCGCCGTGCGCATCAAAATGCGCATGAAACTTAGACTGACCGGCGAAAAAAATGATTTTGGTGCGCACATAAAACGCAGAACGCAGATAGGTGCGATCTGCGAATCGTCGTGTCCTATAATTTTTCGCATATCCGCATAAAAAGCGGATATGTGACCGATACCATAGCGAACCATTGGTTCTATATATGCGCAAATCGCATGCGCATGCGCAAATCGCGCGAAAAAACGCCCGTCTGACTAAGGCCTCACTGGGACATGTGAAACCTTTACGGAGTTATTCTATGTTAAAGTGACACGTCAGGTTTCCAAAATTTGGCTCCGTCACTAAGGCCCAAACAGGCTTGGTCACAAAGGGGTTAAAGTTCGGTTTGGCAATAACCTGAACTGAGCTTTTAGCAAAGTTCTACCTAAAACAGGGATCCACTAAAATACAGGAATATAGATTTCCGTTAATATATTTTTTTCAGTCTTATCAACTATGAAAGAGTTTGCCTATCTTCCAGTAAAATAAATTCCTCTTTGGTGCTGCTGTTGTAGATGTTAAAACTGGACCAGTCTATAGACAGAAGTACAAGTGTGGCCTATCATTGTTAAAACATTAAACTGGTGGCCTTTTATTCATTGGATAATTTCCATGTTTTCCAAAATCGTGCTATACAATTCTTTTACTGTCATCACTTGTATATGAAAATATTTGCAAAAAAAAAAAACACACCGAAAGTATATTATGTGGTTTTTATCATCAGCTTGCATTTGTTATAGTTGAGCTAATAATAGTATCATGTATTCTTATAGCCAATAAAAGGCAATAAAAGGCATGGAGTTCTGTATGAGGAACATTTCTAAACCTGCTCATATACCCAATTATGGGAGAGATGGATATTCTAAGGGAAACTTACAGTTCTCTCAGTTTTGTGACTTTGATCATCTCCTTTCCAGCAAACGTCTTTATTATTGCTGTGAATATTCTAGATTTCTTCAAGACCAGAAGACTTCTATTAAAGGGGTTGTCTCGCGGAAGCAAGTGGGGTTATACACTTCTGTATGGCCATATTAATGCACTTTGTAATATACATCGTGCATTAAATATGAGCCATACAGAAGTTATTCACTTACCTGCTCCGTTGCTGGCGTCCTCGTCTCCATGGCTCCGTCTAATTTCGCTGTCTTCTGGCGTTTTTAGACGCGCTTGCGCAGTCCGGTCTACTGCCTGGTGAATGGGGCCACTCGTGCCGGAGAGCTGGTCACCGCGTCGTCATCGTAGCTCCGTCACGTGGTGCCGATCAGCCAATGAGGTGGCTGTATCGGCAGTGGAACGCGGAAGACAGAAGAAGAAACTCCACGGTGCACCATGGGAAGACCCGCGGTGCACCGTGGGAGAAGACCAGCGGCGCCATCTTTAAAAGAAGAAATGAAGAAGCTGCAGAACGCTGATGTAGGTAAGTGCAATGTGCTTGTTAAAAACTAACACATGCTTTCTTTTTCACAGGGCATAATGCAGGGGTCCATTTAAAAAAAAAAAATCGCTTTCGCCATGAGACAACCCCTTTAAGTGATCTGCTTATATCTGGCATTACTACTGCAAACCTTCTGTATGGTTTTCTGAAAGCCTTTCTACAGTATTATTCTCGGTTGATCAGTATTTGAAGATAAGTATACTTGTTGGATTATACTTGAACCTTATTGTTTTCTGCCCTCCTTAGTATACATTTCTGCCTGAAGATTGTCAATATTAACCACAGATTCTACATCTGTCTTCAGAGAAGATTTCCTAAATTGTTTCCTTGGATTATTATCACTTTTCTCCTAGGACGCTTTTTCCTGAATCTTCATTCTTCACTGGAAACAAATCAGGATTGTCTATTGAACACAACATTCAATGTTATACCGGTGAAGATGTCTGCAAAATGTTCTTGGTCATTATTTATCACTATGACAATAAAGGCCTTGGGAACCTTCCTCTGCTTGGTATTGTAATTGACCATCCTCATCTCTGTGCATTGCCCTCTGAAACACAAAAAGGAACTTATCCCTGTAACATAAGGAGCTGTAAGACCTGCTCACATGTACTTACCATGGACAGGATACAAATCCCCAACAATCAGCAGGACTATAAGATCTCCGGGACATTCACATGTTCCACGTCTGATGTTGCGTACCTGATCCTGTGTAGTAAATGTCCTGTTGGGGGCCTTTATGTTGAAGATTCAGGGCAAAGACTGAAAGCGAGGATGAGATCTCACCGCCATACAATTAAACAGAGAAAGACAGAATTACCTGTGGCTGAGCACTTTTCTAATCACGGACATGACAAAGGAGATAGGATAGTTTTAATATTGAAGGGTGGTTTCAAGTCACAAAGCCATAGAAAAAATTGGGAATATAAATTTATAACAATTTTTGGCACGTTCAATGGAGGATTGAATTATTGCAGAGGTTTTATGAGTAAATGGCAGGTATAAGACATCTATAGCACAGATAATACTGCTGCCTGGTGAACTCACCCAACAGTAATCCAGGGACCATAAAACTTTCACCCTCCCTTATCAGTGCCTAGTTAAAAATGTTTATGTCTGTTGCAGTATTTCTTTTAAGTACAAACCAATCACATCCATCTCTGTGCCTTGTTATAAGTATGGATGTGTAAGTGTGTATAAATATTCATGCCTCTTCATATCTATTCCATTTTAGCCTGAAGAAGAACCCGAGAGGTTCGCAAGCTCGCTATACCATCAGGTATTTTTGTTAGCCATTAAAAAGTATCATATCTACAAGATTACATGGTCTCTCTTGCTGGGAACAATCACATTTGACTCTACTGGCTAACACGGTACCAAACCTTTGTTTCCATTATACCTTATGGAGGATACCAGAACGCACTGTACAAGAATGGAACTTAAACATTTTCTGCAGAAGTTAGCACAACTGGAATGCAACATTTTCTTTTTAATTAGATGCAAGAAGGAACATTTAATTCCCAAAGTACTTTGCTTGAAGAATACCACTCTGCACACTTACAATACTCATTATGCACAATGTCTTTGCTACATGACTTTTAAGAGACTGCGGAACCATCTTATCCACGTCTTCTACAGCAACAAGAATAGGGCCCTTATGGAGATACAAACTTTCAGGAATACACTTACAGAGGACATGAACCTGGAAATGCAACACTTTTACACAACACTATGATGCCGCCTGGACAAATATATAGATTCCTTTAGAAATATGGTGCAATCTACTATATTGGACAAGCGTGGAAGGGAAACATTTAATATCAATATGCAGGAAAGAAGGGCCATCTATGTACTTAAGAGCAACAAAGAGATCACCATTAAGCCTGTAGACAAGGGTGGTGCTATAGTCCTCATGATTACATCGGACTACAAGAAAGAAGCAGACAGACAGCTGACGGACACCAGATACTACACCAAACTGGATCAAGACCCGATCCAAAAATGATGTTGCGTATCTGATCATGTGTAGTAAATGTCCTGTTGGGGGGCTTTATGTTGGAGATACAGGGCAAAGAGTGAAAGGGAGGATGAGATCTTACCGCCATACAACAGAGAAAGACAGAATTACCTGTGGCTGAGCACTTTTCTAATCATGGACATGACAAAGGAGATAGGATAGTTTTGATATTGAAGGGTAGTTTCAAGTCACAAAGCCATAGAAAAAATTGGAAATTTAAATTTTTAACAATTTTTGACACGTTCAATGGAGGATTGCATTATTGCCGAGGTTTTATGAGTGAATTGTAGATATGACATCTATAGCACAGATAACAATGACATATAAGGAACTCACATCTCCATGCCAGGTTGTGCTTCCTCCTAATTTTTTCTTGCAATAGATTTCCTCATTCAGCCAGGGAAGTATTCACGTCCAATTCCACTCGATCCACTCGATCCAAATGGCTATTAGTTCAGAAATGAAAATAATTTCTGGGAGCTTGGACTTGTTAAAAAAAGTTTCTTCCTTGCTTTATGAAGAAACGTGCTCAATACATCATGGTTACTTAGTGCTTATGGAGAACGTGTTTTGGTCTTACATGACATCTTGTTCACCTCATCCCCACAATGCAGTGCGTGCCTTTAAAAACAGTCATCAATAAAAATTTCACCTGATGTTTGACCCCACGTTTGATGGAAAACAAAGTGTGCTTATATGTAGAGATGAGCGAACGTACTCGGATAAGCACTACTCGTCCAAGTAATGTGCTTTATCCGAGTACCGCTGTACTCGTCTTGAAAGATTCGGGGCGCTCTGCTGCTGACAGGTGAGTCGCAGCGGGGAGCGGGGCAGAGCGGGCGGGAGAGAAGGAGAGAAAGATCTCCCCTCCGTTCCTCCCCGCTCTCCCCTGCAGCTCCCCGCTCCGCAGCGCGTCCCGAATCTTTCAGGACGAGCAGAGAGGTACTCGGATAAAGCACATTACTCGGACGAGTAGTGCTTATCCGAGTACGTTCGCTCATCTCTACTTATATGGATCCATCGCTTCCCTAGCTGGCCACACATAAAATGCACACCCTGTATCTCACAAGCTCCAATTTCAACATCACTTTCAACTTGAAGGATAATTATGTTAACAACTGACAATATCTCCTAGATCCAACGGATTATACATTATTCATATACATGATATTGAAACATTGTGAGACTAGACTTCTATTTTACTAGAAAAACCATGTAACTCAATATATTCCAAAATAAGAAACTAATACTAATACCTATTACTATGCAAAACAGGCGAGAGCTGCCTGTGATTGGCAGAGCACTTCAGCCAATCACAATCAGCTCTTTCTGCAGGCAGGAATTTTAAATACCCGCCTGCTCAAAGAACAGCACTACAGAGTCGGGGACAGCGCAGAGAATCCGGGGCTGAGCCCCGGCAGGTGAAGGAAGGTGGGTGTAAATTATTATTATTTTTTTTACACAACTTTAATAGAGATGAGCGAGTATACTCCTCCGTTCGGGTGCCGGCACGGGGGAGCGGTGAGTAGCGGCTGTCAGCAGGAGGGAGCGCGGGGGGGAGGGGAGAGAGAGATCTCCCCTCCGTTCCGCCCCGCTCTCCCCCGCAGCTCTGCGCCTGCTGCTGGCACCCGAACCTCCAGTCTCGAGCGGGGAAGATAGTTGCTAAAGGCAATGCGCGCTCGAACAATTGCCTTTAGCGAGTATACTCGCTCATCTATAAACTTTAACTGTTTTTTCAGGGAAGGGCTTATATTTAAAGCCCTTACCTGAAATCCAATGACGGGTGCTGGCAGCAGAATCCTCTACCGCAGCTGCAGCAGAGGTGCAATACACATTATATTCATACACATAGAAGGCACTGACTATACGGTAAGTACAAGAAAAATACAGTCGCACTGATGGAGGGGCCCCACTAAACTCTGGGCAACTGCACTTCCATTCACGTCTACATTTGAGAAAGGTTTTGGTGAAAATATTTTTTACATGGGAAAAAAAAACTGGAGAAGACGCTAAAAGAGATACTAAACCATTGCTCATGGTTTTGAGGGACAGAAACTGTAAAGTAGTGATATATTTCTTAAAGCAATTGAGGACAAAATCCTGTTCTGGGAAAGGAAGGGATATATGACCTGCAGAGTCACGGTGCATTAGGAAGCGGTCCTGTCATATTGGTGCTGGCACTGACAATAGCACAACTCTTCAGGTGTCGGTTGATTTGGCTGGCTGTGTGGGAAATTTTCCAGCTAACCAACCAGTGTTCTTCTGCACACTTAGCATAGTACAGTCTGTTCAGCTGTTTATGCACCCCTCCATATGGCGTATGGGGGTGATGACTCACCAAATTGGCAAGAATGCTTTAACCCCTTAGTGACCATCCATATGTGTCTTCACATCCTGAGTCATAAAAACATGTCAGCCCTGTAGAATAAAGCTGCATGGCCGGGAAATGTGTGACAGCTTCATGCTATTGGCTATTGGAGGTAGCCAACAGCTTAGAGCTGCCACCAGGGGGCCATTATGTGTGTTCCCCAGTCACGTGATAGCTGTTATTCAACACATAATGATGATCATGTGAAAGTGTGTTAGAAACTTTGAGTTTCATCTCCCCTCAAAGATCCGATCGGTGAGGGAGATTAAACTTCTTACCTGAGGCCTCCTGAACTGTTCCCTAATGGCATCTTCCTTCACTGACCTTCCCCGGCTACTGCGCATGTGCCTGCCCACAAAATGGTGGATGCATGCACAGAAAATGGGGTGGGCCTGGCAAATTAAAAATCTTCTTGTTCCCGGCTACCAAAGGTAGCGGAGAGCCTGGAGCAGTAACTGTAGGCCCCAGTGAGCAGTCCCCAGTAACATGATTGCTATTATCCAATGGATAAATTAAAAAAAGGTTAAAAAGCTAAAATTTCACTTACTCTCACTGATCCAATCAGTGAGGGGAGATGAAATTATTTAACTGAGGCCTCAGGTGATGTCCCCCTATGCGATCTTCAGTCCCAGGCCCCTTCGCTGATCTGCACATGCGCTGGTTAAGTGGCAGGCACATGTGTAGCAGAGCTACCAGGGACCATAGTGATTGGCCCCTGCTAACATGAATGGCTGTGATAGACCTATTTTATAAAGCAGCACATGATTAGTGCTGTTTATTTCTCTCCCTTCACTTCTTCTGTGTCTGGGATCAAACCTGTGTTCTAGGCAGTAGCTCTATCTGCTGAGCTATTCAGTTTCCTGGACAGCTACCCTATGAAACCTTGTCCTTGCTCATAGTTCCATGCTGCTGTGTTTCCTGGACTGGCTCCACCCTGTATTTTTCTTAATTATTCTCCCTATATAAACCTGGCCCTTTCACTCCCTCCTTACATGTTTAATGAGCCCTCAGCCTTTAAACCAACTCCTCCATATACCTGCTTCCTCAAAAGAAGATTGCACTCTGTGTACTAACCGCTGGCTTGTTTCCTGACTATGTCGCTGCTTAAACTCTCTGTACTGCATCACTATCTCCATGTACCAACCCCCAGCTTGCCTGACCACATTGCCCACCCTTGCTGGCTACGACCCAAGAGTCCAATGCAACAGTCTGTTTGTGAGAGGACAAAGTGCTAAAGAAAGTATCCCCATCATCCCGTTATCAGCGTTCCTCACACCCTGATCACCCCCCCTGCACCTACAACGTTAAGAACACCGGTGTTCTTTTTTTTTATCTAACTGCAGTTTCAGTTCCTGAGTTACCCCAGTATTTAGCATCCCAGGCTACCCTTATAACCTGGGTGCAGAATTGTCCGAGACATCCCAGGGATTAGTGAAGAACACCCATTACTTTTTCTTCTTCTTGTTCAATTTTTTCTATTTGGTCTTATATGTCCATTAAATAATCAAAAAATTGTTCTAAAATGGCACGCAGGAGGTATAGTGCAGAGCAGGCCTACACAGTGCTTTGTTCCAGCAGTTCTGGTAGTGATACATTGGAGGCAGAAATGAATTCCAGCAGTGATGATTCTAGTGCTACCGATAGCCTTATTGTGGTTGAAGCAGTTGTTGAGTTGCCAGAGCTGAGTACTGCAATACCTCCCACTATGTGGGATTCTGTCGTTTCATTTCCCCCCCAGATACCCCAATTTGTAGCAACTGCACGTGTAAATGTGAATGTTGCTTACTTTGCCCCATTTGATTTTTAAATGTATTTATTAGCGACAAAGTCATGGAGTTAATTGTCCAGCAGGCAAACCTGTTTGCTGGACAATTTATTGCAGAGCACCCCACCTCTGTCTATTTCCAGACTATGGACCCCCACAAGTGTCCCAAAAATAAAAATCTTTTGGGGAATCATATTGTTAATGGGTTTATTATTACCACAAGTACTGGTCTATCAGTGCTGTGCATCCAACCCCTGTATTTGTGTCCATTATGCCCCAACATTGCTTTGAAAAGCTAATGCGTTTCCTCCATTTCTCTGATAATTCCCAAATTCCCCGAAGAGATGACCCTGCCTATGACAGATTGAACAAACTGAGGTCTCTAACCTCCCTGCTGAAAGAATTATTTAAAAATATATAACCCCAAGAAAAACCTGTGAGTTGACTAGTCCCTGAGGAGCTTCAAGGGTTGGCTCTCCTTCCAGCAGTTAATTCCATCTAAACACACCAAGTATGATGTCAAATTATAAGATGTATTTTCGTTTTTATTGTATATGAAAACTGGATCTTCCACCTTAATCCTCCAGATTGCCCAGACAATATAGGCATAAACAGGAACATTCTTTGGGAGCTCATGGGGCCGTTTTTACACAAGGGCTAACATGTATACACAGACAATTGCTACACTTGATGGCTCTGCAAGTGTGCAATAGGGCCTGGAATTTATTCAGTTGTGCCCTGAAAGTCAAAGTGTGTTCCCTCCATTACAGGCATAGCCATGTGTCCATTAACCAGATTGGGGCTACAATGGGTATGTTCCTGAACACAGAGCAAACAGAAGTAACCATTTTGTGTTGCAAATCTTCATTCATATGTGTGCTGTACAAAAAAATATTTTTTAAATAAATATAAAGAAGAGTTCTATTGTGCTCCAAGCAAAAGTGAAATGGGTTGTACTCACTCGGGAGAGGGGAAGAACCCAATGTACACCAGGTAAATAAATCCCCCCTCTTTTGGTCCAGGAAGGCCTTATATAATAATGCTATAGGTCCTGCGTCCTATGCCAGGTATAACCAGGTCCATAGCCAATCCATGCGGTCAGAATGACTTCGTTTATTAAAGAGGTAACAGAAGGACTCTCCACCTGGGGAGTCCTATGTACATAAAATGCATTTCGGCAAAACACTCCTTTTTCAAGTATACAATACAAATACAATAAACAGTATATATAACCATCTAATACACATACCCTCGAATGATGAACGGTGCCATTACTCTGACGTGGACGGGGAGTGACTAAATGTCACATGAGCCTGGTCACATGTCCGATGTCTTGGTCTAGAGATACACATGTATTTACAATGTAGGGCACCATTGCTATGACAGGGAGGGGTCGGAGCCAAGGTCACATGACGAGCGTCACCTGTGTACTTATGTGTACTTACAATGCATGGTGCTATTATGTTGATGTAGAGGGGGCAGGGCCAAAGTCACGTGATAGACGTCACATGATCCTAGCCCAAGGTCCATGAAGGGGCGTAGCCAAAGTCACATGGCGGATGTCACATGAACGGCACCCCAACCCAAGGCATATAAAGGGGGCGGGACCAAAGTCACGTGATGGGCGTCACATGATCGGCATCCCGGCCCAAAGGTACATCCATTTACTTCTGAGTAATTAATAAGACCTGGGACAGATCACATGTCTGCAGTCACATGATCGTGGATCACGTGACATACCTCACATGATTGGCATCCCGGCCCTGAAAGTACATATATCCATAATATGGGCTGAACGGGACAAGGTCATATGACTGCAGTCACATGGTCAACATCCCAAGCCGGGCCACACATAGCAGGAAATCTTATTATGAAAATATGAGAGATGGAATGTGAATGTGTGTATAACTGGAGAGTATGTAGCTCAAATAATTTATGATGTTTTTATTAATAAATAGAAGGCCCACACATTATCAATACTACCGATAAAAAATATATAATAAATACTCATCTAATATAAAACACGTAGTTCATAAAACATCAAAAATATTAAATATTCATGAAATCTACTATAAAATAAGATACTCTTGGTAAAAAAATATAATCAATTATATGTCACACCAAGATCCATTCACTTACTCCTCAAGCTGAAAACTTTTTCATATGTGCATACGCTTCAATAAACTGAGTCATTCTGACCACACGGAGTGGCTGTAGACCTGAATATACCTGGCATAGGACGCAGGACCTACAGCATTATTATACAAGGCCTTCCTGGACCAAGAGAGGGGGGAGTTATTTACCCAATGTACACTGGGTCCCTCCCCTCTCCCGAGTGAGTACAGCCCATTTCACTTTTGCTTGAAGTGCAATAGAACTCTTCTTTATATTCATTTTTAAAATTAAGCAACTGCCAAAAAAAAGAAATTCATATTTTTTTCCTTAGATTTATTTAAAAGCTGTGAGGTCAAAATATGCAGTACACCCCTAGATGAAGTCGTTAAAAGTTCTAATTTTCAAAATGGGGTCATTTGTGGGGGTTCTCTGTCGTTTTGGCCGCTCAAGGGCTTTAGAAGTGGGCTACAGGGCCTGAAATACCTTCAAGCTAAGTTTCTGTTCTGAAAGCCATCAGCTGCTCCTTTCGGTTTGGGCCCCATTGTGCATAGGGATATAAGGCTTGGGCCACAATGTGTATTTTTTCTGAGCACAGGACAAACAGGGGTATCCATATTGGGGTGCAAATCTTCATTTTTACGTGCACTATAGAGTAAAAAAACTGTCTTTAAAATGACATATTTGCAAATTTATGAAATTGTATTTTTTCCCCTCTAAATTGCTATAATTCATGGAATAAAATGTGGGGCCAAGATACTCATGACATTCTTCAGGGAACACATTAATAGGAGTTTTTTTTTTCTTTTAAATGGGCTTATTTGTGGGAGTATCTATCATTCTACTACCTACGAACCATTGCAATCTTAGCATAGAAAATGTTCCTCAAAATTTTAATAAATACTATTTTTACCACCTGAGGCCAGCTTTACATGGGCAAGTGTGATATTGTGCCATGATTCACGGCCAGATATCGCACTTGCTATCATGTGAATTCCTTGCAGATGTGAGGCGTTTTTATGTCAAAACTACTTCACATCACTTGAGGAAGTTGCAATCCTCCACCATGGAGTCTCTCCCACTCTTTTCAATGCTATAATACCGCCTGCGCCATTAAAAACAATGGTAAATGTGATGCAAGAGCACGTACAAAGATAGAACATGCTGCAATTTGTTTCCTGGTGCAATGCAGGAAAACATTGCTTAAGTGTATGACCCGATTCAAAAGAATGGGGTTCATATTTGTGCGAGATTTGTGCATCTTGCAAAGCACAAATTTTGCACAATTTTCTTGCCCGTCTGAAGCCGGCCGTAATGAAGTACAATATGTGACAAAAAAAAATGTCAGAATTACTTGAATATGCAAAACCTTTACTGAGTTATTCTTTGTAAATCCATTAATGCTGCAGGAGTGAGTTACGTCCTGCAGCTTCAGGGTTTGTATGGAGGGGGATCGCGGGACTGTTTCTTACAGCTGACATCTGCCCGTAACAGCTCCAAAAAGCTGTGCAGCTCAGCGGAGCTGTTAACCCTTTAAATGCCGCAGTCAATTCTGACAGTGGCATTTATATACCACAACCAAAGTTTGTGGGTCCCGTTTCTCCCCCCACGATGTTCCCATCATGTCGGACCCTTTCCCTCTGTTACATTACTCACATATTACTGCATAGACCTATTTTTATTGTGCAATTCTAAGTTGTTTTATATTTTATTTTTTTATGTAATCTTCCTCTATTACTGTATCATTCAGTCAGTTAGCATAGTTATATTGTATGTGATTGATCGGTGTGTCATGTACTATATACTGTATATAATTGTAAGAGTAAAGCTTGTGGTATAGTATATGTGCAACTTGGTGTTTATTGCAACACACAGAAAAGTTACATTTAATGCGGTATTCCCATCTAAGACTTTTATAGTATAGAAAGGAACACTACTCTAGACTTTAATCCATTGGTAATGTAGGCTACTAAAATTTGGTACTTAAACATTTGGCTTTTTTATTTCATCTCTGCATTTAAAAAGATAAAGCTTTTTTTATTTTGCTGTCAACATAAGCACCTGGCAGCTTATTGATGTAGGACAAGTTGTATTTTTTAATCACAATATTTTGGAGGATCTTATATATTGCAGTGTATAATTTTTATTAATTTTAATGGAATATGGTAAAAAAAAACAAAAAACCTTGGATTAGGGTTTTGAAAATCTCCCTGAGGGATCCTTTCAATAGGTGTTATACACATGCCACAAAGGTCCATGCTACGGTGGCTAGAAAAATGTCTATACACTAGAGATGAGCGAGCACCAAAATGCTCGGGTGCTCGTTACTCGGGACGAAAGTATCGCGATGCTTGAGGGTTCGTTTCGAGTAACGAACCCCATTGAAGTCAATAGGCGACCCGAGCATTTTTGTATATTGCCGATGCTCGCTAAGGTTTTCATTTGTAAAAATCTGGGCAATTCAAGAAAGTGATGGGAACGAGACAGCAACGGATAGGGCAGGCGAGGGGCTACATGTTGGGCTGCATCTCAAGTTCCCAGGTCCCACTATTCAGCCACAATAGCGGCAAGAGTGGCCCCCCCTCCCAACAATTTTTACTTCTGAAAAGCCCTCAATAGCAATGCATACCTTAGCTAAGCACCACACTACCTCCAACAAAGCACAATCACTGCCTGCATGACACTCCGCTGCCACTTCTCCTGGGTTACATGCTGACCAACCCTCCCCCCCCGCCCCACGGCCCAGTGTCCACAGCGCACACCAAACTATCCCTGCCCAGCCTTCAGCTGCCCTCATGACACACCACACTCATGTCTATTTAGAAGTGCGTCTGCCATGAGGAGGAACCGCAGGCACACACTGCAGAGGGTTGGCACGGCTAGCCAGCAACCCTCTTTAAAAGTGGCGGGGCGATAGCCCACAATGCTGTACAGAAGCAATGAGAAATCCAATCCTGTGCCACCTCCATCTGGAGCTGCACACGTGGGCATAGCAATGGGGAACCTATGTGCCACACACTATTCATTCTGTCAAGGTGTCTGCATGCCCCAGTCAGACCGCGGTTTTTTATAAATAGTCACAGGCAGGTACAACTCCGCAATGGGAATTCCGTGTGCACCCACAGCATGGGTGGCTCCCTGGAACCCACCGGCGGTACATAAATATATCCCATTGCAGTCCCCATCACAGGTGATGTAATGTCGTGCTTAATGCAGGTGGGCTTCGGCCCACACTGCATACCCCAGTCAGACTGGGGTTCTTTAGAAGTGGACACATGGAGTTACAACTCCGTGTGGACCGACAGCATGGGTGGGTGCCAGGAAGCCACCGGCGGTACATAAATATATCCCATTGCAGTGCTCAACACAGCTGATGTAACGTCAGCTGTAATGCAGGTGGGCTAAAAATTAATTTGATTACACTGTAGGCGAGGGCCCCCAAAAATTGGTGTACCAACAGTACTAATGTACCTCAGAAAAATTGCCCATGCCCAACCAAGAGGGCAGGTGAAACCCATTAATCGCTTTGGTTAATGTGGCTTAATTGGTAACTAGTAGAGATGAGCGAACGTACTCGTCCGAGCTTGATATTCGTGCGAATATTACGGTGTTTGGGATGCTCGTTACTCGTAACGAGTACCACGCGGTGTTCCGGTTACTTTCAGTTTCCTCTCTGAGACGTTAGCGCGCTTTTCTGGCCAATTGAAAGACAGGGAAGGCATTACAACTTCCCCCTGTGACGTTCAAGCCCTATACCACCCCCCTGCTGTGAGTGGCTGGGGAGATCTGATGTCACCCGAGTATAAAAGTCGGCCCCTCCCGCGGCTCGCCACACATGCCTTGTGAGTTAGCTGAGGGAAAGTACTATCGTGCTGGTGCTGCTGTAGGGAGAGCGTTAGGAGTCAGTGTAGGCTTCAAGAACCCCAACGGTCCTTCTCAGGGCCACATCTACCTGTGTGCAGGCTGCTGCTAGCAGTGTTTTTTTTTTGTTTTTTTTTCTCAAAATCGGCAGTGCAGAGCATTGCACCCGGCATTAGGGACAGAAGTGGTGTATAGGCAGGGAGAGTGTTAGGAGTGAGTGTAGCCTTCAAGAACCTCAACGGTCCTTTCTAGGGCCAAATTTAACCGTGTGCAGTACTGTGCTGGCTGCTGTTAGCAGTGTTGCATATTTTTTTTTTTCTAAAAATCGTCTGTGCAGAGCATTGCACCCTCCATTGATACTACAGGGACAGAATTGTGTAGGCAGGGCCGCAACACAGTTATTGTTCATTGAATATACGCAGTGGGTCCTTCCCTTTGCTAAAAAGGACAAAAAATTATATTTGGCCAGCCTGTGTCAGTCCTAAGGTCTCCGTGTACGTGTGTGCTGCGTGGAGAACGTACAAAAATCAGACGCAACCAGCTACGGTTTACTGCAGGCTTGCGCCATTGTCTTTCCTGACTGGCAAATACCTGCTCTGCTAGAGTTAATAACTCTGCTACACTATAGTTGTGTGACACTTTTTGAGGGCCACACCACAGATATTAAACTTCTTGTTCATTGAATATACGCAGTGGGGTCTTCCCTTTGCAAAAAAGGACAAAAAATTATATTTGGCCTGCCTGTGTCAGTCCTAAGGTCTCCGTGTACGTGTGTGCTGCGTGGACAACGTACAAAAATCAGACGCAACCAGCTACGGTTTACTGCAGGCTTGCGCCATTGTCTTTCCTGACTGGCAAATACCTGCTCTGCTAGAGTTAATAACTCTGCTACACTATAGTTGTGTGACACTTTTTGAGGGCCACACCACAGATATTAAACTTCTTGTTCATTGAATATACGCAGTGGGTGCTTCCCTTTGCAAAAAAGGAAAAGAAATTATATTTGGCCTGCCTGTGTCAGTCCTAAGGTCTCCGTGTACGTGTGTGCTGCGTGGACAACGTACAAAAATCAGACGCAACCAGCTACGGTTTACTGCAGGCTTGCGCCATTGTCTTTCCTGACTGGCTATTACCTGCTCTGCTAGAGTTAATAACTCTGCTACACTATAGTTGTGTGTCACTTTTTCAGGGCCACACCACAGATATTAAACTTCTTGTTCATTGAATATACGCAGTGGGGTCTTCCCTTTGCTAAAAAGGAAAAGAAATTATATTTAGCCTGCAGGCTTGCGCCAATTTATTTCCTGCCTGGGAAATCAAATCACTGGTAATACAGCATGCTGAGGGGTAGGGGTAAGCCTAGAGGACGTGGACGTGGCCGAGGACACGTAGGCCCAAGTGAGGGTGTGGGCACAGGCCGAGCTCCTGCTCCAGGTGTGTCGCAGCCGACTGCTGCGCGATTAGGAGAGAGGCACGTTTCTGGCGTCCCCACATTCATCGCCCAATTAATGGGTCCACGCGGGAGACCTTTATTAGAAAATGAGCAGTGTGAGCAGGTCCTGTCCTGGATGGCAGAAAGTGCTTCGAGCAACCTATCGTCCAGCCACAGTTCTGCGCCGTCCACTGCTGCAAATCCGAATCCTCTGTCTGCTGCTCCTCCTTCCTCCCAGCCTCCTCACTCCACTACAATGACACCTGCTCAGGAGCGGGAACACTCCCAGGAACTGTTCTCGGGCCCCTGCTTAGATTGGGCAGGAGTGTTTCCTCTCCCACCAGAGGAGTTTATTGTCACTGATGCCCAACCATTCGAAAGTTCCGGGGGTCCGGGGGAAGAGGCTGGGGACTTCCGCCAACTGTCTCAAGAACTTTCTGTGGGTGAGGAGGACGATGACGATGAGACACAGTTGTCTTGCAGTGAGGTAGTAGTAAGGGCAGTAAGTCCAAGGGAGCAGCGCACAGAGGATTCGGAGGAAGAGCAGCAGGACGATGAGGTGACTGACCCCACCTGGTGTGCAACGCCTACTCAGGACAGGTCTTCAGAGGGGGAGGCAACGGCATCAGCAGGGCAGGTTGCAAGAGGCAGTGCGGTGGCCAGGGGTAGAGGCAGGGCCAGACCGAATAATCCACCAAGTGTTTCCCAAAGCACACCCTCGCGCCATGCCACCCTGCAGAGGCCGAGGTGCTCTAAGGTCTGGCAGTTTTTCACAGAGACGCCTGACGACCGTCGAACAGTGGTGTGCAACCTTTGTCGCGCCAAGATCAGCCGGGGAGCCACCACCAACAGCCTCACCACCACCAGCATGCGCAGACATATGATGGCCAAGCACCCCACAAGGTGGGACGAAGGCCGTTCACCGCCTCCGGTTTGCACCGCTGCCTCTCCCCCTGGGCCCCAACCTGCCACTGAGATCCAACCTCCCTCTCAGGACACAGGCACAAACGTCTCATGGCCTGCACCCACACCCTCACCTCCGCTGTCCTCGGCCCCATCCAGCAATGTCTCGCACCGCACAGTCCAGCCGTCGCTAGCGCAAGTGTTGGAGCGCAAGCGCAAGTACGCCACCACGCACCCGCACGCTCAATCGTTAACAGTCCACATAGCCAAATTTATCAGCCTTGAGATGCTGCCGTATAGGGTTGTGGAAACGGAGTCCTTCAAAGCTATGATGGCGGCGGCCCCGCGCTACTCAGTTCCCAGTCGCCACTACTTTTCCCGATGTGCCGTCCCAGCCCTGCACGACCACGTCTCCCGCAACATTGTACGCGCCCTCACCAATGCGGTTAGTGGCAAGGTCCACTTAACTACGGACACGTGGACAAGCACAGGCGGGCAGGGCCACTACATCTCCCTGACGGCACATTGGGTGAATTTAGTGGAGGCTGGGACAGAGTCAGAGCCTGGGACCGCTCACGTCCTACCCACCCCCAGAATTGCGGGCCCCAGCTCGGTGGTGGTATCTGCGGCGGTGTATGCTTCTTCCACTAAAGCACCCTCCTCCTCCTCCTCAACCTCTGTCTCGCAATCTAGATGTGTCAGCAACAGCAGGACGTCGCCAGCAGTCGGTGTCGCGCGGCGTGGCAGCACAGCGGTGGGCAAGCGTCAGCAGGCCGTGCTGAAACTACTCAGCTTAGGAGATAGGAGGCCCACGGCCCACGAATTGCTGCAGGGTCTGACAGAGCAGACGGACCGTTGGCTTGCGCCGCTGAGCCTCCAACCGGGCATGGTCGTGTGTGACAACGGCCGTAACCTGGTGGCGGCTCTGCAACTCGGCAGCCTCACGCATGTGCCATGCCTGGCCCACGTCTTTAATTTGGTGGTTCAGCGCTTTCTGAAAAGCTACCCACGCTGGTCAGACCTGCTCGTAAAGGTGCGCCGGCTCTGCGCACATTTCCGCAAGTCCCACACGGACGCTGCCACCCTGCGCACCCTGCAACATCGCTTTAATCTGCCAGTGCACCGACTGCTGTGCGACGTGCCCACAAGGTGGAACTCTACGCTCCACATGTTGGCTAGGCTCTATGAGCAGCGTAGAGCTATAGTGGAATACCAACTCCAACATGGGCGGCGCAGTGGGAGTCAGCCTCCTCAATTCTTTTCAGAAGAGTGGCCCTGGTTGGCAGACATCTGCCAGGTCCTTCGAAACTTTGATCAGTCTACCCAGGTGGTGAGCGGCGATGCTACAATCATTAGCGTCACCATTCCTCTGCTATGCATCTTGAGAAGTTCCCTGCAAACCATAAAGGCAGCCGCTTTGCGCTCGGAAACAGAGCCGGGGGAAGACAGTATGTCGCTGGATAGTCAGAGCACCCTCCTGTCTATATCTCAGCGCGTTCAGGAGGAGGAGGAGGATGAGGAGGATGAGGAGGAGGGGGAAGAGACAGCTTGGCCCACTGCTGACGGTACCCATGCTGCTTGCCTGTCATCATTTCAGCGTGTATGGCCTGAGGAGGAGGAGGAGGAGGATCCTGAAAGTGATCTTCCTAGTGCGGACAGCCATGTGTTGCGTACAGGTACCCTGGCACACATGGCTGACTTCATGTTAGGATGCCTTTCTCGTGACCCTCGCATTCAACGCATTCTGGCTACTACGGATTACTGGGTGTACACACTGCTCGATCCACGCTATAAGGAGAACCTTCCCAGTCTCATTCCCGAAGAGGAAAGGGGTTCGAGAGTGTTGCTATACTACAGGACCCTGGCGGACAAGCTGATGGTAAAATTCCCATCCGACAGCGCTAGTGGCAGAAGGCGCAGTTCCGAGGGCCAGGTAGCAGGGGAGGTGCGTAGATCGAGCAGCATGTACAGCCCAGACAGTGCAACAGTCTTTAAGGGCCTGGCCAGCTTTATGGCTCCCCAGCAAGACTGTGTCACCGCTCCCCAGTCAAGGCTGAGTCGGCGGGAGCACTGTAAAAGGATGGTGAGGGAGTACGTAGCCGATCGCACGACCGTCCTCCGTGACGCCTCTGCCACCTACAACTACTGGGTGTCGAAGCTGGACACGTGGCCTGAACTCGTGCTGTATGCCCTGGAGGTGCTTGCTTGTCCTTCTGGCTAGCGTCTTGTCGGAGAGGGTGTTTAGTGCGGCTGGGGGAATCATCACAGACAAGCGTACCCGCCTGTCAACCGACAGTGCCGACAGGCTAACACTCATCAAGATGAACAAAGCCTGGATTTCCCCAGACTTCTCTTCTGCACCAGCGGACAGCAGCGATACCTAAGCAATACGTATTATGCACCCGCGGATGGAAGCTACGTTCTCTCTCACCATCCAAAACGGGGACATTTCTGCTTCATCAATCTGTGTCTAATATTCCTCCTCCTCCTCCTGCTCCTCCTCCTGAAACCTCAGGTAATCACGCTGAACGGGCAATTTTTCTTAGGGCCACAAGGCTCACTCATCTAATTTTTCGAAACAATTTTTATATGTTTCAATGCTCTTAAAAGCGTTGAAACTTTAACTTGAACCAATTTTTCGTTAAACTGGGCTGCCTCCAGGCCTATTTACCACTTAAGCCACATTAACCAAAGCGATTAATGGGTTTCACCTGCCATCTTGGTTGGGCATGGCCAATTTTTACTGAGGTACATTAGTACTGTTGGTACACCAATTTTTGGGGGCCCTCACCTACAGTGTAATCATAGCAATTTGTATGTTCTTCACCTGCACTCATGGTACAGAAGTGTGTGTGGGGTTGGCCTACACTTTAGCGACATAAATGTAACTTGGGCCTTGGCTATACTGCAGCTACTGAAATGGAACGAAGACTGCGCTCCCACTATACTGCTGCTTCGGAATTGTTACTGGGGCCTGTCTTGAGTGCTACTATTGCTGAAATGGAACGAAGACTGCGCTCCCACTATACTGCTGCTTCGGAATTGTTACTGGGGCCTGTCTTGAGTGCTACTATTGCTGACGTGGAACGAAGACTGCGCTCCCGCTATAATGCTGCTAGTGATATGTTAGTGGGGCCTGTCTTGAGTGCTACTATTGCTGACATGGAATGAAGACTGCGCTCCCGCTATAATGCTGCTAGTGATATGTTAGTGGGGCTTGTCTTGAGTGCTACTATTGCTGACATGGAACGAAGACTGCGCTCCCGCTATAATGCTGCTAGTGATATGTTAGTGGGGCCTGTCCTAATGCTACGGCTGAAATGTTACGAATTCTGGGCTCTGCCTATACCGCTGCTAATGGTATGTCTCTGGGGTGTGGAAACAGAGGCTTCCCAAAGACATGATGGCGGCGAGGCCATTTCCCACCAACGCGGTTACTGTAAAGGTGCATATAACCACGGACACGTGTAGAGGACACGTAGTGCCTCAAAAACATCCCCCTCCTCCTCCAACAGGGAAAACAAACATTCTTGGCAAATGCCTTTGCATTGGTTCGTCTGGTGGCAGTCCAAGAATTTCACCTTTACCGACACTACAAGAGAGACCCCCCACCATCCCCCCGCCACGGCCCACTTAATCCTGGCCACATTCCGAAAACCAACAAAATAAAACCGCGCTACTAGGTCCGCAGTCACCACCACATTACCACCAACGCGGTTACTGTTAAGGTACATATTACCAGTCTGACTGGGGCATGCAGAGACACCTTGACAGAATGAATAGTGTGTGACACATAGGTTCCCCATTGCTATGCCCACGTGTGCAGCTCCTGATGGCGGTGGCACAGGATTCTATTTCTCATTGCTTCTGTACAGCATTGTGGGCTATCGCCCCGCCACTTTTAAAGAGGGTCGCTGCCTAGCCGTGCCAACCTCTGCAGTGTGTGCCTGCGGTTCCTCCTCATGGCAGACGCACTTCTAAATAGACATGAGGGTGGTGAGGCACTAGGGCAGCTGAAGGCTGCGCAGGGACACTTTGGTGTGCGCTGTGGGGGGGAGGGGGGGCGCTTGGGCAGCATGTAACCCAGGAGAAGTGGCAGTGGAGTGTCATGCAGGCAGTGATTGTGCTTTGTTGGAGGTAGTGTGGTGCTTAGCTAAGGTATGCCATGCTAATGAGGGCTTTTCAGAAGTAAATGTTTTTGGGAGGGGGGGGGCCCCACTCTTGCCGCTATTGTGGCTTAATAGTGGGACCTGTGAACTTGAGATGCAGCCCAACATGTAGCCCCTCGCCTGCCCTATCCGTTGCTGTGTCGTTCCCATCACTTTCTTGAATTGCCCAAATTTTCACACAAGGAAACCTTAGCGAGCATCGGCGAAATACAAAAATGCTCGGGTCGCCCATTGACTTCAATGGGGTTCGTTACTCGAAACGAACCCTCGAGCATCGCGAAAAGTTCGTCCCGAGTAACGAGCACCCGAGCATTTTGGTGCTCGCTCATCTCTAGTAACTAGGCCTGGAGGCAGCCCAGTTAAAATAAAAATTGGTTGAGGTGAAAGTTTCAACGCTTCAATGAGCATTGAAACGTATAAAAATTGTTTACAAAAATTATATGACTGAGCCTTGTGGGCCTAAGAAAAATTGCCCGTTCGGCGTGATTATGTGAGGTTTCAGGAGGAGGAGCAGGAGGAGGAGGAGGAATATTATACACAGATTGATGAAGCAAAAAGGTCCCCGGTTTTGATGGTGATAGAGAACGATGCTTCCATCCGCGGGTGCAGCCTATGTATTGCTTAGGTATCGCTGCTGTCCACTGGTGAAGAAGAGAAGTCTGGGGAAATCCAGGCTTTGTTCATCTTGATGAGTGTAAGCCTGTCGGCACTGTCGGTTGACAGGTGGGTACGCTTATCCGTGATGATTCCCCCAGCCGCACTAAACACACTCTCTGACAAGACGCTAGCCGCAGGACAAGCAAGCACCTCCAGGGCATACAGCGCGAGTTCAGGCCACGTGTCCAGCTTCGACACCCAGTAGTTGTAGGGGGCAGAGGCGTCACCGAGGACGGTCGTGCGATCGGCTACGTACTCCCTCACCATCCTTTTACAGTGCTCCCGCCAACTCAGCCTTGACTGGGGAGCGGTGACACAGTCTTGCTGGGGAGCCAGAAAGCTGGCAAAGGCTTTGGATAATGGTCCCCTGCCTGCGCTGTACATGCTGCCTGATCTCTGCGCCTCCCCTGCTACCTGGCCCTCGGAACTGCGCCTTCGGCCACTAGCGCTGTCGGATGGGAAGTTTACCATCAGTTTTTCCACCAGCGCCCTGTGGTATAGCATCATTCTCGAACCCCTTTCCTCTTCGGGAATGAGAGTGGAAAGGTTCTCCTTATACCGTGGGTCGAGCAGTGTGTACACCCAGTAATCCATAGTGGCCAGAATGCGTGTAACGCGAGGGTCACGAGAAAAGCATCCTAACATGAAGTCAGCCATGTGTGCCAGGGTACCTGTATGCAACACATGGCTGTCCTCACTAGGAAGATCACTTTCAGGATCCTCCTCCTCCTCCTCCTCTTGCCATACACGCTGAAAGGATGACAGGCAAGCAGCATGTGTACCCTCAGCAGTGGGCCAAGCTGTCTCTTCCCCCTCCTCCTCATGCTCCTCCCCCTCCTCCTCCTCCTCCTCCTCTGGCCATACACGCTGAAAGGATGACAGGCAAGCAGCATGTGTACCCTCAGCAGTGGGCCAAGCTGTCTCTTCCCCCTCCTCCTCCTCCTCCTCCTGAACGCGCTGAGATATAGACATGAGGATGCTATGACTATCCAGCGACATACTGTCTTCCCCCGCCTTTGTTTCCGAGTGCAAAGCGTCTGCCTTTATGCTTTGCAGGGAACTTCTCAAGAGGCATAGCAGAGGAATGGTGACACTAATGTTTGCAGCATCCCCGCTTAGCATCTGGGTAGACTCCTCAAAGTTTCCAAGGACCTGGCAGATGTCTGCCAACCAGGCCCACTCTTCTGTAAATAATTGAGGAGTCTGACTCCCTCTACGCCGTCCATGTTGGAGTTGGTATTCCACAATAGCTCTACGCTGCTCATAGAGCCTGGCCAACATGTGGAGCGTAGAGTGTAGAGCGTAGAGTTCCACCGTGTGGGCACATCGCACAGCAATCGGTGCACTGCAGATTAAACCGATGTTGCAGGGTGCGCAGGGTGGCAGCGTCCGTCTTGGAGTTGCAAAAATGTGCGCTGACCCGGCGCACCTTTCCGAACAGGTATGACAAGTGTGGGTAGCTTTTCAGAAAGCGCTAAACCACCAATTAAAGACATGGGCAAGGCATGGCACGTGCGTGAGGCTGCCGAGCTGCAGAGCCTCCACCAGATTACGGCCATTGTCACACACGACCATGCCCGGTTGGAGGCTCAGCGGCGCAAGCCAGCGGTCGGTCTGCTCTGTCAGACCCTGCAGCAGTTCGTGGGCCGTGTGCCTCTTCTCTCCTAAGCTGAGTAGTTTCAGCACGGCCTGCTGACGCTTGCCCACCGCTGTGCTGCCACGCCGCGCGACAC
The DNA here is from genome assembly GCF_035609145.1 of Eleutherodactylus coqui. Lineage (NCBI taxonomy): Eukaryota > Metazoa > Chordata > Amphibia > Anura > Eleutherodactylidae > Eleutherodactylus > Eleutherodactylus coqui. Next base: position 129,047,769 of record NC_089845.1, on the reverse strand, counting down.
CGACTGCTGGCGATGTGCTGCAGCTGACACATCTTGATTGTGAGACAGAGGTTGCGTAGGAGGAGGAGGAGGGTGCTTTAGTGGAGGAAGCATACACCGCCGCAGATACCACCACCGAGCTGGGGCACGCAATTCGGGGGGTGGGTAGGACGTGAGCGGTCCCAGGCTCTGACTCTGTCCCAGCCTCCACTAAATTCACCCAATGTGCCGTCAGGGAGATATAGTGGCCCTGCCCGCCTGTGCTTGTCCACGTGTCTGTTGTTAAGTGGACCTTGGCAGTAACCGCGTTGGTGAGGGCGCGTACAATGTTGCGGGAGACGTGGTCGTGCAGGGCTGGGACGGCACATCGGGAAAAGTAGTGGCAACTGGGAAATCGAGTAGCGCGGGGCCGCCGCTGCCATCATGCTTTTGAAAGCCTCCGTTTTCACAAGCCTATACGGCAGCATCTCCAGGCTGATCAATTTGGCAATGTGCACGTTTAACGCTTGAGCGTGCGGGTGCGTGGCGGCGTACTTGCGCTCATACAGTGGCGCTAGCGACGTCTGGACGCTGCGCTGAGAGACATTGGTGGATGGGGCCGAGGACAGCGGAGGTGAGGGTGTGGGTGCAGGCCAGGAGACGGTAGTGCCTGTGTCCTCAGAGGGGGGTTGGATCTCAGTGGCAGGTTGGGGCCCAGGGGGAGAGGCAGTGGTGCAAACCGGAGGCGGTGAACGGCCTTCGTCCCACCTTGTGGGGTGCTTGGCCATCATATGCCTGCGCATGCTGGTGGTGGTGGCTCCCCAGCTGATCTTGGCGCAACAAAGGTTGCACACCACTGTTCGTCGGTCGTCAGGCGTCTCTGTGAAAAACTGCCACACCGTAGAGCACCTTGACCTCTGCAGGGTGGCATGGCGCGAGGGGGCGCTTTGGGAAACAGTTGGTGGATTATTCGGCCTGGCCCTGCCTCTACCCCTGGCCACCGCACTGGCTCGGCCTGTGCCCACTCCCTGACTTGGACCTCCGCGTCCTCGCCCGCGTCCACGTCCTATAGGCCTACCCCTACCCCTCAACATGGTGTATTACCAGTAGTGCAGAAACAGAATGCTGTAATTAAATGTGCCGCTTATTGGCCTGTGGTTGGAGGCTGACTTCGCTTACGGAACGCCAGGAAATAATTTTGCGCAAGCCTGCTGTAACACTTAGCTGGCTACGTATGAATTAGGAGGACTACTACACCCAGCACAGACCCAGAACACTGAGGACAATCACAGGCAGCCCAAATAGATTTTTTTCCCCAAATGTTTTTGCAAAGGCCCACTGCCTATATTCAATAAATATATCTCTTCTCTCTGCGTCACCGCTACTGGCCCTGGAGTATGTCAAATAACTGCAGACTGTTGCACTGTGGACAGGAATACAGCGGTGATTTAACAGCCAACACAGAGCCAGGAAATAATTTTGTGCAAGCCTGCTGTAACACTTAGCTGGCTGCGTATGAATTAGGAGGACAACTACACCCAGCACAGACCCAGAACACTGAGGACAGTCACAGGCAGCCCAAATAGATTTTTTTCCCCAAATGTTTCTGCTAAGGCCCATTGCCTATATTCAATAAGGTACTCGTTGCGTGGTACTCGTCACGAGTAACGAGCATCTCGAACACGCTAATACTCGAACGAGTATCAAGCTCGGACGAGTACGTTCGCTCATCTCTAGTTGTCTTTAAAGATGAGCGAGCACCAAAATGCTCGGGTGCTCATTGCTCGAGTCGAACTTTTCGCAATGCTCGAGAGCTCGTTTCGCGTAATGAACCCCATTGCAGTCAATGGGCGACTCGGGCATTTTTGTATATGACCGATGCTCCGGATGGGTCTTCACTAGAGATGAGCGAACGTACTCGTCCGAGCTTGATACTCATTCGAGTATTAGCGTGTTCGAGATGCTCGTTACTCGTGACGAGCACCACGCAATGTTCGAGTTACTTTCACTTTTATCTCTGAGACGTTAGCGCGCTTTTCTGGCCAATAGAAAGACAGGGAAGGCATTACAACTTCCCCCTGCGACGTTCAAGCCCTATACCACCCCCCTGCAGTGAGTGGCTGGCGAGATCAGGTGTCACCCGAGTATAAAAATCGGCCCCTCCCGCGGCTCGCCACAGATGCGTTCTGACATAGAGGAGGGAAAGTGCTGTTGGTGCCGGAGCTGATATAGGGAGAGTGTTAGGAGTATTTTAGGCTTCAAAAACCCCAACGGTCCTTCTTAGGGCCACATCTAACCGTGTGCAGTACTGTGGAGGCTGCTTTTTGCAGTGTTGCACTTTTTTTTTTGTCTATCGGCCGTGCAGAGCATTGCGCCCTGCAGTAATTATTCATACTCCAGGGCCAGAAGTGGTGGTTAGGCAGGGACAGAAGACATATATTGTGAGGCAGGGACAGAAGACATATATTTATTGAATATAGGCAGTGGGCCTTAGCAAAAACATTTGGGGAAAAAAATCTATTTGGGCTGCCTGTGACTGTCCTCAGTGTACTGGGTCTGTGCTGGGTGTAGTTGTCCCCCTAATTCATACGCAGCCAGCTAAGTGTTACAGCAGGCTTGCAGAAAATTATTTCCTGGCTCTGTGTTGGCTGTTAAATCACCGCTGTATTCCAGCCCACAGTGCAACAGTCTGCAGTTATTTTACATACTCCAGGGCCAGTAGCGGTGAGGCAGGGACAGAAGACATATTTATTGAATATAGGCAGTGGGCCTTTGCAAAAACATTTGGGGAAAAAAATCTATTTGGGCTGCCTGTGATTGTCCTCAGTGTTCTGGGTCTGTGCTGGGTGTAGTAGTCCTCCTAATTCATACGCAGCCAGCTAAGTGTTACAGCAGGCTTGCGCAACATTATTTCCTGGCTCTGTGTTGGCTGTTAAATCACCGCTGTATTCCAGTCCACAGTGCAACAGTCTGCAGTTATTTGACATACTCCAGGGCCAGTAGTGGTGACGCAGAGAGAGAAGACATATACAGTGTATATAGGCAGCGGGCCTTTCCAAAAACATTTGGGGAAAAAAATCTATTTGGGCTGCCTCTGACTGTCCTCAGTGTTCTGGGTCTGTGCTGGGTGTAGTTGTCCTCCTAATTCATACGCAGCCAGCTAAGTGTTACAGCAGGCTTTCGCAACATTATTTCCTGGCGTTCCGTACGCGAAGTCAGCCTCCAACCACAGGCCAATAAGCGGCACATTTAATTACAGCCTTCTGTTTCTGCATTACTGGTAATACAGCATGCTGAGGGGTAGGGGTAGACCTAGAGGACGTGGACGCGGGCGAGGACGCGGAGGCCCAAGTCAGAGTGTGGGCACAGGCCGAGCTCCTGATCCAGGTGTATCGCAGCCGACTGCTGCGGGATTAGGAGAGAGGCACGTTTCTGGCGTCCCCACATTCATCGCACAATTAATGGGTCCACGCGGTAGACCTTTATTAGAAAATGAGCAGTGTGAGCAGGTCCTGTCGTGGATGGCAGAAAGTGCATCCAGCAATCTATCGTCCACCCACAGTTCTGCGCCGTCCACTGCTGCAACTCAGAATCCTCTGGCTGCTGCTCCTCCTTCCTCCCAGCCACCTCACTCCATTACAATGACACATTCTGAGGAGCGGCCAGACTCCCAGGAACTGTTCTCGGGCCCCTGCTCAGATTGGGCAGCAGTGGTTGCTCTCCCACCAGATTTGTTTATTGTGACTGATGCCCAACCATTGGAAAGTTCCTGGGGTCCGGGGGATGAGGCTGGGGACTTCCGGCAACTGTCTCAAGACCTTTCAGTGGGTGAGGAGGACGATGACGATGAGACACAGTTGTCTATCAGTGAGGTAGTAGTAAGGGCAGTAAGTCCGTGGGAGGAGCGCACAGAGGATTCGGAGGAAGAGCAGCAGGACGATGAGGTGACTGACCCCACCTGGTTTGCTACGCCTACTGAGGACAGGTCTTCAGAGGGGGAGGCAAGGGCAGCAGCAGGGCAGGTTGCAAGAGGCAGTGCGGTGTCCAGGGGTAGAGGCAGGGCCAGACCGAATAATCCACCAACTGTTTCCCAAAGCGCCCCCTCGCGCCATGCCACCCTGCAGAGGCCGAGGTGCTCAAAGGTCTGGCAGTTTTTCACTGAGAGTGCAGACGACCGACGAACAGTGGTGTGCAACCTTTGTCGCACCAAGATCAGCCGGGGAGCCACCACCACCAGCCTCACCACCACCAGCATGCGCAGACATATGATGGCCAAGCACCCCGCAAGGTGGGACGAAGGCCGTTCACCGCCTCCGGTTTGCACCGCTGCCTCTCCCCCTGTGCCCCAACCTGCCACTGAGATCCAACCCCCCTCTCAGGACACAGGCACTACCATCCCCTGGCCTGCACCCACACCCTCACCTCCGCTGTCCTCGGCCCCATCCACCAATGTCTGTCAGCGCACCGTCCAGCCGTCGCTAGTGCAAGTGTTGGAGCGCAAGCGCAAGTACGCCACCCCGCACCCGCACGCTAAAGCGTTAAACGTGCACATAGCCAAATTTATCAGCCTGGAGATGCTGCCGTATAGGGTTGTGGAAACGGAGTCTGTCAAAAGTATGATGGCGGCGGCGGCCCCGCACTACTCAGTTCCCAGTCGCCACTACTTTTCCCGATGTGCTGCCCGAGCCCTGCACGACCACGTCTCCCGCAACATTGTACGTGCCCTCACCAACGCGGTTACTGGCAAGGTCCACTTAACAACGGACACGTGGACAAGCACAGGCAGGCAGGGCCACTATATCTCCCTGACGGCACATTGGGTGAATTTAGTGGGGGCTGGGACAGAGTCAGAGCCTGGGACCGCTTATGTCCTACCCACCCCCAGAATTGCGGGTCCTCTTCAAAAGGGGTGGGCGATAGCCCACTATGCTGTTGAGAATTGATGAGAAATTGACGTTCGATCTTCACGTGAGCGGGCCCAGGGTCAAGCTCGTTCCCAGCCTGCATCTTGTGTGACCCAAGGTGCCGCGAGTCACATAGCAATGGGGAAGCCATGTGCCCACACACGATTCATTCTGTGTTGGTGTTGGATAGCTCAATCGACACCGCAAGGGGAAAGCCATCTGCACTCTGCCCCCTACCCAAGTCAGTCAGTGTCTTTGTGCCAGACAGGTAAATCACCGCAATGGGAAGTCTGTGTGCACCCACAGAATAGGTGGGTCCTAGGCGACCCAAGACATGAACCATGAAGAAATCAGAGTGCCCAAACATGGCAGACTTTCACTGTGCCGAGGACATTGGCCCTTTGCACAAACCCTCAGCAATCGCGGGTATGAAGCGTACTGCGATGCTAGTTCAGCTGTGAACATCTCAGTAAATCAGTTAAGTTTTCTTTCACCGCTCCAATAACTGGATTAGCCAGGAAAAAGTTCCACAGGCCCAACCTGGCACAGTTGCAGTTCCCCCGGGACATAGGCCTCAGCCCACACCCTCAGCAATTGCGGGTATGAAGCGGACTTCCATGCTAGTTCAGTTGCAAAGGTCTCAGTAAATCAGTTACGTTTTCTTTCACCGCTGCAATGACTGGATTAGCCAGGAAAAAGTTCCACAGGCCCAAACTGGCGCAGTTGCAGTTCCCCTGGGACATAGGCCTCAGCCCACACCCTCAACAATCGCGGGCATGAAGTGGAATTCAATGCTAGTTCAGCTGCAAAGGTCTCAGTAAATCAGTTAAGTTTTCTTTCACCGCTCTGTCCCAGCAAACACACTGTGGTACCCAAGGTGCCGCGAGTTACATAGCAATGGGCAATCCGGGTCCCCTCACACTATTCATTCTGTGTTGACAATCGACACCGCAAGGGGAAAGCCATCTGCACTCTGCACCCTACCCAAGTCAGTCAGTGACTTTGTGCCAGACAGGTAAAACACCACTATGGGAAGTCTGTGTGCACCCACAGCATAGGTGGGTCCTAGGCGACCCAAGACATGAACCATTAAGAAATCAGAGTGCCCAAACATGGCAGACTTTCACTGCGCCGAGGACATAGGCCTCTGCACAAACCCTCAGCAATTGCGGGCATGAGGCGGACTTCGAATGTTAGTTCAGCTGTGAACGTCTCATTAAGACAGTAACGCTCCTCTTCTGTGGCCCAAATGAGTTTCTCAGACAACTGTGGTAACACGAGAGAAAATACATATTGGCCTCGGCCCACAATTGATGCCCTAGTCAGTGAGTATTTTTGGGCCAGATAGGTAAAACACTGCGATGGGAAGTCTGTGTGCACCCATAGTATAAACAGACCCCTGCAACATTCCAATAGAAAAGGTATAAGCAGACCCCAGTAACATTTCGGTTGCAGTAGTATAGGCAGACCCCAGTACCATTTCTTTAGTAGATGTATAGGCTGACCCCTGTAACATTTTGGTAGCAGGAGTATAGGCAGACCCCTGTAACATTTCGGTAGCAGGAGTATAGGCAGACCCCAGTACTATTTCTGTTGTAGAAGTATAGGCGGACCCTTGTAACATTTAAGTGGCAGCAGTATAGGCAGAGCCCTGTAACATTTATGTAGCAGCAGTATTGGCAGACCCCTGTAACATTTACGTGGCAGAAGTATAGGCAGACCCCAGTAACATTTCTGTAGCAGCAGTATGGGCAGACCCCAGTATCATATCTGTAGCAGCAGTATGGGCAGACCCCAGCACCATTTCTGTAGTAGAAGTATAAGCAGACCCCAGTAACATTTCTGTAGTAGAAGTATAGGCAGACCCCTGTAACATTTATGTAGCAGCAGTATAGGCAGACCCCTGTAACATTCTTGTAGCAGAAGTATAGGCAGACCCCTGTAACATTTCTGTAGTAGCAGTATAGGCAGACCCCTGTAACATTTACATGGCAGCAGTATAGGCAGACCCCTGTAACATTTCTGTAGCAGCAGTATAGGCAGACCCCTGTAACATTTATGTGGCAAAAGTATTGGCAGACCCCTGTAACATTTATGGAGCAGCAGTATAGGCAGACCCCTGTAACATTTATGTGGCTGAAGTATAGGCAAACCCCAGTAACATTCTTGTAGCAGAAGTATAAGCAGACCCCTGAAACATTTAAGTGGCAGCAGTATAGAAAGACCCCAGCACCATTTCTGTAGTAGAAGTATAGGCAGACCCCAGTAACATTTCTGTAGTAGAAGTATAGGCAGACCCCTGTAACATTTATGTGACAGAAGTATAGGCTGACCCCTTTAACATTTATGGAGCAGCAGTATAGGCAGACCCCTGTAACATTTACTTGGCAGAAGTATAGGCAGACCCCAGTAACATTCTTGTAGCAGACGTATAGACAGACCACTGTAACATTTAAGTGGCAGCAGTATAGGCAGACCCCTGTAACATTTCTGTAGCAGCAGTATAGGCAGACCCCTGTAACATTTACGTGGCAGTAGTATTAGCAGACCCCTGTAACATTTTTGTAGCAGCAGTATAGGCTGACCCCTGTAAAATTTACGTGGCAGAAGTATAGGCAGACCCCTGTAGCATTTCGGTAGCAGGAGTATAGGCAGACCCCAGTACCATTTCTGTTGTAGAAGTATAGGCAGACCCCTGTAACATTTAAGTGGCAGCACTAGAGGCAGACCCCTGTAACATTTATGTAGCAGCAGTATAGGCAGACTTCTGTAACATTTAGGGCGCCCACCCACTGGCGTTTTTTTACCTGCGTTTTGCGTTTTGCGTTTTTCCTGCACAGGCATAGAGATAACATGTGTTCCTGTCCACTGGCGTTTTTTTTGCGTTGCGTTTGCGTTTTTAACATAGGAACTGTCAGTTGCATATGTGTCCTTATTTTTCTCCTAACTCACCCATGAATGTCAATGGAAATTAACGGAAAAGCCGCGAAAACGCCGCAAAAAACGCCGCGAAAAACGCGCGGAAAAATCGCGGGAAACGCGCCGAAAACGCGGTTGAATAAGAGTGTAGGCGTGGGCCTGAAAAATTAGTGTACCCAGAGTACAAGTGTACCTTTGAAAAATTTATCAACAAAGAGGGCAGGTGAAACCCATAAACATTTTTTGAAAGATACAGCTCGCTGTTGCTTAATTTGTAACACAGCCTGGAGGCAGTGTGAGGCAGCCCTGTGACAAAAATTGGTTCATGTTAAAGTATCAATACTTTTGAAACTTTAAAAAATTGTAAAAACATTGTTAGATGAGCTTTTTGGGCCACAGAAAAATTGGCAGTTCAGTGCGATGACATGTTGTTTCTGGAGGAGGAGTAGCAGGAGGAGGACTAATATCAGAGACAGATTGACAAAGCTAAATGCCCCGTTTTTATGGTGATAGAGAAGAGTGCTTTTTTCTGTGGTTGCCGCAAAAATAATCTTTAGGTTGCACTGCTCTCCGCCGGTGGATAAGAGAAGTCTGGGAAAATCCAGGCTTTGTTCATCTTTATGAGTGTAAGCATGTCGCCACTGGCAGTCGACAGGCAGGTACGCTTATCCATGATGATTCCCCCAGCTGCACTAAACACCCTCTCTGACAAGACGATAGCGGAGAGCAAGCCAGCACCTCCAGGGCATACAGCGCGAGTTTGTGCCACGTGTTCAGCTTTGACACCCAATAGTTGAATGGAGCAGAGGCATCATGGAGGACGGTGGTACGATTGGCTACGTACTCCCTCACCATCTTTTTACAGTGCTCGCTCCGACTCAGCCTTGACTGGGGAGTGGTGACACAGTCTTGCTGGGGAGCCATAAAGCTGGCAAAGGCCTTGGAGAGTGTTCTCCTGCCTGCGCTGAACATGCTGCCCAATCTCCGCGCCACCCCTGCTACTTGGCCCTCAGAACTGCGCCTTCTGCTGCTAGCGCTGTCAGATGGGAAGTTTACCATCACTTTGTCCACCAGGGCCCTGTGGTATTGCATCACTCTCGTACCCCTTTCCTCTTCTGGAATGAGAGTAGAAAATTTCTCCTTGTAAAGTGGGTCGAGAAGGGTGTACATCCAGTAAGCCGTGTTTGACAGAATGCGTCTAACGTGAGGGTCACGAAAAAGGCAGCCTAACATGAAGTCAGCCATGTGCCAGGGTGCCAGTACGCAAGACATGGCTGTCCTCGCTAGCAAGATGACTTTCAGGATCCTCCTCCTCCACAGCCCATATACGCTGAACAGATGAGAGGCAAGCAGCATAGGTACCCTCTGCAGGGTGCCCAGCTGTCTCTTCCCCCTCCTCCAAAATGCGCTGAGATATAGACATGAGGGTGGTCTGGCTATCAAGCGACATACTGTCATCCCCCGTCTCCTGTTCCAACCACAAAGCGTCGGCCTTTATGCCTTGCAGCGAACTTCTCAGCAGGCATAGCAGCGGGATGGTAACGCTAATGATTGCAGCGTCGCCGCTCACCATCTGGGTAGACTCCTCAAAGTTTCCTAGGACCTGGCAGATGTCTGCCATTCAGGCCCACTCCTGGGTAAAGAATTGGGGGAGCTGACTACCTCAACGCCGCCCATGTTGGAGTTGGTATTGCACTATTGCTCTACGCTGCTCATAGAGCCTGGCCAACATGTGCAGGGTAGAATTCCACCGTGTGGGCACGTTGCACAGCAGTCGGTGCTCTGGCAGATTAAATCGATGTTGCAGGGCCCTCAGGGTGGCAGCGCCCATGGTGGACTTGCGGAAATGTGCTCAGACGCGGCGCACCTTGCAGAGCAGGTCAGATAAGTGTGGGTAGTTTTTCAGAAAACACTGATCCACCAGATTGAAGACGTGGGCCAGGCATGGCATGTGTGTGTAGTTTCAGCACGGCCTGCTGACGCTTGCCCACCGCTGTGCTGCCGCCCCACGCCACACTGACTGCTGGCAACGTGCTGCTCACATTTCTTGATTAAGAGGTAGAGGTTGCGTAGGAGGAGGGGGAGGGTTTAGAGGAGGTGGCATAGACCGCCGCAGATACCAGAACCGAGGAAGGACCCGCTAGTCTGGGTGTGGGTAGGATGTGTGCGGTCCCAGGCTCTGCCTCGGTTCCAGCCTCCACCAAATTCACCCAATCTGCCGTCAGGGAGATATAGTGGCCCTGCCCACCAGTACTTGTCCATGTGTCCATGGTTAAGTGGACCTTCTCACTAATCGCGTTGGCGAGGGTACGATTGATGCTGCGGGAGACGTGCTGGTGTAGGGCTGGGACGGCACACTGGGAAAAATAGTGGCGACTGGGGACCGAGTAGCGTGGGACCGCTGCCACCATCATGTTTTTGAAAGCCTCCATTTCCACAAGCCTGTACTGCAGCATCTCCAGGCTCATTAATTTGGCAATCTGCAAGTTTATAGCTTGAGCGTGCGGGTGCGTGGCGGCGCATTTGCGCTTGTGCTAGCGACAGCTGGACACTGCGCTGAGAGACATTGCTGAATGGGGTCGAGGACAGCGGAGGTGAGGGTGTGGGTGAAGGCCGTGAGGTGCTCGTGCCTGTGTCCAGAAAGGGAGGATAGATCTGAGTGGCAGGTTGGTGCACAGGGGAAGAGGCAGTGGTGTGACCCGAAGGCGGTGAACGGCCATCGTCCCACCTTGTGGGGTGCTTGGCCATCATATGCCTCTGCACGGTGGCTTGGCGTGGGGGGGTGCTTTGGGAAACAGTTGGGGGATTTCGCTCTGGCCCTGCCTCTACCCCTGGCCACCCCACTGCCTATTCCAATCTGTCCTGCTGCTGCACTTGCTCCCCCTCTGAAGACCTGTCCTCAGTTGGCTTAGCAAACCAGGTGGCGTCAGTCACCTCATTGTCCAGCTGCTCTTCCTCCGAATCCTCTGTGCGCTCCTCCCTCGGACTTACTGCCCTTACTACTACTTCACTGATAGACAACTGTGTCTCATCATTATTGTCCTCCTCACCCACTGAAAGCTCTTCCGACAGTTGCCGGAAGTCCCCAGCCTCATCACCCGGACCCCGGGAACTTTCCAAAGGTTGGGGATCAGTCACGACAAACTCCTCAGGTGAGAGAGGAACAATTTTTTTCCCAATCAAGACTGGAACCCAAGAACAGTTCCTGGGAATCTGCCTGCTCATCAGAATGTGTCATTTTCATGGAGTGAGGAGGCTGGGAGGAAAGAGGAGCAGCAGCCAGAGGACTCAGAGATGCAGCAGTGGACTGCGTAGAAGACTGGGTGATCGATACATTGCTGGATGCATTTTCTGCCATCCACGACAGGACCTGTTCACACTGCTCATTTTATAATAAAGGTCTACCACGTGGACCCATAAATTGTGATATCTATCTGGGGACCCCAGAAACTTGCCTCTTTCCTAATCCCACAGCAGCTGGCTGTGATTCACCTGGACCATGAACTCGGCCTGTGCCCACACCCTCACTTGGACCTCCGCGTTTAGGGATGATAAAATTATATTGTAGAAATTGCTGAATGGACAGTACAGAGATGTGACTAATAATCTATTTTTTATTAGATCTGGACACGGGAAATAAATTTTCTCCTTAACATGGGGCAGTTGACATCCACTTCAAGTGTTGGTTTTTGCCTTTCTCTGACAGCAAAATTATAGGAATATAGGTTCGAGTTGATGGGCATTTTCTTAATGTTATCAACAGTAATATTTTTTTTTTCTATCTTCCAGCAGGATAATACCCTCATTGGTGCTGCTGTGGATGTTAAGACCAGTCTATGACAGAATTACAAGTGTGTCTTATTACTTTTAAAACATGAAACTTGTCGTCTTTTCTTTATCCAATGATTTCCATCTTTCCCCAAACCATGCTATAACTATCTCCCTCACTGTCATCATTTGCATATTCGCAAAACACACCAAAAGTATCTCCTGTTGTGTTCATGATCAATTTGCATTTGATATAGTAGAGCTATTAATAGTATCATGTATTCTAATAGCCAATAAAAGGCAAGGAGTTCTGTATGAGGAACATTTCTAAACCTGCTCCTGTACCTGATTGTGGGAGAGATGGCTATTCTTTGGGATATTTTCAATTCTCTCAGTTTTGTGACTTTGTTCATCTCATTTCCAGCAAACATCTTTATTATTGCTGTGAATATTCTAGATTTCCTCAAGAACAGAAGACTTCTATTAAGTGATCTGCTCATATCTGGCATTAGTACTGCTAACCTTCTGTCTGGCGTTCTGAAAGCCTTTGTATGGTATTATTCTCAGTGGATTAGTGTTAAACATTATAAGATCTGTATACATGTTGGATTGTACTTGAACATAAGCACCTTATTGTTTTCTGCCCTCCTCAGTATACATTTCTGTCTGAAGATTGTCAATATTAACCACAGCTTCTACATTTGTCTTCAGAAAAGCTGTCCTAAAGTGTTTCCTTGGATTATTATCACTTTTCTCCTAGGATGCCTCTTACTAAATCTTCATTCTGTACAGGAAACAAATCAGGATTGTCTATCAAACACAACATTCAAAGTTATACAACTAAAGATGCCAGCAAGATTTCCTTGGTCAATATTAATCATTCTGGCAATTTATGCCTTGGGAACCTTCCTCTGCTCGGTATCAGCATTGACCATCCTCATCTCTCTGCTCAAACACATGAAAAGAATCCAAGTGAATACTGAGGGATCCGGATCTCCTAACATGGAGGCTCATATTCGTGCGATTAAAACAATCACCTCTTTACTGGCTGCAAATATTCTTATGTTCACTTCTATATATGGAATGGCTTTTGGTGAAAGGACTTTGTATTTACCATTTAGCTTTCTAATTTCTGTATGTCATATACTTTCTTCCTATTTTTTTATAAAGGGAACAAAAAAACTGGAGAAAACGATGGAAGAGATGCTGAAGCATTGCTCGTGTTTTAAGGGTCAAAACCAGTAAAGTAGTGATATATTTATTAAAGTGATTCATTTGTTTCGAGACAAAATTATTTTCTGGGTAAGGACGGGATATATGACCTGCAGTGTGAGGGTGGCTTCACACGAGCATGTGCGTACATAGGTGCGTACATATGTGCACACCCCTGTACACACAAAAACACGCATCTATGCAGGTGCGCATGGTCTGCCGGCAACCCTTATTTTTTTTTTTTCAGGGAAGAGCTTTAAATATAAGCTCTTCCCTGAAAAACAACCATTTTAGTGTAATATATATATATATATATATATATATATATATATATATATATATACACACTTACCTGTCCCGCTGCTGCAGCGACCCCCGCGGCTATGAAGAACACATCTGCCACATGTAGCAGATGTTTTCTTCATCCCTGCGGGGAATCAAGAATTTCTTTCTGCACCTCTCACAGATGTGACAGATGCAGCAAAGGAATTCTTCATCGCCGCGGGGAATAAAGAATTACCTACCACAGCTGTCACAGATGACAGCTGCAGTAGGGAGTCCAGCTGCTGGCACCCCTTAATTGTTTTTCAGGGAAGGGCTTTAAATATAAGCCCTTTCCTGAAAAACAATCCAAATTAGTGTAACAAAATAAAAAAACACATACTCACCTTTCTTCAGCTGTTGGGGCTCAGTCGCGTCCTCTCTGCGCTGTTCCCGACTTTGCAATGTAGTTCTTTCAGCTGGTGGGGAATTAAAATCCCCGGCTGCGGAAACAGCTGCTTCTGATTGGCTGAGGTGCTCAGCCAATTACAGGCAACTTTCGCTGAATGAATGAATGAATGCCCCGACAGCTGAAGAAAGGTGAGTATGTGTTTTTTTAATTTTTTACACTAGTTTAGATTGTTTTTCAGGGAAGGGCTTATATTTAAAGCCCTTTCCTGAAAAACAATTAAGGGGTGCCAGCAGCTGGATCCTCTACCGCAGCTATGATCTGTGACAGCTGCGGCAGGGAATTCTTTATTCCCTGCGGGGATGAAGAATTCCTTTGCTGCATCTGTCACATCTGTGACAGGTGCAGCAGAGAATTCTTTATTCCCTGTGGGGATGAAGATATATATATATATATTATTTTATTTATTTTTTTTTACACTAAAATGGTTGTTTTTCAGGGAAGGGCTTATATTTAAAGCTCTTCCCTAAAAAACAATTAAGAGGTGCTGGCAGACTATTACCTTCAATGGAGCCACCAACAGCAGCTCCATTGAAGGCAATGCATGCATTCCCTATGGTGCACACATGTCCTATCTTTACAGTCGCATGCCAGTAAAACACGGACAGGTGAATAAACCATAGGGAATATATTGGTTGTAATAGATGCGTGTTTTTGTGCGTGTGTATGCACACACAAAAACCCGCTCAAATGAAGCCACCCTGATGGTGTTTTAGCATGTACTGCTGTCATATTGGTGCTGGCATTGACAGCAGCACAACTGTGCAGATGTTGGTGGATTTGGCTGGCTGTGGGGTAGATTGCCTAGCTGACAAATCACTGTTCTCCTGTGCACATAGCATACCACAGCTAGTTCAGATGTTTTGTACTCCTGTATATGATGTACAAAGGCCGTCACTCATCAAGATGGGAATAACCCTATAAGAAATGATCCATCTGCACAGATTACCAGTCTGCAATGTTTAACTCAACTTTAATTTTCCTCTTTAATGTACTATATAGAGAAGATAAACATGTATAAGGCCGGATTAAGACAGACGGATTAGCACACAAAAATTGTGCATGCAGAAGATAGAAACCATTGATTTCAATGAATTCCTTCACATGCGCATGTTTGACATGCATAATTCTGTCACACGAAAAAAAAAAAAAGCACGCTCTATTTTCCTGTGCATTTGCACAGGAAAAGAACACATCTTCAACTCATTAAACTAATTGCCCATTTCAATAGTTAAGAACTTTGGTGTGTATTTTTTTGCACATGCAATTGCACACACCTTGTCCACGAAAATACGCAAAAAAATGCGCTGCACGCATGTGGAAGGTGTGCGTGAACGAAGCTCTGTGCCTTTTTTTACAAGTTCGCACATGATGTAATTATGTGCAGTTCGCGCCTATACAGAGTTTGGTTCTATTTTTAACACACAGAACGGACCTTACAGGCGCACGTTATAGGCACGGATGTCCTTTTCTTTTTCAGGTGCGAGTATTTTGCGCGTCTAAAAAGCGGGCATGTGAACACTTCATAGGAAACCAATGGTTCCAATAGACACAATCTTTTTGAGAATCACACAAAGAAAAAAATTAAATGAAAATAAAAAAAATATTTAATGCAGCTTGTTCTCACTTTGTAATACATTATGATATTCCCGGTATTTTTTTTAGTAAGTTTTTCTTTTATCTATCTGGTTCTTATCATTTCAGTACCTTTCCCTCTGCTATATTGCTCACATATTACAGGATATACTTGTTATTATTGTGCATTAGGGAGTTGTGTTATATGCTAGATATGACTAGCTATGACTTCCTCCATTACTATTTTCATTCTTTCAGTTGTCTGATTGTCCATCATATTTATTACTGTTGTAATTAGCATAGTAGTATTGTATGTGGTTGATAGGTGTGTCATGTACTATATACTGTACATAATTGTAAGAATAAAGCTTGCTGTATAGTATATGTGCGACTTGGTGTTTATTGCAGCAAACAGAAATTGACACTTTATGATTACAAGGGGGCTGTGTGTCTGGTGATACATAATCTAGGGTATATTTGCACCGTGAGGAAGTTAACCCCTTTGGTTGGCTTCACATGAACATGTGCGTGTGCGTACATAGGTGCACACCCCTGTACGCGCAAAAAGACGTGTGTGTGAAGGTCCGTGCATTGCCTTCAATGGAGCCATAGTGGCTGCCGGCAGCTCCATTGAAGGCAATGGTCTGCCAGCACCCCTTAATTGTTTTTCAGGGAAGAACTTTAAATATAAACCCTTCCCTGAAAAACAATCCAAACTAGTGTAAAAAACCCCCCCCAAAAAACACATACTTACCTTTCTTCAGCTTCCGGGGCTCAGCAGCATCCTTTTCTGTGCCGTCCCCATCTCTGTACCGAAGTTCTTTCAGCAGGCGGGAAATTAAAATTGCCGCCTGCTGAAAGAGCTGCTTCTGATTGGCTGAGACGCTCAGCCAATCATAGGCAGCTATTGCTGACTGAATGACAGGTGAGAGCTGCTTGTGATTGGATGGGCGCCTTAGCCAATCAGAAGCAGCTCTTTCAGCAGGCAGGGATTTTAATTCCCCACCTGCTGAGAGAACTTCAGTGCATGCCTGTAAAACACGGACATGTGAACACACCATAGGGAATGCAGTGGTTGTAATAGACGTGTGTTTTTGTGCGCGTATACACTCACATAAACACGCTCGTGTGAAGGCACCCTTAGGGCTCAGTCACATGGGCACCGATGCGCCCATCTTCCTGCAAAACCTTTACAGAGTTCTTCTATGTCAAAGTGACACATGTCAGATTTCCAAAATTTGGCTGCATCACTAAGGCCCAAACAGGCTTCGTCACTAAGGGCTCAGTCACACGGGCACATCTGGGCACCGATGTGCCCGTCTTCCTGCACGAAGAAGACGGCCGCACTGCAGGTGTGGATGACTCTCCGCACCGCTTGCAGAAAGAACACATGACTGGCTCAATTGCTGGTCATGTGGTCTTTCTTCCGGCGCTGCGGAGAGTCGTCCGCACCTGCAGTGCGGTCGTCTTCTTCGTGCGGGAAGACGGGCGCATTGGTTCCTGGATGTGCCCGTGTGACTGAGCCCTTAGTGATGAAGCCTGTTTGGGCCTTAGTGATGCAGTCAAATTTTGGAAATCTGACATGTGTCACTTTGACATAAAAGAACTCTGTAAAGGTTTTGCATATCCAAGTGATTCTGACATAGTTTATTCACCACATATTGTAGTTCATTTAGGTGGTAAAATAGACTGATAGAATTTATGCAAATTTACTATAAGTGCAAAAATTGGGAAAACTTTGAAAAAATTATCTTTTTTTTTACATTTTCAATTGCAATATCTCAAATATGTGCAAACATACTGTACAAATTTTTGCTAAGATATATGTTTCCTCTTGTCTTTATTCTGGACACACATTTGAAAAACTTTAGATTTTTTTAACCATTTAGGAGACATACAAATTCGACATTGATTATCAACATTTTGAGAAACACTTCGTTTTCCTGCACCAAGTGAAGATTGCAAAGGCTCTTAATTTAATCACTGAGGGGGGTCATGAGTATTTTTACCCAGCAGTTTTTTTCAGGAATTAATGAAATTTAAAGGAGGAAAATGAAGATTTCATATTTTTGCAAATATGACATTTTAAAAGCAGGTTTTCTTTTATTGTGCACATGAAAATGAGGATTTACACCCCAAAATGGATACCGCTGTTCGTCCTGTGTTCAGAAACATACCCATTGTGGCCCTAATAGTATGTCTCTAGACACAACGGGGCCCAAACCGAAAGGAGCAGCTGGTGGCTTTCAGAACAGAAATTTTGCTTGAAGGTATTTTAGGCCCCATTGCCCCCTTGTAGAGCCCTTGAGCGGCTAAATTGACAGAAACCCCCCACAAATTACCCCATTTTGAAAACTAGACTCCTTAATGAATTCATCTAGGCGTGTAATGCATATTTTTACCCCACACTTTTTGAATTAATCTAAGCAGAGCATTAGGAAAAAATTACGATTTTCCTTTTTTGGGCAATTGTGTCTATTTAAAAACAGTTTTTTTTGTACAGCACACATATGAATGAAGACTTTAGCCCCAAAATGGATCCCCCCGTTTGTCTTGTGTTCAGAAACATACCCACTGTAGCCCCAATCTGCTTACTGGACACATGGCTAGACCGATAATGGAGGGAACACCTGTTGGATTTCAAGGCACAACTGAATAAATTCCAGGCCCCATTGCTCACTTGTGCGGAAAAAAATAACTCCCTAAAAATAATCCCCGCACCCTTTTTGGCGTTCCTTTAATCTTGGATAAAAGTATTAATGTAAACTGTGCGGTATATCCGAAAGCAGATATGCCTGGACTCACCATCAGAGTTACAGGCTCTACCATTTTGTTATTTTATCTGATTGTTTGTGTGTGATTCTATAGCCGTTAGATAGCACTTTATTCTAGGCAACAGAGGAACTACTCTTGTCTCCGCTATTATGCGGCGCTTTCTGGCTGTCAGTGCTCTTTAATGATTGATTCAAGCGAACTTTCTAATCTGTGGCTTGATCATAGCTCAATTATCCTTTCATAGCTAGCACCGCAGCTTAGGTAGTAAGGCGTTCAGCTTTGACTAAATTGTTTCCGCTATTATGCGGTTCTGCCTAACTACTAGTGCCTCTAGATCACTATTTTGAGACTAAATCTTACTCTCCAATTTAGTGCTTTGATTCTAACTAGAGATGAGCGAACGTACTCGTCCGAGCTTGATGCTCGGGCGAATATTAGGGTGTTCGGGATGCTCGTTACTCTTAACGAGTACCACGCGGTGTTCGGGTTACTTTCACTTTCATCTCTGAGACGTTAGCGCGCTTTTCTGGCCAATTGAAAGACAGGGAAGGCATTACAACTTCCCCCTGCAACGTTCAAGCCCTATACCACCCCCCTGCAGTGAGTGGCTGGCGAGATTAGGTGTCACCCGAGTATTGAAACCTGCCCCTCCCGCGGCTCGCTACGGATGCATTCTGACATTAGTTCAGGGAAAGTGCTATCGTGTTGGAGCTGCTATAGGGAGAGTGTTAGGAGTTATTATAGGCTTCAAGAACCACAACGGTCCTTCTAAAGGCCATAAATCTTCTCTATATGCGCTTAATGGGGCCGGCGGCAGCAGCGCCGACCCCATTGAGAACATATAGAAGACAAATCCTTCTTTTCTGCCACAGCTGTAACAGCTGTGACAGAGAAGAACGATGTTTGCCCATTGAATTCAATGGAGCGGCAATACAGCCGCTCCATTGAAAGCAATGGGCTGCCGGCGTGCGCGGGGTGAATTGTCGGGAAGGGGTTGAAATCCCCGCCTCCAGAACCACAGCCAATCACAGCCATTCAATTACATCATTGTCATTGGCTGTGATTGGCTGAAGGCACATGTGTTTCTGGAGGCAGGGATTTAAAGCCTTTCGTAGAGAAAGCAATAGTCTGCCGGGAACCAGGAGGGAGCAAGAGCCTGCAAACACCAGGAGGGAGTGACAGCCTGCAGGAGCGGCGCAGATCGTCTGAAGAAGTGAGTAATGCTTTTTATTCTTTGCTCCACTGTATTACCGGCGTATAAGGTGACAGTTGGGGGGTCGTCTTATACGCCCCGTCGCCTTATACGCCGGTATATATTTTTATTTTTACACATTTCTGGATGAATTGCAGGGAAGGGGTTATATATTTAACCCCTTCCTGACAATTCACCCCACGCACGCCGGCAGCCCATTGCTTTCAATGGAGCGGCTGTATTGCCGCTCCATTGAATTCAATGGGCAAACATCGTTCTTCTCTGCTACAGCTGTTACAGCTATGGCAGAGGAGAACGATCTTTACGCTGACAGTGCGGGGGGGGGGGGGGCACTCTTGCCGGTATTGTGGCTTAATAGTGGGACCTGGGAACTTGAGATGCAGCCCACCATGTAGCCCCTCGCCTGCCCTATCCGTCACTGTGTCGTTCCCATCACTTTGTAGAATTGCCCAGATTTTCACACATGAAAACCTTAGCGAGCATCGGCGAAATACAAAAATGCTCCGGTCGCCCATTGACTTCAATGGGGTTCGTTACTCGAAACGAACCCTCGAGCATCGCGGGAATTTCGTTCCGAGTAATGAGCACCCGAACATTTTGGTGCTCGCTCATCTCTAATTCTAACATCTAATTATATATCTATCTTTTGACCACCAGAAGTGCTATATACACTTATATGCACTTCCTTTCCTTGGTGATAAGAGTAAAAAATTCTATACTATCACACCAAAAAGCTGACAGAGCTTGCATACCTCTTTCTGCCCCCCCCAAATTTTTTTTGTGGCAGTTAATTTCTGGTAATATAGTCAAACTTTCACATTTTCTACTCATGCAATTGCTCCTGATGAACTACTGTCTATATCAGTAGGGAAACGCGTTGAGCATTACCATACGTCCGAGGAGTCATATTTCCTCCTGGAGTTATATGAGTTATATTACTTTACTATCTGACCTAATTGGACTATTAATATCCAGAATAGCAGTCTATTATTCTATTCATGTGAGATTATGCCTGATACCTAGTATTCACTCAGATGTGACAGGTATCTTGCCTTAAATTTGGTACTTGATTGGCTCATTTCGGATACCTGAATTTAACCAAAATATTATGGAATAATTATAGGTATCTCGCCATAAAGACTGACTGTCGGACATCACAGACAGTCACACTCGCACGATAGTCACGATTGGGTAACCAATCCATCTGGTTCAACCCATCTTGACCTGCATGTCCTCTGTCTTTTAGTACGTCTGTTGTTTCTGTTGTTAGCCCATATCAGGATTTTATGGAATCTTTAATAAAAGTTACATTTTAGTTTGTCTACCTCTGTGAAGGGGTATATCCGAAAGCAGGGGTAATTATGGGGGCCTGGTTGGGATGGGCTCATGGGGCAATTTAACCCCGTACCCCTCTTCCATCCATGCTTTTTGAGGGGGTATTTTGTGACCTCAGCAACAGGAATAGGGTGTAAAAAGTGGCGTTCTTGACGCTTTGTTAGCTCCCTGATGTGAAGCGGTCACACAGAAGGAGCTCAACAAGCTGCTCCTGCAACTGCAGGAAGAGGAGAGTTCCCGGGGACTTCTTGCAAATTACATATTACAGGTAGCGATCTGAGTATTGCCGGGCTCACATGGCCATATGTGGAATCTGCTTGTGGAGGCCCACACCAGATCCCAGCTCTGAGCCTGGCCATGGTGCTGTGTACAGCTGCATAATGTAGTCCGCATAACTACATACTTACACAGGCGATCATGCGCAGTACAGTTTTTTGCTTGGATTTCCTGCACTGTCGTTTAGGAATGACGCTGGTATCTGCAGCCCATACATGATGTAGTTGTGTATGGGCTGCGGGTATATTCGCAACCATAGAGCACAATGGGCTCTATGTTGCGGATATCCGCGGTAAAATAGAACATACTGCGTTCTGTTTTCTGTGAGTGAATTACGTAATTCCAACCCAGTAATGTGAGCGGAACCCTAGTTCAACCCCCAACCCACCCCTAGATTCCACTAATGAAGTGCAGCCTTGGTAGACAACTCCCTATCCGGTATATCCATCTGACTAAGCTTACCTATACAATACTTTTAAATTAGAAACTAAAATGACTAATGAGCTAATTTTTACATCCCTGAATTCTAAAGGCCTAAATTCTTCTCAAAAGAAGTGTGCTGCGGCTTTTGAAGAGAGTCAAAACTTTTATTGTGTTTCTCCATGAAACCCATTTTAAAGGGACAGCACCTTAGAAACTTCCAAAAATGCCATTTGACAGATGATATTTTAGTAAGCATCCCACTAGTGAAGCTAAAGGAGTGGCCATTGCGCTACACCCTTCAGTCCCATTCATCTTAGATAGCAGCCTTTCTGATTCGGAGGGTCATATGCTGTTTTTGAAGGGTAAAATTCTAACAGAAACTTAATAAAATTTATA
This sequence comes from Eleutherodactylus coqui, assembly GCF_035609145.1. Classification (NCBI taxonomy): domain Eukaryota; kingdom Metazoa; phylum Chordata; class Amphibia; order Anura; family Eleutherodactylidae; genus Eleutherodactylus; species Eleutherodactylus coqui. The sequence continues at coordinate 129,026,285 of NC_089845.1, read as the reverse complement.
TGTAACAAACAAAAAACAGGTGCCCTGGCTAAATAAACTGACACTCTTTGCGGAAGTCAAGATTGTAATAGGGTCAGATCTTACCCCAGACCCTATTACCCTAATCTCACCCTAGACCCTATTTTAGACTCTTCCTCAGGGGAGGATTCCAGATCTCGCAGCAGGCATGCAGAAGACTCCATAAAATGCTACAGAATCTGAAAGTCTCAGAAGCTTGGAGGATTTTAAACCCATCAGTCAAATATTACTCATTTTTCAATGCGGTACATAATTTGTTTCAAAGACTAGACTATATCCTTGTCTCCTCTTCCATGATTCAACAAATAAAGAATACTAGCATTGGTAATTTAACGGTCTATGATCATGCCCCGGTCACAATCTCACTCAGTCTTGCTTCCCCACCTCATAAAACCTAGAGGTGGAGGTTGAATTAATCTATTTTAGACAGCCAAGAAGTTTTTAAAAGCATATTTAACTATCTAAAAAATGTATTTAAAGAAAATTTACAATCTCCAGACAAACACCCATTAGTGTGGGAAACACATAAAGTGTACATCAGGGGCAACCTCATAGCCATTGGCTCTGCAAAGGAAAAACAAAAATAAAGAGATAAAGGAAATATTGTAAAAAAAAACTCAAAACAAAAAAAGGTAAAGAAGCCCAATCTAATTTAGTGGATCTAAGGGAAAGCCTTAAAGATATATTGAAGAACAAATTTGCGAAATGTCTTCTGTACGTTAAGCACCAACTATTTGTACATGGCAACAAAGGTGGCTGACTCATGTCTGCCCTAATGAAAAAAAAGTTAGGGGGAAAACATATTCAAAGAATAAAGGATTCGGGGGAGAGGGGTAGGGGAAAATGTACAGTGAAACAGCAAAGATAGCTCAGATTTTCAAAGACTTTAATTCAAAGTTATATAACTTAAATACAGTAGTTAGTCAGGAGGAAGAAACAAAAGACATAGAACTGAAGATGTTATTGACTTTGCCAGACCTACCCTGAGTCAGACAGAAGAGGAGGCATTGACTTTCCCAATCTCCTTCAAGAAATTAACCTCCATTACAAATAGCTTCGCCTTACACAAAAGCCCAGGAACCTATGGTCTTCCCTTTCAGGACATAATTCTACCATATCTGGGCATATCACTTAATGCCTTGCTAGAAGGAGCACAGCTACCCAAAGAGACGCAGGAAGCTTTTATCACACTTATACACAAGGAAGGGAAAGACCCTCTTTTATGTGATAGTTATAGACTCATCTCACTTTTAAACCTGGATATCAAAATATAGGCTAAACTACGCTCTAGACAAATAAATTTGTACCTAACTTGATTAACGAGGAACAATCGGGGTTTGTCAAAGTGAGGGAAAAGATAATTCAGCTCGACTTTTACATGTAATTAGATATGCCTGAAAAAACAATATCCCATTGATCTTTTTGAGTATAGATGCTGAAAAGGTATTCGACAAGGTGGATTGGAATTTCATGAGGGCAGTCCTAGAAAAATTTAACTTCCCTTCATCTCTAATTAAAGCAATCTTCACACTATATTCTAATCCCCACGCCAAAATTAAGGTAAAGGATTCTTTCTCACTTCCATTCTCCATTGCCAATGAAACACACCAAGGTTGCACTCTATCCTCAACTTTCTGTATCCTTTCATTGGTAATTTTACTTCAATTAGTGCACCAGAGTAAGGAAATCGAAGGAATCAAAATCAATCAGCTCTCTCTCGAATCTGTAGCTTTTGCAGATGACATACTGTTTATATTAACTAACCCAGAACAAGATTTACCAAGCCTAAATAACATCTTAGTTACGTATGGTTACCTCTTGAATTTTAAGGTAAATGTAGCAAAATCAACTATACTGAATAAAACGTTACCACCAGAGATGATAAAAAAAAACTCCAAGGGTCCTCCAACTGTCCCTGCTCTGAGACCTGTATAGAGTATTTGGGAATTAAGATTACCTTTATGACAACAACTTTGTACCATTTCTCAAAGAAATTTCTTCACTCCTACAAACATATGATCTACTAATGATCTATTGGTTTGCCCATAGAAATTTCATACAAACCCACTTAATCCCTAAGATTCTGTATAAACTACAAATGCTGCAATTGACCTTCCGGACGCCTTCTTCAAACTCGTCAGATTAAACTTCTCAAGATTCATTTGGAAACATAAAAGACCTTGCATGGCTTATAATCTACTGGCCCAAAGGAGGGAGTATAGTGGGATTAACCTGCCTGATATAGCTCATTATTAAAAGTCAATCCAACTGATCAGATGGATTTAATTAGCTAACCCCTCGAAAAACAAAATTGTTAGGTGCCTGGCCCAAGCATTGTTTGACAATGACTCCCTTCGCAAAAACTTTATAGGAAGGCTTCTTTTGACCCTCTTCTAAGTGGTTTATGCGAGATCTGGGATACCCTCAGAGGAGAGCTGGAACCACACCCATCTCCTGTGGCTCCACTGAGCCTTATACCTGACTACCTAAGGTTAAAGCTAGATGTCCATACAAAACAAATCTGGTCTTTTCTAGATGATCTTTGTATTGCACATCTCTGGATTGCTTGTACATCTATGGGCAAACAACTCTTGGAGGGTTTACTATATCAGACAGCAACGGCCCCGCTTAACCCCTTATCAAGTCTGCACTTATCTAGAACCCTGGAACAATTTAACAAAGTGAACCCAGCCCCCTGCCTGTATTCTGAGCTACAACATTTATTTTAGCTCTTTGCAGCTCTAGTAGGAAACTTTCGCTCCTTAAAAAGAAATTTATTGCACTTCAGACGGATGGCAGGCCAGTGTTTATAACTTCATGGGAAAAAGAATTTAACATAAAACTTATCGACAAGGTGGTGAGATGTGTGTTGAGCAGCTCACGTGGACATTCAAAATGCATCAGGTTACAGGAAAACCACTATAAATTGTTAACAAGATGGTATAAATCTCCGTAATGTCTTTTCGCCAACAAACTTGCTGATTCAAATCTCTGCTAGTGCTGCAGGGGTCCTGTGGGCTCTCCACTTCACATCTGGTGGTCTTGCCCACCGTATTGGGACCATGTGGAACTAATAATACGAGAGGCTATTGATAGCAACTTTAAGCTCTCTCCTGACTGCGTGATTCTGTCTAGACCCTGCCCTAATTATAAACCTTCCAGTAATATCTTAATAACCCACCTTATAATGGTGGCCAAATCCCTGATCCCCCTACAATGGCTCCAACCCGCTCCACCCACAGTAAGTCAGTAGATTGCTAAAATTAACGAAATTCTTACATCTGAAGAACTGACAAGCTGGTCCTTTAGAACACATGATGAGTTTAAGTTAATGTGGAAGCCTTGGCAGTCTAGATATTGCCCTAGTGATGCTACCTAGTGGGCTCTCATGTACAAACTCATCTCCTTGTTATGTGACTGTCTACTGTCTCATATAGCAATTATCATTCATGGTTTGGGCATGCTTGTATCTATGTTGCACTTCCGTCACCGTGGAATCTAGTCCCTATATCATAACCCCTCCTTCCTTTCCCCTTCCACTTCCCTCCTTGTCCCTCCCAGTCCTGTTTTCCTATCATTGTTATATATGAAAATTAAATCTCTACCAAATATTTTCATGGAAATGTACATGCAATGTAATCTTGATATTGCATTAGTACTGCTTAAGAAATTTCTATTAGTACTGCTTTGATATTGTATGATATATGTCCTTGTATTTCCAATAAAGAAAGTATTTACAAAAAAAACATTGACGATATAGATAGTAATAAACCAAAAAATAAAATATATATGTCTGCAGCATATTCTGAGTTTTTAAATATATTTGTTTTTATATGCAATCTTTGTGTAATCAATAAAAGTTATATTTTGAAGGCACCCAATTTCTAGTTATTGCTTATGGCAAGAGTGTTTTTGATTTTAATTATAATAGGACTGGATTCTGAGCCTGTTTCCCTTTTTTGTCACTTTGGAGAATGGAACACCTCTTTAAGGGCGCCCACCCACTGGCGTTTTCGCCGCATTTCCCGCGATTTTTCCGCGCGTTTTTCGCGGCGTTTTCGCGGCTTTTCCATTAATTTCCATTGACTTTCATGGGTGCATTAGGAGAAAAATAAGGACACATATGCAACTGACAGTTCCTATGTTAAAAACGCAAACGCAACGCAAAAAAAACGCCAGTGGACAGGAACACATGTTATCTCTATGCCTGTGCAGGAAAAACGCAAAACGCAAAATGAAAAACGCAGGTAAAAAAACGCCAGTGGGTGCTCGCCCTAAGTTACAAGATATATATAAATTTTATGCCAATGCTAGTGTTAAAATAATTTTTCCCAGCACATAGTGCACTTAATACATGCAGAGGTGCACACACCTCCTCATATGTTAGGTGCATCCCAGCACTATTGTGTGCCTAGACAGAAATGTGCATTAGATTCAACATGAAATTCATTTCTGGCATAATTTATATCCGTTTCTGGTGTAAATTATACATTAATCTGTCAGTCCAGAGTGGCCTCAACCTCACCAAATATGGACTGCACAGGGGACCCAATTACATTAATGGTCGTTTTCTCACCTGCAATTTCTTTCACGGATTGGCGGTTCATGCAAAAACTTTCATCATCTACCTTTTTTGTCTGTAGCATGTAAAAGGACATGCAATTTCCACGGTTCTTGACACTTGAACAGCACATGAAAGTGTCTCCTTCTGCTATCTGAATCAATCTCTCGTACAATTGTGTTAAAAGGCCATTAAGGTAGGTGCAGACGGAGGTATATCTGCTGTGGATTTCCACAGTGGAAAATCTGCAGTGAATCTGCAGCAGCAAAATCCCTACCAAATTGTGCTGATATTTTGTGGATTTCTCACAAATTTCACAGTTTTCATTACAAAAAATCAAAGTCCATGCTGAAATCTGCAGCAAACAATTGTCATGCTGTGGATTTAAAATTCTCATTGTATGTCAATTCCACTGCAAATTCTGCATGAATTTTGTTTGGTGCCTTGTGGATGAAATTTGTTAATCCACATGACCATCCACATAGCTTGCACTGTAAATGCTGTGGATTTCCTGCGCGGAATCTCATTGACATTTACAGTGCAAACCTATGCTTGACATGTAACACATTATGAAAACACACTTTCCCTTCTTTCCTACTGTAATATATCATTCTGGCAATTTATGCCTTGGGAACCTTCCTCTGCTCGGTATCAGCATTGACCATCCTCATCTCTCTGCTCAAACACATGAAAAGAATCCAAGAGAATATTGAGGGATCCGGATCTCTAACATGGAGACTTATATTAGTGCAATTAACACAATCACCTCTTTACTGGCTGCAAATATTCTTATATTCACTTCTATTTTTGTAAAAGCTACCATGTTTCCCCGAAAATAAGACAGTGTCTTATATTAATTTTTGTTCAAAAAGGTTTAACTTTTTTACATGTATAGCTACCTGGACACTATTTAAATTGACGTGTTTAATTAACTGTTAGCAGGGCTTAATTTTGGAGTAGGGCTTATATTTCAAGCATCCTCAAAAAGCCTGAAAAATCATTTTGCATCCTCAAAATTTCTGGAAAATTATGCTATGTCTTATTTTCAGGATATGTCTTATTTTCAGGGAAACATGGTATTAGTGAAAATATTTTGAATTTCCTATTTGGCTTTTTAATTTCTGTATGTGATATATTTTATTTTTTTTACATAAAGGGAACATAAAACCTGGAAAAGACACTGGAAGAGATACTGAACCATTGCTCATGTTTTGAGGGTGAGAGCCAGTAATATAGTGATATATTTACTAATGTGACTCTCTTGTTTCAGGACAAAATTCTGTTCCAGGAAAGGATGGGGCATTTAGGACCTGCAGTGTGATGGTGCGTTAGCTAGTGATCCTGTCATATTGGTGCTAGGCACAGACAACAGCATAAGGGCGAGCACCCACTGGCATTTTTTTTACCTGCGTTTTGCGTTTTTCCTGCACAGGCATAGAGATAACATGTGTTCCTGTCCACTGGCGTTTTTTTTGCGTTGCGTTTGCGTTTTTAACATAGGAACTGTCAGTTGCATATGTGTCCTTATTTTTCTCCTAATGCACCCATGAAAGTCAATGGAAATTAATGGAAAAGCCGCGAAAACGCCGCGAAAAACGCGCGGAAAAATCGCGGGAAACGCGGCGAAAACGCTGCCTTTTTTCCCGCGGAAAACGCAAACGCCAGTGGGTGCTCGCCCTAACTCTGCAGGTCAGTTCATTTGGATGACTGTGTGGGGAATTTTCCAGCCAAACAATCACTGTTCTTCTGCACACCTAGTATAGTATAGCCAGCTCCGCTGTTTATGATATATGGAGGCGATGACTCACCAAAATGGCAATAACCCTTTAACCCCTTAATGACCACCCATACATTTCTTCACATCCTTGGTGTCTGGGCTTTATTCTACTGGGTCATGAAAATATTTCGGCCTTATAAAATAAAGCTGTTGGGTCGTTGAATGTGACAGCTATGTATCGGCTACTGGAGGTACTCAACAGCTTGGAGCTGTCACAGAGGGCCATGGTTTGTGGTCCTCAGCCATGTGATCACCATTATTTAACACAAAACGCTGATCATGTGAAAGTGTATTAGAAACTTTAAAAAGTTAAAGTTTCATCTCCCCTCACAGATTTGATTAATGAGGGGAGATTAAACTTCCTACCTGAGGCCTCCTGAGATGTTCCCTGATGACATCTTCCTCCATCGATCTTCCCCAGCGACTACACATGTGCTTACCGGCAATATGGTGGACATATGCACCGAAATTTGGAAGGGTGCAGGAAATGTAAAATCACCTGGGTACTGAAGGTAGCTGAGAGCCTGGAGCAGTAACTGGAGGACCATATGAGCAGTCCCCGGTTACATGATTGCTGTTATCAATGGATAATGGCGATCATGTACAAGTTTAAAAAAAAATAAAAAGTAAAAGTTTCACTTACCCTTACTGTTCTCATCGGTGAGCAGAGTTGAAATGTTTTACCTGAGGCCTCCGGTGATGTTCCCCGATGTCCCTCCACTGATCTGCACATGCGCTGGTAAAATGGCAGGCGCATGAGCAGTAGAGCTATATGCCAAGCTGCCAAATGGAGCTTGGTACATAGCAACTACCAGGGACTATTACGATTGGTCCCTGCTAACATGAATGGCAGTGACACACCTATCATAGTCATCCATGTTATTTGTTTTGCAAATACAGCACAGGATTAGTGCTCTTTATTTCCCCCCCCCCCCCCCCCCCCCTCACTTAGACCCAGTGTCTAGGGGTGGATTTGAATAGTGGAATCCGCAGTTCAAGCCGCCCATAGGAAATTTCAATTAACACCTGTGGATGAGATTTGCGGATATCATGTGCGTAAAAGAAATTGCAGCATCCTCCATTTTACCGCATATTCTGCATGGATGAGCTCCATAGGTCTGTATGGTAGTTGGCTTTCCACAATGCACCTGCAATTCAATTTCAGTATTGTGGATTTGTAGGCAGATACCTCTTTGGTTGCCTGGAGTCCGAGCAGGGAGGTGGTGAGGAATTTTATTCTGCGCGGACGAACCGCAGTGTATCCGCGGGCTGCATGTACCGGTGTCCCTCTGCAGAATTTGCACTCCTCTCACTCTCCTCATTAAGTACCTAGAGAATGCTCGCGCCAAATTTCATGCTTGTATGATATTGGGACATTGGGAAGTTACATTACATAGGGGTGCACTTACTTTTACAATTAGCATTCAATAATCGACTTGCAACCTCTTTACTTTTTGTAATTAGGTGCCTAAAGAATGCTGGTGCCAAATTTCACGCTTATACGACACCGGAAAGTTACATAGATAGGAGTGCACTTACTTTTGTACTTAGCATTACATTTTCGAGTTGTGGCTCCTTTACTTTTCCTATTTAGGATGTAAAGAATGCTCCTGCCAAATTCTATGCTTGTACAACCCCGGGAAGTTAGACAATTAGTGGCGCAATCAATCAGTGAGTATATATAGATGTGTGACTTGGTGTTTTATTGCAACAAACAGCAGATTTATACTTAATAGGGTATTCCCATCTTAGATTAAGGGATATTAGTCTGGACTTTAACCTCTTGATGATGTAGGCTACTAAAATTTGGTACTTAAAGGAGATGTCCCGAGGCAGCAAGTGGGTCTATACACTTCTGTATGGCCATAATAATGCACTTTGTAATGTACATTGTGCATTAATTATGAGCCATACAGAAGTTATAAAAAGTTTTATACTTACCTGCTCCGTTGCTGGCGTCCTCGTCTCCATGGTGCCGACTAATTTTCGCCCTCCGATGGCCAAATTAGCCGCGCTTGCGCAGTCCGGGTCTTCTCCTCTTCTCTATGGGGCTCCGTGTAGCTCCGTGTAGCTCCGCCCCGTCACGTGCCGATTCCAGCCAATCAGGAGGCTGGAATCGGCAATGGACCGCACAGAAGCCCTGCGGTCCATGAAGACAGAGGATCCCGGCGGCCATCTTCAGCAGGTGAGTATGAAGACGCCGGACCGCCGGGATTCAGGTAAGCGCTGTGCGGGTGGTTTTTTTAACCCCTGCATCGGGGTTGTCTCGCGCCGAACGGGGGGGGGGGGTTTAAAAAAAAAAAAACCCGTTTCGGCGCGGGACATCTCCTTTAATCATTGGGCTTTTTTTTTTATTTCTGCATTTCAAAAGATAAAGCTTTTTTATTTTTCCGTCAATATAAGCACGTGGCAGAGTTTCTGATGTGGGACAAGTTGTAATTTTTTAATCCCAACATTTTAGAGTGTATATAATGCATTGTATAACTTTTATTAATTTTGGGAGAATATGGTAAAAAAAACATAGAAATTTTGTAATTGTGTTGTTTTTTGCAGAGTTCGCCATGCAGTAAAGATGATTTGATAGCTCTATTCTGCAAGTCACTATAATTGTAAAGATAAAAAAATGATAGATATTTTTTAGATTTTTCTACTTTTGCACAATAAAAGCACTTTTGTTTTTAAAAGTAACATAGTAACATAGTTTGTAAGGCTGAATGAAGACAATGTCCATCTAGTTCAGCCTGTTTATCCTTCTGTGTTGTTGATCCAGAGGAAGAAAAAAAAAACCAAGAGTAGGAGCCAATTAGCCCTTTTGGGGGAAAAATTCCTTCCTGACTCCCTAATGGCAATCAGACTAATCCCTGGATCAACCCCTAATAGTTCCTACCTGCCTGTATACCAGGATTAACAATTAACCTAAGATTTATATCCTGCAATATCCTTCCGCTCCAAAGAAGACATCAAGTCCCCTTTTATACTCCTCTATGGATTTTACCATCACAACGTCCTCAGGTAGAGAGCTCCACAGTCTCACTGCTCTTACAGTAAAGAATTAGAGATGAGCGAACGTACTTGTTTTGAGTAATTACTCGATCGAGTACCGTTATTTTTGAGTACTTCAGAACTCGGGTGAAAAGATTCGGGGGGCGCCGGGGGGCGGGGGGAGGCGTGGCGGCGCGGGGGGTAACAGCGGGGAACAGGGGGGAGCCCTCTCTCTCTCCCTCTCCCCCCCACTCCCCGCTGCAACCCCCCACTCACCCACGGCGCCTCCCAAATCTTTTCGCCCGAGTAGAAGTACTCGAAAATCGCGGTACTCGGGTGAAAAAGGGGCGTGGCCGAGTACGCTCGCTCATCTCTATAAAGAACCCCTTTCCATGTTGGTGATGAAACCTGCTTTCCTCTAAACGTAACTGATGCCCTTTTGTTGCCGTCGTAGTCCTGGGTGTAAACAGATCATGTGAGAGATCCTTGTATTGTCCCCTCATGTATTTATACATAGTTATTTAATCGCCCCTTAGCCGTATTTTTTCTAGAGTAGATAATCCCAATTTGGATAGCCTCTCTGGGTATTCCAGTCCTCTCATTCCATGTATTAGTTTAGTTGCCCTTCTTTGAACCTCCACCAGCACTGTAACATTTTTTCTGAGCACCGGTGACCAGAACTGTGTGCAGTATTCCATGTGAGGCCTGACAGGTGCCTTATATAGTGGGAGAATAATGTTCTCGTCTTTCGCCCCTATACCTCTTTTAATGCACCCCAAGACTTTATTGGCTTTTGAAGCAGATGACTGGCATTGGTTACTCCAGTTTAGTCTACCATCCACTAATACCCCCAGGTCTTTTTCCATATCACTTTTCTCTAGCAGTACCCCATTTAGTGTATATTGGTGACATCTGTTTCTTCTGCCCATGTGCACAACCTTGCATTTTTCAACATTGAACTTAATTGGCCATTTTTCTGCCCAAGCCCCCAGCTTATCTAGGTCCATTTGTAGCCGTACCTTGTCCTCCGTTGCATTGATTAAATTGTATAATTTTGTGTCATGTGCAAATATTGATATTTTATTGTGCAGTCCCTCTATCAGGTCATTGATAAATATATTGAACAGAATGGGGCCTAATACTGAGCCCTGTGGCACGCCGCTAGCGATGGTGGCCCAATCAGAGTACGAACCATTTATTACCACCCTCTGCTTTCTATCTCTGAGCCAGTTCTTAACCCAGAGGTACATGTTTCCGCCCAGTCCGAGCTGTCTTATTTTATATATCCGCCTATTATGCGGCACGGTGTCAAATGCTTTAGAGAAGTCCAGATATACGAGATCGATAGACTCTCCCAGATCAAGCCTAGAGCTTACTTCATCGTAGAAGCTGATCAGGTTGGTCTGACATGATCGACCCTTCATGAATCGATGCTGGTGAGGAGTTATTCCGTTGTTCTCCTTGAGGTACTCTTCGATGGCGTCTTCCAGAAACCCCTCAAATATTTTTCCCGTTACTGAAGTGAGACTTACCGGCCAGTAGTTACCAGGCTCACTTTTGGTCCCCTTTTTGTAAACTGGAACCGCGTTGGCAATGCGCCAATCCAATAGTCTTGATACTATCCACAAATATTAGATATAGTGGCCTAGCTATCACATCACTTAGTTCCTTTAGTATCCTTGGGTGTATTCCATCTGGGCCTGGGGATTTATCGATTTTAATCTTCTTTAACTGGTTCCGCACTTCCTCCTGCATTAGGTATGATATATTTTGTGAGGGGTTCATTTTATTCCCCTGCATCTCGTGTGGCATTTCCTTTTCGTTTGTGAATACGCTTGAAAAGAAACTGTTTAATAGATTTGCCTTCCCTCCATCATCTTCAATGATTTCTCCTGCATTATTTGTTAAAGGGCCAGTGCTCTCAGTGCAAATCCTTTTGCTGTTAATATAGTTGAAAAATAGTTTCGGGTTGTTTTTGCTCTCTTTGGCGATCAGTCTTTCTGACTCGTCCTTAGCAATTTTGATCTTATCTTCGCATATTTTGTTTTTTTCCCTGTACGATTTTAGTGCTTCTTCGCTGCCTTCTTGCTTTAGTAGTTTGAACGCTTTCTTTTTTTCAATTATTGCCTCTCTTACCGTCTTGTCGAGCCACATTGGTTTCCTTTTACTTGAAGTTCTTTTATTTTTAAAGGGAATGAACTGCTCACATGATGTGATTAGGATCCTTTTAAACTTTTCCCATTTGTCCTCTGTACTGATATTTCTGAGGATGTTGTCCCAATTAATGTTACTGATAGTAGTTCTAAGCTGATCAAATTTTGCTTTACTAAAGTTTAGTTTCTTTGTCGCTCCCTGATAAGGCTTCCTATTGAATGACAGCTGGAAGTTGATTATATTGTGGTCACTGTTCCCCAAGTGCCCCTCAACCTGTACCCCCTTTATCCGGTCCGGTTTGTTAGTTAGTACTAAATCCAGAATGGCCCTCCCTCTCGTTGATTCCCGCACAAGTTGGGTAAGGTAGTTATCTTTAATTGATTTCAAGAACTTATCACCCCTGTGAGATTTGCAGGTTTCATTTTCCTATATTATATCTGGATAATTAAAGTCCCCTATGATAATTACTTCATTGCGGTTTGACACCTCTTCTATCTGCCTTAGTAGTAAGGTTTCAGTTTCTTCTGTTGCTTTTGGTGGTCTATAGAAAACCCCTATCAGGATTTTGTTAGTTTTTTTCTCCCTGTATTTCTACCCACAGAGATTCCATATGTTCATCTCCTACACTTATATCTTCCCGTAGTCTCGGCTTTAAGTACGATTTAATGTACAGAAATACCCCTCCCCCTTTCTGGTTCCCCAATCTCTTCTGAAGAGATTGTAACCCCGTAAATTCATCGCCCAATCGCACTTATCATCCAGCCATGTTTCCGTTATTCCGACTATATCATAGTTTTCATCGGCCATTCTGGCTTCAAGCTCACCCACTTTACCAATCAGACTTCTTGCATTCGTGGTCATACAATTTATACAGTTTTTTTTTTTGCTCCATTTAAAGACACATAAAATGTTTACTTTTTCAGCCACAGAGCTATGTGAGAGCTTAGTTTTGCAGGACAATTTCATTTTGGGGTACTTATGACTTTTTCATAACTTTTTTCATTCTTGGTCTGGAGACGGGAAGTAATTTTCTTCTTAACATGGGGCAATTTGCATCCACTTCAAGTGTGGCTTTAACTTTCCTCTGAAAGTAAAAAAATATAGGAATATAGGTTTGAGGTGATGGACCTTTTTTAATGTTCTCAATGGTGATATTTTCTTCCTATCTTCCAGCAGGGTAATACCCTCATTGGTGCTGCTGTGGATGTTAAGACTGGACCAGTCTATGACAGAATTACAAGTGTGGTTTATCACTTTTAAAACATAAAACTTGTGATCTTTTCTTTTTTCAATAATTTCCATCTTTCACTAAACCATGCTATAACAATCTCCCTCACTGTCATAATTTGCATATGAATATGTTTGCAAAACACACCAAATGTATCTCATGTGGTTTTCATGTGCAATTTGCATTTGATATAGTTGAGCTATTAATAGTATCATGTATTCTTATAGCAAATAAAAGGCAAGGAGTTCTCTATGAGGAACATTTCCTGTACCTGATTATGGGAGAGATGACTATTCTAAGGGATACTTTCAATTCTCTCAGTTTTCTGACTTTGATCATCTCATTTCCAGCAAATGTCTTTATTACTGCTGTGAATATTCTAGATTTCTTCAAGAACAGAAGACTTCTATTGAGTGATCTGCTCATATCTGGCATTACTATTGCAAACCTTCTGTATGGTTTTCTAAAAGCTGTTCTATGGTATTATTCTCAGTGGATTAGTGTTGAACATTTTAAGATCTGTGTACATGTTGGATTATACTTGACCACGATCACCTTATTGTTTTCGGCCCTCCTCAGTATACATTTCTGCCTGAAGATTGTCAATATTAACCACAGATTCTACATCTGTCTTCAGAGAAGATTTCCTAAATTATTTCCTTGGATTATTATCACTTTTCTCCTAGGATGCTTCTTCCTAAATCTTCATTCTTCATTGGAAACAAATCAGGATTGTCTATCAAACACAACAACTAATGTTATACCGGTGACAAATCCAAAATGTTCTTGGTCAACATTGATCATTCTGGCAATATATATCTTGGGAATCTTTCTCTGCTCGGCATCAGCATTGACCATTCTCATCTCTCTACTTAAACACATGAAAAGAATCCAAGAGAATACGGAGGGATCCGGATCTCCTAACATGGAGGCTCATATTCGTGCGATTAAAACCATCACCTCTTTACTGGCTGCAAATATTCTTATATTCACTTTTACATTTCTAAAAGTTTTTGCTGAAAATCTTTTAATTTTCATATCTAACTTTCTAATTTCTGTAAGTCATTTATTTTCCTCCTATTTTTTTATAAAGGGAACCAAAAAACTGGAGAAGAGGCTGGAAGAGATGCTGAACCATTGCTCATGTTTTAAGGGTCAGAACCAGTAATATAGGGATATATTTATTAAAGTGACCCTCTGGTTTCAGGACAAAATCCTACTCCAGGAAAGATCAGCGAGGGGGATATATGACCTGCAGTGTGACGGTGTGTTAGTGCATACTCCTGTCATATTGGTGCTGGCACTGACAGCAGCACAGCTCTACAGGTGTTGGTTGACTTGGTGGGATGTGAGGTGGATTGTCTAGCCAGCCAATCACCGTTCTCTTGTGCACATAGCATAGCACAGCTCATTCAGCTGGTTATGTGTTCCCGCATATGATATACGTATATAGTAACTCAACGTAATGGCAATCACCCATTAAGAAGTTATCCATCTGCACAGATTACCAGTCTGCCATGTCTGACTCAACTTTAATTTTCCTTTCTCTCTAATGTACTGTATAGAGAAGATAAATATGTGTAAGGCCGGAATCAGACGGACGGATTAGCACGCAAAAGATTTGTGAATGCATTACGCAGAAAATAAAAACCGTTGATTTTAACAAATTCATTCACATGCGCATGTTTGCCATGCACAATTCTGTCATACAAAAAAATAATGTAGCACACTACATTTTCTTGCGCAATTGCGCAGGCAAAAATCCTGTCTTCAACTCATTAAACTAATTGGCCATTTTAATGGCTGAGATCTTTGAAATGTTTTCTTTTTTTCGCACATGCAATTGCGCACAAGTTGCTCGAGTGAAAAACAAAGTAACATTCACAGTTGCCCGTCTAAATACGCAATTCCCAATGTGCAAAAACACATATACTCATGTGCTTCCACCCTAGGACTTGAATATACTATGAAAATTACACAAAAAAAGCAATTAACCCCTTGAGTGGCAGGTTTCCTACCACCCTGTCGTGCCCACCAGGGCAGGTTTTTTAAATAGTCTAATCATTGAATTTCAACTAATTTTGCAGTTGCGTTCCAAGAGCCATAACTTTTTCATTTTTCCATTGACACGGCCATATGAGGGCTTGTTTTTTGCGGGACAAGTTGTGCTTTTGATGGCATCATTTTTGGGTATATATAATGTATTGCATAACTTTTGTAAAAACATTTGTAGGGAGATTGGGGGGGGGGAGAAATTCTGCCATTTGTTTTTGGATTTCATTTTTACGGCGTTCAGTGTGCAGAATAAATAGTGTGATAACGTTATTCTCTGAGTCACACGATTCCGGCGATACCAAGTTTATACAGTTTTTATGTTTCGCTATTTTTGTACATTTTAAGCATTTTTTTTTTTAATGGTTTGCTTTTGTGTCGCCACATTCCAAGAGCCGTATCATTTTATTTTTCCATTGCCAGAGCCCTAGAAGGCCTTGTTTTTTGCAGGATGAACTCCAGTCTTCATTGATCTATTTTTTTGGAACATGTAAAATTTTGATCGCTTTTTATTCCATTTTTTCTAGTTGCAAGATTAACAAAATCTGTAATTCTGGCATGTTTTTAATTTTTATTTTTCACTGCATTCTCTGAGCAGTATAAATAATGTATTAAAGTAATTCTACAGGCCGGTACGATTATGCCAATACCAAATTGTAATAGTTATGTTTCTTTTTCATGACTTTTTCACACTTTAAAAAAAAAAAAAAAAAAGTAATAAAAGTTCAAATCAACCTCCTTTTGCCATATCTATAATAAAAAAAATCTAAATCCTAAAAGAAAAATACAAATTTGATATCGCCGCGTCCGTAAATGTCCGATCTATCAAAGTAGTGCATTATTTACCCCGCACGGTGAACGTAGTCTGAAAAAAAAAAAGAACGCCACAAATACACTTTTTCAGTCACTCTGTTTCCCAGAAAAAATGCAATAAAAAGCGAACAAAAAGTCGTATGTATTCCTGATGGGTATCAACGTAAACTACAGGACATCTTGCAAAAAATGAGCCCTCAGTTAACTACGTTGATAGAAAAATAAAAAAGTTATTGCGGGCAGAAGATGCAGCAGAAAATAATTTTAAAAAATGAAATGTCTTTGAAAAAAATACAAGTACTACAAGTAATCGCACTGACCCATAGAATAAAGTTTTTATGTCATTTTTGTTGTAGTTTGTGCGCCGTAGAAACAAGACTCACTGAAAGATGGCGGAATGTCATTTTTTTTTCATTTTACTCCACTTAGAATTTTGTAAAAGTTTTTTTATACACTATATGGTACTTTAAATAGCACCATTGAAAAATACAACTCGTCCTGCAAAAAACAAGCCCTCATACATCTATGGATAAATAAAGGAGTTATTATTTTTTTAAACAGGGGGAGGAAAAAAAGAAATGGAGGGAAAAAAGAAAAAAAGGTGCCATGTCATTAAGGGGTTAAATAATGTACTAACTTCCTTCCCTGGGTTATTACGACGCAGGGATACCACATGTGTGATTTTATCTTACATTTTTTAAAGGGAGACAAGTGTTTTTATTTATTTATTTATTTATTTTTATAATTTTTTTACTTTTGTTTTTTGGTTTTTTTTACTTTCTTTTTTATTTTTGTCCCTTTAAGGGACTTTCACAGGGACCCATGAGGACCCCCTGATCACTTTCTGGGGGTCCGATGGTGACAGCACTTTACATGCTGCAGTGACAGCCCTTTACATGCTGCAGTCACATAGACTGCAGCATGTAAAGGGTTAACACAGCAGAGATCAGAGGTTTTCTCTGATCTCTGCTGTAAGAGCTGGTACCTAGCTGTCCTCTAAAAGCCAAGCACCATCTCTCCCTGCCACAGAGACCATCGGCTTGCTTCTGACAAGCCAATGGTCTCTATGGCAACCTATAAACAAAACAGGAGACTTAGAAGCAGGAGATTCGGCAATATCTTCTGCTTCTGTTGTTCAAAGCCCTTGCTTTGTTCTCTGTGGGACAGTGCAGGCAGAGCACAGTGCCACAGCTTGTGGCATTGTGCTCTGCAGCTCCCATAGTGATACATAGCCCGGAAATCTTCCGGGCTATATCGCTATGGGCAGTGGAGCTAGTCCCGGAAATATTCTGGGCATGCCACTCAAGGGGTTAAAAGTGAGAAAAAAATTAAATAAAAGTTAAGAAAATATTTAGTGCAGTTTGTCCTCACTTAGTAATACTACATGCTATTTTGGTATTTGTTCAGCAGCTTTTAGCTTTATCTGTCTAGTTCTCATTATTTCAGTCCCTTTTCCCCTTATATTACTCACATATTGCAGGATATAATTATTATTGTTGAATTGGAAGTTTCATTCAGTTGTTTGATTGTTTCAGCATATTTGGTACAGATATATTTAGCCTAGTTGTATTGTATGTGATTACTAGGTGTGCCATGTACTATATACAGCACATAATTGTAAGAATAAAGCAAATAAAGCTTGGTGTATAATATATGTGCGACTTGGTGTTTATTGCAACAAACAGAACATTTATACATAAAGGGATATTCCCATCTCAGACATTTATAGCATATTTGCCATAATATTCAGTTCTGGAATCTGCACCTATTTCCTGTTCTGGCCCCCAACGCACTCCAACCCAGCCGTACGAGGTGGCCGGTGGTGATTGGGATAAAGAAAACAGCTGAGCATTCTTTGCTATGCTATTTGCTTATCTCAGGAGTTACACAAACTATGTAACTCAATGTGCTGTGCTGCTTACCAAACTCCTTGTGACTTCTATGGGTGTTACAGAGACCGTGCTCTATTGTTTTGGTAATCCCGACCACCCAGTCACCTTGTTCAGAGCAGTGTTCCCATCACAGCCACTTTGGAGAATGGAACACCTCTTTCAGTTACTATATATATATATATATATATATATATATATATATATATATATTAGCTGATATACCCGGCTTCGCCCGAGTTAATTTGGTACTGGTGTTTATCTGGTGTTCACACGGAAAATCTTATGAAGTCGTGGTTACTTTAGAGATACTGAGGAAAAACATGTTCACCATTTTGCATAGTTCTCTGCGTTACCCAGGAAACACCACGGGGAGGCAACCATGTGACGTTTCCTTTATATAAAATGACATCGGGAAGTGAGAGAATTAGATTACGTACATAAAATTTGGACACTAATTCTTTTGCGCTTAGAATTGAATAATCGAGTTGGGACCCATTAACTTTTCATATTTATGACAAAATCAATGCTTGTGCCAAATTTCATGTTTCTATGACATTGGGAAGTGAGAGAATTAGATTATGTACGTAAAATTTGGATGCTAATTCTTTTGCGCATAGAATTGAATAATGGAGTTGGGACCCATTAGCTTTTCCTATTTATGACATAATCAATGCTCGTGCCAAATTTCACGTTTCTATGACATCAAGAAGTGAGAAAATTAAATTCCGTACGTAAAATTTGGACGCTAATTCTTTTGCGCATAGAATTCAATAATCGAGTTGGGACCCATAAACTTTTCATATTTATGACATAATCAATGCTCCTGCCAAATTTCCCATTTCTTTGACACCGGAAAGTGAGAAAATTACATTCTGTACGTTAAATTTGGACGCTAATTCTTTTGCGCATAGAATTGAATAATCGAGTTGGGACCCATTAACTTTTCATAATTATGACATAATCAATGCTCCTGCCAAATTTCATGTTTCTATGACATTGGGAAGTGAGAGATTTAGATTATGTACGTAAAATTTGGACGCTAATTCTTTTGCGCATAGAATTGAATAATGAAGTTGGGACCTATTAGCTTTTCCTATTTATGACATAATCAATGCTCGTGCCAAATTTCCCATTTCTATGACACCGGAAAGTGAGAAAATTGCATTCCGCACGTAAAATGTGGACGCTAATTCTTTTGCGCATAGAATTGAATAATGGAGTTGGGACCCATTAGCTTTTCCTGTTTATGACATAATCAATGCTCCTGCCAAATTTCCTGTTTCTATGACACCGGAAAGTAAAAAAATTGCATTCCGCACGTAAAATTTGGACGCTAATTCTTTTGCGCATAGAATTGAATAATCGAGTTGGGACCCATTAGCTTTTCCTATTTATGACATAATCAATGCTCATGCCAAATTTCCCGTTTCTATGACACCGGAAAGTTTAAAAAATTACATTCCGCACGTAAAATTTCGATGCCAATTGTTTTGCGCTAGAAGTGAATAATCGAGTTGGGACCTATGAACTTTTCCTATTTCTGACATATTCAATGCCTGTGCCAAATTTCACGTTTCTATGACATTGAGAAGTGAGAGATTTAGATTATGTACGTTAAATTTAGACACCAATTCTTTTGCGCTAGAATTGAATAATCGAGTTGGGACCCAATTACTTTTCCTATTTTGGAGATAATCTATGCTTGTGCCAAAATTCATGTCTCTACGACATCGGGAAGTTGGAGAACTTTTGGCGAGTCAGTGAGTGAGTGAGTGAGTGAGTGAGTGAGTCAGTCAGTCAGTCAGTCAATGAGTCAGTGAGGGCTTTCAGCTTTATATATATAGATATATAAATATACATCTTATGACAATGGCAGTGTTAGGGTGCTTACCCACTAGAGTTTTTCTTTCCCTGCGAAATTCACAGCATTTTTTTTTCTGCAGGGGTCTATGGGACTTGTAATGTTAAAATTGCGATCGCGCAAAATCGCAATTTACCGCGATTTTGCGGTAAATTGCGATTTTGCGCGATCGTGATTTTAACATTGCAAGTCCCATAGACCCCTGCAGAAAAAATGCTGCAAATTTCGCAGGGAAAAAAAAACTCTAGTGGGTAGTCACCCTTAATATAATTTTTCCCAACACATAGTGTACTTAATACATACAGAGGCACACACATGTTAGGTACATCCCAGCACCATTGTTTGCCTATTCAGAACTGTGCATTAGATCCAACCTGGAATTCATTTCTGGCATAATTTACAACCGTTTCTGGTGTAAATTATTCATTAATCTGTCAGTCCAGATGGGCCTCAACCCCATCACATATGGACTGCACAGGGGTCCCAATTACTTTAATGGTCGTTTTCTAACCTGCAATTTCTTTCACGGATCTGCGGTTCATGCAAATATATTTCATCATCTCCTATTTTTTTGTCTGTAGCATGGATGGTAAAAGGACACACAGTTTCCGCAGTCCTTGATGCTTGAACAGCACATGGAAGTGTCTACTATCTGAATCAATCTCTCATTTAATTGTGTTAAAAGGCCATTAAGGTACGTGCTGAAGGAGGTATATCTGCTGTGGATTTCCACAGTGGAAAATCTGCAGCGAATTTGCAGCAGCAAAATCGCTACCAAATTGTGCTGATTTTTTGTGGATTTGTCACAAGTTTCACAGTTTTATTACAAAGGGGGAAGTCCATGCTGAAATCTGCAGCAAACAATTGTCATGCTGTGGATTTAAAATTTGCATTGTATGTTAATTCCACTGCAAATTCTGCATGAATTTTGTTCGGTGCCTCGTGGATGAAATTTGTTAATCCACATGACCATCCACGTGGCTCGCACTGTAAATGCTGTGGATTTCCTGCGCATAATCTTATTGACATTTACAGTGCAAACCTATGCTTGACATGTAACACATTATGAAAACTTAGCTACATTGACCCCACTTTCTCTTCTTTCTTACTGTAATATATCATTCTGGCAATTTATGCCTTGGGAACCTTCCTCTGTTCGGTATCAGTATTGACCATCCTCATCTCTCTGCTCAAACACATGAGAAGAATCCAAGAGTATACTGAGGGATCCGGATCTCCTAACATGGAGGCTCATATTCGTGCAATTAAAACAATCATCTCTTTACTGTTTGCAGATATTCTTATATTCATTTCTATATTTGTAAAAGCAATTAGTGAAAAGATTTTGAAATTCCTATTTGGCTTTTTAATTTCTGTATGTGATATATTTTCTTCTTCTTTTTTTTTTTATAAAGGGAACATAAAACCTGGAAAAGACACCGGAAGAGATACTGAACCATTGCTCATGTTTTGAGGGTGAGAGCTGTTGAGTCGGAGAATGTGACAGCTATCTATCGGCTACCGGAGGTAGCCAACAACATGAAGCTGTCACCGAGGGCTACGGTTTTCGGTCCTTAGTCATGTGATCACCATTATTTACCACAAAACGCTGATTATGTGAAAGTGTGTTAGAAACTTTAAAAAGTTAGTTTCAACTCCCATCACAGATTTGATTGATGAGGAGAGATTAAACCTCTTACCTGAGGCCTCCTGAGATGTCCCCTGATGACATCTTCTTCGACGGATCTTCCCCGGCTACAACACATGTACTTGCTGGCAATATGGCAGACACATGCACGGAAATCAGGGAGCATATTTGGCATTTCAGCCGCACTTAAAAGCAGCGGTGAGCGATTCCAGCGACCTGATTGGTTGTTGGGTACACCTCCCCCTTTGGAGATATGCACGAGTGGCCGGCCCGTTAAATAAGCAGCAGCAGGGCCGTAGGAGGGTCGGCAAGTAAGCGCAACCCTAACCCCTAACCATAAACCTAAACCTAACCCTAAACCCTAACCCCTAACCCACTGCTGGTCTCATAAAGTAGCACTCGTGCACATCTCCAAAGGGAGGGGTGTACCCAACAACCAATCAGGTCGCTGGAATCGCTCACCGCTACTGAAGTACGGCTGAAATACCAAATATGCAGTCAGGGAGGGTGCGGGAAATGTAAAATCTCCTGGCTACTGAAGGTAGCTGAGAGCCTGGAGCAGTAACTGGAGTCCCAGATGAGCAGTCCACAGTTACATGTTTGATGTTATCTAATGGATAATAGCGATCATGTACAAGATTTTTAAAAAAGTCAACGTTTCACTTACCCTTACTGTTCTGATCGGTAAGGGGAGTTGAAATGTCTTACCTGAGGAAGTACCTCTGGTGAAGTCCCCCGATTCCCCTCCATTGATCCGCACATGCACTGGTAAACTGGCAGGCGCTTGAGCAGTAGAGCTATATGCCAAGCTGCCAAAGGGAGCTTGGTACATAGTAACTACCAGGGACCATTATGATTGGTCCCTGCTAACACGGATGGCAGTGATAACCAATCATAGCCATCCATGTTATTTGTAAATGCAGCACAGGATTAGAGCTGTTTATTTCCCTCCCCTCACTTAGACCCAATGTCCACGGGCGGATTTGAATAGTGGAATCCACAGTTCAAGACACCCATAGATAAGCATGGGGCATCCACATTTCAATTTACACCTGCGGATGTGATTTGTGGATACCACGTGTGTAAAAGAAATTGCAGCATGCTCCATTTAACCGTAGATTCCGCGTGGATGGACTCCATAGATCTGTATAGAAGTGAGTGATCCACAATGCATCTACAATTCAATTGCAGATTTGTAGGCAGATACTTCTTTGGTTGCCTGGGGACCAAGCAGGGAGGTGGGGAAGATTTTTATTCTGCGCAGACGATCCGCAGTGCATCCATGTACATCCGCAATCACAGCAAGCATTTAAAAATTATTTCCGCAGTGTCACGCAGGTCTTCAGTTGCAGAAATCCCGTGCTGTGGGCATGAGGCCTTAGTCTGTGTCAGGGTTCGAACAGAGAAGGCAAACATGTATAAGGCCGGATTCACACGGCAGGATTTGCATATGAAAAAATAGTGCACTCAATAGATAGAGAGTAGAACCCATTGATATTAATACATTCGTTTACGTGCAAGTATTTAGCATGCACAATTTTGTAGCACAAAAAAAATGCAGCACGTTCTATTTTCCTCTGCATCTACATAGGGAAAGAACACATCTTCAACTCGTTAACTAATTGGCCATTTCAATGGCTGTGAGCACTGGTGTGTTTTTTTGCACGCACAATTGGACACAACTTGCACATGTAAAAAAAAAGTAAAAATTGAAGTTTCCCTCACAAATACGCAATGCCTGATGCAGAAAAACACGGTGCAAATGCTCATGCAAGTGTGCATATGCTCGATTAAATCCACCATAAGAGATGAATATACTATGAATAGAAATGAGCGAGCACACTCCTCCGAGCTTGATGCTCGTACGAGCATTAGGGTGTTCGAGATGCTCGTTACTCGAGACGAGCACCATGCGGTACTCGAGTCAATTCCATTTCCTTCCCTGCATGTTTAGCACCATTTTTAAGCCAATAGACATGCAGGGAAGGCATTACCACTTCCTCCTGTGACGTTCCAGCCCTATCCCACCCCTCTGCAGTGAGTGGCTGGTGAGATCAAGTGACCGCCGAGTATTTAAAGCGGTCCCGCCCGCGGCTCGCCTCAGACACACACTGGGAGAGATCAGGGAGAGTGCTACTGCTGCTGTAGGGAGAGTGTTAGCGTCTTCAAGAACCTCAACTGACCTTCTTAGGGCCACATCTTACCGTGTGCATTACTGTTGTGGCTGCTGGGAGCAGTTTTGCACAAAAACATTTTTTTTTTCACCTCGGGCTGTGCAGGCTATTACAGCTATAGCGTTCTCAGTCTGCAGTGAGTATAGGGACAGTGCTGGTGAGACAGGGACAGTCGTAGTGTAGAATCCTGTCTAAAAGAACCCCAACGGTCCTTCGTAGGGCTACCTGTGACCGTGTGCATTTTACTGCGTGGCTGCTGGGAGTTGTAGTGCATCACTATTACCCAGCTAGGCCTTTTTGCAGCCTTGTGTATAATTTTTTTCTGGCTGCAATTTGCGTTACATAACCGCTGTCAGCCTCCAACTGTACGCCAATAATTCCATAATTTTTTACACCGCTCTGTGTGCGCCGTCAACTTCACGCACAGTGTGCGGCGACAGCCCCTGATAGAGGGAAAGTCATATACATGCTATATAGCCTGTATTCTTTTTCAAAAAAATTGAAATAAAAGCTCCTTCGTTGGGCTACCTGTGACCGTGTGCATTTTGCTACCTGGCTGCTGGGAGCTGTAGTGCATCACAATTGCAGAGCCAGACCTTTTTCCAGCCCTCCGTATAATTTTTTTCTTGCTGCAGTTTGCATTACATAACCGCTGTCAGCCTCCAACAGTACGGAATAATTCAATAATTATTCACACTGCTCTGTGTCTGCCGTCAACTTCACGCACAGTGTACGGCGACAGCCACTGATAGAGGGAAAGTCATATACACGCTATATAGCCTGTATTCTTTTTCAAAAAATTGTAAATAAGAGCTCCTTCGTTGGGCTACCTGTGATCGTGTGCATTTTACTGCCTGGCTGCTGGGAGTTGTAGTGAATCACTATTGCATGGCTAGGCCTGTTTGCAGCCTTCCGTATTCTTTGTTTCTGCCTGGAGTTAGCGTAACATAACCGCTGTCAGCGTGAAAGTGTACGCCAATAATTCCATAATTATTCACACCGCTCTGTGTCTGCCGTCAACTTCACGCACAGTGTACGGCCACAGCCGCTGATAGAGGGAAAATCATATACACGCTATATAGCCTGTATTCTTTTTCAAAAAAATTAAAATAAAAGCTCCTTCGTTGGGCTACCTCTGACCGTCCTAAATTTACTGGGTGTCTGGTGGGAGTTGTACTGCATCACCATTGCACGGCTAGGCCTGTTTGCAGCCTTCCTTATTCTTTGTTTCTGTCTGGAGTTAGCGCAACAATACCGCTGTCAGCGTGAAAGTGTACGCCAATAATTCCCTAATTATTTATACCGGTCTGTGTCTTCTCTATTCGTAATACGCCATGCTGAGGGGTAGGGGTAGGGCTAGAGGACGTACGTGGGCGAGGACGCGGAGGTCCAAGTGAGGGTATGGGCACAGGCCGAGTTCCTGGTCCAGGTGAATCACAGCCGGCTGCTGCGGGATTAGGAGAGAGGCAAGTTTCTGGGGTCCCCAGCTTCATATCACAATTTTTGGGTCCACGTGGTAGACCTTTATTACAAAAAGAGCAGTGTGAGCAGGTCCTGTCGTGGATGGTAGAAAATGCATCCAGCAATGTATCGACCACCCAGTCTTCTACGCCGTCCACTGCTGCAACTCTGAATCCTCTCGCTGCTGCCCCTCCTTCCTCCCAGCCTCCTCACTCCATGAAAATGACACATTCTGATGAGCAGACAGACTCCCAGGAACTGTTCTCGGGCCCCTGCCTTGATTGGGAAAAGGGGTTCCTCTTTCACCTGAGAAGTTTGTCGTGACCGATGCCCAGCCTTTGGAAAGTTCCTGGGGTCCGGGTGATGAGGACTTCCGGCAACTGTCTCATGAGCTTCCAGTGGGTGAGAAGGACGATGATGAGAAGACACAGGTGTCTATCAATGTAACAAAAGGAGAGTCCCACAGCACACCTCCATATGCACAAAAAAGTGCAAAGGCCGTGGTAGATGCATGATGCAACAGCCACTTAAGGGACCACGGATCCTTAGTCCCCAGCGTAGTACATCCAGTAGAGAAGCAAATGGCAGCATCAATGGTGTAGCAAAAGAATATAAAGTTTTATTGCTCCATACAGCAGGCAACGTTTCGACTTTAGCAGTCTTTATCAGACCTGAGCTCTTGCAGGGTATGACGGAGCAGACGGACCTCTGGCTTTCGCTGCTGATCCTCCAACCGGGCATGGTCGTGTGTGACAACGGCCGTAACCTGGTGGTGATTCTGCAGCTCGGCAGCCTCACACACGTGCCATGCCTTGCCCACATCTTCAATCTGGTGGTTCAGCGGTTTCTCAAAGACTACCCGCACTTGTCTGACCTGCTTGGCAAGGTGCGCCGCGTCTGCGCACAACTCCACAAGTCCACCACGGACGCTGCCACCCTGCGGACCCTGCAACATCGGTTTAATCTGCCAGAGCACTGGCTGCTGTGAGACGTGCCCACATGGTGGAATTCTATGCTCCACATGTTGGCCAGGCTGTATGAGCAGCGTAGAGCAATAGTGGAATACCAACTCCAACATGGGCGTCGTAGTGGTAGTTAGCCTCCCCAATTCTTTACCAAGGAGTGGGCCTGAATGGCAGACATCTGCCAGGTCCTCGGAAACTTTGAGGAGTCTACCCAGATGGTGAGCGCCGATGCTGCAATCATTAGCGTCACCATTCCTCTGCTATGCCTGCTGAGAAGTTCGCTGCAAAGCATAAAGGCTGATGCTTTGCGGTCGGAACAGGAGACGGGGGAAGAGAGTATGTAGCTTGATAGTCAGAGCACCCTGTGTCTATATCTCAGCGTGTTTTGGAGGAGGAGGAGGGGGAGGAGCAGGAGGAGGAGGAGGGGGAGGGGGAGGGGGAAGAGACAGCTAGGCCCACTGCAGAAGGTACCCATGCTGCTTGCCTCTCATCTGTTTAGTGTGTATGGGCTGTGGAGGAGGAGGATCCTGAAAGTCATCTTCCTAGTGAGGACAGCTGCCTTTCTTGTGACCCTCGCTTTAGACGCATTCTGGCCACTACGGATTACTGGGTGTACACCCTGCTCAACCCACGGTAAAAGGAGAACCTTTCCACTCTCATTCCCGAAGAGGAAAGGGGTTCAAGAGTGATGCAATACCACAGGGCCCTGGTGGACAAACTGATGGTAAACTTCCCATCTGACAGCGCTACTGGCCGCAGGCGCAGTTCCGAGACCAACACTCTCCAAGGTCTTTGCCTGCTTTATAACTCCCCAGCAAGACTGCATCACCACTCCTCAGTCAAGGCTGAGTCGGAGTGAGCACTGTAAAAAGATGGTGAGGGAGTACGTAGCCGATCATACCATCGTCCTCCGTGATGCCTCTGCTCCATACAACTACTGGGTGTCAAAGCTGGACATGTGGCACGAACTTGCGCAGTATGCCCTGGAGGTGCTTGCTTGCCCTGCCGCTAGCGTCTTGTCAGAGAGGGTGTTTAGTGCAGCTGGGGGAATCATCACGGACAAGCGTACCCTCCTGTCAACTGCCAGTGCCGACATGCTTACACTCATAAAGATGAAAAAAGCCTGGACTTCCCCAGACTTCTCTTCTCCACAGGCGGAAAGCAGCGGTACCTAAAGATTCTTTTCGCTGCAACCGCAGAAAAAAATCACTCTTCTGTATCGACGGTAAAACGGGGCATTTAGCTTTGTCAATCTGTCTCTGACATTAGTCCTCCTCCTGCTACTCCTCCTCCAGAAACAGCATGTCATCGTGCTGAACGGCCAATTTTTCTGCGGCCAAAAGGCTCATCTACATCTACCAATGATTTTACAATTTTTCAAAGTTTCAAGAGTATTGAGACTTTAACATGAACCAATTTTTTCAACAGGGCTGCCTACAGGCTCTGTTACAAATTAGGCAACAGTGAGCTATATCTTTCAAAAAATATTTATGGGTTTCACCTGCCCTCTCGGTTGATAAATTTTTCAGAGGTACACTTGTATTCTTGGTACACTTATTTTTCGGGCCCATGCCTACACTCTTATCCAACTAATTTTTCCGGCCTTCGCCTACGCTCATGGTACACCAATGTTTCAGAGGTTGGCCTATACTATTACTACAGAAATTTTACTGGGGTCTGCCTGCCTATACTTCTGCTACAAGAAAGTTACAGGGGTCTGCCTATACTGCTGCCACTTAAATGTTACAGGGGTCTGCCTAAACTGCTGCCACTTAAATGTTACAGGGGTCTGCCTATACTTCTGCCACGTAAATGTTACAGGGGTCTGCCTATACTGCTGCCACAAGGATGTTACTAGCGTCTGCCTATACTGCTGCCACAAGGATGTTACTAGGGTCTGCCTATAGTGCTGCCACTTAATAGATAGAGGGGTCTGCCTATACTTCTGCCACATAAATGTTACAGGGGTCTGCCTATACTGCTGCCACAAGGATGTTACTAGGGTCTGCCTATACTGCTGTCACTTAATAGTTAGAGGGGTCTGCCTATACTTCTGCCACGTAAATGTTACAGGGGTCTTCCTATACTGCTGCCACAAGGATGTTACTGGGGTCCGCCTATACTGTTGCCACATAAATTTTACAGGAGTTTGCCTATACTGCTGCCACAAGGATGTTACTGGGGTCTGCCTATAATGCTGCCACTTAAATGTTACAGGGGTCTGCCTATTCTGTTACTACAGAAATGTTACTGGGGTCTGTCTATACTGTTACTACTGAAATGTTACAAATACTGGGCTCTGCCTATACTGCTGCTACTGAAATGTTACAGGGGTCTGCCTATACTGCTGCTACAGAAATGTTACAGGGATCTGCCAATACTGCTGCTACATAAATGTTTCTAGGGAGTCTGCATATACTTCTGCTACTAAAATGTTACTGGGTTCTGCCTATACTTCTGGCACGTAAATGTTACAGGGGTCTGCCTATACTTCTGCTACAGAAATGTTACAGGGGTCTGTCTATACTTCTGCTAATAAAATTTTTTCTGGGGTCTGTCTATACTGTTACTATAGAAATGTTACTGGGGTCTCCCTAGACTTCTGCAACATAACTGTTACTGGGGTCAGCTTATACTTTTGCTACAGGACTATTACAGGGGTTTGTGTATACTATGGGTGCACTAAGTCTTCCCATCTCGGTGTTCTACCTATCTGGCCCCCAAAAAACCCCAGACTGACTAGGGCATGGATTGTGGGCCGAAGCCAACATGTATTTTCTCTCACGTTACCTCAGCTATGCGGGGCACTGCAATGGGATTTCTTTATGTACCGTCTGTGGGTTCCTGGGACCCACCCATGCTGTGGGTGCACACAGACTTCCCATAGCAGAGTTGTACCTGCCTGGCACTTTTAAAAAACCCCAGACTGACTAGGGCATGGAGTGTGGGCCGAAGCCAACATGTATTTTCTCTCACGTTACCCCAGCTATCCGGGGCACTGCAATGGGATTTCTTTATGTACCATCTGTGGGTTCCTGGGAGCCACCCATGCTGTGGGTGCATACAGACTTCCCATAGCGGAGTTGTACCTGCCTGGCACTTTGAAAAGAAAAACAGACTGACTAGGGCATGGAGTGTGGGCCGAAGCCAACATGTATTTTCTCTCACGTTACCCCAGCTATCTGGGGCACTGCAATGGGATTTCTTTATGTACCATCTGTGGGTTCCTGGGACCCACCCATGCTGTGGGTGCACACAGACTTCCCATAGCAGAGTTGTACCTGCCTGGCACTTTTAAAAAAACCCAGACTGACTAGGGCATGGAGTGTGGGCCGAAGCCAACATGTATTTTCTCTCACGTTACCCCAGCTATCCGGGGCACTGGAATGGGATTTCTTTATGTACCATCTGTGGGTTCCTGGGAGCCACCCATGCTGTGGGTGCATACAGACTTCCCATAGCGGAGTTGTACCTGCCTGGCACTTTTAAAAACACCCAGACTGATGAGGGCATGGATTGTGGGCCGAAGCCAACATGTATTTTCTCTCACATTACAACAGCTGTCCGGGGCACTGCAATGGGATTTCTTTATGCACCGTCTGTGGGTTCCTGGGAGCCACCCATGCTGTGGGTGCATACAGACTTCCCATAGCGGAGTTGTACCTGTCTGTCCCCAAAACACTGACAGACTTGGGTAGGGTGCAGAGTGCAGATGGTTTACCCCTTGCGTTGTCGATGAGGTATCTGACACCCAAAAACAATGAGTAGTGTGTGGACACATGGAGTCCCCATTGCTGTTGCTATGTCACTCAAAGCACCTTGGGCCACACAAGGTGTTTGCTGGGACAGAGGCTGACCCAGGGCCCGCTCACATACTTCCCACACAGAGTATTGCTGCATTGTGGAGATGTATAGAAGTGCTGGGCTGGCAGCTGAGTCTCCTTTATGCCCACGTTTGCAGCTCCTGACGGAGGTGGCCCAGGATTGGAATGAAGATTGAATGTTAATTTCTCATCGATTCTCTACAGCATTGTGGGATATCACCAACCCTTTTAAAGAGGGTCACTAGCTGGCCCTGCCAACCCTCTGCAGTGTGTGCCTCCGCTTCCTCCTCATCGCAGACGCACTTATAAATAGACATGAGGGTGGTGTGGCTATGAAGCGAGCGTGTGGCATGAGGGCAGCTGAAGGCTGCGCAGGGACACTTTTGTGTGCACTGCGGACGCAGGGTCATGCGGGGGGGTTGGGCAGCATGTAACCCAGGAGAAGAGGCAGCGGTGTGTCCCGTAGGCAGTGATTGTGCTTAGTTGGAGGTAGTGTGGTGCTTAGCTAAGCTGTGCCTTGCTAATGAGGGTTTGTCCGAAGTAAGAATTGTTGGGGGGGGGGGGGGCACTCTTGCCGCTATTGTGGCTTAATAGTGAGACCTGGGAGCCTGAGATGCAGCCCAGCATGTTGCCCCTCGCCTGCCCTATCCGTTTCTGTGTCGTTTTCATCACTGTCGTAGGTTTTGCAGATTTTCGCAAATGAAAACCTTAGCGGAGCATCTGTCATATACAAAAGTGCACGAGTCTCCCATTGACTTCAATAGGGTTCGTTACTCGAAATGAACTCTCGAGCATCGCGTAAAGCTCGACTTGAGCAACGAGCACCCGAGCATTTTGATGCTCGCTCATCTCTAACTATGAAAATCCCAATTAAAAAAAAAAAAAGCAAAAAAATAAAATTGAAAGTTAAAAAAATATTTTGGTGCAGCTTATCCTCACTTATACATCATGGTGTTTGGGTATTTTTTTTAGTAGGTTTTACATCTATCTGTCTAGTTATCATCATGTCAGTCCCTTACCCTCTGCTATATTAGGGCTTAGTCATACGTTCGTTTTTTTTTCCACACATATATAGGTGTTGAAATACAAGCCCAACCCCAAAAGGAAGCCCTAGCTGAAAGAAAAAAAATGAAAACAAAACATCACCTAGAAGCTCTGTTTGGGTCCCCGTCTCCTTTTCTTCTTTATGTTCTTATGGCCGGGGGACTGAAAAAATCCATTCGGCTGTGATTGCTCAACACGCTCAGGCAATCAGAGGCAGTGCTTCCAGGAGGAGGGCATTTTTCAATCCCTGGCCAGAAGAACATGAAGAAGAGTGCTGTGGACCCGGCGAGGTTTTAAACGCATGGAAACAATGGACACGTGACCACTTTCATTGAAAAGCATTCATTCTGATAGATCCATTTTAAAAACACCCCTATACATGCGTTCAAAATTTGCTTGTCTGACTGAGCCCTTACTCACATATTACAGCATATACATATTACAGCAAATTCATATTATTTAATTCTAAGTTGTTGTAAGAATAAAGCATGCTGTATAGTATACTAGCTGATATACCTTGCTTCGTCCAAGTTAATTTGATACAACTGTTTACGTGTTGTTCGCACTGAAAATTTTTTGAAGTCAAGGTTACTTTAGAGGAACCGAGGAATAACATATGTATACACATAGAAAAGTGTTAGATTCTCCTCAGGCTGCATGTACCGATGTTCCTCTGCAGAATTCACGACTCCTCTCATTAAGGACCTAGAGAATGTTCGAGCCAAATTCCACGCTTTTATGACATTGGGAAGTTACATTACATAAGGATGCACTAACTTTTACAATTAACATTGAATATTCGCGTTGCGGCCCCTTGACTTTCTGTATTTAGGGGCCTAAAAATGCTGGTGTCAAATTTCACGCTTGTACGACACTGGAAAGTTACATTACATAGGAGTGCACTTACTTTTGTACTTAGCATTAAATAATCGAGTTGTGACCCCTTTACTTTTCCTATTTAGGACCTAAAGAATGGTTGTATCAAATTTCATGTTTCTACGACTCCGGAAAGCTAGAGAATTAGATTTGGTACATTACATGAGGGTGCCGATACTTTTGCAATTAGCATTGAATTTTTGAGTTGTGTTACTTTTCCTATTTAGGACCTAAAGAATGCTCTTGCCAAATTCCATGTTTGTACGACACCGGGAAGTTAGACAATTAGTGGCACATCAATCAGTGAGTATATATAGATGTGTGACTTGGTGTTTTATTGCAACAATCAGCATATTTATACTTAATAGGGTATTCCCATCTTAGACTTTTATAGTATATAAAGGGATACTACTCTGGACTTTAAAAATTTGGTACTTAATCATTGGACAATTTTGCTTTTTTTTCTGTCAACATAAGCACTTGGCAGAGTTTCTGATGTGGGACAAGTTGTACTTCTTAATCCCAACATTTTAGAGTTTATATAATGCATTGTATAACTTTTATTAATTTTAGGAGAATCTGGTAAAAAAACTGACATTCTGTAATTTTTGGATGTGTTGTTTTTACAGTTTGCCATGCAGTAAAGATGATTTGATAGCTCGATTCTGCAAGTCACTATAATTGTAAAGATAAAAAAAATGATAGATATTTTTTAGATTTTTCTACTTTTGCACAATAAAAACACTTTCATTTTAAAAGTAATTTATTTGCTCTATTTAAATACACATAAAATGTTTACTTTTTAAGCCCCAGAGCTATGTGAGAGCTTATTTTTGCAGGACAACTTCATTTTGGGGTACTTATGACTTTTTCATAACTTTTTAAAAAATTCTTGGTAGGCAAAGGAACAACACAGAAGAACAGTGCTGGCAGACGAGAAGACAAGAATAAAACTAAAGAAATGGTTGGATTACAATACAAATACTGTACAAGTTATCAAATGTGGATTAATTCACTTGGAAAAAAAACTATTTACGGATGATCAAATTATAGATTGTAGAAAATTCTGAATAGACAGTACAGAGATCTGACTAATAATCTATCTATTATTAGGTCTGGAGACGGGAAGTAATTTTTCTCCTTAACATGGGGCAATTTGCATCCACTTTAAGTGTGGTTTAACTTTCCTCTGAAAGAAAAAATATAGGAATATAGATTTCAGCTGATGGACCTTTTTAGTATTCTCAATGGTGATATTTTCTGCCTAACTACCAGCAGGATAATACCCTCATTGGTGCTGCTGTGGATGTTAAGACTGGACCAGTCTATGAGAGAATTATAAGTGTGGTTTATCACTTTTAAAACATAAAACTTGTGATCTTTTCTTTATTCAATAATTTCCATATTTCACTAAACCATGCTATAACAATTTCCCTCACTGTCATCATTTGCATATGAATATGTTTGCAAAACACACCAAAAGTATCTCATGTGGTTTTCAAGTTCAATTTGCATTTGATATAGTTCAGCTATTAATAGTATCATGTATTCTTATCTATATATATAAAACTAGCTGATATACCCGGCTTCGCCCGAGTTAATTTGGTGCTGGTGTTTATCTGGTGTTCACACAGAAAATCTTCTGAAGTCGTGGTTACTTTAGAGATACCGGAAAAACATATGTTCACCATTTTGCATAGTTCTCTGCGTTACCCAGGAAACAACACGGGAGGTAACCATGCGACGTTTCCTTTATATAAAATGACATCAGGAAGTGAGAGAATTAGATTCCATACGTAAAATTTGGACGCTAATTCTTTTGCGCATATAACTGAACAATCGAGGTGGGACCCATTAGCTTTTCCCATTTATGACATAATCAATGCTCGTGCCAAATTTCACATTTCTATGACACCGGAAAGTGAGAAAATTACATTCCGTACGTAAAATTTGGACGCTAATTCTTTTGCACATAGAATTGAATAATCGAGTTGGGACCCATTACCTTCTCCTATTCATGACATATTCAATGCTCGTGCCAAATTTTAAGTTCCTATGTAAGAAAATTACATTCCGTATGTAAAATTTGGACGCTAATTCTTTTGCGCATAGAATTGAATAATCGAGTTGGGACCCATTAGCTTTTCCTATTTATGACATAATCAATGCCTGTGCCAAATTTTAAGTTTCTATGTGAGAAAATTACATTCCGTAAGTAAAATTTGGACGCTAGTTCTTTTGTGCATAGAATTGAATAATCGAGTTGGGACCCATTAGCGTTTCCTATTT
Organism: Eleutherodactylus coqui; assembly: GCF_035609145.1. Lineage (NCBI taxonomy): Eukaryota > Metazoa > Chordata > Amphibia > Anura > Eleutherodactylidae > Eleutherodactylus > Eleutherodactylus coqui. Next base: position 128,992,666 of record NC_089845.1, on the reverse strand, counting down.
ATGACATATTCAATGCCCGTGCCAAATTTCACATTTCTATGACACCAGAAAGTGAGAAAAATACATTCCGTACGTAAAATTTGGACGCCAATTCTTTTGCGCTAGAATTGAATATTCGAATTAGGACCAATTAGCTTTTCCTATTTATGACATAATCAATGCTCGTGCCAAATTTTAAGTTCCTATGTAAGAAAATTACATTCCGTACGTAAAATTTGGACGCTAATTCTTTTGCACATAGAATTGAATAATCGAGTTGGGACCCATTAGCTTTTCCTATTTATGACATAATCAATGCCCGTGCCAAATTTTAAGTTTCTATGTGAGAAAATTACATTCCGTACGTAAAATTTGGACGCTAGTTCTTTTGCGCATAGAATTGAATAATCGAGTTGGGACCCATTAGCGTTTCCTATTTATGACATATTCAATGCCTGTGCCAAATTTTAAGTTTCTATGTGAGAAAATTACATTCCGTACGTAAAATTTGGACGCTAATTCTTTTGCGCATAGAATTGAATAATCGAGTTGGGACCCATTAGCTTTTCCTATTTATGACATAATCAATGCTCATGCCAAATTTCACGTTTCTATGACACTGGAAAGTGAGAAAAATACATTCCGTACGTAAAATTTGGACGCTAATTCTTTTGCGCATAGAATTGAATAATCGAGTTGGGACCCATTAGCTTTTCCCATTTATGACATAATCAATGCCCGTGCCAAATTTTAAGTTTCTATGTGAGAAAATTACATTCCGTACGTAAAATTTGGACGCTAATTCTTTTGCGCATAGAATTGAATAATCGAGTTGGGACCCATTAGCTTTTCCCATTTATGACATAATCAATGCTCGTGCCAAATTTCACGTTTTTATGACACTGGAAAGTGAGAAAATTACATTGCGTACGTAAAATTTTGACGCTAATTCTTTTGCGCATAGAATTGAATAATCGAGTTGGGACCCATTAGCTTTTCCTATTTATGACATAACCAATGCTCCTGCCAAATTTCGAGTTTCTATGACACAGGGAAGTGAGAGAATTAGATTCCGTACGTAAAATTTGGACGCTAATTCTTTTGCGCATAGAATTGAATAATCGAGTTGGGACCCATTAACTTTTCCTATTTATGACATATTCAATGCCCGTGCCAAATTTTAAGTTTCTATGACATTGGGAAGCAAGAGATTTAGATTACGTACGTAAAATTTTGACGCCAATTCTTTTGCGCTAGAATTGAATAATCGAGTTGGGACCCAATTACTTTTCCTATTTTGGAGATAATCTATGTTCGTGGCAAAATTCATTTTTCTACGACATCGGGAAGTTGGAGAACTTTTGGCGATTCTGTGAGTGAGTGAGTCAGTCAGTCAGTCAGTCAATGAGTCAGTGAGGGCTTTCGTCTTTATATATATAGACTAGCTTACCCGTCGCGCGTTGCTGCGAAGACACCGACATACATTTATTCGTTTTTATATATCTAGATAACAACCAATCACAGCGCAGCTTTCATGTTACCTCAGTGGTATAATATATAACAACCAATCACAGCGCAGCTTTCATGTTACCTTAGCAGCAATAGAAATAACAACCAATCACAGTGCAACTTTTATTCTGCCTCAGCAATATAAAAAATAGCAACCAATCACAGTGCAGCTTTCATGTTACCTCTGCGGTATTATATATAGCAACCAATCACAGCGCAGTTTTCATGTTACCTCAGTGGTATAATATATAACAACGAATCGCAGCACAGCTTTCATGCAACCTCAGTAGTATAAGAAGTAGCCACCAATCACAGCACAGCTTTCATGTTACCTCAGCAGTATAAGAAATAGCAACCAATCACAGCACAGCTTTCATGTTACCTCAGCAGTATAATATATAGCAACCAATCACAGCACAGCTTTCATTTTACCTCAGCATTCTGAATATCCAGCAATTGTCTTGCGAAACGTTCGGCGGATGCATCATTTTGTAGTTGAACACGCATCCCGTTGCTCGTAATGCCTTTTGCTTTTGTGCTTGAGATGGAAATCAAACGATCTTTGTCTGGGAGGCATAACTGTCGATGATGCTCGCACGCGTGCCACCTATCGTAGGATAGTTGTACTAAGCCTATAATCTTCCCAGGAGCGTACTCAACAACTTCCCAAAGTCTCATGGCAATTGGATGAATGGTGTAGTAATGCATAAAGGACAGACATACAGACATACATTCATTTATATAATCAGGAAGTGAGAAAATTACATTCCGTACGTAAAATTTGGACGCTAATTCTTTTGCGCATAGAATTGAATAATCGAGTTGGGACCCATTAACTTTTCCTATTTATGGCATAATCAATGCCCGTGCCAAATTTCAAGTTTCTATGTGAGAAAATGACATTCAGTACGTAAAATTTGGACGCTAATTCTTTTGCGCATAGAATTGAATAATGGAGTTGGGACCCATTAGCTTTTCCTATTTATGACATATTCAATGCCCGTGCCAAATTTCAAGTTTCTATGTGAGAAAATTACATTCCGTACGTAAAATTTGGACGCTAATTCTTTTGCGCATAGAATTGAATAATCGAGTTGGGACCCATTAGCGTTTCCTATTTATGACATAATCAATGCTCGTGCCAAATTTCAAGTTTCTATGTGAGAAAATTAGATTCCGTACGTAAAATTTGGACGCTAATTCTTTGGCGCATAGAATTGAATAATCAAGTTGGGACCCATTAGCGTTTGCTATTTATGACATATTCAATGCTCGTGCCAAATTTCAAGTTTCTATGTGAGAAAATTACATTCCGTACGTAAAATTTGGACGCTAATTCTTTTGCGCATAGAATTGAATAATCGAGTTGGGACCCATTAGCGTTTCCTATTTATGACATAATCAATGCTCGTGCCAAATTTCAAGTTTCTATGTGAGAAAATTACATTCCGTACGTAAAATTTGGACGCTAATTCTTTGGCGCATAGAATTGAATAATCGAGTTGGGACCCATTAGCGTTTCCTATTTATGACATAATCAATGCTTGTGCCAAATTTCAAGTTTCTATGTGAGAAAATTACATTCCGTACGCAAAATTTGGACGCTAATTCTTTGGCGCATAGAATTGAATAATCGAGTTGGGACCCATTAGCGTTTCCTATTTATGACATAATCAATGCTCGTGCCAAATTTCAAGTTTCTATGTGAGAAAATTAGATTCCGTACGTAAAATTTGGACGCTAATTCTTTGGCGCTTAGAATTGAATAATCGGGTTGGGACTCTTTACCTTTTCCTATTTATGACATAATCAATGCTCGTGCCAAATTTCAAGTTTCTATGACATCGTGAAGTGAGAGAATTAGTGGCAGTGATGGAAATCGAACGATCTGCGTGGGGGGGGGGGGCGCAACTGTCGACGACGCTCGCACGCGCCATTTATCATAGGATAGTTGTACTATGCCTATAGTCTTCCCAGGAGTGTACTCAACAACCCAAAGTTTCATGGCGATCGGATGAATGGTGTAGCGCATAAAGGACAAACACACACACAGACAGACAGACCGACAGACAGACACGCATACATTCAATTTTATATATATAGATTGAATGTATACGTGTCTGTGTGTTTGTCCTTTATGAGCTACTACACCATTCATCCGATCGCCATGAAACTTTGGGAAGTTGTTGAGTACACTCCTGGGAATATTATAGGCATAGTACAACTATCCTATGATAAATGGCGCGTGCGAGCGTCGTCGACAGTTACGGCCCCCCCCCCCCACGTAGATCGTTCGATTTCCATCACTGCCACTAATTCTCTCACTTCCCAATGTCGTAGAAACATGAAATTTGGCACGAGCATTGATTATGTCATAAATAGGAAAAGCTAATGGGTCCCAACTCAATTATTCAATTCTAAGCGCCAAAGAATTAGCGTCCAAATTTTACGTACGGAATCTAATTTTCTCGCTTCCCAATGTCATAGAAACTTGAAATTTGGCACAAGCATTGATTATGTCAAAAATAGAAAAAAGCTAATGGGTCCCAACTCAATTATTCAATTGTAAGCGCCAAAGAATTAGCGTCCAAATTTTACGTACGGAATCTAATTTTATCGCTTCCCAATGTCATAGAAACGTGAAATTTGGCACGGGCATTGAATATGTCATAAATAGGAAACGCTAATCGGTCCCAACTCGATTATTCAATTCTATGCGCCAAAGAATTAGCGTCCAAATTTTACATACGGAATCGAATTCTCTCGCTTCCCAATGTAATAGAAACGTGAAATTTGGCAGGAGCATTGATTATGTCATAAATAGGAAAATCTAATGGGTCCCAACTCCATTATTCAATTCTATGCGCAAAATAATTAGCGTCCAAATTTTATGTACGGAATCTAATTTTCTCGCTTTCCGGTGTCATGGAAACGTGAAATTTGGCATGAGCATTGATTATGTCATAAATAGGAAAAGCTAATGGGTCCCAACTCGATTATTCAATTCTATGCGCAAAAGAATTAGCGTCCAAATTTTGCGTACGGAATGTAATTTTCTCACATAGAAACTTGAAATTTGGCACGGGCATTGAATATGTCACAAATAGGAAACGCTAATGGGTCCCAACTCGATTATTCAATTCTATGCGCAAAAGAATTAGCGTCCAAATTTTGCGTACGGAATGTAATTTTCTCACATAGAAACTTGAAATTTGGCACGGGCATTGAATATGTCACAGATAGGAAACGCTAATGGGTCCTAACTCGATTATTCAATTCTATGCGCAAAAGAATTAGCGTCCAAATTTTACGTACGGAATCTATTTTTCTCGCTTCTCAATGTCATAGAAACTCGAAATTTGACACGACCATTGATTATGTCATAAATAGGAAAAGTTAATGGGTCCCAACTCAATTATTCAATTCTAGGCGCAAAAGAATTGGCGTCCAAATTTTACGTACGGAATCTAATTTTCTCACTTCTTGATGTCATAGAAATGTGAAATTTGGAACGAGCATTGATTATGTCATAAATAGGAAAAGCTAATGGGTCCCAACTCAATTATTCAATTCTAGGCGCAAAAGAATTGGCGTCCAAATTTTACATACGGAATCAAATTTTCTCGCTTCCCGATGTAATAGAAACTTGAAATTTGGCACGAGCATTGATTATGTCATAAATAGGGAAAGTTAATGGGAAGTTGTTGAGTACACTTCTGGGAAGATTACTGGCATAGTTCATCTATCCTACGATAGGTGGCGCGCGCGTGTGCGAGCGTCGTCGACAGTTATGCCCCCCCAGACAAAGATCGTTTGATTTCCATCTCAAGCACAAAAGCAAAAGGCATTACGAGCAACGGGATGTGTGTTCAACTACAAAATGATGCATCCGCCGAACGTATCACAAGACAATTCCTGAATATTGAGAATGCTGAGGTAAAATAAAAGCTGTGCTGTGATTGGTTGCTATATATTATACCGCTGAGGTAAAATGAATGCTGCGCTGTGATTCGTTGCTATTTTTTATATTGCTGAGGCAGAATAAAAGTTGCGCTGTGATTGGTTGTTATTTCTCTTACTGCTGACGTAACATGAAAGCTGCACTGTGATTGGTTGTTATATTTTATACTGCTGAGGTAACATATAAGCTGCCCATTGATTGGGTGTTATATATTATAAAGCTGAGGTAACATGAAAGCTGCGCTGTGATTGGTTGTTATATATTATACCACTGAGGTTACCTAAAAAAGCTGCACTGTGATTGGTTTCTATCTAGATATATAAAAACGAATGTATGTCTGTCTGTCTTCGCAGCAACGCGCGACGTGTAAGCTAGTAGCCAATAAAAGGCATGGAGTTCTGTATGAGGAACATTTCTAAACCTGCTCCTGTACCTGATTATGGGAGAGATGGCTACTCTTTGGGATACTTTCAATTCTCTCAGTTTTGTGACTTTGTTCATCTCATTTCCAGCAAACCTCTTTATTATTGCTGTGAATATTCTAGATTTCTTCAAGTCCAGAAGACTTCTATTAAGTGATCTGCTCATATCTGGCATTAGTACTGCAAACCTTCTGTATGGTTTTCTGAAAGTCTTTCTACGATATTATTCTCTGTGGATTAGTGTTGAACATTATAAGATCAGTGTGCATGTTGTAATACACTTGAACATGAGCACTTTATTCTTTTCTGCCCTCCTCAGTATACATTTCTGCCTAAAGATTGTCAATATTAACCACAGATTCTATATTTGTCTTCAGAGAAGATTTCCTAAACTATTTCCTGGGATTATTATCACTTTTCTCCTAGGATGCTTCTTCCTCAATCTTCTTTCTTCATTGGAAACAAATCAGGATTGTCTATCAAACACCACAACTACTGTTATACAGGTGGCACGTCCAAAATGTTCTTGGTCAACATTGATCATTCTGGCAATATATACTTTGGGAACCTTCCTCTGCTCGGTATCAGCATTGACCATTCTCATCTCTCTGCTCAAACACATGAAAAGAATCCAACAAAATACTGAGGGACCCGGATCTCCTAACATGGAGGCTCATATTCGTGCAATTAAAACCATCACCTCTTTACTGGCTGCAAATATTCTTATGTTCACTTCTGTATTTGTAATAGCTTTTGCTGAAAATATTTTGATTTTCATATTTAACTTTCTAATTTCTCTTTGTGATATATTTTCCTCCTATTTTTTTTATAACGGGAACAAAAAAACTGGAGAAAAGGCTGGAAGAGATGCTGAACCATTGCTCATGTTTTAAGGGTCAGAACCAGTAATATATTTATTAAAGTGACCCTCTGGTTTCAGGACAAAATCCTACTCCAGGAAAGATCAGCAAAGGGGGATATATGACCTGCAGTGTGACGGTGTGTTAGTACATACTCCTGTCGTATAGGTGCTGACACTGACAGCAGCACAGCTCTACAGGTGTTGGTTGATTTGGTGGGATGTAAGGTAGATTGCTCAGCCAGCCAATCCCTGTTCTCTTGTGCACATAGCATACCACAGCTCGTTCAGCTGGTTATGTCTTCCCGCATATGATATACGGATGTAGTGACTCAACGTAATGGCAATCACCCATTAAGAAGTTATCCATCTGCACAGATTACCAGTCTGCAATGCCTGTTTCAACTTTAATTTTCCCTTCTCTCTAATGTACTGTATAGAGAAGATAAATATGTGTAAGGCCGGAATCAGACGGACGGATTAGCACGCAAAAATTTGTGAATGCAATATGCAGAAAATAAAAACCGTTGATTTTAACGAATTAATTCACATGCACGTTTGCCATGCACAATTCTGTCACACCAAAAACATGCAGCACACTCCATTTTCTTGTGCATTTGCGCAGGCAAAGGTCATGTCTTCAACTCATTAAACTAATTGGCCATTTTAATGGCTGAGATCTTTGATGTGTTTTTTTTTTTTGGACATTCAGTTGCGCACAAGCTGCTCGAGTGAAAAACAAAGTAACAATCACAGTTGCCCTTGTAAATATGTAATTCCCGTTGTGCAAAAACACAACCCTAGTAGATGAATATACTACGAAAATCACACAAAAAAGCAACTAAAAGTGAGAAAAAAAATATTTAGTGCAGTTTTTCCTCACTTAGGGCTCAGTCACACGGGTGCATCGGCACCCATACATCGGCGCCGATGCGCCCGTATGACTTACAGTTAGAAGACGGCTGTACCTGAAGACGGACGTTTCTCTGCAGCGTTGATGAAAAAACACATGACCGGCAATGAAGCCGGTCACATGTTCTTTCCTCCGGCGCTGCAGAGAGACGTCTGTCTTCAGGTACGGCCGTCTCCTTCCTGCAGTAACACGGGCGCCGATGCGCCCGTGTGACTGAGCCCTCTGGGTGGCTTCACACAAGCGTGTTTTTGCTCGTACATAGGTGCGTACATAGGTGGGCACCTGCGTACGAGCAAAAACACGCGTGTATGCAGCTGCGTGCATTGTTTCAACAGAGCCGCGGCTGCTGCTGGCGGCTCCATTGAAAACAGTGCTCTGCCGGCACCCCTGAATTGTTTTTCAGGGAAGGGCTTTACATATAAGCACTTCCCTGAAAAACATTCATTTTAGTGTGAAAGAAAAAAAAATGTATCCTCCGCCGCTGCCGTGTCCCCCGCAAGGATGAAGAACACATCTGCCGTATGCGGCAGATGTTTCCTTCACCTCCGTTAGTTAAAATAATTCCCTGCTGCTACATCTGCCAAATCTGTGGCAGATGCAGCAGAGGAATTCTTCAATTCTCTACCGCAGCTGACACACATGACAGCTACAGTAGAGAATCCTGCTGCCGGCATCCCCGTCATTGGATTTCAGGGAAGAGCTTTAAACAAAAACCTTCCCTGAAAATCCAATAAAAGTAGTATAAAACAAACAAACAAAAAAAAGCATACTCACCTGCCTTAAGCTGCGGGGCTCAGCCCCGACTTCTGGAGCTGTCCCCGGCTCTGTAGGTCTGAGCTATGAGCAGCTGGGGATTCAAAATACCCGCCTGCTGGGAGCTCTGATTGTTATTGGCTGAGCGCTTCAGCCAATCACAATCAGAGCTACTAGCAGGCGGGGATTTTAAATCCGCGGCTGTTGATAGCTCAGCACAGCAGTGCAGAGTCAGGGACAGTGCAAGGAGTCGCGGCTGAGCCCCGGCAGCTGAGGGGCTTTCAGGGAAGGACTTTAAATATAAGCCCTTCTCTGAAAAGTCATTTAAAATAGTTTAAAAAAATTAATTAATTAATATTCACCTGCCTTCAGCTGCCGGGGCGTTGTCCTCAGCTCTGTAATTAAGAGCTATCAGCAGCCGGGGATTCATGCTTATGAAGCCCTTCCCTGAAATCTAATGACGGCTTCCGGGGCTCAGCAGCGACTTATTGCGCTGTCCCAGTCTCTGTAGCGCTGCTGAGCTATCAGCATGGGGGATTTAAAATTCCCACCTTCTGGTAGCTCTGATTGTGATTGGCTGAAGCGCTCAGTCAATCACAATCAGAGCTACCAGTAGGCGGAGATTTTGAATCCCTGGCTGCTCATAGCTCAGAACTACAGGGCCAGGGACAGCACCAGAATTTGCGGCTGAGCCCCGCAGCTGAAGGCAGGTGAGTATTTTTTTTTTACACTACTTTTATTAGATTTTCAGGGGGCTTATGTTTAAAGCCCTTCCCTGAAATCCAATGACGGGGATGCCGGCAGCAGGATTCTCTACCGCAGCTGTCATGTGTGACAGCTGCAGTAGAGAATTGAAAATTCCTCTGCTGCATCACCACAGATGTGGCAGATGTAGCAGCAGGTAATTCTTTTAACTAGCGGGGTGAAGGAAACATCTGCCGCATGCGGCAGATGTGTGCTTCATCCCCGCGGGGGACATGGCAACAGCAAGGAGGTAAGCTTTTTTTTCTTTCTTTTATTTACACTAAAATGTTTCTTTTTCAGGGAAGGGCTTATATGTAAACCCCTTCTCTAATAAACAATGCACGGGTGCCAGCAGAGCATTGTTTTCAATGGAGCCACCGGCAGCAGCCGCGGCTCTATTGAAAACAATGCATGCATTCCCAATGGTGCACGCATGTCCTATCTTTGCAGGCACGCACCTGCAAATTATGGACATGTGCACACACAATAGGGAATGCATTGTTGTAAATACAAGAGTGTTTTTGTGCGTGCATATGCACACATAAAAACACGCTCATGTGAAGACACCCTTAGTACTACTACATGGTATTTTGGTATTTCTTCAGCAGGTTTTACTTTTATTTGTCTAGTTCTCATTATTTCAGTCCCTTTTCCCCTTATATTACTCACATATTGCAGGATATACTTATTATTATTGTGGAATTGGAAGTTTCATTCAGTTGTCTGATTGTTCCAGCATATTTGTTACAGATATATTTATTTAGCCTAGTTGTATTGTATGTGATTACTAGGTGTGCCATGTACTATATACAGCACATAATTGTAAGAATAAAGCAAATAAAGCTTGGTGTATAATATATGTGCGACTTGGTGTTTATTTCAACAAACAGAAAATTTATATATAAAGTGGTATTCCGATCTCAGACTTTTATAGCATATTTGCCATAAAAGTCAGTTTGGGAACCTGCACCTATTTCCTGTTCTGGCTCCCAATGCCCTCCAACCCAGCTGTATGAGGTGGCCGGTGGTGGTTGGGATAAAGAAAACAGCTGAGCATTTTTGCTATGCTATTTGCTTATCTCAGGAGTTACACAAACTATGTAATTCAATGTGCTGTGCTGCTTACCAAACTCCTAGTGACTTCTATGGGTGTTACAGAGACAGTGCTCTATTGTTTCAGTCATCCTGATCACCCAGTCACCTTGTTCAGAGCAGTGTTCCCATCGCAGCCACTTTGGAGAATTGAACACCTCTTTAAGTTACAATCTATATATATACATTTTATGACAATGCCAGTGTTAATATAATTTTTCCCAGCACATAGTGCACTTAATATATGCAGAGGTGCACACATCTCACATGTTAGGTGCATCCCAGCACCATTGTTTGCCTATTCAGAATTGTGCATTGGATCCAACCTGGAATTCATTTTCTGGCGTAAATTATACATTAATCTGTTAGTCCAGAGTGGCCTTAACCCCACCACATATGGACTGCACAGGGGTCCTAATTACTTTAATGGTTGTTTTCTCACCTGCAATTTCTTTCATGGATCTGCGGTTCATGCAAATATATTTCATCATCTCCTATTTTTTTGTTTGTAACATGGATGGTAAAAGGACATACAATGTCCACAGTCCTTGATGCTTGAACAGCACATGGAAGTGTCTCTGTCTGCTATCTAAATCAAATTTGCATACAATTGTGTTAAAAGGCCATTAAGGTACATGCTGAAGGAGAAATATCTGCTGCGGATTTCCACAGTGGAAAATCTGCAGTGAATCTGTAGCAGCAAAATCCCTACCAAATTGTGCAGATTTTTTGTGGATTTGTCACAAATTTCATAGTTTTCATTACAAAGGGCGAAGTCCATGCTGACATCTGCAGCAAACAATTGTCATGCTGTGGATTTAAAATCTGCATTTTATGTCAATTCCACTGCAAAATTCTGCATACATTTTGTCTGGTGCCTTGAGGATGAGATTTGTTAATCCACATGACTATCCACGTGGCTTGCACTGTAAATGCTGTGGATTTCCTGTGCGGAATCTCATTGACATTTACAGTTCAAGTGAATATACCCAAAAAATGAGAAACCTTTGCTTGATAAATGTTTACACCATGTTCTCCTCTTCCCAAACTTTCTATTGTCTTCCCTCTTTCCCGGCTTCTGTCCTTTAACTTATATAAAGGTCTCCATCATGTCTGCTTTTCCCTTCTTTCCTCCTGTAACATATATAAAGGTTTTTTATTATATATCATGTTTCCTTCTTTCCTGTTGTAACATATACAGTGGATTTAAAAAGTCTACACTCCCCTGTTAAAATGCTATGCTCTTGTCCGGTTAAAAAAATCCAATAAAGATGAATCATTTCAGATTTATTTTCACGTTCAATGTGACCCATTATCTGTACAATTCAATTAAAAACAAACTGAAATCTTTTTAGACCGGCTGTCCAAGCGCGATGCGGTATCCCGCAGCGAAGCTCTGCCGCGGGAGCCACTGTCGGTCACCTAACTAATAGATAGGCTGACCTGGAGAATCGGGGCAATTCGCAGCATGCGAATTGCCCGCCGCAAGCGAAGAATCGCACTGATTCTTCACTCGTGGACAGGTCCCGGAGCTTTCCATAGCAATGGAAAGGGGGCCTTAGGGTAGAAAAAAACGTAAATAATATGGTTGCATTATGCACACCCTGAGGCTTCTTTTACGCAGGCATGCCAATTTTCATCCGGGCCGTGTCACAGCCACAGCGCAGCCGAAAATTGCGTTAACGGGAGGCAGCCGTGACAAAAGTCACAGCTGCATGTTCCGTCTTTGTGCTCATTCAGATGGCCTGGGTGTGGCGAGTATACACTGCACCCAGAATACTGTTGAGTAAGGGGAGACACTTTAACTCTGCTAAACTGCCTCCCCATCTCCACCCCCTCACCAGCTTTTGGCAAGGGGAGAAAGCGGGATGAAGCAGGAGCTAGTGTGCTAAACTCCTGCCCCCTCTCCACCCCTTGTCAGCAATGCGAGGGGGCAGGATGAGGGGGGAGCTTAGTACACTAGCTCCTGCCCTGTCCAGCTATTGCAGACATGTTGCTAAACTCCCTCCCACCTCCCTTCTCTGGCAGCTCCCAAAAGCTCTTATAGGAGTCTACGGGAGCTGCCGCCATATTCCATCCAGAACAGAGCTCCTGTACTATCTTTTCTGGCTGGCGTCAAAGTACTCAGCTGGAATTCACATCATATGCGCTATCTTGGCCGGCCAGGTGCTTTTACGCAGCAGCAAGACGGCCATCTGAACTGAGGCATTGGAAACCAATGCTTCAGATGGGTAGCATATATCGGCCAGCCGTGAAAACACAGCTGATATACAGTCCTGTGAATCTAGCCTAAAATTAATACTTTGTTGATGCACCCTTTGACTTTATTACAGTATTCAGTATTCTTGAGTAGATGTCTATCAAAATGGCACATTGAGTATATGAAATGTAAGCAGCATTCAGGGTATTTTCTTTAAGGCATACTCAGACCATCTTCAAAAGTAGGAAAATATCTCTTTATTCGTCCATTTCTTTGCTAAAAAAACGCCTGCAACGTTTCGACTGAAACACCCAGTCTTTTTTGAAAAAAAAAGGTCTGAATATGCCTTAAAAAAAATACTCTGAATGCTGCTTACATTTCATATACCCAAGGTTGATACATTTGGGTCATTTGGTCCGGATCCGGGTAAGCTGGCAATATTTGCTTAATTTCTCCCACCTCGTGTAGAGGGTAATTGTGTGCGGCACCCATATTCCTGATTATTGACTATCAAAAAGGCACATCTTGACTTTACAATTTTTGCCCAATCTTCCTTGCAAAAGTGCCCTAACGTGGTCAGTTTGTGATGGTATCTTGTGTGCAGCCCTCTTTAGGTCAACCCACAGATTTTCAATAGGATTCAGGTCTGGGGTCTGGCTGGGAAATTCCAAAACTTCGATCTTCATCTGGCAAAGCCATTCTTTTGTTGATTTGGAGGTATGTTTTGGACCGTAGTAATGCTAAAAGATGAAATAGATGAGAGAAGGACATGCAATGTTCACTGTACCTGCCACTCGGATAGAGCACGGAAGTATGAGCACTATAATTTATAGGTAGTTACAGTTAGTCTTTAGGTACAAGTTTAAAATGAGGAACTAGTACCCAGCAGTTGCAGAAGATAGAAGAAAAGAAAATCAGCTTATTTTACAAAGGGGTCTCAGTTGAGAGCACCCCCTAATAATAGTTAGTGATATGCCACTTGGAATCAGTAATCAACCAGAGGTAAGATATCCAGGGTTTATTAACCCCTTAGTGACAAGCCTATTTACACCTTAATGACCAGGCAACATTTTGGAACATGTGTCACATTAAGGGTGGCTTTACACGAGCGTGTTTTTGTGCGTGCATACTCACGCACAAAAATGTGCATCTATTACATCCAATGCATTCCCTATGGTGTGTTCACATGTCGGTGTTTTACAGGCTTGCGCCTGTAAAGATAGGACATGCACGCACCTTTGGGGATGCATGCATTGCCTTCAATAAAGCTGCGGCTGCTGACGACAGCTCCATTAAAGGCAATGGTCTGCCATCACCCCTTAATTGTTTTTTCAGGGAAGAGCTTTAAATATAAGCTCTTCCCTGAAAAACAACTAATTTAGTGTAAAAAAAAAAATATATATATATACTCACCTGTCGCCTCTGCCGTGTCCCCCGTGGGGATGAAGAACTCATCTGTCACATGTGGCAGATGTTTTCTTCATCCCCACAGGGAATATAGAATTCCCTGCTGCAACTATCACATCTGTTGGGCACTCAGTTTGATTAGTGTTCCTCTAATAACTGCCTTTTGGGCATTCCACAGTGAGAAACTACTTATATTGTGATTAGTATTTAGGTTGATGTATTCCCTCAAGACTTCACTGATGAAAATTAGATTTTTGGGGGATTTGAGTAGCTTTACATTGTTACGCCAGATTCTCGTATATATCCCTAAGGGGCCCCAAAGTGATTTTTAAATACATAGGGAGTGATCGGAGCATGTAGTTATGTCTCTTTCTGAGGAAGAAATTATAGGAAGAGTCCACCTATCTACCAGGTTGTATGTTGTGGGGAGTAATAAGTTTATTCCCTTAACAAGGAATTGAACTATCTAAATGTGTCGTATAAGGCTACATTATGTAACCAGGGACACAGGGTGGAGGATGTTCTGTTCCTAGCTGTGGAATCCATTGCCTTATCTGGGATGATACTAAAGTCACCATAAACAATTAGATATCCTTTTTGTATTTTTTAAACGATTTTGTTCAGGAGAAAAAATCTGGGCACTATTTGGGGCATAGATATTTACTAGAGTGATAGGGTTTTCATTTATGGATCCCATAAGGATGAGGAACCTGCCCCTTGGATCTGTTACTTGCTCAGACAATGTGAATTTTAGATCTCTTAAAGCTGTAGGAACTCCTGGTGTTTTTTTTTTGCACACAGGACATAAAGATCATAGGGAACTTTTTGTTTGAAAATTTAGGACAAGCCTTTGCCGAGAAGCGGGTCTCTTGCAGACACAATATATATGGGTTAGACATATTGGTGTCCTTCCAAATCTGAGCCCCTTTGAAAGGAGAGTTCAACCCCTTGGTGTTCTAGGACAGTATTTTAACCAACACGATATAAAAATTTAGTACGATTTTCCATAGACGTCTGCTGATTGATTGCAGCATGTAACATGCAAAACTTTAAAACCATAGTAGAAAACTTAGAAAAGAAGGTACATCTCCCTTCAGTTGATACTGGAACTGAGATTTGGTTTTGATTGACTGTGAAAACCTGGAAAGTAAAGGATATAAACCAAATATAGAGAAAAACAGGTTTTAGTACCCACATAATATGTGAGAGAGCAGTAAAAAGTTCCCCTGGCAGTAGCCAGCCATATTTACTAGTTGCCGTTTAATTTTTCTAAAGCAGACGGTTTTTCTTCTTTTTTTAAGTGATGTAAAGATGTGCAAGGCGCCATCTTTATGAATGAGCAATTTTGTTGAGAAACCCCATTTATATGGGATTTCGGAGGATCGCAGGGCTAATGTCATGACCGAGAGGGATTTCCTTGCTTGAATTGTGGTAGAGGATAGGTCTGCGTAAAGCTGCATATTAGAGAAGGGGCTAGGTAGCGAGGGAAATTTACATGCTGCAAACATTAGAGCTTCCTTAATATGCCCAAAAAATGAATTCTCGCTATCACATCGTGAAGTTTCTGGAAGGGATCTCAGTTTGGGAAGTCTGTGGGCTTTGTCAATTGTGCAGTCTCGTTTAGAGCATTTAGGTAGTAGTGCCGACATTAACTTTATTAGAAAGTCATTTAATCCGGATTGGGGAATATTCTCAGGGATACCCCGGAACTTAACATTGTTCCTCCTGCTCCTATCTGCAAGGTCAGCCATCTTGTTCTGCATAGATGAGACCTGCTCTTTTAGGGCATAGTGCACATCTATAAAGTTGTTATGGGAGGTTGTGAGTTCTACTATTTTGTTCTCTACATGTTCAGTAAGCTTTTTTTTTACTCTGAACTTAAAAGCCTATAACCTGCCATATGGTGACCTTTTCATGTAATTATGAACCAGATCTATATTATTCCAACAGAATGTTGATTCACCTCGCTTTTTGAGAACTGCATTTCCACTTTTTCGAACACTATCCCTAACTAATTGTTGCTAGGTGGACCCTGCCTAAAACCAGGGTAATTGTTCCAATATGGACAGCCCCACATCTTGAACCAAAGAAATTAAGCCTCTCCCTAGATAGAGGATAGGAAAAGATATACACAAAGGAGATCTAAATGTTAACAAGGCTAGGCAAAGGAACATAGCTGATTGAAGTCTGCTACAACACCAAACACTTCAGACTAGGATCAGAATTCTGGCATCCAACAACTATATGGGTGGAGGGGAAACAGACAGGACAAGACTCAGGTATCTAGCAAACTTTCAGATGGAGGGAACAGACTCACACGTCCAACCACCTTCGGAAGGAGGAAACAGACAGGACTTTACTCTAGTGACTGGCAAACCTTCAGATAAGGGGAGAACAGATAGGACTCCTGTGTTTGACCAACATCCTAGGGAACAGACAGGACAAGACTCAGGCAGATACACATAAAAACTTAATATAAACAAGTTGATTCAAACAGGTATACCTGGACTTTTCTAGTTGTCATGCTAGGAGATGGAAAATAAATGTTCTGCACAGGCAGTTCTGGAAGATAAAAAGGAACTGCTCCTCTGATTAAGAGGTGGCAACATGAGTTAGAGCAGGAAGTTTGCAAAATTCTGCCACTACTAGGGACCACAACCCCCAGGCTGCTTGTCATGCTGTGTTCCTGGGACCTGTGGTTCTGTTGGTTTCCAGGAGCACACAGCTGTAGGTATGGTTGATTTGGCTGGATGATTATGTAGAGTTTTTCAGCCAGCCAATCAGAATCTTTCTGCTGTATATAAATGCCAACCCTTCTTGCTGGATGGTGCTGATCAGTTATGTATTTGCCCTTTTTTCTTATTCCCTTTCTAAAATATCCCACGTTCAGGATGGCCTATACGAAAGCACTCAGATAAAGTAGGAAAAATTTTACTTACTGAGGCCTCGGTCACACGGGCGTTTTTTGCCGCGATTTGCGGATCGCATGACGGAGGCGCATCCGCAAATCGCGTGACCGGGGCCGAGAAATCGGCCATAAAAATATGCTTCTAGCCGCGTTTCATTAGAAACGGGCCGGAGCAGTGCAGCGCTGTCCAGCGCATTGAATTCAATGGAGCCAGCAATACAGCCAGTTCCATTGAAAGCAATGGGCTGCGGGCGATCTCAGGATGAATTTTCGGGAAGAGCTTAAAAATATAAGCCCTTCCCTGAAAATCATCCAAAAATGTGTAAAAAGTAAAAAAATATATATACTCACCTTGTCCCGGCAGACGGAGTTCAGCCGCGGCCGGCCGGCAGTTCTCCTGAACTGCTGTGAGTAGTATTCAGCAGCCGGGGATTTAAAATTCCCGCCTGCTGAATGAGCTGCCTCTGATGGGTCACAGCCCTCACCAATCAGAAGCAGCTCTCACTCACCCATTCATGAATTCATGAATGGGTGAGTGAGTGCTGCCTCTGATTGGCTCACCGCAGGGACCAATCATGGGCAGCTCTCAGCTGTCATTCAGGGCTTAAAAATATAAGCCCTTCCCTGAAAATCATCCAAAAATGTGTAAAAACTAAAAAAAATACATATACTCACCTTGTCCCGGCAGACGGAGTTATATTTGAATATAATTCAATATATAATTATAATTCGGAGTTATATATATATATATATATATATATATATATATATATAATTCGGAGTTATATATATGAATATATTTGCAAAACACACAAAAGTATCTCATGTTGTGTTCAAGTTCAATTTGCATTTGATATCATTGAGCTAATAATAGTATCATGTATTCTCATAGCCAATAAAAGGCATGGAGTTCTGTATGAGGAACATTTCTAAACCTGCTCCTGTACCTGATTATGGGAAAGATGACTATTCTAATGGATACTTTCAATTCTCTCCATTTCGTGACTTTGATCATCTCATTTCCAACAAACTTCTTTATTATTGCTGTGCATATTATAGATTTCTTCAAGAACAGAAAACTTCTATTAAGTAATCTGCTCATATCTGGCATTAGTATTGTAAATATTCTGCATGGTTTTCTGAAAGCCTTTCTACAGAATCATTATCAGTTGATCAGTAAAGAGTATTTTATGATCGGTGTATTCATTTCATTATACTTGAGCATGAGCACCTTATTGTTTTCTGCCCTCCTTAGTATACATTTCTGTCTAAAGATTGTCAATATTAACCACAGCTTGTATATTTGTCTTCAGAGAAGCTTTCCTAAATTGTTTTCTTGGATTATTATCCCTTTTCTCCTAGGATGCTTCTTCCTGAATCTTCATCCTGTGCTGGAAAAAAATCATGATTGTCTGTCAAATACAACATCCAAAGTTGTACCAGTGAAGATGCCTGCAAGATGTTCTTGGTCATTATTGATCATTCTGGCCATTTATGTCTTGTGAACCTTCCTCTGCTCGGTATCGGCATTGACCATCCTCATCTCTCTGTTCAAAGACATGAAAAGAATTCAAGAGAATACTGAGGGATCCGGATCTCCTAACATGGAGGCTCATATTCGTGAGATTAAAACAATCACCTCTTTACTGGATGCAAATATTCTTACATTCACTTCTATATTTGTAATAGCTTTTGGTGAAAAGATTTTGATTTCCCTATTTGGTTTTCTTATTTCTGTAAGTCACACATGTTCTTCTTATTTTTTTATAAAGGGAACAAAAAACTGGAGAAGACGTTGGAAAAGCTACTGAACCATTACTCATGTTTTAAGGGTGAGAACCAGTAATATAGTGATATATATTTATTAAAGCAACCCTCTGGTTTCCGGGAACAAAATTATTTTTTGTGAAAGTAGATATATGACCTGCAATGTCAGGTAGTGTTAGCACATGCTCCGGTCATATTGATGTTAAGATTGAGAGAAGAAAGATAAAATTATGGAATGATTGATGCATCTCTCCCCCCAAAAATTTCAATGAGTTACAAACCCACTTCTTTTTCATTAATAGATTGCAAAACAGCCAATATTAACACGTTTTGGGGATACACGCCTTTTTAAAAAATAAGGAACACTGAATATAGTCATACAAGTTAGATGAATAAAAATGAATAACATTATGGATTTTCTTTTATATCCATTTATTATCTATAGATCTAAAGAGATATGTAATTTTTGTTTTGTCTTTTTTTTCTTTCACTGTTTTATCATTCTTCTACCTAATTCTTACTTGTATGACTATATTTATTGCTCTTTTAGTCCTTTCTGAAGAAGTGGTGCATCCCCGAAATGCATTGATATTGGCTCTTCTGTAATCTATTAATAAAGAACTGAGTTTAAAACTCATTGAAGTATTTTTGGGAGAGTTGCGCTAATCAAGCCCTCAATTTTCTCTTTCTCCTCTCAGTCTGTGGTACGCTCCATGCATATGGTTGATGTAAGTAGACAGGTAGCACCTCACCTTATTTCTTATAAGGGATAATAACCTATAAGTAAAAGAGCTCCAACCCTACCACCTCTCATCTTGGATATTGGTGCTGGCACTGCCATCAGCACAACTCTGCAGGTGTTGGTGGATTTGGCTGGCTGTGAGGTAGATTGTGCAGTCAGCCAATCTCTGTTTTTCAGTGCACATAGCATACCACAGGCTATTCAGCTGTTTATGTACTATGGCATATGGTGTACAAAGGCCTTGACTCACCAAGACTGCAATAACCCTTAGGAAGTTGTCCAGCTCCACAGATGACCAGTCTGCAAAGTCTATATCCTTTTCATTTATCTCTAATCTACTTTGTTAATAATACTTCATGATAATTTGAATATTTCTATAGTAGCTTTTACTTTTATCTGCCTAGTTCTCATTATATCAGTCCCTTTCCCTTGCTAAACCAATCACAAATTATAGGATATACTTACTTTTATTGTGGAATTGGGAGTTGTTTTGTAAGATTTTCATGTATTCAATACTAGCGATGACTATTCAGTCTTTCTCTATTACTGTTTTCATATAGTTAGTTGTCTGATTCTTCCAGCACATTTGTTACTGATATATTTAGCTTAGTTGTATTGTATGTGGTTGATAAGTGTGTCATGTACTATATACTGTACATAATTGTAAGAATAAACCTCGGTGTATAATATATGTGCGACTTGGTGTATATGGCAACAAACAGAAAATTATACATAAAGGGGTATTCCCATCTCAGACTTTTAAAGCATATTCACAGGACTTGCCATAAAAGCCACTTCTAGAACCGGCACCTATTTTCTATTTTTGCCCCCTTTCCCCCCTAACCCAGCTGTACAAGGTGGCCAGGGATGGTTGGGATAACAGAAACTGTTAGTGGGCTTCAATATGTGTTTGCTTAGGGTAAATTCAGACGAGCGTGTTTATGTGCGTACAATTGTGCGCACAAAACCACGTGTCTATTAAAACAATTGGTTCCCTATGGTGTGTTAACATGTCTGTGTTTTATAGGCGTGCAAATGCACACACCTGCAAAACATGCGTGCACCATAGGTCCATGGTACGTGTCAATATTCCACAGCGGGTAAGACAAATCGCAGCATGCTCCATTATAGGACGGATTCCGTGCGGACGGCTTCCTTTGAAGTCAATGGAAGCCATCTGATCTGGTCCACATATTCCGCAGGAAAGCAGAAATTTAAAAAAAAACCTGTACTGCGCATGTGCGTTGACCGGCACTTCTGCACACATCTGCATTACAGAAAAAGGAAAAACTGGAGAGGTACGCAGGGTTCTTGGCCACGGGCAGGCTTGGATTCCACTGTGGGCTAAACTTAAGCAGGCGGTGAAACTTTCCCAAACTAAGGATAACCTGGAGAAACTAACCTCGTTGAGAAGGGATCTGAGGCAATACCTTGAATCCAAATTTAACAAGAAACATGTTTCTCAAACAGGTGGTCTATGCGCAGGGCAACCGAGGGAGTAAGTTTATGTTTCCGTTAATAAAGAAAGCTCATGCTTTCTTCGATTACTACATGCAATTCGCTATGCACAAACTCACAAAATTCCCCTAGCGTTAGTGGGAACAGATGCCAAAAAGGTATTCAACAGGGTGGATTAGTTACATATGCAAAAGGTTCAGTTACAATTTAAGGTCCCTGTCAAGTTTGTCTCCGCCATCTTTTCCTTCTATGCTAAGCTCAAAATTAATGACATACTGTCCTCACCATTTGATATTAGAAATGGAACCCATCTGGGGTGCCCACTCTCCCCTACCCTTTTTATTCTCGCATTAGAAGCCCTCCTCCAGAAGGTAAGACAAGATCCTGACATCAGAGGGCTAAGTTTTAGAGAGCAATTTTTTTCTACACTTAGCAACGATATGGTAAAAATTCAGAGCGATCGAGCCAGTCACCCATCTGGGACGCAGACTTGATCGAAAAACCAAGCAGACGTACAACGCTTTCTAAAACAGAGGAATGCCCATTCCTCTGCGGGAACCAACAAAAAGTCCTCATCTCTTATTACGGAAGAAGAAAATCAGGATGACTTAGATATGGAAAGTAATACTGAGGTCAAGCAAAGTAACCTTTCCCAGACAAATATTTCAAAGGAGTTCCTGAACAAAGCTCTTGCGTGAGCTATAAAACTGGTCTTATCCAAGCTAGCTGACAAAATTAGAAGTCCAATAGTTAGGACATCAAGTAGAGGACCTTGAAAATATCTGCACAGACATTACAATTAGAGATGAGCGAGCACCAAAATGCTCGGGTGCTCGTTACTCGAGACAAAATTTTCACGATGCTTGAGGGTTCGTTTCGGGTAACGGACCCCGTTGAAGTCAATGGGCGACTCGAGCATTTTTGTATATTGCCGATGCTCGCTAAGGTTTCCATTTGTGAAAATCTGGGCAATTCAAGAAAGTGATGGGAACGACACAGCAACGAATGGGGCAGGCGAGGGGCTACATGTTGGGCTGCATCTCAAGTTCCCAGGTCCCACTATTAAGCCACAATAGCGGCAAGAGTGCCCCCCCCCCTCCCAACAATTTTTACTTCTGAAAAACCCTCATAAGCAATGCATACCTTAGCTAAGCACAACACTACCTCCAACAAAGCACAATCACGGCCTGCATGACACTCCGCTGCCACTTCTCCTGGGTTACATGCTGCCCACCCCCCACCCCCTAACGACCCAGTGTCCACAGCGCACACCAAAGTGTCCCTGCGCAGCCTTCAGCTGCCCTCATGCCACACCCCCCTCATGTCTATTTATAAGCGCGTCTGCCATGAGGAGGAACTGCAGGCACACACTGCAGAGGGTTGGCACGGCCAGGCAGCGACCCTCTTTAAAAGGGGCGGGGCGATAGCCCATAATGCTGTACAGAAGCAATGAGAAATCCAATCCTGTGCCACCTCCATCAGGAGCTGCACACGTGGGCATAGCAATGGGGAACCCATGTGCCACACACTATTCATTCTGTCAAGGTGTCGCATGCCCCAGTCAGACCGGGGTTTTTATATATAGTCACAGGCAGGTACAACTCCGCAATGGGAATTCCGTGTGCACCCACAGCATGGGTGGGTCCCTGGAACCCACCGACAGTACATAAATATATCCCATTGCAGAGCCCTGGACAGCAAAGCTAACGTCAGGTTTAATGCAGGTGGGCTTCGGCCCACACTGCATGCCCCAGTCAGACTGGGGTTCTTTAGAAGTGGACACATGCAGTTACAACTCCGTGTGGACCGACAGCATGGGTGGGTCCCTGGAACCCACTGGCGGTACATAAATATATCCCATTGCAGTGCCCAGCACAGCTGAGGTAATGTCAGGTTTAATGCAGGTAGGCTTCGGCCCACACTGCATGCCCCAGTCAGACTGGGGTTCTTTTGAAGTGGACACATGCAGTTACAACTCCGTGTGGACCGACAGCATGGGTGGCTCCCTGGAACCCACTGGCGGTACATAAATATATCCCATTGCAGTGCCCATCACAGCTAAGGTAACGTCAGGTTTAATGCAGGTGGTCTTCGGCCCACACTGCATGCCCCAGTCTGACCGGGGTTTTTAATACATAGACACTGGCAGGTACAAATCCCTAATGTGAAGTCCCTGTGGACCCACAGCATGGGTGGCTCCCTGGAACCCACCGGCGGTACATAAATAAATCCCATTGCAGTGCCCATCACAGCTGAGGTAACGTCAGGTTTAATGCAGGTGGTCTTCAGCCCACAGTGCATGCCCCAGTCTGACCGGGGTTTTTAATACATAGACACTGGCAGGTACAAATCCCTAATGTGAAGTCCCTGTGGACCCACAGCATGGGTGGCTCCCTGGAACCCACCGGCGGTACATAAATAAATCCCATTGCAGTGCCCATCACAGCTGAGGTAACGTCAGGTTTAATACAGGTGGGCTTCGGCCCACACTGCATGCCCCAGTCAGACTGGGGTTCTTTAGAAGTGGACACATGCAGTTACAACTCCATGTGGACCGACAGCATGGGTGGGTCCGACGAAGCCACAGGCGGTACATTAATATATCCCATTGCATTGCCCATCACAGCTGAGATAACGTCCGATTAAATGCAAGTGGTCTTTGGCCCACACTGCATGCCCCAGTCAGACTGGGGTTCTTTAGAAGTGGACACATGCAGTTACAACTCCGTGTGGACCGACAGCATGGGTGGCTCCCTGGAACCCACCGGCGGTACATAAATAAATCCCATTGCAGTGCCCAGCACAGCTGAGGTAACGTCAGGTTTAATGCAGGTGGGCTTCGGCCCACACTGCATGCCCCAGTCAGACTGGGGTTCTTTAGAAGTGGAGACATGCAGTTACAACTCCGTGTGGACCGACAGCATGGGTGGCTCCCTGGAACCCACCGGCGGTACATAAATATATCCCATTGCAGTGCCCAGCACAGCTGAGGTAACGTCAGCTTTAATGCAGGTGGGCTAAAAATTACTAGGATTACAATGTAGGCGAGGGCCCAAAAAAATTGGTGTACCAACAGTACAAATGTACTTCAGAAAAATTGCCCATGCCCAGCCCAGAGGGCAGGTGAAACCCATTAATCGCTTTGGTTAATGTGGCTTAATTTGTAACTAGGCCTGTAGGCGGCCCAGTTAAAATAAAAATTGGTTCAGGTGCAAGTTTCAATGCTATATTGAATTGAGAATTGAAACGTATAAACATTGTTTACAAAAGTTATATGACTGAGCCTTGTGGGCCTCAGAAAAATTGCCCGTTCGGCGTGATTACGTGAGGTTTCAGGAGGAGGAGCAGGAGGAGGAGGATGAATATAATACACAGATTGATGAAGCTAAAAGGTCCCCGTTTTTTATGGTGATAGAGTACGATGCTTCCATCTGCGGGTGCAGCCTACGTATTGTTTAGGTATCGCTGCTGTCCGCTGGTGGAGAAGAGAAGTCTGAGGAAATCCAGGCTTTGTTCATCTTTATGATTGTAAGCCTGTCGGCACTGTCGGTTGACAGGCGGGTGCGCTTATCCGTGATGATTCCCCCAGCCGCACTAAACACCCTCTCTGACAAAACGCTAGCCGCAGGACAAGCAAGCACCTCCAGGGCATACAGCGCGAGTTCAGGCCACGTGTCCAGCTTCGACACCCAGTAGTTGTAGGGGGCAGAGGCGTCATGGAGGACGGTCGTGCGATCGGCTACGTACTCCCTCACCATCCTTTTACAGTGCTCCCCCCGACTCAGCCTTGACTGGGGAGCGGTGACACAGTCTTGCTGGGGAGCCATAAAGCTGTCAAAGGCCTTGGAGAGTGTTCCCCTGCCAGTGCTGTACATGCTGCCTGATGTCCGCGCCTCCCCTGCTACCTGGCCCTCGGAACTGCACCTTCTGCCACTAGCGCTGTCGGATGGGAATTTTACCATCAGTTTGTCCGCCAGGGTCCTGTGGTATAGCATCACTCTCGAACCCCTTTCCTCTTCGGGTATGAGAGTGGAAAGGTTCTGCTTATACCGTGGGTCGAGCAGTTTGTACACTCAGTAATCCGTAGTGGCCAGAATGCGTGTAACGCGAGGGTCACGAGAAAAGCATCCTAACATGAAGACAGCCATGTGTGCCAGGGTACCTGTATGCAACACATGACTGTCCTCACTAGGAAGATCACTTTCAGGATCCTCCTCCTTCTCCTCCTCCTCCTCAGGCCACCAAATTAAAGATGTGGGACAGGCATGGCACGTGCGTGAGGCTGCCGATCTGCAGAGCCGCCACCAGGTTACGGCCGTTGTCACACACGACCATGCCTGGTTGGAGGCTCAGCGGCGAAAGCCAGCGGTCGGTCTGCTCTGTCAGACCCTGCAGCAGTTCGTGGGCCGTGTGCCTCTTCTCTCCTAAGCTGAGTAGTTTCAGCATGGCCTGCTGACGCTTGGCCACCGCTGTGCTGCCACGCCGCGCGACACCGACTGCTGGCGACGTGCTGCTGCTGACACATCTTGATTGCGAGACAGAGGTTGCGTAGGAGGAGGGTGGTTTAGTGGAGGAAGCATACACCGCCGCAGATACCAGCACAGAGCTGGGGCCCGCAATTCTGGGGGTGGGTAGGACGTGAGCGGTCCCAGGCTCTGACTCGGTCCCAGCCTCCACTAAATTCACCCAATGTCAGGGAGATATAGTGGCCCTGCCCGCCTGTGCTTGTCCTCGTGTCCTCTGTTAAGTGGACCTTGGCAGTAACAGCGTTGGTGAGGGCGCGTACAATGTTGCGGGAGACGTGGTCGTGCAGGGCTGGGACGGCACATCGGGAAAAGTAGTGGCGACTGGGAACCAAATAGCGCGGGGCCGTCGCCATCATGTTTTTGAAAGCCTCCGTTGCCACAAGCCTATACGGCAGCATCTCCAGGCTGATCAATTTGGCTATGTGCACGTTTAACGCTTGAGCGTGCGGGTGAGTGGCAGCGTACTTGCGCTTGCGCTCAAACACTTGTGCTAGCGACGGCTGGACGGTGCGCTGAGAGACATTGGTGGATGGGGCCGAGGACAGCGGAGGTGAGGGTGTGGGTGCAGGCCAGGAGACGGTTGTGCCTGTGTCCTGAGAGGGGGGTTGGATCTCAGTGGCAGGTTGGGGCACAGGGGGAGAGGCAGTGGTGCAAACCGGAGGCGGTGAACGGCCTTCGTCCCACCTTGTGGGGTGCTTGGCCATCATATGCCTGCGCATGCTGGTGGTGGTGAGGCTGGTGGTGGTTGCTCCCCGGCTGATCTTGGCGCAACAAAGGTTGCACACCACTGTTCGTCGGTCGTCTGCACTCTCAGTGAAAAACTTCCAGACCTTTGAGCTCCTCGGCCTCTGCAGGGTGGCATGGCGCGAGGGGGCGCTTTGGGAAACAGCTGGTGGATTATTCGGTCTGGCCCTGCCTCTACCCCTGGCCACCGCAGTGCCTCTTCCAACCTGTCCTGCTGCTGCACTTGCCTCCCCCTCTGAAGACCTGTCCTCAGCAGGCTTAGCAAACCAGGTGGGGTCAGTCACCTCATCGTCCTGCTGCTTTTCCTCCGAATCCTCTGTGCGCTCCTCCCTCGGACTTACTGCAATTACTACTACCTGAGTGATAGACAACTGTGTCTCATCGTCGTCGTCCTCCTCACCCACTGAAAGCTCTTGAGACAGTTGCCGGAAGGCCCCAGCCTCATCCCCCGGACCCCGGGAACTTTCCAAAGGATGGGCATCGGTCACGACAAACTCCTCCGGTGGGATAGGAACCATTGCTGCCCATTCTGGGCAGGGGCCCGAGAACAGTTCCTGGGAGTCTGCCTGCTCCTCAGAATGTGTCATTGTAATGGAGTGAGGAGGCTGGGAGGAAGGAGGAGCAGCAGCCAGAGGATTCAGAGTTGCAGCACTGGACGGCATAGAAGTCTGGGTGGTCGATAGATTGCTGGATGCACTTTCTGCCATCCACGACAGGACCTGCTCACACTGCTCATTTTCTAATAAAGGTCTACCGCGTGGACCCATTAATTGTGAGATTAATCTGGGGACTCCAGAAACGTGCCTCTCTCCTAATCCCGCAGCAGTCGGCTGCCATACACCTGGATCAGGAGCTCAGCCTGTGCCCACACCCTGACTTGGGCCTCCGCGTCCTCGCCCGCGTCCACGTCCTCTAGGCCTACCCCTACCCCTTAGCATGGTGTATTACCAGTAGTGCAGAAACAGAACGCTGTAATTAAATGTGCCGCTTATTGGCCTGTGGTTGGAGGCTGACTTCGCTTACGGAACGCACAGCAGAGCCAGGAAAGAATTTTGCGCAAGCCTGTAGTGAGACGTAGGTGCGTATGACTGAGCTATTGGAATTCACAGCGCTGAAGCAGTCAAGTGTCCAAAGGCCACTAGTAGGCCTTAAGTATTTTGCTTCTTTTTTTTGAAAGGCTGAGCTGAGACAGCAGACAGATACTGTAGGCAGCGTATATATGTATACTGTTTCCCTGTGGACGGGATGACGGCGGTGATTTAACGGGCAACGCAGAGCCAGGAAACAATTTAGCGCACGCCTGTAGTGAGACGTAGGTGCGTATGACTCAGCTAGTGGAATTCACAGCGCTGAAGCAGTCAAGTGGCCAAACGCCACTAGTAGGCCTTAAGTATTTTGCTTCTATTTTTTGAAAGGCTGAGCTGAGACAGCAGACAGACACTGTAGGCAGCGTATATATGTATACTGTTTCCCTGTGGATGGGATGACGGCGGTGATGTAACGGGCAACGCAGAGCCAGGAAACAATTTTGCGCATGCCTGTAGTGAGACGTAGGTGCGTATGACTCAGCTATTGGAATTCACAGCGCTGAAGCAGTCAAGTGGCCAAACGCCACTAGTAGGCCTTAAGTATTTTGCTTCTATTTTTTGAAAGGCTGAGCTGAGACAGCAGACAGACACTGTAGGCAGCGTATATATGTATACTGTTTCCCTGTGGACGGGATGACGGCGGTGATGTAGCGGGCAACGCAGAGCCAGGAAACAATTTTGCGCATGCCTGTAGTGAGACGTAGGTGCGTATGACTCAGCTATTGGAATTCACAGCGCTGAAGCAGTCAAGTGGCCAAACGCCACTAGTAGGCCTTAAGTATTTTGCTTCTATTTTTTGAAAGGCTGAGCTGAGACAGCAGACAGACACTGTAGGCAGCGTATATATGTATACTGTTTCCCTGTGGACGGGATGACGGCGGTGATGTAGCGGGCAACGCAGAGCCAGGAAACAATTTTGCGCATGCCTGTAGTGAGACGTAGGTGCGTATGACTCAGCTATTGGAATTCACAGAGCTGAAGCAGTCAAGTGGCCAAACGCCACTAGTAGGCCTTAAGTATTTTGCTTCTATTTTTTGAAAGGCTGAGCTGAGACAGCAGACAGATACTGTAGGCAGCGTATATATGTATACTGTTTCCCTGTGGACGGGATGACGGCGGTGATTTAACGGGCAACGCAGAGCCAGGAAACAATTTAGCGCACGCCTGTAGTGAGACGTAGGTGCGTATGACTCAGCTAGTGGAATTCACAGCGCTGAAGCAGTCAAGTGGCCAAACGCCACTAGTAGGCCTTAAGTATTTTGCTTCTATTTTTTGAAAGGCTGAGCTGAGACAGCAGACAGACACTGTAGGCAGCGTATATATGTATACTGTTTCCCTGTGGACGGGATGACGGCGGTAATGTAACGGGCAACGCAGAGCCAGGAAACAATTTTGTGCAAGCCTGCTGTAACACTTAGCTGCGTATTAATTAGGACTACTACCCCCAGCAGACACGCAGTAGACTGAAGACGGTCACAGGCAGCCCAAATATAGTATTTTTCCCAAATTTGTTTGAAAAAGCCCACTGCCTATATAGACAGTATATCTCTTTCACCTTTCCCACTGTTCCTGCCTCACCAGTACTGGCCCTATACTATGTAAAATTACTGCAGACTGTTTCCCTCTGGACGGGATGACGGTGATGATGTAACGGGCAACGCAGAGCCAGGAAACACTTTTGCGCAAGCCTGCTGTAACACTTAGCTGCGTATTAATTAGGACTATTACCCCCAGCAGACACGCAGTAGACTGAAGACGGTCACAGGCAGCCCAAATATAGTATTTTTCCCAAATTTGTTTGAAAAAGCCCACTGCCTATATAGACAGTATATCTCTTTCCCTGCCTCACCAGTACTGGCCCTATACTATGTACAATGACTGCAGACTGAGGACGCAATGCTCTGCATGCCCGATATACAAAAAAAAAAAAAAAGTGCAACACTGCTAAAAGCAGCCTCAACAGTACTGCACACGGTCAGATGTGGCCCTAAGAAGGACCGTTGGGGTTCTTGAAGCCTAAGATAACTCCTAACGCTCTCCCTATAGCAGCAGCAGCATCAGTAGCACTTTCCCTGATCTATGTCAGAATGCATCTGTGGCGAGCCGCGGGCGGGGCAGATTTAAATACTCGGGTGACATCTGATCTCCCCAGCCACTCACTGCAGGGGGGTGGTATAGGGCTGGAACGTCACAGGAGGAAGTTGTAATGCCTTCCCTGTCTTTCTATTGGCCAGAAAAGCGCGCTAATGTCTCAGAGATGAAAGTGAAAGTAACTCGAACATCGCGTGGTGCTCGCCTCGAGTAACGAGCATCTCGAACACGCTAATACTCGAACGAGCATCAAGCTCGGACGAGTACTAGAGATGAGCGAACGTACTCGTCCGAGCTTGATGCTCGGGCGAATATTAGGGTGTTCGGGATGCTCGTTACTCGTAACGAGCACCACGTGATGTTAGGGTTACTTTCACTTTCCTCTCTGAGACATTAGCGCGCTTTTCTGGCCAATTGAAAGACAGGGAAGGCATTACAACTTCCCCCTGTGATGTTCCAGCCCTATACCACCCCCCTGCTGTGAGTGGCTGGGGAGATCAGATGTCACCCGAGTATAAAAGTCGGCCCCTCCCGCGGCTCGCCTCAGATGCGTTGTGAGATAGCTGAGGGACAGTGCTATAGTGTTGGAGCTGCTGTAGGGAGAGCGTTAGGAGTTAGCGTAGGCTTCAAGAACCCCAACGGTCCTTCTTAGGGCCACATCTAACAGTGTGCAGTAGTGTGGAGGCTGCTGTTAGCAGTGTTGCACATTTTTTTTCCCCAAATCGGCCGTGCAGAGCATTGCGCCCTGCAGTAATACTACAGGGACAGAAGTGGTGGTTAGGCAGGGAGAGTGTTAGGAGTTAGTGTAGGCTTCAAGAACCCCAACGGTCCTTCTTAGGGCCACATCTAACAGTGTGCAGTACTGTGGAGGCTGCTGTTAGCAGTGTTGCACATTTTTTTTTTTTCAAAATCGGCCGTGCAGAGCATTGCGCCCTGCAGTAATAAATACTCCAGGGACAGAATTGTGTAGGCAGGGCCAGAAGACATATTTTATTGATTGAATATATGCAGTGGGCCTTTCCTTTAAAAAAAAAAAAGGGCAAAAATTCTATTTGGCCTGCAGGCTTGCGCCAATTTATTTCCTGGCTGGGAAATCACCGCTCTGCTGCAGTTAATAACACTGCAGTTCTGTGACACACAGCAGGGCCACAACACATTATTGATTGAATATAGTCAGTGGGCCTTTCCTTTTTAAAAAAAGGGCAAAAAAATTCTATTTGGCCTGCCTCTGACAGTCCTCAGCGTTCTGGGTACGAGTGTGCTGGTTGGAGAAGGTAAAAAAAATCATACGCAGCCAGCTAAGTTTCACAGCAGGCTTGCGCCAATTTATTTCCTGGCTGGGAAATCACCGCTCTGCTGCAGTTAATAGCACTGCAGTTCTGTGACACACAGCAGGGCCACAACACATTATTGATTGAATATAGTCAGTGGGCCTTTCCTTTTAAAAAAAAGGGCAAAAAAATTCTATTTGGCCTGCCTCTGACAGTCCTCAGCGTTCTGGGTACGTGTGTGCTGGTTGGAGAAGGTAAAAAAAATCATACGCAGCCAGCTAAGTTTAACAGCAGGCTTGCGCCAATTTATTTCCTGGCTGGGAAATCACCGCTCTGCTGCAGTTAATAGCACTGCAGTTCTGTGACACACAGCAGGGCCACAACACATTATTGATTGAATATAGTCAGTGGGCCTTTCCTTTTAAAAAAAAGGGCACAAAAATTCTATTTGGCCTGCAGGCTTGCGCCAATTTATTTCCTGGCTGGGAAATCACCGCTCTGCTGCAGTTAATAACACTGCAGTTCTGTGACACACAGCAGGGCCACAACACATTATTGATTGAATATAGTCAGTGGGCCTTTCCTTTTAAAAAAAAAGGTCAAAAAAATTCTATTTGGCCTGCAGGCTTGCGCCAATTTCTTTCCTGGCTGGGAAATCAAATCACTGGTAATACAGCATGCTGAGGGGTAGGGGTAGGCCTAGAGGACGTGGACGCGGCCGAGGACGCGTAGGCCCAAGTGAGGGTGTGGGCACAGGCCGAGCTACTGATCCAGGTGTATCGCAGCCGACTGCTGCGCGATTAGGAGAGAGGCACGGTTCTGGCGTCCCCACATTCATCGCACAATTAATGGGTCCACGCGGGAGACCTTTATTAGAAAGTGAGCAGTGTGAGCAGGTCCTGTCGTGGATGGCAGAAAGTGCTTCGAGCAACCTATCATCCACCCACAGTTCTGCGCCGTCCAGTGCTGCAAATCCGAATCCTCTGGCTGCTGCTCCTCCTTCCTCCCAGCCTCCTCACTCCACTACAATGACACATGCTCAGGAGCGGGAACACTCCCAGGAACTGTTCTCGGGACCCTGCTTAGATTGGGCAGCAGTGGTTCCTCTCCCACCAGAGGAGTTTATCGTCACTGATGCCCAACCATTGGAAAGTTCCCGGGGTCCGGGGGATGAGGCTGGGGACTTCCGGCAACTGTCTCAAGACCTTTCAGTGGGTGAGGAGGACGATGACGATGAGACACAGTTGTCTATCGGTGAGGTAGTAGTAAGGGCAGTAAGTCCGAGGGAGGAGCGCACAGAGGATTCGGAGGAAGAGCAGCAGGACGATGAGGTGACTGACCCCACCTGGTTTGCAACGCCTACTCAGGACAGGTCTTCAGAGGGGGAGGCAAGGGCAGCAGCAGGGCAGGTTGCAAGAGGCAGTGTGGTGTCCAGGGGTAGAGGCAGGGCCAGACCGAATAATCCACCAGCTGTTTCCCAAAGCGCCCCCTCGCGCCATGCCACCCTGCAGAGGCCGAGGAGCTCTAAGGTCTGGCAGTTTTTCACAGAAACGCCTGACGACCGACGAACAGTGGTGTGCAACCTTTGTCGCGCCAAGATCAGCCGGGGAGCCACCACCAACAGCCTCACCACCACCAGCATGCGCAGACATATGATGGCCAAGCACCCCACAAGGTGGGACGAAGGCCGTTCACCGCCTCCGGTTTGCACCGCTGCCTCTCCCCCTGTGCCCCAACCTGCCACTGAGATCCAACCCCCCTCTGAGGACACAGGCACTACCGTCTCCTGGCCTGCACCCACACCCTCACCTTCGCTGTCCTCGGCCCCTTCCAGCAATGTCTCGCACCGCACCGTCCAGCCGTCGCTAGCGCAAGTCTTTGAGCGCAAGCGCAAGTACGCCGCCACGCACCCGCACGCTCAAGCGTTAACCGTCCACATAGCCAAATTTATCTGCCTTGAGATGCTGCCGTATAGGGTTGTGGAAACGGAATCCTTCAAAAGTATGATGGCGGCGGCGGCCCCGCACTACTGAGTTCCCAGTCGCCACTACTTTTCCCGATGTGCCGTACCAGCCCTGCATGACCACGTCTCCCGCAACATTGTACGCGCCCTCACCAACGCGGTTACTGCCAAGGTCCACTTAACAACGGACACGTGGACAAGCACAGGCGGGCAGGGCCACTACATCTCCCTGACGGCACATTGGGTGAATTTAGTGGAGGCTGGGACAGAGTCAGAGCCTGGGACCGCTCACGTCCTACCCACCCCCAGAATTGCGGGCCCCAGCTCGGTTGTGGTATCTTCGGCGGTGTATGCTTCCTCCACTAAACCACACTCCTCCTCCTCTTCCTCCTCCGCAACCTCTGTCTCGCAATCTAGATGTGTCAGCAGCAGCAGGACGTCGCCAGCAGTCGGTGTCGTGCGGCGTGGCAGCACAGCGGTGGGCAAGCGTCAGCAGGCCGTGCTGAAACTACTCAGCTTAGGAGATAAGAGGCACACGGCCCATGAACTGCTTCGGGGTCTAACAGAGCAGACCGACCGTTGGCTTGCGCCGCTGAGCCTCCAACCGGGCATGGTCGTATGTGACAACGGGCGTAACCTGGTGGCGGCTCTGCAGCTAGGCAGCCTCACGCACGTGCCATGCCTGGCCCACGTCTTTAATTTGGTGGTTCAGCGCTTTCTGAAAAGCTACCCACGCTTGTCAGACCTGCTCGTAAAGGTGCGCTGGCTCTGCGCACATTTCCGCAAGTCCCACACGGACGCTGCCACCCTACGCACCCTGCAACATCGGTTTAATCTGCCAGTGCACCAACTGCTGTGCGACGTGCCCACACGGTGGAACTCTACGCTCCACATGTTGGCCAGGCTCTATGAGCAGCGTAGAGCTATAGTGGAATACCAACTCCAACATGGGCGGCGCGGTGGGAGTCAGCCTCCTCAATTATTTTCAGAAGAGTGGGCCTGGTTGGCAGACATCTGCCAGGTCCTTGGAAAGTTTGAGGAGTCTACCCAGGTGGTGAGCGGGGATGCTGCAATCATTAGCGTCACCATTCCTCTGCTATGCCTCTTGAGAAGTTCCCTGCAAAGCATAAAGGCAGATGCTTTGCGCTCGGAAACGGAGGCGGGGGAAGACAGTATGTCGCTGGATAGTCAGAGCACCCTCCTATCTATATCTCAGCGCGTTGAGGAGGAGGAGGAGGAGGAGGGGGAGGAGGATGAGGAGGAGGGGGAAGAGACAGCTTGGCCCACTGCTGACGGTACCCATGCTGCTTGCCTGTCATCCTTTCAGCGTGTATGGCCTGAGGAGGAGGAGGATCCTGAAAGTGATCTTCCTAGTGAAGACAGCCATGTGTTGCGTACAGGTACCCTGGCACACATGGCTGACTTCATGTTAGGATGCCTTTCTCGTGACCCTCACGTTGCACGTTTTCTGGCCACTACGGATTACTGGGTGTACACACTGCTCGACCCACGGTATAAGGAGAACCTTTCCACTCTCATTCCCGAAGAGGAAAGGGGTTCGAGAGTGTTGCTATACCACAGGACCCTGGCGGACAAGCTGATGGTAAAATTCCCATCCGACAGCGCTAGTGGCAGAAGGTGCAGTTCCGAGGGACAGGTAGCAGGGGAGGTGCGGAGATCGAGCAGCATGTACAGCACAGGCAGTGCAACACTCTTTAAGGCCCTGGACAGCTTTATGGCTCCCCAGCAAGACTGTGTCACCGCTCCCCAGTCAAGGCTGAGTCGGCGGGAGCACTGTAAAAGGATGGTGAGGGAGTACGTAGCCGATCGCACGACCGTCCTCCGTGACGCCTCTGCCCCCTACAACTACTGGGTGTCGAAGCTGGACACGTGGCCTGAACTAGCGCTGTATGCCCTGGAGGTGCTTGCTTGTCCTGCGGCTAGCGTCTTGTCAGAGAGGGTGTTTAGTGCGGCTGGGGGAATCATCACAGATAAGCGTACCCGCCTGTCAACCGACAGTGCCGACAGGCTTACACTCATCAAGATGAACAAAGCCTGGATTTTCCCAGACTTCTCTTCTCCACCAGCGGACAGCAGCGATACATAAGCAATACGTAGGCTGCACCCGCGGATGGAAGCATCGTTCTCAATCACCATCCAAAACGGGGACATTTCTGCTTCATCAATCTGTGTATAATATTCCTCCTCCTCCTCCTGCTCCTCCTCCTGAAACCTCACGTAATCACGCCGAACGGGCAATTTTTCTTAGGGCCACAAGGCTCACTCATATAATTTTTCTAAACCATTTTTATACGTTTCAATGCTCTTAAAAGCGTTGAAACTTTAACTTGAACCAATTTTTCGTTAAACTGGGCTGCCTCCAGGCCTAGTTTTACCACTTAAGCCACATTAACCAAAGCGATTAATGGGTTTCACCTGCCATCTTGGTTGGGCATGGCCAATTTTTTCTGAGGTACATTAGTACTGTTGGTACACCAATTTTTTTGGGCCCTCACCTACAGTGTAATCATAGTAATTTCTATGTTCTTCGCCTGCACTCATGGTACAGAAAGGTGTGTGGGGTTGGCCTACACTTTAGCTACATAAATGTAACTGGGGCCTTGTCTATACTGCAGCTACTGAAATGTGAAAGAGACTGTTATCTCCCTAAACTGCTGCAATGGGAATGTTACTGGGGCCTGTCTTGAGTGCTACTATTACTGAAATGGAACTAAGACTGCGCTCCCCCTATACTGGTGCTAGTGATATGTTAGTGGGGCCTGTCCCTAATGCTACCGCTGAAATGTTAATAATTCTGGGCTCTGCCTATACCGCTGCTAATGGTATGTCACTGGGGTGTGGAAACAGAGGCTTCACAAAGACATGATGGCGGCGAGGCCATTTCCCACCAACGCTGTTACTGTTAAGGTGCATATAACCACGGACACGTGTAGAGGACACAAAGTGCCTCCAAAACATCCCCCTCCTCCTCCAACAATGAAAACATTCTTGGCAAATACCTTTGCATTGGTCCGTCTGGTGGCAGTCCAAGAATTTCACCTTTAACGACAAAACAAGAGAGCACTGTCACGTACGCAGGGCGAGGGCGAGGAAGGAAAGGCTCTTAGGTTGTGGAGTGACTGGTACCCAACTTTCCAGACTCCTGAAAAGCGACCATGAGCCACAGCCACAACTCTACAGCAACCCACCTGGCCCTGCACTTATTAACAATTTGTCCCTCACTGGACAAGAGGAGAGAGGGGAAGGGACGATACCTATCGATCCGCCTCTGGTCCTCAGACACTCTGCAGTATTGCAAGCTGGCAGTCGTTAGAATACAGGCTGGTTTGTATTTAGCGTTCTCCGCACTTCGGCACGCATGCGAAGCGGAAGCTCAAATCACCTACCTGGTCAGTTCTAACGCACTCCAGAGCTCTACAATATGCATACAAAACGCTGCCACCACCAATTTGGTTACGGTAAATTGGAACCCGATTTCTGAATACAATCTTTGGAGAATATGGTTTCGTGTTAACACAGACGAGGCTCACTAATTAATTTAACGTTTAATTCTCAAAGAAAAGAGCAGTGCTTATTTACAGAAAAAATACGAAAATGATGTTACAAGATAAATGGCAAGAGACTTTACATATGATATCACAAACAGTAAAATAACAGGGATTAAAAGAAGAGAGTTACCATTCTGTGGCGTGGAGTCGCGCCAGAACTGCGGACCAGACCTCACGTATAGTGACCTCCAAGGGGCTGACCCTGAGCACACGTCCGTGTGCGATTTTTAAACTCTCCCGGTGGTAACTCCCCTTTAGTTCCTTCCAGCCCCCTTAGGGGCTGGCTTATCTTGGGACACATAATTCCCTGAAATACCTATTTCCTTCATAACTCCGTGTGGGTGTGACCCACCATGAAAATATGACAACGATGTTTCCTGTTGTGATTTTACGTGTGTTTTGAGCCCACGCATGAGTAGTTTTGGACGCATCTGATCCGAGATACGCAATTCTCGGTTCCTGAGCGTCGTGCAAATGTGGGAGTCCCTGCATCTTATTGGCGGGGATGCAACGTTCCACAAAATAGCCTCGTCCGCGGGCTGCGACATACAGATCTTTCATAATTCCTAAATTACATTTTCCTTTGTCTTACGGGCACGTTCTTTTGTTAACTTTGCCTCCAGACGTTATCAGGTCAGTTACGACCATTTGGACCAGTAAGGGAGGGAAAGAGCTACTAAGATGTGAAGCCTATTTCCTCTCCTTATTTCCTAACAAACATTTGCTGGCTCTGGCTCCAGAGGGGCTGTAGGACATCAAAGACCCCCTGAGGGAGATGTGTCAGGCTCTTTGAAGCCTGCTGCTCACAGCTTCCTACAGCACTCCGCTTTCCTATATGCGGAAAGGCATCTAACCCTTCTTTCTACAAACTGTACAAAATGACTGACAGACTACAAGCTCCACATAACAATGCATATCTATTAATCACATATCTTTATCTGTCACTCTGGTATCTATCTACCCTTCTAATCTCTATCTAGTAAGGGGGAAGGATGTCAGCTCAGCTTTTCTAGTGTCCTGAACGTCAGCTGATTGATACTGGACAGCTGGGGGGACACTTTATTCAACTCTTTTTACTACAAGCACCACCACCATCCCCCCGCCACGGCCCACTTAATCCTGGCCACATTCCGAAAACCAACTACATAAAACCGCGCTACCAGGTCCGCAGTCACCACCACATTACCACCAACGAGGTTACTGTTAAGGTACATATTACCTGTCTGACTGGGGCATGCAGTGTGGGCCGAAGCCCACCTGTATTGTATCTGACGTTAGCTCTGCTGAGTAGGGCACTGCAATGGGATATATTTATGTACCGCCGGTGGGTTCCAGGGAGCCACCCATGCTGTAGGTGCACACGGAGTTTAACCTACATCTGTCCACTTGTAAAGAACCCCACTCTGACTGGGGCATGCAGTGTGGGCCGAAGCCAACCTGTATTAAGCACGACATTACCTCAGCTGTGATGGGCAATGCAATGGGATTTTTTTATGTACCACCGGTGGTTTCCAGGGAGCCACCCATGCTGTAGGTGCACACGGAGTTTAACCTACATCTGTCCACTTGTAAAGAACCCCAGTCAGACTGGGGCATGCAGTGTGGGCCGAAGCCCACCTGCATTAACCACGACATTACCTCAGCTGTGATGGGCAATGCAATGGGATTTTTTTATGTACCACCGGTGGGTTCCAGGGAGCCACCCATGCTGTGGGTCCACAGGGAGTTGTTACTACATCTGTCCACTTGTAAAGAACCCCAGTCAGACTGGGACATGCAGTG
This sequence comes from Eleutherodactylus coqui, assembly GCF_035609145.1. Lineage (NCBI taxonomy): Eukaryota > Metazoa > Chordata > Amphibia > Anura > Eleutherodactylidae > Eleutherodactylus > Eleutherodactylus coqui. Next base: position 128,954,918 of record NC_089845.1, on the reverse strand, counting down.
TGGGCCGAAGCCCACCTGTATTAAGCACGACATTACCTCAGCTGTGATGGGCAATGCAATGGGATTTTTTTATGTACCACCGGTGGGTTCCAGGGAGCCACCCATGCTGTAGGTGCACACGGAGTTTAACCTACATCTGTCCACTTCTAAAGAACCCCAGTCTGACTGGGGCATGCAGTGTGGGCCGAAGCCCACCTGTATTAAGCACGACATTACCTCAGCTGTGATGGGCAATGCAATGGGATTTATTTATGTACCGCCGGTGGCTTCCTGGCACCCACCCATGCTGTAGGTCCACAGGGAGTTGTTACTACATCTGTCCACTTGTAAAGAACCCCAGTCTGACTGGGGCATGCAGTGTGGGCCGAAGCCCACCTGCATTAACCACGACATTACCTCAGCTGTGATGGGCAATGCAATGGGATTTATTTATGTACCGCCGGTGGCTTCCTGGCACCCACCCATGCTGTGGGTCCACAGGGAGTTGTTACTACATCTGTCCACTTGTAAAGAACCCCAGTCTGACTGGGGCATGTAGTGTGGGCTGAAGCCCACCTGCATTAAACATGACATTACCTCAGCTGTGATGGGCAATGCAATGGGATATTTTTATGTACCGCCGGTGGCTTCCTGGCACCCACCCATGCTGTGGGTGCACAAGGAATTCCCATTGCGGAGTTGTACCTGGCTGTGACTATTTATAAAAAACCGCGGTCTGACTGGGCCATGCAGACACCTTGACAGAATGAATAGTGTGTGGCACATAGGTTCCCCATTGCTATGCCCACGTGTGCAGCTCCAGATGGAGGTGGCACAGGATTGGATTTCTCATTGCTTCTGTACAGCATTGTGGACTATCGGCCCGCGCCTTTTATGGGGGGGTCGCTGACTAGCCATGCCAACCCTCTGCAGTGTGTGCCTGCTTTTCCTGTGGCAGACGCACTTATAAAAAGACATGAGGGTGGCGTGGCATGAGGGCAGCTGAAGGCTGGGCAGGGACAATTTGGTGTACGCTGTGGACACTGTCGTGCGGGGGGGGGGGTTGGGCAGCATGTAACCCAGGAGAAGTGGCAGCGGAGTGTCATGCAGGCAGTGATTGTGCTTTGTTGGAGGTAGTGTGGTGCTTAGCTAAGGTATGCCATGCTAATGAGGGCTTTTCAGAAGTAAAAGTTGTTGGGAGGGGGGGGGGGGGCCCACTCTTGCCGGTATTGTGGCTTAATAGTGGGACATGTGAACTTGAGATGCAGCCCAACATGTAGGCCCTCGCCTGCCCTATCCGTTGCTGTGTCGTTCCCATCACTTTCTTGAATTGCCCAGATTTTCACACATGAAAACCTTAGCGAGCATCAGCGAAATACAAAAATGCTCAGGTCGCCCATTGACTTCAATGGGGTTCGTTACTTGAAACGAACCCTCGAGCATCGCGAAAAATTCGTCTCGAGTAACGAGCACCCGAGCATTTTGGTGCTCGCTCATCTCTAACGAGTACGTTCGCTCATTTCTAATTACAATGCAAACAAACGCATCATCTGCATATGCCATGCAACAAACACCAATCTATCATCATCATCAACACAATCACATTCATGTCCTTAAATACTAAATGATTAAACTCTCCGAAAAAGAGGAGCACGATTTACTGGCTCTTGAAAAAACTGGGAACATCGAATACGTTCATTCAAGAGACTCACTTCAAGGACGACAAAGTCTCAAAGATTTCAAAACATTTTTTTCAAAATGGTAATTTAGCAACCATCCATTATCTGCAGCCAAAGGATTAGCCATAGTAATTCACCCCTTAGTCCCATTAATTTTTGCTAGCCATCTCACAGATACATAGGGTTGAATGTTATTAGTGAAAGGCAGAATCCATTCGGAAACATTCACACTAACAAATTTATATGTACTCAACAAAAATCAGATCACCTGTGTCATGTCACTGCCAGCACAGCCTCACTACTGTGGGTTCTATCCTGACTAGCTGGGTTTAATATCTTATCTCCTGGCTAGGTAAGGTTAGTTAGTCCTGTTAGCTGAGGTAGTTGCAGTTTCTCCCCACTCGCAATGTAACCTAGCTCTTCCTGGCTGTGAGTTACCGGTTATTTTTCAGTATTCTTGTCTGTGTTCTGTTTTGTCTCTTATTTCTGTTTGTCTTGCATTATTTGTCCTTGTCTTTTATTTACTGTTAGTTTGTATGTCCCTGATTTTCTGTACTCTGCTTCCCCCAGACCTTGGACCTGTCCTTGTGGAAGTAGTGGGGTTGTGTGCTCTGCTGCAAGATGAGTTCTGTCAAAGGGATTCTCTCATTTATGCAGGAGCATTTAGCCACCTGTGTAGTAAGCTAATACACCCATACGGACTGCTGCAGTGCCAAATCTCCACACAGTTTTCTCAACAACCTGGTTATCACAGTAATTTGCTTAAAGTCACATAATAATAAGTTCCAACCTAAATCTCACTCTGAATCCCATTCTAGACCCCTTGACAGGGAGGGGGAAGGGGGGGGGGGGGCTCCCAGGACTCGCATCAGAAAAAATTATATAAAGTCTTACAGGACCTAAAGGTGATAGTTACATGTCATTCAATAGCTGAGAGCTGCGTCTGATTGGTCACAGTGCTCAGCCAATCAGAGACAGCACTCACCCATTCATGAATTCATGAATAGGTGAGTGCTGCCTCTGATTGGCAGAGCGCAGGGACCAATCAGAGGCAGCTCTCAGCTGCCATTCAATATCTGAGAGCTGCTTCTGATTGGTCACAGTGCTCAGCCAATCAGAGACAGCCCATTTAGGAGGCAGGGATTTTAAATTTCTGCCTGCTGAATATTACTGAGAGCAGTGCGGTGAGAAGAGCCGGCTGGATGTGGCTGAGCCCTGGCAGCTGAAGAAAGGTGAGTATTAGAGATGAGCGAACCTACTCGGCCCCCCCTTTTTTCGCCCGAGCACCGCGATTTTCGAGTATTTCCATACTCGGGCGAAAAGATTCGGGGGGTGCCGTGGGTGAGTGGGGGGTTGCAGCGGGTAGTGGGGGGGAGAGGGAGAGAGGGCTCCCCCCTTTTCCCCACTGCTACCCCCCGCTCCGCCATGCCTCCCCCCGCCTCCAGCACCCCCCGAATCTTTCCACCCGAGTACTGAAGTACTCGAAAATCGCGGTGCTCGATCAAGTAATTACTCGAAACGAGTAGGTTCGCTCATCTGTAGTGAGTATTCTTTTTTTTTTTATTTTATTCACCACTTCTTCTTGTTTTTCAGGGAAGGACTTATGCTTAAAGCCCTTCCCTGAAAAACAATTAGCGGGTGCCGGCAGCAGGATCCTCTACCGCAGCTGTCATCTGTTAGAGCTGTGGTAGGGAATTATTTATTCCCCCCAGGGATGATGAATTCCTTTGCTGCATCTGTCACAGATCTGGCAGGTGCAGCAGGGAATTCTTTTTCCTCGTGGGGATGTAGGAAACATCTGTTGCATGCGGCAGATGTGTTCTTCATCCCTGCAGGGACATGGCAGCAGCAGACAGGTAAGTATTTTTTTTACACTAAAATTATTGTTTTTTAGGGAAGGGCTTATGTTTAAAGCCCTTCCCTGAAAACCAATGACGGGGTGCCGACAGCACGATCCTCTACTGTAGCTGTCACAGATGTGGCAGGTGCAGCAGCATGGAATTCTTTTTACTAGCGGGAATGAAGGAAACATCTGCTGCATGCGACAGATGTGTTCTTCATCCCCACGGGGGACACGGCAGCGGTGGAGAGGTAAGTTTATTTATTTAATTTTTTGCACAAAAATTATTGTTGTGAAGCTTCTGTGAGCTCTGATAGCAGCCTACATATGTCAAGCATGATGGTGCCAGAGGGCACCTCTCACAGGGCTGCAACTGCATCTCCCTCTGCAAGCCCTGAGACGCAGAGGCCCAGATTAACCACTCCTATTCCCATGCAAACCAACTCAAATTCAATAGAGGATCCCGTAGCCAATTTACCCTCCTCCAGCCAGTCTGCTGTGGAAGATTTCATTAAGAGCATGGTGCACTTAGAGGGTCAATTCAGAACAATATAAATCAGATGTCCACAGTGTTCAGATCCTCCATACAAGACCTGGGAGAACACACAGAACACATAGAAGGCAAAATAGAAGAGTGACCTACTTCACATAATAGCCTAACAGATGTGCACTACGCCTTGGAGGAAGAAGGGGCATCAGTTAAAAATAAATTAGCAAATCTGGAGGATCAAAATAGGCACAACAACATAAAATTTTGCAGAACACCTAAAAATATAAGCCAAGCTGAATTGAAAGGCTTCTTATTTAAGCTTCTTTCCTCAATTTTCCCAAATACGCTGAGACAAAAACTAAACCAAAGCTTCTTCCGGAAAACTCCACCCGGGATGTTATAACAAGGATTCATTTTTTATCACGTATAAAAGGCTCTATGTAGAGATGAGCGAGCATACTCGTCCGAGCTTGATGCTCGTTCGAGTATTAGGGTGCTCGAGATGCTCGTTACTCGAGACGAGCACCACGCGGTACTCGTCTCGATTAAACGAGCACTGACCATTGAATTCAATAGAGCCGGCAATACAGCCGGCTCCATTGAAAGCAATGGGCTGCCGGCGATCGCGGGATAAGGGTGCCCACCCACTAACGTTTTTTTACTGCGAAATTCGCAGCGTTTTTTTTTTTCTGCAGGGGTCTTTGGGCTATGGGACATGCAAAGCTAAAATCGCGATCGCGCAAAATCGCGATATCGCGGTAAATCGCAATTTTTACATTACAAGTCCCATAGACCCCCTGCAGAAAAAAAAAACCTGCGAATTTCGCAGTGAAAAAAAACACCAGTGGGTGGGCGCCCTTAATTGTTGGGAAGGGCTTAAATATATAAGCCCTTCCCTGCAATTCATCCAGAAATGTGTAAAAATAAAAATAAAATATACTCACCTTGTCCCGGCAGAACGATGTTAGCCCATTGAATTCAATGGAGCCGGCAATACAGCCGGCTCCATTGAAAGCAATGGGCTGCCGGCGATCGCGGGATGAATTGTCGGGAAGGGCTTAAATATATAAGCCCTTCCCTGCAATTCATCCAGAAATGTGTAAAAATAAAAAAATATATATACTCACCTGGTCCCGGCAGACGGAGCTCAGCGCGGCTGGCTGCAGTTCTCCTGAACTGCTCTGAACAGCTGTGAGTAGTATTCAGCAGCCGGGGATTTAAAATCCCCGCCTGCTGAATGAGCTGCCTCTGATTGGTCACAGCCTGACCAATCAGAGGCAGCTCTCACTCACACCCATTCATGAATTCATAAATGGGTGAGTGAGTGCTGCCTCTGATTGGCTCAGTGCAGGGCCAATCAGGGGCAACTCTCAGCTGTCATTCAGCTGAGAACTGCCCCTGAGCCAATCAGAAGCAGCACTCACTCACCCATTCATGAATTCAGGCTGTGACCTGAGGGGAAAAACCAAAATAATAATGAAAAAAAAGGCACGATCCTTAAGGGGTTAAAGGATAACAACTTTTTACTTCTCCGGCTAACGCAGTTCCAAACATTTTATTTATTTTTGAACATGGTAAAGATCTCTTATTCCGTCTAGCACAATTTTCAGATTTATAAAATATTAACTGCTGGAAACAATGCAAAGTTCATCTTTGGTGCTTAACACCTAAAAGGTTAGACAAATTAATCAATTAAACAGTTCATTCTCATTTCAGATAAGTATTCTTGTGACTTTTTATATGCAAAATGCACGCCACTCTACTGCTCTGATGGAGAACTGGCAGAATCGGGCACTGCATAAGGAGATCCCATAGCAGAGGGTAATTTCATAAGAGCGAGTGTGATATCGGGCCAAGTTTCACAGCTTGATATTTCGCTCGGGAATGTGCGATTTTCCAGTGAATGCAAGTCATTTTTGTGTCAATTGTTTTCAATGGGAAACCTCACATTGCACTTGCATGCACCTTGCAGGCCATGCAATGCTTTTGTCAGTCCCATTGGAAACAAGAGGCAATTGCATTCCAAGGGAACGCTCAAAGATAGGACATGCAGCGATCTTTTTCCCACACCACGATGTCGCTTATGTATATGATCCATTTAAAAGAATGTGAAAGCAGCCTTAAAGTGCAATATTTTAACTACATGTATAACCTCTTTCTTTTTGGACCTATCTGCTTTATATTCTTTACTACTGTCTTTGTTCTTTCTAAATTGAACCCCCATTGACATGTAACCATAAACTTGACTTGATGCGTACTTTTCTCTTTAGTACTTTACCTGTTAAGTATTGACAACACTGTCTACCTGCCAATATATAGCTTTTTTCTTCCGGATGCTGATTATTATCCCTAAGGCCTTAGTCAGACGGGCGTTTTTTGCCGCGATTTGCGCATGCGCATGTGTCCGGCGATTTTATAAAACCATTGCTTTGCAATGGTATCGGACACATGAGCGCTTTTTATGCGCTCGTCCGATAAATTATAGAACAGAAATCGCAGATCGCACCTATCTGCGATCTGCGATTCCTGTTCTCTTCTCTATATGCGCTCAATGGGGCCGGCGGCAGCAGCGCCGACCCCATTGAGAACATATAGAAGACAAATCCTTCTTCTCTGCCACAGCTGTAACAGCTGTGGCAGAGAAGAACGATGTTTGCCCATTGAATTCAATGGAGCCGGCAATACAGCCGACTCCATTGAAAGCAATGGACTGCCGGTGTGCGCGGGATGAATTATTTTAACACTTTTCTGGATGAATTGCAGGGAAGGGCTTATATATTTAAGCCCTTCCCGACAATTCATCCCACACTCGCCCGCAGCGCATTGCTTTCAATGGAGCGGGCTGTATTGCCGGCTCCATTGAATGCAATGCGCTGGACAGCTCCGGCCCGTTTCTAATGAAACGCGGCTAGGAGCAGATTTTCGGGCGATTTTCGGGCACCGGTCACGCGATTTGCGGATGCGCATCCGTCATGCGATCCGCAAATCGCGCGAAAAAACGCCCGTCTGACTAAGGCCTAATAAAAATGTAGGGATTTTTGAAAATCACTACTTAAATGCTATAATGATGCCGTAAAAACATTCACATATAAGAAGGTCTTGGTTTACATGTTATTATTATTTTCTAGGTATATGTTGCTTTAAGAAAACTTTGAACGGAGGGTGCACAGGAGGGTGCATTGCCATTTGTTGGGGTACAGTTAAGTGTTGATCTTTCGTGAGAGCAAACATGTTTCTATTTAAACTTCTCTAACTGCCACCCAGTTGCAAGCATTAGGCAGCGCTGCCAATGGTCCTGAAATTTCTCGACAGTCCATAAAAATTAGCGTGAAAAAAAAAACAGATGCATCTGATTTTTTTTAGGTTGTCTGTATTTGAACAGGTTATTATGACTGTAATCAGCATTTTACAGGTCCTATTAACCCCTTGAGTGGCGGTTTCTTACCACCCTGTTGTACCCACCAGGTCAGGTTTTTTAAATGATCTAATCATTTAACCCCTTCATGACATGGCCTATTTTGGCGTTGAGGACCAAGCGATTTTTTGGTATTTTTCCATCTCCATTTTTCAAAAGCCATAACTTTTTTATTTTTCCGTGGACGCGGCCGTATAAGGGCTTGTTTTTTGCGTGGCGAACTGTAGTTTTTATCGATGCCAATTTTGGGTACATAGACTATATTGTAAAATATTTTTTTTTGTTTAATGATAGCAGAGAGAGAAAACGCATCAATTCTGCCATAGATTTTTTTATTTTTTTTTTACACCGTTAATCATGCAGCATAAATGAGACTTTCCATTTTTTCTGCAGACCGGTACGGTTACAACGATACCAAAATTCTAACATTTTTTTTTAGGTTTTTCCACTTTTCTGCAATAAAAACCCTTTTTTTTGGAAATCTTTTTTCTATTCTAAATTGCTGCATTCAAAGTCACGTAACTTTTTTATTTTTTGATGTACAGAGCTCTATGAGGGCTTATTTTTTGCGAGACGAGCTGTAGATTTTATTGGTACCATTTTGGCGTACATACGACTTTTTTGATCACTTTTATTGCGTTTTTAGTGAGGCAAAATGCTAAAAATGAGCATTTTGCCTCAGTTTTTTAGCTTTTTTTTTAGCGTTTTTTTCGGTGCACAGTCAAAAGCATGTGCAACTTATTGTACGCATCGTTACGGACGCGACAATACCAAATATGTGGGGTTTTATTTTTTTTTTACCTTTTTTTATGCTAATCTGAGAAAAAGCATAAAAAATGGTTTTTTTACTCTTTTTTTTTTACATTTTTTTTAATTCATTTTTTAAATCTTTCTTTTTTTTACACTGTTTGTGTCCCTCTGAGGGACTTTAACCACTGCCCTGATGATCGCTGTCATAAGGCATGGCAGAGCTACTGCTTTCCCATGCCTTATCGCTCATACAGCGATCTCAGGCATAGGCAATACAGGACGCCAGTGTCTGGCGTCCTGTTGCCATGGTGACAGGCCGGGCTCTCGCGATGACATCGCGAGTTCCGGCCGGAGACACAGAGGGAGCCGCGCTCCCGCTGTGAACTCTTTCCCTGCCGCGATCTACTTAGATCGCGGCAGGGAAGGGGTTAACAGTGGCGGGCGCATCTCCGATGTCCCCCCGCTGCTGCAGCGAGACGCCGGCTGTGACTGACAGCCGGCTCCCGCTGCGGGATAGCGCTGGATCATATGTGATCCCGCGCTATCTCCAGGACGTAAGTTTACGCCCTGTTGCGGGAAGTACCCCGCTCCCAGGACGTAAACTTACGCCCTGCAGCGGGAAGGGGTTAATTTCAACTAATTTTGCAGTCGCCTTCCAAGAGCCATAACTTTTTCATTTTTCCATTGACAGCCATATGAGGGCTTGTTTTTTGCGGGTCAAGTTGTACTTTTTGATGGCATCATTTTTGGGTAGATATACTGTATTGCATAACTTTTGTAAAAAAATTTGTATGGAGATTGGGGAAAAAGAAAGAAATTCGGCCATTTGTTCTTTGGATTTCATTTTTACGGTGTTCAGCATGCAGAATAAATAATGTGATAACATTATTCTCTGAGTCACACGATTCCGGCGATACCAAGTTTATACAGTTTTTTTATGTTTTGCTATTTTTGTACATTTAAAACATTTTTTTCTTGAAGGTTTGCTTTTGTGTCGCCACATTCCAAGAGCCGTATTAATTTTATTGTCCATTGCCAGAGCAATAGAAGGGCTTTTTGTGGGATGAACTCTAGTCTTCATTTATCTAATTTTTTTGGAACATGTAAATTTTTTTTTTTTAAATCAAGTTTTATTGACATTTTTGTTCACAAATAACATAAGAAAAATAACATTTGGGAAATAGACAGTCGGTGTAAGCTCATTTGCAAATAAATATATCACAAAGAAACGGTACATTTAGAGGGTAGAGTCGGGAGAACAAGAAGAACAAACAATGTACTGTAAGCAAGACCTCCCTAGAAGTCTGACAATAAGGTCTACCCTGTCGCTTTATGATAAGCGGTTCAGAAGGACTGTACCTATTCCTATTAGACAAGTAAGGCAAAAATAGAACGACTGTCTAATTCGCATTAACCTATGAAATGGGGTTGGGGGGGATAACAGACAGAAAGGGAGGAGGAGGGGTAGGTGAAGGGGGGGAGGTTGTGGGAGGAATATGCAGACAGAGAACAGCTCGCTAGTTTAACTGTTATCTCATTGTTTCCAAGTGAAATCTTAACTATAGTCGGGTGGCTATCCACTTTGCATATATCTGGTATTTTGTGAGATGTCTACATCTGGCTGTCAGAGAAGATCGGTTGTTGTGGTTTTCTGACCATGTCATAGTAGCAGGGCAGATCAATGAAGTTCCGAAATCTGAACGGGGGGTATACACTTAAGGGAGTGCGGGGGGGGGGGGGGGGGATAAAGAAGAGAGGGGAAAAGGCCCCCACGTGAGGGGCCCCAACTCAACCAGCACAGCACTATGATGCTCTCAGTTGTCTCCATGGTCCCCATGTTGTCCAGAATTTTTCATGGGATTCTGTAGCCCAACTGGATAACTCTTCTAGATTAGCGATGGTGTCCACTTTTTCCATCCACTGGGCTAATGAAGGAGGAGTTTTTTGGAGCCACAATAGTGGGATCAGGGCTTTAGCTGCATCCAAAAGGAAGGCAATGAGTGGGTTCCTCTTAGGATGGAATTCTTTTGTGGGCTTCCATAAGAAGATCATCTCCGGGGAGATAGATATGTTGGGTACAAATTTTTTTAATGTCACTTCCACCTCTGTCCAAAAAGGGGCCAAGATCGGGCAGCTCCACCAAATATGTATATATGAGCCTACGTCGTTCTCGCATCTCCAACATTTCCCATGTGATGCTAAATTGTAGGCGGCCATCCACTGGGGGGTTTCGTACCGCCTTAAAAGTAGCTTATAGTGTCTTTCTTGAGCTAAGATGCAATGAGAGATGTCAAACGAGGTGCTCAGGATGGATTTGATATCCGTTGGAGAAAGTCAAATGCCCAATTCTTTTTCCCAGGAGATAAGAAAATTAGGTTTTGTGTAAGAGGGTTTAATGATAAATTGTTTACGTAGGAGGGAGATCTTCCTAGACTTGGGGTTGTTGTCCTTCAAATTCTTTTCAAAGTCCGTTAGGGGCCTTGTGGAGGTGTATTTTTTAAGGAAGCTACTAAGTGTATTTTCGATATAGATCTGCTACAGAAAAAAGAAGTTATGTAGTGGGAGAAGTTCTTTTAAGATTTCTTCAGTATTTTTGTGAGCTACTGATTGTAAGGTTCCTATATTAAGATCCTTAAATTTCTCCCATATTGAGTGTGATGCAGGATCTCCGGGCGCATCGAGCAGGTTGGGAATGACTCTTAGTGGAGCGCATGGTGATGGATCTGGGGCTAAAGTTTCTTTTAAGCTTGACCATATTTCGCATGGGCCCCTGATGAGGGGGTTGAAAGCCTTTGATCTGCTTCTGTTGTTTGAGGGGAACCATAGATCTTTCAGGAACGATCTCCCTTCTGAGGCTTCTACTAGGGAGGGTAGGATTTTATCTCTAATTGGGAGGACTAAGTCCATCCAGTATCCTAATTGGGATGCACAGTAAAAATCAGACAGGTTAGGGAGATCTATACCACTTTCTGGGCCTCTTTTTATCATGAGACTGTATGCAAGTCTAGGCCTTTTGTTCCTCCATACAAACCCAGCGAAGATTGTTCGTAATTAGAGATGAGCGAACACCAAAATGTTCGGGTGTTCGTTATTCGTAACGAACTTCCCGTGATGCTCGAGGGTTCGTTTCGAACAACGAACCCCATTGAAGTCAATGGGCGACCGGAACATTTTTGTATTTCGCCGATGCTCGCTAAGGTTTTCATGTGTGAAAATCTGGGCAATTCAGGAAAGTGATGGGAATGACACAGTGACGGATAGGGCAGGCGAGGGGCTACATGGTGGGCTGCATCTCAAGTTCACAGGTCCCACTATTAAGCCACAATAGCGGCAAGAGTGCCCCCCCCCCCCACTGTCAGCATAAAGATCGTCCTCCTCTGGCACAGCTGTAACAGCTGTAGCAGAGAAGAACGATGTTTGCCCATTGAATTCAATGGAACCGGCAATACAGCCGACTCCACTGAATGCAATGGGCTGCCGGCGATCGCAGGATGAATGGTCGGAAAGGGGTTAAATATATAACCCCTTTCCTGCAATTCATCCAGAAATGTGTTACACTAAAAATATATACCGGCGTATAAGGCGACCGGGCGTATAAGACGACCCCCCAACTGTCACCTTATACGCCGGTAATACAGTGGAGCAAAGAATAAAAAGCATTACTTACGTTTTTAGATGATCTGCGGCGCTCCTGCAGGCTGTCACTCCCTCCTGGTCCACGGCAGACAAGCTTTCTCCACGAAAGACTTTAAATCCCTGCCTCCAGAAGCACATGTGCCTTCAGCCAATCACAGCCAATGACAATGATGTCATTGAATGGCTGTGATTGGCTGTGTTTCTGGAGGCGGGGATTTCAAGGCTTGAAATCCCCGCCTCCAGAAACACAGCCAATCACAGCCATTCAATGACATCATTGTCATTGGCTGTGATTGGCTGAAGGCACATGTGCTTCTGGAGGCAGGGATTTAAAGTCTTTCGTGGAGAAAGCTTGTCTGCCGTGGACCAGGAGGGAGTGACAGCCTGCAGGAGCGCCGCAGATCATCTAAAAACGTAAGTAATGCTTTTTATTCTTTGCTCCACTGTATTACCGGCGTATAAGGTGACAGTTGGGGGGTCGTCTTATACGCCCGGTCGCCTTATACGCCGGTATATATTTTTAGTGTAACACATTTCTGGATGAATTGCAGGAAAGGGGTTATATATTTAACCCCTTTCCGACCATTCATCCTGCGATCGCCGGCAGCCCATTGCATTCAGTGGAGTCGGCTGTATTGCCGGTTCCATTGAATTCAATGGGCAAACATCGTTCTTCTCTGCTACAGCTGTTACAGCTGTGCCAGAGAAGAAGGATTTGTCTTCTATATGTTCTCAATGGGGTCAGCGCTGCTGCCGCTGGCCCCATTGAGCGCATATAGAATGCATCCATAGCGAGCAGCGGGAGGGGCAGATTTCAATACTCGGGTGACACCTTATCTCCCCAGCCACTCACAGCAGGGGGGTGGTATAGGGCTTAAACGTTGCAGGGGGAAGTTGTAATGCCTTCCCTGTCTTTATATTGGCCAAAAAAAAGCGCTAACGTCTCAGGGAAGAAAGTTTAATTTACCAGAACACCGCATGGTGTTCGTTACGAATAACGAACATCCCGAACACCCTAATATTCGCACGAATAGCAAGCTCGGACGAACGCGTTCGCTCATCTCTATTCGTAATGTTTTGAAGAAACTTTTTGGGAGGTGTATAGGGAGCATTCTGATTTTATACAAGATTATAGGAAGAATGTATGTCTTTAGGATATTTTGTCTGCCAAACCAAGAAATGAAGGGTATGTCGTAATTTCGTAAGAGGTTTTTGATTTGGCCAATTAAGGGGGGGAAGTTGGTTTGGTAGAGATCTTCTATTTTTTTGGTTAGCTTAATTCCTAAGAAATCCATTGATTTCTCGGCCCAATTAAACGGGGAGTTTTCTTTAATCGCCTTGCAGCAAGCTTCCAGGATTGATATATTTAACACGGTGGACTTAGAGAAATTAATTTTAAAGTTAGAAATTAGGCCAAAATTATTCAATAAGGTTTCAAGTCTGTTCAGTCCTCTCTTAGGGTTCATCACGAGAAATACTATGTCATCTGCGAAAGCGGCGGATGAAAGAGAGTGTTTCCCCCATTTAAGGCCCTGGATTTCTTGGTCTTGTCTGATCGTCTGAAGGAAGGGTTCTAATGCCAAAACAAATAAAGAAGGTGATAGGGGGCAACCCTGATGGGTTCCATTTTTAATCTCAAAAGCAGGGGAAAGAATCTCATTGATTTTAAGTCTGGCGTATGGAGATGAATAAAGGGAGAGGATGGCAGAGACAAAAGCCGGGGAAATATTATAGTGAAGTAAAGTTTTCTCCATGTAGCCCCAGTCCACTCGATCGAAAGCCTTTTCGGCATCTGTTCCAATTAACAGTAGAGGTATGTTAAATTTGTGGGCGTATCGTATCGCGTGAAGGATTCTTCTGCTGTTATCTCTGCCCTCCCTCCCCCTCACAAACCCCATCTGCTCCTCGTTAATGAAAAATGGCAGGAAGCCCTCTAGTCTTTTGGCTAGAAGTTTGGCCCATAATTTTAAGTCGAAATTAAGAAGGGAAATAGGGAGGTAGCTACCACATAATTCTGGGTCTTTGTTATCCTTGTGTAGGAGGGTTATGTGGGCTTCTAGGGATTGTTTAGGAAAGTGAGCGCCTTGCAAGAGAGTATTAAATAGTTCTTTAAGTCTAGGTACTAATATTTGTTTGAAGGAGTTGTAGTATAATAGGTTTAGGCCATCTGGGCCTGGGCTCTTGCCGTGAGGGCAGGATTTTAGGAGGAGTTCGACCTCTGCCTGAGAAACCGGAGCAGTTAAGGATTCCGCCTGCTCGCCACTAAGTTTAGGAAGGTGGGCTTGTTGCAGAAATGAGACGGTCAGTCTCTCTATATCCCCTTCTTCTTCAGTAGTACGGGGGTTTTGTTGTCTGATATTAAAGAGTTAAATAGAATAAAATTGATGGAAGGCTTTTGCTATCTCTTCGGATGAGAATACTTGGGCTCCGTTAGATGTTTTGATAGAATGGATGTGGTTTTTCGCACGCGCTTTTTTGATTAATGCTGACATGAATCTACTGCCTCTATTGCCCTGGGCATAGGCTACGTGTTTTAGATATAGATGTTTTTTACTATAGCGGGAGTCTAGACGTTGTTTAAGATTCCTTCTCAATTCCTCTAGTTCTTCTAAGGCCAATTTTGATTGGGAGAGTTCTGTTATTTGTTCTAGTTTTGCGATTTTGCTCAATCTATCGTCTAAGTCTTTTTGGAGCAGTTTTTTAGTCCTAGTGCCAAGGGCTATCAGTAAGCCCCTCATGAATGCCTTATGGGCTTCCCAGACCACGGGGACCTCCGAACCATTGTTTGTGTTGATGGAAAAATATTCTTCTAAGAGGGCAGAGAGGCGTTCTCTTTCATCGAGAGAATTGAGCAGGGATGCATTAAGCCTCCATCTCCATTCTTTAGGTTTAGGTTGGAGTAGGCGGAGGTCCACGTGGACGGGGGCGTGATCTGAAACTGTAGTGACATCAATTTTAGCTCCTTCTAATTGTGTGATTAGCCCTGTAGAAAGGAATATATAGTCCAATCTCTGGTGGGATTGATGGACTTTGGAGAAGAAGGTATAATCCTTTGTGGTTGGATTTAGGAGACGCCATGCGTCTGTCAGGTTTAGATCATGAAGGCAGTGAATGAGTTTCCTGATTTTAATTTGTGAAGTGTGGGAGCGGCCTGTTGAGGAATCACTTAATGGGTGTAGAGTAATATTTAGATCTCCTCCCATTATTATTTGGCCTTCTGCAAAGTGTTTTAATATTGTTAGATTTTTGATCAACCAAGGTACTTGATCAATGTTAGGAGTGTAGAAGTTGGCTATGGTTGTTTTGACATTGTTGCATGTTCCCTTCAAAAACAGGGCCCTACCCTCCCCATCTTCAAAGTGGGCCTGGCATACAAAGTTTGCCAACTTATGGAGGAAAATCAAGACCCCCTTAGAGGTAGAGGCGGAATATGCGCTATGGAAATCTTGTTCAAAGTATTTGCCCGGTAATGGTAGGCATTTACTTCTTTTGTAATGTGTTTCCTGTAGAAGGAGGACACTCGTGCCATACCTTTTGGCTAGTAGAGAAATGCTGTGCCTTTTTGATGGCGAGTTGAGGCCCCTCACGTTAAAGGACGTCACCCGTAGATCCCTCATCTCAGTATGTTTGTCGTGCAGTCAATCTCAGGAGTAAGAGGGTCAAACTTCAGCTGTTAACAGATTATATATGCAGTGAGATAAAGCAAGCAGTATTCTTCCACAAAAGGAGGTGTTGGGAAATGGGGAAGAGGGGGGGGGGGGACCAAGACAAGGAAACGTAAGGGAGGGAAAATAAGGGAAAAAGGTATCTTATCTGTCTATCAAACTCAGACAGAAAATAATGTTATAGAAAAGTAATAATAAAGCAGTACGGTTCGGGCTTGTTAGTCGGTCGAAACCACCCTTTAGATTGTGAGCGAAAGAAAGATGCGACTGTTTTACACGGGCAGTCGCTCTTTAGAATATTAATTTCGGCCCAACCTGGCCAGCACCAAAGGGACCAAAATATATGGGAAAGGACCGAGGGTCTGGAAGTTATAGTAAATGCAGTGTTAACCAAACTTAACCATTATGTAAATGTATTTAAGAATTGTTTTTCAGATATCCATATGCATACTTGTTTCTCTATCTGTCTGTTTTGAATCCTCTTGCCACAAATCTCTGTATGCTGGTTGTAACATGTGATGTAATTAGCTCTTGAACACACCCTCTATACCATCCCTCAACCATTTCCCCCCCTGACAAGCTAACATACACAGGTATCTCTCCTTTGATTTTAATTTGTATTTGGTCTATAAATGTCTTATGTACTCCATACCTCATAGCTGTTGACAAAGGCTTTTGCCGAAACGCGTTCAGCGTGCACTTGTGAGCTGTATGCTTTATTTTATTCAATAAAGAAGGAAATTTTTAACGGTAGCAGCTCCCCTCCATCTCTATTTTCTGCTCATATGGCACCTCCAGCCGAATTGGAGGGTCAAAAAAGGGAACAATAGACATAAATCTCAGTGAGGTCGGGGGTCATACTACACCACACGTCACACGTCTCCCTCCCCGCAGTCCCACCACGTGGAATACGTGGCTGCGGAGTCACGGAGGAGTCACGGAGCAGGGGGGGTGTAGTCCATTAGGTTTTTCTCATAGACCTGGAAATGAGATGCTCCTTGAACCATGAAGGCCTTCAGTTATCGGAACCGGTGATCTCTTCTCGGGATTTCTTTCTCTTTCCTTTGGGTGATTTTGTATTTCCTGCCAGTTGCCATCTCTCAGGTGTTTCTAGCGTTGTGAAGTTGGGTAGATCTGGGGTCGGCTGCCAGCAAGGTAGCTCAATTGGATCTAAGTCCAACATCTGCCAACACTTTTCCAGATCGTCTGGCGTGCGGATGTTTAGCCTGCGACCCTTGTGCGTTATGCCAAGCCCGAAGGGGAATAGCCACGCATATCGAATGTCTTTCTCCCTTAAAGCGTCCAGCAAGTGTCGCAGGAGGCGACGTTTAACCAAGGTGGAAGGTGCTAAATCCTGGAATATTTGGAGGGTGGCGCCTCCATATTTGAGGTCACTATGGTTCCTTGCGGCTTTAAGAATGGAGGCTGCATCTGGGAATGTAAGCATCTTGCAGATAATGTCCCTTGGCGGGTCAGAGGCAGAAGGGGGTGGCCTCAATGCCCTATGAACCCTTTCAATTGCAATGGATGAAGCTCTATCTTCGCCCAGAAGTAAAGTAAAGATTTCTTTTACCACTTTCTCCAGGACTTCGGCTGCCCAGGACTCTGGGAGGCCCTTTATGTGCACATTATTGCGCCTGCTCCTGTTCTCTATATCTTCTTGCATTAGGAGAGTCTTATTAATTTGCGCATGTTGTTCTTTTAGAGCTTTCTCTACATCCAAAGCATGTGATGAGATGGCTGCTGTAGAGGTTTCAAGGTCTTCTGTTCTCCTTTCCAAGTGTTTCATCTCCTCTTTTATCTCAGTGAGTTCTGAGAGTATGGGTCTCATAGTGCGCATCAGAAGATCTTTCATAAACCCCTTGGATATGCACTTGTTCTCTTCTGCCTCAGATGAGACCTCATCATCTCTGTCTCTTCCTCTTGCTCCGTTTGGCTCGTGGGCGGGTGCCATCTTGGCTGCTTCATGCGGGGGCCGAGCGCTCCTGTCTTTCAGGTAGCGCTGCATGTCTACTTGCCCCTTGCTCTTCCGAGGTGTTCCCTGAGGTTCACTGCTCCTGTCCCTTCCGACCTTTCCCATGCTGAGGCTGTTTAGAGGCTGCAGAAGGTCCCGGTATGTGCCGCTGTCACGGAGCTCCTCTCTCAGAACTCCATTCCGCTCAGCGGTTAGGCTCCGCCCCCAGAACATGTAAAATTTTGATCGCTTTCTATTCCGTTTTTTCCAGTGGCGAGATTAACAAAATCTGTAATGCTGGCATGTTTTTTATTTTTCACTCCATTCTCTGAGCAGTATAAATAATATATTAAAGTCATTCTACAGGCCAATACGATTATGCCAATACCAAATTGTAATATGTTTTTTTCTTTTTCACGACTTTTTCACACTTAAAAAAAAAAAGTAATAAAAGTTAAAATCACCCTCCTTTTGCCATATCTATAATTGAAAAATCTAAATCATAAAAGAAAAATACATATTTGGTATCGCCGCTTTCGTAAATGTCCGATCTATCAAAGTATTGCATTATTTACCCAGCACGATGAACGTAGTCCGAAAACAAAATAAAGAACACCACAAACACACTTTTTAAGTCACCCTATCTCCCAAAAAAATGCAATAAAAAGTGATCAAAAAGTCGTATGTATTCTAAATTAGTACTATCGTAAACTACAGGATATCCCGCAAAAAATAAGCCCTTGTTCAAGTATGTCGATGGAAAAATAAAAAAGTTATTGCGCGCAGAAGATGCAGCAGAAAATAATTTTAAAAAATTAAATGTCTTAGAAAAAAAATACAAATATTGCAGCAAAAAAAAACTATAGAAGTTTGGTATTGTAGTAATCGCACTGACCCATAGAATAAAGTTATCATGTCATTTTTGTTGCAGTTTGTGTGCCATAGAAACAAGACGCACTGAAAGATGGCGGAATGTCATTTTTTAAAAATTTTACTCCACTTAGAATTTTGTAAAAGTTTTTCAGTACATTATATGGTACTTTAAATAGCACCATTGAAAAATACAACTCGTCCCACATAAAACAACCCTGCATACAGCGATGTCAATGGATAAATAAAGGAGTTACAATTTTTTTGAACAGGGGAGGAAAAAACAAAAATGGAAAAAGAAAAAGGGGCAGCATCATTAAGGGGTTAACAGAACTTTCTGCATTGGTTTCTGACCTGCACCTGGCACTATTCAATGATTGTAAAGGCAGTCAAATCATATTTCTCAGTTTACATGGATCAGACCATTTGGATACTGTGATTGTTGGCAGCATACATAGAAGTCCCATCTAGTACATATGCAAACAAATCTGCTTCAACTTCCTTTGCAAATTCAGTAACTATTCTGAAAAAAATTTCCCTGCAATGTACTCTGCATGCAATATGCTCGAGCTATGTGGGTGAAACTCTCCTCATTTAGGACCTAAAGAATGCTCACACCAAATTGCATGCTTGTACGACACCGAGAAGTTACATTACATAAGGGTACACTTACATTTTTAATTAGCCTTGAATAAGCAAGTTGTGGCCCCTTTGCTTTTCCTATTTAGGACCTAAAGAATGGGCATGTCAAATTTCATGTTTGTATGACACCGGGAAGGTAGAGAATTAGATTAGGTATATTTCATAGGGGTGCTAATACTTTTTCACGTAGCATTGAATTTTTGAGTTGTGACTAGAGATGAGCGAACGTACGCGTCCGAGCTTGATGCTCGTTCGAGTATTAGCGTGTTCGAGATGCTTGTTACTCGAGGCGAGCACCATGCGATGTTCGAGTTACTTTCACTTTCATCTCTGAGACATTAGCGCACTTTTCTGGCCAATAGAAAGACAGGGAAGGCATTACAACTTCCTCCTGTGATGTTCCAGCCTTATCCCACCCTCCTGCAGTGAGTGGCTGGGGAGATCAGGTGTCATCCGAGTATTTAAATCTGCCCCGCCCGCGGCTCACCACAGATGCATTCTGACATAGATCAGGGAACGTGCTACTGATGCTGCTGCTGCTATAGGGAGAGCGTTAGGAGTTATCTTTGGCTTGAAGAACCCCAACGGTCCTTCTTAGGGCCACATCTGACCATGTGCAGTACTGTTGAGGGTGCTTTTAGCAGTGTTGCACTTTTTTTTTTTTTTTTTGTATATCGGGCGTGCAGAGCATTGCGTCCTCAGTCTGCAGTAATTGTACATAGTATAGGGCCAGTACTGGTGAGGCAGGGACAGTGGGAAAGATGAAAGAGATATACTGTCTATATAGGCAGTGGGCTTTTTCAAACAAATTTGGGAAAAAAACTATATTTGGGCTACCTGTGACCGTCCTCAGTGTACTGCGTGTCTGCTGGGGGTAGTAGTCCTAATTAATACGCAGCTAAGTGTTACAGCAGGCTTGCGCAAAATTGTTTCCTGGCTCTGCGTTGCCCGTTACATCACCGCCGTCATCCCGTCCAGAGGGAAACAGTCTGCAGTAATTGTACATAGTATAGGGCCAGTACTGGGGAGGCAGGGACAGTGGGAAAGGTGAAAGAGATATACTGTCTATATAGGCAGTGGGCTTTTTCAAACAAATTTGAGAAAAATACTATATTTGGGCTGCCTGTGACTGTCCTCAGTGTACTGCGTGTCTGCTGGGGGTAGTAGTCCTAATTAATACGCAGTTAAGTGTTACAGCAGGCTTGCGCAAAATTGTTTCCTGGCTCTGCGTTGCCCGTTACATCACCGCCGTCATCCCGTCCAGAGGGAAACAGTCTGCAGTAATTGTACATAGTATAGGGCCAGTACTGGGGAGGCAGGGACAGTGGGAAAGGTGAAAGAGATATACTGTCTATATAGGCAGTGGGCTTTTTCAAACAAATTTGGGAAAAATACTATATTTGGGCTGCCTGTGACTGTCCTCAGTGTACTGCGTGTCTGCTGGGGGTAGTAGTCCTAATTAATACGCAGCTAAGTGTTACAGCAGGCTTGTGCAAAATTGTTTCCTGGCTCTGCGTTGCCCGTTACATCACCGCCGTCATCCCGTCCACAGGAAAACAGTATACATATATACGCTGCCTACAGTATCTGTCTGCTGTCTCAGCTCAGCCTTTTAAAAAATAGAAGCAAAATACTTAAGGCCTACTAGTGGCCTTTGGACACTTGACTGCTTCTGCGCTGTGAATTCCACTAGCTCAGTCATACGCACCTACGTCTCACTACAGGTGTGCGCAAAATTCTTTCCTGGCTCTGCTGTGCGTTCCGTAAGCGAAGTCAGCCTCCAACCACAGGCCAATAAGCGGCACATTTAATTACAGCGTTCTGTTTCTGCACTACTGGTAATACACCATGCTGAGGGGTAGGGGTAGGCCTAGAGGACGTGGACGCGGGCGAGGACGCGGAGGCCCAAGTCAGGGTGTGGGCACAGGCCGAGCTTCTGATCCAGGTGTATCGCAGCCGACTGCTGCAGCATTAGGAGAGAGGCACGTTTCTGGAGTCCCCAGATTAATCTCACAATTTAATGGGTCGACGCGGTAGACCTTTATTAGAAAATGAGCAGTGTGAGCAGGTCCTGTCGTGGATGGCAGAAAGTGCATCCAGCAATCTATCGACCACCCAGAGTTCTACGCCGTCCACTGCTGCAACTCTGAATCCTCTGGCTGCTGCTCCCCCTTCCTCCCAGCCTCCTCACTCCATTACAATGACACATTCTGAGGAGCAGGCAGACTCCCAAGAACTGTTCTCGGGACCCTGCCCAGAATGGGCAGCAATGGTTCCTATCCCACCGGAGGAGTTTGTCGTGACCGATGCCCAACCTTTGGAAGGGGTCCGGGGGATGAGGCTGGGGACTTCCAGCAACTGTCTCAAGAGCTTTCAGTGGGTGAGGAGGACGACGACGATGAGACACAGTTGTCTATCACTCAGGTAGTAGTAATTGCAGTAAGTCCGAGGGAGCAGCGCACAGAGGATTCGGAGGAAGAGCAGCAGGACGATGAGGTGACTGACCCCACCTGGTTTGCTAAGCCTACTGAGGACAGGTCTTCAGAGGGGGAGGCAAGTGCAGCAGCACGGCAGGTTGGAAGAGGCAGTGCGGTGGCCAGGGGGTAGAGGCAGGGCCAGACCGAATAATCCATGAACTGTTTCCCAAAGCGCCCCCTTGCGCCATGCCACCCTGCAGAGGCCGAGGTGCTCAAAGGTCTGGCAGTTTTTCACTGAGAGTGCAGGCGACCGATGAACTGTGGTGTGCAAGGTTTGTCACGCCAATATCAGCCGTAGAGCCACCACCACCAGCCTCACCACCACCAGCATGCGCAGACATATGATGGCCAAGCACCCCACAAGGTGGGACGAAGGCCGTTCAACGCCTCCAGTTTGCACCACTGCCTCTCCCCCTGTGCCCCAACCTGCCACTGAGATCCAACCCCCCTCTCAGGACACAGGCACGACCGTCTCCCGGCCTGCACCCACACCCTCACCTCCGCTGTCCTCGGCCCCATCCACCAATGTCTCTCAGCGCACCGTCCAGCCGTCGCTAGCGCAAGTGTTTGAGCGCAAGCGCAAGTATGCCGCCACGCACCCGCACGCTCAAGCGTTAAACGTGCACATAGCCAAATTGATCAGCCTGGAGATGCTGCCGTATAGGCTTGTGGAAACGGAGGCTTTCAAAAACATGATGGCGGCGGCGGCCCCGTGCTACTCGATTCCCAGTCGCCACTACTTTTCCCGATGTGCCGTCCCAGCCCTGCACGACCACGTCTCCCGCAACATTGTACGCGCCCTCACCAACGCGGTTACTGCCAAGGTCCACTTAACAACGGACACGTGGACAAGCACAGGCGGGCAGGGCCACTATATCTCCCTGACGGCACATTGGGTGAATTTAGTGGAGGCTGGGACCGAGTCAGAGCCTGGGACCGCTCACGTCCTACCCACCCCCAGAATTACGGGCCCCAGCTCGGTGCTGGTATCTGCGGCACTGTATGCTTCATCCACTAAACCACCATCCTCCTCCTACGCAACCTCTGTCTCGCAATCAAGATGTGTCAGCAGCAGCACGTCGCCAGCAGTCGGTGTCGCGCGGCGTGGCAGCACAGCGGTGGGCAAACGTCAGCAGGCCGTGCTGAAACTACTCAGCTTAGTAGAGAAGAGGCACACGGCCCACAAACTGCTGCAGGGTCTGAAAGAGCAGACCGACCGCAGGCTTGCACCGCTGAGCCTCCAACCGGGCAAGGTCGTGTGTGACAACGGCCATAACCTGGTGGCGGCTCTGCAGCTCGGCAGCCTCACACACGTGCCATGCCTGGCCCACGTCTTTAATATGGTGGTTCAGCACTTTCTGAAAAGCTACCCACGCTTGTCAGACCTGCTCGGAAAGGTGCTCCGGCTCAGCGCACATTTGCGCAAGTCCCACACGGACGCTGCCACCCTGCGCACCCTGCAACATCGGTTTAATCTACCAGTGCACCGACTGCTGTGCGACGTGCCAACACGGTGGAACTCTACGCTCCACATGTTGGCCAGGCTCTATGAGCAGCGTAGAGCTATAGTGGAATACCAACTCCAACATGGGCGGCGTAGTGGGAGTCAGCCTCCTCAATTCTTTACAGAAGAGTGGGCCTGGTTGGCAGACATCTTCCAGGTCCTTGGAAACTTTGAGGAGTCTACCCAGATGGTGAGCGGGGATGCTGCAATCATTAGCGTCACCATTCCTCTGCTATGCCTCTTGAGAAGTTCCCTGCAAAGCATAAAGGCAGACGCTTTGCGCTCGGAAACGGAGGCGGGGGAAGACAGTATGTCGCTGGATAGCCAGAGCACCCTCCTTTCTATATCTCAGCGCGTTGAGGAGGAGGAGGAGGAGGAGGGGGAAGGGACAGCTTGGCCCACTGCTGAGGGTACCCATGCTGCTTTCCTGTCATCCTTTCAGCGTGAATGGTCTGAGGAGGAGGAGGATCCTGAAAGTGATCTTCCTAGTGAGGACAGCCATGTGTTGCGTACAGGTACCCTGGCACACATGGCTGACTTCATGTTAGGCTGCCTTTCTCGTGACCCTCGCGTTACACGCATTCTGGCCACTACGGATTACTGGGTGTACAAACTGCTCAACCCACGGTATAAGGAGAACCTTTCCACTCTCATACCCAAAGAGGAAAGGGGTTCGAGAGTGATGCTATACCACAGGACCCTGGCGGACAAACTGATGGTAAAATTCCCATCCGACAGCGCTAGTGGCAGAAGACGCAGTTCCGAGGGCCAGGTAGCAGGGGAGGCGCAGAGATCAGGCAGCATGTACAGCACAGGCAGGGGAACACTCTCCAAGGCCTTTGACAGCTTTCTGGCTCCCCAGCAAGACTGTGTCACCGCTGCCCAGTCAAGGCTGAGTCGGCGGGAGCACTGTAAAATGATGGTGAGGGAGTACGTAGCCGATCGCACGACCGTCCTCCGTGACGCCTCTGCCCCCTACAACTACTGGATGTCAAATCTGGACACGTGGCCTGAACTCGTGCTCTATGCTCTGGAGGTACTTGCTTGTCCTGCTGCTAGCGTCTTGTCAGAGAGGGTGTTTAGTGCGGCTGGGGGAATCATCACGGATAAGCGTACCCGCCTGTCAACCGACAGTGCCGACAGGCTTACACTCATAAAAATGAACAAAGCCTGGATTTCCCCAGACTTCTCTTCTCCACCAGCGGACAGCAGCGATACCTAAACAATACGTAGGCTGCACCCGCGGATGGAAGCATCGTTCTCTATCACCATAAAAAACGGGGACCTTTTAGCTTCATCAATCTGTGTATTATATTCATCCTCCTCCTCCTGCTCCTCCTCCTGAAACCTCACGTAATCACGCTGAACGGGCAATTTTTCTTAGGCCCACAAGGCTCAGTCATATAACTTTTGTAAACAATGTTTATACGTTTAAATTCTCAATTCAATAAAGCGTTGAAATTTGCACTTGAACCAATTTTTATTTTAACTGGGCTGCCTACAGGCCTAGTTACAAATTAAGCTACATTAACCAAAGCGATTAATGGGTTCCACCTGCCCTCTTGGTTGGGCATGGGCAATTTTTCTGAGGTACATTAGTACTGTTGGTACACCAATTTTTTTGGGCCCTCGCCTACAGTGTAATCCTAGTAATTTTTAGCCCACCTGCATTAAACCTGACATTACCTCAGCTGTCCAGGGCCCTGCAAGGGGATATATTTATGTACCGCCGGTGGGTTCTAGGGAGCCACCCATGCTGTTGGTCCACACAGAGTTGTAACTGCATGTGTCCACTTCTAAAGAACCCCAGTCTGACTGGGGCATGCAGTGTGGGCCGAAGCCCACCTGCATTTAATCTGATGTTAGCTCTGCTGTCCAGGGCACTGCAATGGGATATATTTATGTACCGCCGGTGGGTTCCAGGGAGCCACCCATGCTGTCGGTCCACACGGAGTTGTAACTGCATGTGTCCACTTCTAAAGAACCCCAGTCTGACTAGGGCATGCAGTGTGGGCCAAAGCCCACCTGCATTACACCTGACGTTAGCTTTGCTGTCCATGGCACTGCAATGGGATATATTTATGTACCGCCGGTAGCCCCTGGGACCCACCCATGCTGTCGGTCCACACAGAGTTGTAACTGCATGTGTCCACTTCTAAAGAACCCCAGTCTGACTGGGGCATGCAGTGTGGGCCGAAGCACACCTGCATTTAATCTGACGTTACATCTGCTGTACAGGGCACTGCAATGGGATACATTTATGTACAGCCGGTGGGTTCCAGGGAGCCACTCATGCTGTGGGTGCACACGGAATTCCCATTGCGGAGTTGTACCTGCCTGTGACTATTTATAAAAAACCCCAGTCTGACTGGGGCATGCAGACACCTTGACAGAATGAATAGTGTGTGGCACATAGGTTCCCCATTGCTATGCCCACGTGTGCAGCTCCTGATGGAGGTGGCACAGGATTGGATTTCTCATTGCTTCTGTACAGCATTGTTGGCTATCGCCCTGCCCCTTTTAAAGAGGGTCGCTGCCTGGCCGTCCCAACCCTCTGCAGTGTGTGCCTGCGGTTTCTCCTCATGGCAGATGCACTTATAAATAGACATGAGGGTGGTGTGGCATGAGGGCAGCTGAAGGCTGGGCAGGGACAGTTTGGTGTGCGCTGTGGACACTGGGTCATGCGGGGGTGGGGGGGTTGGGCAGCATGTAACCCAGGAGAAGTGGCAGCGGAGTGTCATGCAGGCAGTGATTGTGCTTTGTTGGAGGTAGTGTGGTGCTTAGCTAAGGTATGCATTGGTAATGAGGGTTTTTCAGAAGTAAAAATTGTTGGGAGGGGGGGAGGCCCACTCTTGTCGCTATTGTGGCTTAATAGTGGGACCTGGGAACTTGAGATGCAGCCCAACATGTAGCCCCTCGCCTGCCCTATCCGTTGCTGTGTCGTTCCCATCACTTTCATGAATTACCCAGATTTTCACAAATGGAAACCTTAGCGAGCATCGGCAATATACAAAAATGCTCGAGTCGCCCATTGACTTCAATGGGGTTCGTTACTCGAAACGAACCCTCGAGCATTGCGAAAATTTCGTCTCGAGTAACGAGCACCCGAGCATTTTGGTGCTCGCTCATCTCTAGTTGTGACCCCTTTACTTTTCTTATTTAGGACCTAAAGAATGATCATCCCAAATTTCATGTTTGTATGACACTGGGAAGTTAGAGAATTAAATTTGGTACATTACACAGGGGTACCAATACTGTTGCACTTAGCACTGAATTTTCGAGTTGAGACCCTTTTACTTTTTCTATTTAGGACCTTAAGAATGCTCCTGACACATTTCATATTTCTATGACATCGGGAAGTTAGAGAATTAGATTTAGTACATTACACAGGGGTGCCAATAGCATTGAACTTTCGAGTTGTGACTCCTTTACTTTTACTATTTAGGACCTAAAGAATGCTACTGCCAAATTTCATGTTTGTATGACATTGGGAAGTTAGAGAATTAGTGGTGAGTCAGTTAGTCAGTGAGTGAGGGCTTTCACCTTTATATATATAGAAGTAGCGTACGTAAGGTTGTAATAGATGATACTTTGATGGTTTTAACTTTCCACGTTTAAACAAAATTTTGAAGACTTTAGTCAAGTGTTGTAGATGTTCTTCATAGGTCTTAAAGCTGGTTTATACACAATGATTCACTCAAAAGATGTCTTTTGAGTGATAATGGTTGTGTGTATTTACAGGGCAAAGTGATCTCTTAAGTTTTGAGCGATCACTTTGTGCTCCGAGCGTGGAATGCAAAAGACAAGTGGGGCCACTTGCCTTCTGCATCCAGCTGTTCTCTTCTCGGAGCGCTCAGCTGTATAGCAGCTAAACGCTCCGAGCGGGGTATGCAGTAGACAAGCGGGGCCGCTTGTCTTCTGCATCCAGCTGTTCTCTTCTAGGAGCACCCAGCTGGTATACAGCTGAGTGATCTGAGGGGGTAATACAGAAGACTAGCGGGGCCACTTGTTTTCTGCATCTAGCTGTTCTCTTCTCTGTTATACAGCTGAGTGCTCCAAGCGGGGTATGCAGAACACAGCTGGACTGCTCTGTTCTTCATACCCCGCTGTGTTCAAGGAGCGGGATACAGCTGAAACAATAGTATCAGCTGTATCCCACTGTGAACTGCTGATAAGGCTGATTGTTCTCTTTTAGCATTCTGAAAGGGAACGAGCAGCGACTCATTACTAAAAACTACACGGTGTCAGTGCATTTAAACCCAACGATTCTCGCTCAAAAGACGGCTTTGAGCGATTTTTGAGTGAGAATCGTGGGGTCTAAATGGGCCTTCAGAATAGAACATTACATGATCTAACTACAGCAATACAGTTTCAAGGCTTTTATGACCTAAACATCTTTCTAGCAGTCTTTGGAATGTGCCAGGGGCAGTATATATATATATATATATATATATATATATATATATATATGCAATGTCTTTCAGGGGGTGGGGTCGGCAACAACACTCTGGACTCCAAATACTTACTTCAGTCTTTATTTAAGGTATGCTCCAGGCAACAAAAAAAACAACACAAAAGTCCATGCAGAAAACAGATGCAATGCTGCACCACGCAGGGTGCTCAGATGGATTCCTTCTCAGGCTGTTGGACACTGACACCCTGAAGCTGCAGTCTTTTATGCTCTAGTAACGGGGTCAGTGCCTACAGCTGAGCTTCCTGAGAACTAAGGTGAAGTTGTGGACTGGACCGCCACCCTGTCCAGATTAAAAGCCTGGGAGGGAGATATACTCCATCCACAACCTCACCCTTTAACTGCCTACTATATATATTGGGCTTTTTTTCAGCTCTCCAGCATTTTACTGGACAAAAAAAGTCATATATACAGATGTGGAAGCAGCGTAAAACAGGGCATAAAAGACAAAAAAATTGACTATTTACTAACATTATAACTAGTCTCATCCAGATGTTCCCCTCCTAACAGTGAATGATACTCAGCAAAGCACAATGTTTAATTACTAGAGATGAGCGAACGTGTTCGTCCGAGCTTGATATTCGTGCGAATATTAGGGTGTTCGGGATGTTCGTTATTCGTAACGAACACCATGCGGTGTTCGGGTTACTTTCACTTCCTTCCCTGAGACGTTAGCGCGCTTTTCTGGCCAATTGAAAGACAGGGAAGGCATTACAACTTCCCCCTGTGTTGTTCCAGCCCTATACCACCCCCCTGCTGTGAGTGGCTGGGGTGATCAGGTGTCCGCCGAATATAAAAGTCGGCCCCTCCCGCGGCTCGCCTCAGATGCCTTGTGAGTTAGATGAGGGACAGTGCTGTTTGTACCGGAGCTGCTGTAGGGAAATAATTGGTAGTTAGTGTAGGCTTCAAGACCCCCAAAGGTCCTTATTAGGGCCACTGATAGCTGTGTGTTGGCTGCTGTTAGCAGTGGCAATTATTTTTTTCTCAAAATCGCCTCTGCAGAGCGTTGCACCCGGCATTAGGGACAGAAGTGCTGCATAGGCAGGGAGAGTGTTAGGAGTGAGTGTAGCCTTCAAGAACCTCAACGGTCCTTTCTAGGGCCATATTTAACCGTGTGCAGTACTGTGCTGGCTGCTGTTAGCTGTGCTGCATTTTTTTTTTCTTCTCAAAATCGCCTCTGCAGAGCATTGCACCCTCCATTGATACTGCAGGGAAAGAATTGTGTAGGCAGGGCCACAACACAGTTATTATTCATTGAATATACGCAGTGCTGCCTTTTGGTGGAAAAAAACTGAAAATAATTGTATTTGTCCTGCCTCTGTCCGTCCTAAGGGCGGTGGACACGTGTCGGCTGCATGTGCAACGTTTAAAAATCAGACGCACCCAGCTACGTTTTACTCCTGGCTTCGCCATTTGCTTTCCTTAATTGGGAAAAAAAATACCTGCTCTGCCAGAGTTTATAACTCTGCTACCCTCACGTTCTGTGCCACATTAGCAGGGCCACAGCACAGTTATTAAACTTCTCATGTTCATTGAATATACGCAGTGCTGCCTTTTGGTGGAAAAAAACTGAAAATAATTGTATTTGTCCTGCCTCTGTCCGTCCTAAGGGCGGTGGACACGTGTCGGCTGCATGTGCAACGTTTAAAAATCAGACGCACCCAGCTACGTTTTACTCCTGGCTTCGCCATTTGCTTTCCTTAATTGGGAAAAAAAATACCTGCTCTGCCAGAGTTAATAACTCTGCTACCCTCACGTTCTGTGCCACATTAGCAGGGCCACAGCACAGTTATTAAACTTCTCATGTTCATTGAATATACGCAGTGCTGCCTTTTGGTGGAAAAAAACTGAAAATAATTGTATTTGTCCTGCCTCTGTCCGTCCTAAGGGCGGTGGACACGTGTCGGCTGCGTGTGCAACGTTTAAAAATCAGACGCACCCAGCTACGTTTTACTCCTGGCTTCGCCATTTGCTTTCCTTAATTGGGAAAAAAAATACCTGCTCTGCCAGAGTTAATAACTCTGCTACCCTCACGTTCTGTGCCACATTAGCAGGGCCACAGCACAGTTATTAAACTTCTCATGTTCATTGAATATACGCAGTGCTGCCTTTTGGTGGAAAAAAACTGAAAATAATTGTATTTGTCCTGCCTCTGTCCGTCCTAAGGGCGGTGGACACGTGTCGGCTGCGTGTGCAACATTTAAAAATCAGACGCACCCAGCTACGTTTTACTCCTGGCTTCGCCATTTGCTTTCCTTAATTGGGAAAAAAAAATACCTGCTCTGCCAGAGTTAATAACTCTGCTACCCTCACGTTCTGTGCCACATTAGAAGGGCCACAGCACAGTTATTAAACTTCTCATGTTCATTGAATATACGCAGTGCTGCCTTTTGGTGGAAAAAAACTGAAAATAATTGTATTTGTCCTGCCTCTGTCCGTCCTAAGGGCGGTGGACACGTGTCGGCTGCGTGTGCAACGTTTAAAAATCAGACGCACCCAGCTACGTTTTACTCCTGGCTTCGCCATTTGCTTTCCTTAATTGGGAAAAAAAATACCTGCTCTGCCAGAGTTAATAACTCTGCTACCCTCACGTTCTGTGCCACATTAGAAGGGCCACAGCACAGTTATTAAACTTCTCATGTTCATTGAATATACGCAGTGCTGCCTTTTGGTGGAAAAAAACTGAAAATAATTGTATTTGTCCTGCCTCTGTCCGTCCTAAATGCGGTGGACACGTGTCGGCTGCGTGTGCAACGTTTAAAAATCAGACGCACCCAGCTACGTTTTACTCCTGGCTTCGCCATTTGCTTTCCTTAATAGGGAAAAAAAATACCTGCTCTGCCAGAGTTAATAACTCTGCTACCCTCACGTTCTGTGCCACATTAGCAGGGCCACAGCACAGTTATTAAACTTCTCATGTTCATTGAATATACGCAGTGCTGCCTTTTGGTGGAAAAAAACTGAAAATAACTGTATTTGTCCTGCCTCTGTCCGTCCTAAGGGCGGTGGACACGTGTCGGCTGCATGTGCAACGTTTAAAAATCAGACGCACCCAGCTACGTTTTACTCCTGGCTTCGCCATTTGCTTTCCTTAATTGGGAAAAAAAATACCTGCTCTGCCAGAGTTAATAACTCTGCTACCCTCACGTACTGTGCCACATTAGAAGGGCCACAGCACAGTTATTAAACTTCTCATGTTCATTGAATATACGCAGTGCTGCCTTTTGGTGGAAAAAAACTGAAAATAATTGTATTTGTCCTGCCTCTGTCCGTCCTAAGGGCGGTGGACACGTGTCGGCTGCGTGTGCAACGTTTAAAAATCAGACGCACCCAGCTACGTTTTACTCCTGGCTTCGCCATTTGCTTTCCTTAATTGGGAAAAAAAATACCTGCTCTGCCAGAGTTAATAACTCTGCTACCCTCACGTTCTGTGCCACATTAGCAGGGCCACAGCACAGTTATTAAACTTCTCATGTTCATTGAATATACGCAGTGCTGCCTTTTGGTGGAAAAAAACTGAAAATAATTGTATTTGTCCTGCCTCTGTCCGTCCTAAGGGCGGTGGACACGTGTCGGCTGCATGTGCAACGTTTAAAAATCAGACGCACCCAGCTACGTTTTACTCCTGGCTTCGCCATTTGCTTTCCTTAATTGGGAAAAAAAATACCTGCTCTGCCAGAGTTAATAACTCTGCTACCCTCACATTCTGTGCCACATTAGCAGGGCCACAGCACAGTTATTAAACTTCTCAGGTTCATTGAATATACGCAGTGCTGCCTTTTGGTGGAAAAAAAAACTGAAAATAATTGTATTTGTCCTGCCTCTGTCCGTCCTAAGGGCGGTGGACACGTGTCGGCTGCGTGTGCAACGTTTAAAAATCAGACGCACCCAGCTACGTTTTACTCCTGGCTTCGCCATTTGCTTTCCTTAATTGGGAAAAAAAATACCTGCTCTGCCAGAGTTAATAACTGTGCTACCCTCACGTTCTGTGCCACATTAGCAGGGCCACAGCACAGTTATTAAACTTCTCTTGTTCATTGAATATACGCAGTGCTGCCTTTTGGTGGAAAAAAACTGAAAATAATTGTATTTGTCCTGCCTCTGTCCGTCCTAAGGGCGGTGGACACGTGTCGGCTGCATGTGCAACGTTTAAAAATCAGACGCACCCAGCTACGTTTTACTCCTGGCTTCGCCATTTGCTTTCCTTAATAGGGAAAAAAAATACCTGCTCTGCCAGAGTTAATAACTCTGCTACCCTCACGTTCTGTGCCACATTAGCAGGGCCACAGCACAGTTATTAAACTTCTCATGTTCATTGAATATACGCAGTGCTGCCTTTTGGTGGAAAAAAAACTGAAAATAATTGTATTTGTCCTGCCTCTGTCCGTCCTAAGGGCGGTGGACACGTGTCGGCTGCGTGTGCAACGTTTAAAAATCAGACGCACCCAGCTACGTTTTACTCCTGGCTTCGCCATTTGCTTTCCTTAATTGGGAAAAAAAATACCTGCTCTGCCAGAGTTAATAACTCTGCTACCCTCACGTTCTGTGCCACATTAGAAGGGCCACAGCACAGTTATTAAACTTCTCATGTTCATTGAATATACGCAGTGCTGCCTTTTGGTGGAAAAAAACTGAAAATAATTGTATTTGTCCTGCCTCTGTCCGTCCTAAGGGCGGTGGACACGTGTCGGCTGCATGTGCAACGTTTAAAAATCAGACGCACCCAGCTACGTTTTACTCCTGGCTTCGCCATTTGCTTTCCTTAATTGGGAAAAAAAATACCTGCTCTGCCAGAGTTAATAACTCTGCTACCCTCACGTTCTGTGCCACATTAGCAGGGCCACAGCACAGTTATTAAACTTCTCATGTTCATTGAATATACGCAGTGCTGCCTTTTGGTGGAAAAAAACTGAAAATAATTGTATTTGTCCTGCCTCTGTCCGTCCTAAGGGCGGTGGACACGTGTCGGCTGCGTGTGCAACGTTTAAAAATCAGACGCACCCAGCTACGTTTTACTCCTGGCTTCGCCATTTGCTTTCCTTAATTGGGAAAAAAAATACCTGCTCTGCCAGAGTTAATAACTCTGCTACCCTCACGTTCTGTGCCACATTAGCAGGGCCACAGCACAGTTATTAAACTTCTCATGTTCATTGAATATACGCAGTGCTGCCTTTTGGTGGAAAAAAACTGAAAATAATTGTATTTGTCCTGCCTCTGTCCGTCCTAAGGGCGGTGGACACGTGTCGGCTGCGTGTGCAACGTTTAAAAATCAGACGCACCCAGCTACGTTTTACTCCTGGCTTCGCCATTTGCTTTCCTTAATTGGGAAAAAAAATACCTGCTCTGCCAGAGTTAATAACTCTGCTACCCTCACGTTCTGTGCCACATTAGAAGGGCCACAGCACAGTTATTAAACTTCTCATGTTCATTGAATATACGCAGTGCTGCCTTTTGGTGGAAAAAAACTGAAAATAATTGTATTTGTCCTGCCTCTGTCCGTCCTAAATGCGGTGGACACGTGTCGGCTGCGTGTGCAACGTTTAAAAATCAGACGCACCCAGCTACGTTTTACTCCTGGCTTCGCCATTTGCTTTCCTTAATAGGGAAAAAAAATACCTGCTCTGCCAGAGTTAATAACTCTGCTACCCTCACGTTCTGTGCCACATTAGCAGGGCCATAGCACAGTTATTAAACTTCTCATGTTCATTGAATATACGCAGTGCTGCCTTTTGGTGGAAAAAAACTGAAAATAACTGTATTTGTCCTGCCTCTGTCCGTCCTAAGGGCGGTGGACACGTGTCGGCTGCATGTGCAACGTTTAAAAATCAGACGCACCCAGCTACGTTTTACTCCTGGCTTCGCCATTTGCTTTCCTTAATTGGGAAAAAAAATACCTGCTCTGCCAGAGTTAATAACTCTGCTACCCTCACGTACTGTGCCACATTAGAAGGGCCACAGCACAGTTATTAAACTTCTCATGTTCATTGAATATACGCAGTGCTGCCTTTTGGTGGAAAAAAACTGAAAATAATTGTATTTGTCCTGCCTCTGTCCGTCCTAAGGGCGGTGGACACGTGTCGGCTGCGTGTGCAACGTTTAAAAATCAGACGCACCCAGCTACGTTTTACTCCTGGCTTCGCCATTTGCTTTCCTTAATTGGGAAAAAAAATACCTGCTCTGCCAGAGTTAATAACTCTGCTACCCTCACGTTCTGTGCCACATTAGCAGGGCCACAGCACAGTTATTAAACTTCTCATGTTCATTGAATATACGCAGTGCTGCCTTTTGGTGGAAAAAAACTGAAAATAATTGTATTTGTCCTGCCTCTGTCCGTCCTAAGGGCGGTGGACACGTGTCGGCTGCATGTGCAACGTTTAAAAATCAGACGCACCCAGCTACGTTTTACTCCTGGCTTCGCCATTTGCTTTCCTTAATTGGGAAAAAAAATACCTGCTCTGCCAGAGTTAATAACTCTGCTACCCTCACATTCTGTGCCACATTAGCAGGGCCACAGCACAGTTATTAAACTTCTCAGGTTCATTGAATATACGCAGTGCTGCCTTTTGGTGGAAAAAAAAACTGAAAATAATTGTATTTGTCCTGCCTCTGTCCGTCCTAAGGGCGGTGGACACGTGTCGGCTGCATGTGCAACGTTTAAAAATCAGACGCACCCAGCTACGTTTTACTCCTGGCTTCGCCATTTGCTTTCCTTAATAGGGAAAAAAAATACCTGCTCTGCCAGAGTTAATAACTCTGCTACCCTCACGTTCTGTGCCACATTAGCAGGGCCACAGCACAGTTATTAAACTTCTCATGTTCATTGAATATACGCAGTGCTGCCTTTTGGTGGAAAAAAAACTGAAAATAATTGTATTTGTCCTGCCTCTGTCCGTCCTAAGGGCGGTGGACACGTGTCGGCTGCGTGTGCAACGTTTAAAAATCAGACGCACCCAGCTACGTTTTACTCCTGGCTTCGCCATTTGCTTTCCTTAATTGGGAAAAAAAATACCTGCTCTGCCAGAGTTAATAACTCTGCTACCCTCACGTTCTGTGCCACATTAGAAGGGCCACAGCACAGTTATTAAACTTCTCATGTTCATTGAATATACGCAGTGCTGCCTTTTGGTGGAAAAAAACTGAAAATAATTGTATTTGTCCTGCCTCTGTCCGTCCTAAGGGCGGTGGACACGTGTCGGCTGCATGTGCAACGTTTAAAAATCAGACGCACCCAGCTACGTTTTACTCCTGGCTTCGCCATTTGCTTTCCTTAATTGGGAAAAAAAATACCTGCTCTGCCAGAGTTAATAACTCTGCTACCCTCACGTTCTGTGCCACATTAGCAGGGCCACAGCACAGTTATTAAACTTCTCATGTTCATTGAATATACGCAGTGCTGCCTTTTGGTGGAAAAAAACTGAAAATAATTGTATTTGTCCTGCCTCTGTCCGTCCTAAGGGCGGTGGACACGTGTCGGCTGCGTGTGCAACGTTTAAAAATCAGACGCACCCAGCTACGTTTTACTCCTGGCTTCGCCATTTGCTTTCCTTAATTGGGAAAAAAAATACCTGCTCTGCCAGAGTTAATAACTCTGCTACCCTCACGTTCTGTGCCACATTAGAAGGGCCACAGCACAGTTATTAAACTTCTCATGTTCATTGAATATACGCAGTGCTGCCTTTTGGTGGAAAAAAACTGAAAATAATTGTATTTGTCCTGCCTCTGTCCGTCCTAAGGGCGGTGGACACGTGTCGGCTGCGTGTGCAACGTTTAAAAATCAGACGCACCCAGCTACGTTTTACTCCTGGCTTCGCCATTTGCTTTCCTTAATTGGGAAAAAAAATACCTGCTCTGCCAGAGTTAATAACTCTGCTACCCTCACGTTCTGTGCCACATTAGAAGGGCCACAGCACAGTTATTAAACTTCTCATGTTCATTGAATATACGCAGTGCTGCCTTTTGGTGGAAAAAAACTGAAAATAATTGTATTTGTCCTGCCTCTGTCCGTCCTAAATGCGGTGGACACGTGTCGGCTGCGTGTGCAACGTTTAAAAATCAGACGCACCCAGCTACGTTTTACTCCTGGCTTCGCCATTTGCTTTCCTTAATTGGGAAAAAAAATACCTGCTCTGCCAGAGTTAATAACTCTGCTACCCTCACGTTCTGTGCCACATTAGCAGGGCCACAGCACAGTTATTAAACTTCTCATGTTCATTGAATATACGCAGTGCTGCCTTTTGGTGGAAAAAAACTGAAAATAACTGTATTTGTCCTGCCTCTGTCCGTCCTAAGGGCGGTGGACACGTGTCGGCTGCATGTGCAACGTTTAAAAATCAGACGCACCCAGCTACGTTTTACTCCTGGCTTCGCCATTTGCTTTCCTTAATTGGGAAAAAAAATACCTGCTCTGCCAGAGTTAATAACTCTGCTACCCTCACGTACTGTGCCACATTAGAAGGGCCACAGCACAGTTATTAAACTTCTCATGTTCATTGAATATACGCAGTGCTGCCTTTTGGTGGAAAAAAACTGAAAATAATTGTATTTGTCCTGCCTCTGTCCGTCCTAAGGGCGGTGGACACGTGTCGGCTGCGTGTGCAACGTTTAAAAATCAGACGCACCCAGCTACGTTTTACTCCTGGCTTCGCCATTTGCTTTCCTTAATTGGGAAAAAAAATACCTGCTCTGCCAGAGTTAATAACTCTGCTACCCTCACGTTCTGTGCCACATTAGCAGGGCCACAGCACAGTTATTAAACTTCTCATGTTCATTGAATATACGCAGTGCTGCCTTTTGGTGGAAAAAAACTGAAAATAATTGTATTTGTCCTGCCTCTGTCCGTCCTAAGGGCGGTGGACACGTGTCGGCTGCATGTGCAACGTTTAAAAATCAGACGCACCCAGCTACGTTTTACTCCTGGCTTCGCCATTTGCTTTCCTTAATTGGGAAAAAAAATACCTGCTCTGCCAGAGTTAATAACTCTGCTACCCTCACATTCTGTGCCACATTAGCCGGGCCACAGCACAGTTATTAAACTTCTCATGTTCATTGAATATACGCAGTGCTGCCTTTTGGTGGAAAAAAAACTGAAAATAATTGTATTTGTCCTGCCTCTGTCCGTCCTAAGGGCGGTGGACACGTGTCGGCTGCGTGTGCAACGTTTAAAAATCAGACGCACCCAGCTACGTTTTACTCCTGGCTTCGCCATTTGCTTTCCTTAATTGGGAAAAAAAATACCTGCTCTGCCAGAGTTAATAACTCTGCTACCCTCACGTTCTGTGCCACATTAGAA
This sequence comes from Eleutherodactylus coqui, assembly GCF_035609145.1. Taxonomy (NCBI): domain Eukaryota; kingdom Metazoa; phylum Chordata; class Amphibia; order Anura; family Eleutherodactylidae; genus Eleutherodactylus; species Eleutherodactylus coqui. The sequence goes on along the minus strand of NC_089845.1, from coordinate 128,918,257 downwards.
GGGCCACAGCACAGTTATTAAACTTCTCATGTTCATTGAATATACGCAGTGCTGCCTTTTGGTGGAAAAAAACTGAAAATAATTGTATTTGTCCTGCCTCTGTCCGTCCTAAGGGCGGTGGACACGTGTCGGCTGCATGTGCAACGTTTAAAAATCAGACGCACCCAGCTACGTTTTACTCCTGGCTTCGCCATTTGCTTTCCTTAATTGGGAAAAAAAATACCTGCTCTGCCAGAGTTAATAACTCTGCTACCCTCACGTTCTGTGCCACATTAGCAGGGCCACAGCACAGTTATTAAACTTCTCATGTTCATTGAATATACGCAGTGCTGCCTTTTGGTGGAAAAAAACTGAAAATAATTGTATTTGTCCTGCCTCTGTCCGTCCTAAGGGCGGTGGACACGTGTCGGCTGCGTGTGCAACGTTTAAAAATCAGACGCACCCAGCTACGTTTTACTCCTGGCTTCGCCATTTGCTTTCCTTAATTGGGAAAAAAAATACCTGCTCTGCCAGAGTTAATAACTCTGCTACCCTCACGTTCTGTGCCACATTAGCAGGGCCACAGCACAGTTATTAAACTTCTCATGTTCATTGAATATACGCAGTGCTGCCTTTTGGTGGAAAAAAACTGAAAATAATTGTATTTGTCCTGCCTCTGTCCGTCCTAAGGGCGGTGGACACGTGTCGGCTGCGTGTGCAACGTTTAAAAATCAGACGCACCCAGCTACGTTTTACTCCTGGCTTCGCCATTTGCTTTCCTTAATTGGGAAAAAAAATACCTGCTCTGCCAGAGTTAATAACTCTGCTACCCTCACGTTCTGTGCCACATTAGAAGGGCCACAGCACAGTTATTAAACTTCTCATGTTCATTGAATATACGCAGTGCTGCCTTTTGGTGGAAAAAAACTGAAAATAATTGTATTTGTCCTGCCTCTGTCCGTCCTAAGGGCGGTGGACACGTGTCGGCTGCGTGTGCAACGTTTAAAAATCAGACGCACCCAGCTACGTTTTACTCCTGGCTTCGCCATTTGCTTTCCTTAATTGGGAAAAAAAATACCTGCTCTGCCAGAGTTAATAACTCTGCTACCCTCACGTTCTGTGCCACATTAGAAGGGCCACAGCACAGTTATTAAACTTCTCATGTTCATTGAATATACGCAGTGCTGCCTTTTGGTGGAAAAAAACTGAAAATAATTGTATTTGTCCTGCCTCTGTCCGTCCTAAATGCGGTGGACACGTGTCGGCTGCGTGTGCAACGTTTAAAAATCAGACGCACCCAGCTACGTTTTACTCCTGGCTTCGCCATTTGCTTTCCTTAATTGGGAAAAAAAATACCTGCTCTGCCAGAGTTAATAACTCTGCTACCCTCACGTTCTGTGCCACATTAGCAGGGCCACAGCACAGTTATTAAACTTCTCATGTTCATTGAATATACGCAGTGCTGCCTTTTGGTGGAAAAAAACTGAAAATAACTGTATTTGTCCTGCCTCTGTCCGTCCTAAGGGCGGTGGACACGTGTCGGCTGCATGTGCAACGTTTAAAAATCAGACGCACCCAGCTACGTTTTACTCCTGGCTTCGCCATTTGCTTTCCTTAATTGGGAAAAAAAATACCTGCTCTGCCAGAGTTAATAACTCTGCTACCCTCACGTACTGTGCCACATTAGAAGGGCCACAGCACAGTTATTAAACTTCTCATGTTCATTGAATATACGCAGTGCTGCCTTTTGGTGGAAAAAAACTGAAAATAATTGTATTTGTCCTGCCTCTGTCCGTCCTAAGGGCGGTGGACACGTGTCGGCTGCGTGTGCAACGTTTAAAAATCAGACGCACCCAGCTACGTTTTACTCCTGGCTTCGCCATTTGCTTTCCTTAATTGGGAAAAAAAATACCTGCTCTGCCAGAGTTAATAACTCTGCTACCCTCACGTTCTGTGCCACATTAGCAGGGCCACAGCACAGTTATTAAACTTCTCATGTTCATTGAATATACGCAGTGCTGCCTTTTGGTGGAAAAAAACTGAAAATAATTGTATTTGTCCTGCCTCTGTCCGTCCTAAGGGCGGTGGACACGTGTCGGCTGCATGTGCAACGTTTAAAAATCAGACGCACCCAGCTACGTTTTACTCCTGGCTTCGCCATTTGCTTTCCTTAATTGGGAAAAAAAATACCTGCTCTGCCAGAGTTAATAACTCTGCTACCCTCACATTCTGTGCCACATTAGCAGGGCCACAGCACAGTTATTAAACTTCTCATGTTCATTGAATATACGCAGTGCTGCCTTTTGGTGGAAAAAAAACTGAAAATAATTGTATTTGTCCTGCCTCTGTCCGTCCTAAGGGCGGTGGACACGTGTCGGCTGCGTGTGCAACGTTTAAAAATCAGACGCACCCAGCTACGTTTTACTCCTGGCTTCGCCATTTGCTTTCCTTAATTGGGAAAAAAAATACCTGCTCTGCCAGAGTTAATAACTCTGCTACCCTCACGTTCTGTGCCACATTAGAAGGGCCACAGCACAGTTATTAAACTTCTCATGTTCATTGAATATACGCAGTGCTGCCTTTTGGTGGAAAAAAACTGAAAATAATTGTATTTGTCCTGCCTCTGTCCGTCCTAAGGGCGGTGGACACGTGTCGGCTGCATGTGCAACGTTTAAAAATCAGACGCACCCAGCTACGTTTTACTCCTGGCTTCGCCATTTGCTTTCCTTAATTGGGAAAAAAAATACCTGCTCTGCCAGAGTTAATAACTCTGCTACCCTCACGTTCTGTGCCACATTAGCAGGGCCACAGCACAGTTATTAAACTTCTCATGTTCATTGAATATACGCAGTGCTGCCTTTTGGTGGAAAAAAACTGAAAATAATTGTATTTGTCCTGCCTCTGTCCGTCCTAAGGGCGGTGGACACGTGTCGGCTGCGTGTGCAACGTTTAAAAATCAGACGCACCCAGCTACGTTTTACTCCTGGCTTCGCCATTTGCTTTCCTTAATTGGGAAAAAAAATACCTGCTCTGCCAGAGTTAATAACTCTGCTACCCTCACGTTCTGTGCCACATTAGCAGGGCCACAGCACAGTTATTAAACTTCTCATGTTCATTGAATATACGCAGTGCTGCCTTTTGGTGGAAAAAAACTGAAAATAATTGTATTTGTCCTGCCTCTGTCCGTCCTAAGGGCGGTGGACACGTGTCGGCTGCGTGTGCAACGTTTAAAAATCAGACGCACCCAGCTACGTTTTACTCCTGGCTTCGCCATTTGCTTTCCTTAATTGGGAAAAAAAATACCTGCTCTGCCAGAGTTAATAACTCTGCTACCCTCACGTTCTGTGCCACATTAGAAGGGCCACAGCACAGTTATTAAACTTCTCATGTTCATTGAATATACGCAGTGCTGCCTTTTGGTGGAAAAAAACTGAAAATAATTGTATTTGTCCTGCCTCTGTCCGTCCTAAATGCGGTGGACACGTGTCGGCTGCGTGTGCAACGTTTAAAAATCAGACGCACCCAGCTACGTTTTACTCCTGGCTTCGCCATTTGCTTTCCTTAATTGGGAAAAAAAATACCTGCTCTGCCAGAGTTAATAACTCTGCTACCCTCATGTTCTGTGCCACATTAGCAGGGCCACAGCACAGTTATTAAACTTCTCATGTTCATTGAATATACGCAGTGCTGCCTTTTGGTGGAAAAAAACTGAAAATAATTGTATTTGTCCTGCCTCTGTCCGTCCTAAGGGCGGTGGACACGTGTCGGCTGCGTGTGCAACGTTTAAAAATCAGACGCACCCAGCTACGTTTTACTCCTGGCTTCGCCATTTGCTTTCCTTAATTGGGAAAAAAAATACCTGCTCTGCCAGAGTTAATAACTCTGCTACCCTCACGTTCTGTGCCACATTAGCAGGGCCACAGCACAGTTATTAAACTTCTCATGTTCATTGAATATACGCAGTGCTGCCTTTTGGTGGAAAAAAACTGAAAATAATTGTATTTGTCCTGCCTCTGTCCGTCCTAAGGGCGGTGGACACGTGTCGGCTGCATGTGCAACGTTTAAAAATCAGACGCACCCAGCTACGTTTTACTCCTGGCTTCGCCATTTGCTTTCCTTAATTGGGAAAAAAAATACCTGCTCTGCCAGAGTTAATAACTCTGCTACCCTCACGTTCTGTGCCACATTAGCAGGGCCACAGCACAGTTATTAAACTTCTCATGTTCATTGAATATATGCAGTGCTGCCTTTTGGTGGAAAAAAACTGAAAATAATTGTATTTGTCCTGCCTCTGTCCGTCCTAAGGGCGGTGGACACGTGTCGGCTGCGTGTGCATCGTTTAAAAATCAGACGCACCCAGCTACGTTTTACTCCTGGCTTCGCCATTTGCTTTCCTTAATAGGGAAAAAAAATACCTGCTCTGCCAGAGTTAATAACTCTGCTACCCTCACGTTCTGTGCCACATTAGCAGGGCCACAGCACAGTTATTAAACTTCTCATGTTCATTGAATATACGCAGTGCTGCCTTTTGGTGGAAAAAAACTGAAAATAATTGTATTTGTCCTGCCTCTGTCCGTCCTAAGGGCGGTGGACACGTGTCGGCTGCATGTGCAACGTTTAAAAATCAGACGCACCCAGCTACGTTTTACTCCTGGCTTCGCCATTTGCTTTCCTTAATTGGGAAAAAAAATACCTGCTCTGCCAGAGTTAATAACTCTGCTACCCTCACGTTCTGTGCCACATTAGAAGGGCCACAGCACAGTTATTAAACTTCTCATGTTCATTGAATATACGCAGTGCTGCCTTTTGGTGGAAAAAAACTGAAAATAATTGTATTTGTCCTGCCTCTGTCCGTCCTAAGGGCGGTGGACACGTGTCGGCTGCGTGTGCAACGTTTAAAAATCAGACGCACCCAGCTACGTTTTACTCCTGGCTTCGCCATTTGCTTTCCTTAATTGGGAAAAAAAATACCTGCTCTGCCAGAGTTAATAACTCTGCTACCCTCACGTTCTGTGCCACATTAGCAGGGCCACAGCACAGTTATTAAACTTCTCATGTTCATTGAATATACGCATTGCTGCCTTTTGGTGGAAAAAAACTGAAAATAATTGTATTTGTCCTGCCTCTGTCCGTCCTAAGGGCGGTGGACACGTGTCGGCTGCGTGTGCAACGTTTAAAAATCAGACGCACCCAGCTACGTTTTACTCCTGGCTTCGCCATTTGCTTTCCTTAATTGGGAAAAAAAATACCTGCTCTGCCAGAGTTAATAACTCTGCTACCCTCACATTCTATGCCACATTAGCAGGGCCACAGCACAGTTATTAAACTTCTCAGGTTCATTGAATATACGCAGTGCTGCCTTTTGGTGGAAAAAAAACTGAAAATAATTGTATTTGTCCTGCCTCTGTCCGTCCTAAGGGCGGTGGACACGTGTCGGCTGCATGTGCAACGTTTAAAAATCAGACGCACCCAGCTACGTTTTACTCCTGGCTTCGCCATTTGCTTTCCTTAATTGGGAAAAAAAATACCTGCTCTGCCAGAGTTAATAACTCTGCTACCCTCACGTTCTGTGCCACATTAGCAGGGCCACAGCACAGTTATTAAACTTCTCATGTTCATTGAATATACGCAGTGCTGCCTTTTGGTGGAAAAAAACTGAAAATAATTGTATTTGTCCTGCCTCTGTCCGTCCTAAGGGCGGTGGACACGTGTCGGCTGCGTGTGCAACGTTTAAAAATCAGACGCACCCAGCTACGTTTTACTCCTGGCTTCGCCATTTGCTTTCCTTAATTGGGAAAAAAAATACCTGCTCTGCCAGAGTTAATAACTCTGCTACCCTCACGTTCTGTGCCACATTAGCAGGGCCACAGCACAGTTATTAAACTTCTCTTGTTCATTGAATATACGCAGTGCTGCCTTTTGGTGGAAAAAAACTGAAAATAATTGTATTTGTCCTGCCTCTGTCCGTCCTAAGGGCGGTGGACACGTGTCGGCTGCATGTGCAACGTTTAAAAATCAGACGCACCCAGCTACGTTTTACTCCTGGCTTCGCCATTTGCTTTCCTTAATAGGGAAAAAAAATACCTGCTCTGCCAGAGTTAATAACTCTGCTACCCTCACGTTCTGTGCCACATTAGCAGGGCCACAGCACAGTTATTAAACTTCTCATGTTCATTGAATATACGCAGTGCTGCCTTTTGGTGGAAAAAAACTGAAAATAATTGTATTTGTCCTGCCTCTGTCCGTCCTAAGGGCGGTGGACACGTGTCGGCTGCGTGTGCAACGTTTAAAAATCAGACGCACCCAGCTACGTTTTACTCCTGGCTTCGCCATTTGCTTTCCTTAATTGGGAAAAAAAATACCTGCTCTGCCAGAGTTAATAACTCTGCTACCCTCACGTTCTGTGCCACATTAGAAGGGCCACAGCACAGTTATTAAACTTCTCATGTTCATTGAATATACGCAGTGCTGCCTTTTGGTGGAAAAAAACTGAAAATAATTGTATTTGTCCTGCCTCTGTCCGTCCTAAGGGCGGTGGACACGTGTCGGCTGCGTGTGCAACGTTTAAAAATCAGACGCACCCAGCTACGTTTTACTCCTGGCTTCGCCATTTGCTTTCCTTAATTGGGAAAAAAAATACCTGCTCTGCCAGAGTTAATAACTCTGCTACCCTCACGTTCTGTGCCACATTAGCAGGGCCACAGCACAGTTATTAAACTTCTCATGTTCATTGAATATACGCAGTGCTGCCTTTTGGTGGAAAAAAACTGAAAATAATTGTATTTGTCCTGCCTCTGTCCGTCCTAAGGGCGGTGGACACGTGTCGGCTGCGTGTGCAACGTTTAAAAATCAGACGCACCCAGCTACGTTTTACTCCTGGCTTCGCCATTTGCTTTCCTTAATTGGGAAAAAAAATACCTGCTCTGCCAGAGTTAATAACTCTGCTACCCTCACGTTCTGTGCCACATTAGCAGGGCCACAGCACAGTTATTAAACTTCTCATGTTCATTGAATATACGCAGTGCTGCCTTTTGCTGGAAAAAAACTGAAAATAATTGTATTTGTCCTGCCTCTGTCCGTCCTAAGGGCGGTGGACACGTGTCGGCTGCGTGTGCAACGTTTAAAAATCAGACGCACCCAGCTACGTTTTACTCCTGGCTTCGCCATTTGCTTTCCTTAATTGGGAAAAAAAATACCTGCTCTGCCAGAGTTAATAACTCTGCTACCCTCACGTTCTGTGCCACATTAGCAGGGCCACAGCACAGTTATTAAACTTCTCATGTTCATTGAATATACGCAGTGCTGCCTTTTGGTGGAAAAAAACTGAAAATAATTGTATTTGTCCTGCCTCTGTCCGTCCTAAGGGCGGTGGACACGTGTCGGCTGCATGTGCAACGTTTAAAAATCAGACGCACCCAGCTACGTTTTACTCCTGGCTTCGCCATTTGCTTTCCTTAATTGGGAAAAAAAATACCTGCTCTGCCAGAGTTAATAACTCTGCTACCCTCACGTTCTGTGCCACATTAGAAGGGCCACAGCACAGTTATTAAACTTCTCATGTTCATTGAATATACGCAGTGCTGCCTTTTGGTGGAAAAAAACTGAAAATAATTGTATTTGTCCTGCCTCTGTCCGTCCTAAGGGCGGTGGACACGTGTCGGCTGCGTGTGCAACGTTTAAAAATCAGACGCACCCAGCTACGTTTTACTCCTGGCTTCGCCATTTGCTTTCCTTAATTGGGAAAAAAAATACCTGCTCTGCCAGAGTTAATAACTCTGCTACCCTCACATTCTATGCCACATTAGCAGGGCCACAGCACAGTTATTAAACTTCTCAGGTTCATTGAATATACGCAGTGCTGCCTTTTGGTGGAAAAAAAACTGAAAATAATTGTATTTGTCCTGCCTCTGTCCGTCCTAAGGGCGGTGGACACGTGTCGGCTGCATGTGCAACGTTTAAAAATCAGACGCACCCAGCTACGTTTTACTCCTGGCTTCGCCATTTGCTTTCCTTAATTGGGAAAAAAAATACCTGCTCTGCCAGAGTTAATAACTCTGCTACCCTCACGTTCTGTGCCACATTAGCAGGGCCACAGCACAGTTATTAAACTTCTCATGTTCATTGAATATACGCAGTGCTGCCTTTTGGTGGAAAAAAACTGAAAATAATTGTATTTGTCCTGCCTCTGTCCGTCCTAAGGGCGGTGGACACGTGTCGGCTGCGTGTGCAACGTTTAAAAATCAGACGCACCCAGCTACGTTTTACTCCTGGCTTCGCCATTTGCTTTCCTTAATTGGGAAAAAAAATACCTGCTCTGCCAGAGTTAATAACTCTGCTACCCTCACGTTCTGTGCCACATTAGCAGGGCCACAGCACAGTTATTAAACTTCTCTTGTTCATTGAATATACGCAGTGCTGCCTTTTGGTGGAAAAAAACTGAAAATAATTGTATTTGTCCTGCCTCTGTCCGTCCTAAGGGCGGTGGACACGTGTCGGCTGCATGTGCAACGTTTAAAAATCAGACGCACCCAGCTACGTTTTACTCCTGGCTTCGCCATTTGCTTTCCTTAATAGGGAAAAAAAATACCTGCTCTGCCAGAGTTAATAACTCTGCTACCCTCACGTTCTGTGCCACATTAGCAGGGCCACAGCACAGTTATTAAACTTCTCATGTTCATTGAATATACGCAGTGCTGCCTTTTGGTGGAAAAAAACTGAAAATAATTGTATTTGTCCTGCCTCTGTCCGTCCTAAGGGCGGTGGACACGTGTCGGCTGCGTGTGCAACGTTTAAAAATCAGACGCACCCAGCTACGTTTTACTCCTGGCTTCGCCATTTGCTTTCCTTAATTGGGAAAAAAAATACCTGCTCTGCCAGAGTTAATAACTCTGCTACCCTCACGTTCTGTGCCACATTAGAAGGGCCACAGCACAGTTATTAAACTTCTCATGTTCATTGAATATACGCAGTGCTGCCTTTTGGTAGAAAAAAACTGAAAATAATTGTATTTGTCCTGCCTCTGTCCGTCCTAAGGGCGGTGGACACGTGTCGGCTGCGTGTGCAACGTTTAAAAATCAGACGCACCCAGCTACGTTTTACTCCTGGCTTCGCCATTTGCTTTCCTTAATTGGGAAAAAAAATACCTGCTCTGCCAGAGTTAATAACTCTGCTACCCTCACGTTCTGTGCCACATTAGCAGGGCCACAGCACAGTTATTAAACTTCTCATGTTCATTGAATATACGCAGTGCTGCCTTTTGGTGGAAAAAAACTGAAAATAATTGTATTTGTCCTGCCTCTGTCCGTCCTAAGGGCGGTGGACACGTGTCGGCTGCGTGTGCAACGTTTAAAAATCAGACGCACCCAGCTACGTTTTACTCCTGGCTTCGCCATTTGCTTTCCTTAATTGGGAAAAAAAATACCTGCTCTGCCAGAGTTAATAACTCTGCTACCCTCACGTTCTGTGCCACATTAGCAGGGCCACAGCACAGTTATTAAACTTCTCATGTTCATTGAATATACGCAGTGCTGCCTTTTGCTGGAAAAAAACTGAAAATAATTGTATTTGTCCTGCCTCTGTCCGTCCTAAGGGCGGTGGACACGTGTCGGCTGCATGTGCAACGTTTAAAAATCAGACGCACCCAGCTACGTTTTACTCCTGGCTTCGCCATTTGCTTTCCTTAATTGGGAAAAAAAATACCTGCTCTGCCAGAGTTAATAACTCTGCTACCCTCACGTTCTGTGCCACATTAGCAGGGCCACAGCACAGTTATTAAACTTCTCATGTTCATTGAATATACGCAGTGCTGCCTTTTGGTGGAAAAAAACTGAAAATAATTGTATTTGTCCTGCCTCTGTCCGTCCTAAGGGCGGTGGACACGTGTCGGCTGCATGTGCAACGTTTAAAAATCAGACGCACCCAGCTACGTTTTACTCCTGGCTTCGCCATTTGCTTTCCTTAATTGGGAAAAAAAATACCTGCTCTGCCAGAGTTAATAACTCTGCTACCCTCACGTTCTGTGCCACATTAGCAGGGCCACAGCACAGTTATTAAACTTCTCATGTTCATTGAATATATGCAGTGCTGCCTTTTGGTGGAAAAAAACTGAAAATAATTGTATTTGTCCTGCCTCTGTCCGTCCTAAGGGCGGTGGACACGTGTCGGCTGCGTGTGCATCGTTTAAAAATCAGACGCACCCAGCTACGTTTTACTCCTGGCTTCGCCATTTGCTTTCCTTAATAGGGAAAAAAAATACCTGCTCTGCCAGAGTTAATAACTCTGCTACCCTCACGTTCTGTGCCACATTAGCAGGGCCACAGCACAGTTATTAAACTTCTCATGTTCATTGAATATACGCAGTGCTGCCTTTTGGTGGAAAAAAACTGAAAATAATTGTATTTGTCCTGCCTCTGTCCGTCCTAAGGGCGGTGGACACGTGTCGGCTGCATGTGCAACGTTTAAAAATCAGACGCACCCAGCTACGTTTTACTCCTGGCTTCGCCATTTGCTTTCCTTAGTTGGGAAAAAAAATACCTGCTCTGCCAGAGTTAATAACTCTGCTACCCTCACGTTCTGTGCCACATTAGAAGGGCCACAGCACAGTTATTAAACTTCTCATGTTCATTGAATATACGCAGTGCTGCCTTTTGGTGGAAAAAAACTGAAAATAATTGTATTTGTCCTGCCTCTGTCCGTCCTAAGGGCGGTGGACACGTGTCGGCTGCGTGTGCAACGTTTAAAAATCAGACGCACCCAGCTACGTTTTACTCCTGGCTTCGCCATTTGCTTTCCTTAATTGGGAAAAAAAATACCTGCTCTGCCAGAGTTAATAACTCTGCTACCCTCACGTTCTGTGCCACATTAGCAGGGCCACAGCACAGTTATTAAACTTCTCATGTTCATTGAATATACGCAGTGCTGCCTTTTGGTGGAAAAAAACTGAAAATAATTGTATTTGTCCTGCCTCTGTCCGTCCTAAGGGCGGTGGACACGTGTCGGCTGCGTGTGCAACGTTTAAAAATCAGACGCACCCAGCTACGTTTTACTCCTGGCTTCGCCATTTGCTTTCCTTAATTGGGAAAAAAAATACCTGCTCTGCCAGAGTTAATAACTCTGCTACCCTCACGTTCTGTGCCACATTAGAAGGGCCACAGCACAGTTATTAAACTTCTCATGTTCATTGAATATACGCAGTGCTGCCTTTTGGTGGAAAAAAACTGAAAATAATTGTATTTGTCCTGCCTCTGTCCGTCCTAAGGGCGGTGGACACGTGTCGGCTGCGTGTGCAACGTTTAAAAATCAGACGCACCCAGCTACGTTTTACTCCTGGCTTCGCCATTTGCTTTCCTTAATTGGGAAAAAAAATACCTGCTCTGCCAGAGTTAATAACTCTGCTACCCTCACGTTCTGTGCCACATTAGCAGGGCCACAGCACAGTTATTAAACTTCTCATGTTCATTGAATATACGCAGTGCTGCCTTTTGGTGGAAAAAAACTGAATATAATTGTATTTGTCCTGCCTCTGTCCGTCCTAAGGGCGGTGGACACGTGTCGGCTGCATGTGCAACGTTTAAAAATCAGACGCACCCAGCTACGTTTTACTCCTGGCTTCGCCATTTGCTTTCCTTAATTGGGAAAAAAAATACCTGCTCTGCCAGAGTTAATAACTCTGCTACCCTCACATTCTGTGCCACATTAGCAGGGCCACAGCACAGTTATTAAACTTCTCAGGTTCATTGAATATACGCAGTGCTGCCTTTTGGTGGAAAAAAAAACTGAAAATAATTGTATTTGTCCTGCCTCTGTCCGTCCTAAGGGCGGTGGACACGTGTCGGCTGCATGTGCAACGTTTAAAAATCAGACGCACCCAGCTACGTTTTACTCCTGGCTTCGCCATTTGCTTTCCTTAATTGGGAAAAAAAATACCTGCTCTGCCAGAGTTAATAACTCTGCTACCCTCACGTTCTGTGCCACATTAGCAGGGCCACAGCACAGTTATTAAACTTCTCATGTTCATTGAATATACGCAGTGCTGCCTTTTGGTGGAAAAAAACTGAAAATAATTGTATTTGTCCTGCCTCTGTCCGTCCTAAGGGCGGTGGACACGTGTCGGCTGCGTGTGCAATGTTTAAAAATCAGACGCACCCAGCTACGTTTTACTCCTGGCTTCGCCATTTGCTTTCCTTAATTGGGAAAAAAAATACCTGCTCTGCCAGAGTTAATAACTCTGCTACCCTCACGTTCTGTGCCACATTAGCAGGGCCACAGCACAGTTATTAAACTTCTCATGTTCATTGAATATACGCAGTGCTGCCTTTTGGTGGAAAAAAACTGAAAATAATTGTATTTGTCCTGCCTCTGTCCGTCCTAAGGGCGGTGGACACGTGTCGGCTGCGTGTGCAACGTTTAAAAATCAGACGCACCCAGCTACGTTTTACTCCTGGCTTCGCCATTTGCTTTCCTTAATTGGGAAAAAAAATACCTGCTCTGCCAGAGTTAATAACTCTGCTACCCTCACGTTCTGTGCCACATTAGCAGGGCCACAGCACAGTTATTAAACTTCTCATGTTCATTGAATATACGCAGTGCTGCCTTTTGGTGGAAAAAAAATGAAAATAATTGTATTTGTCCTGCCTCTGTCCGTCCTAAGGGCGGTGGACACGTGTCGGCTGCGTGTGCAACGTTTAAAAATCAGACGCACCCAGCTACGTTTTACTCCTGGCTTCGCCATTTGCTTTCCTTAATTGGGAAAAAAAATACCTGCTCTGCCAGAGTTAATAACTCTGCTACCCTCACGTTCTGTGCCACATTAGCAGGGCCACAGCACAGTTATTAAACTTCTCATGTTCATTGAATATATGCAGTGCTGCCTTTTGGTGGAAAAAAACTGAAAATAATTGTATTTGTCCTGCCTCTGTCCGTCCTAAGGGCGGTGGACACGTGTCGGCTGCGTGTGCATCGTTTAAAAATCAGACGCACCCAGCTACGTTTTACTCCTGGCTTCGCCATTTGCTTTCCTTAATAGGGAAAAAAAATACCTGCTCTGCCAGAGTTAATAACTCTGCTACCCTCACGTTCTGTGCCACATTAGCAGGGCCACAGCACAGTTATTAAACTTCTCATGTTCATTGAATATACGCAGTGCTGCCTTTTGGTGGAAAAAAACTGAAAATAATTGTATTTGTCCTGCCTCTGTCCGTCCTAAGGGCGGTGGACACGTGTCGGCTGCATGTGCAACGTTTAAAAATCAGACGCACCCAGCTACGTTTTACTCCTGGCTTCGCCATTTGCTTTCCTTAGTTGGGAAAAAAAATACCTGCTCTGCCAGAGTTAATAACTCTGCTACCCTCACGTTCTGTGCCACATTAGAAGGGCCACAGCACAGTTATTAAACTTCTCATGTTCATTGAATATACGCAGTGCTGCCTTTTGGTGGAAAAAAACTGAAAATAATTGTATTTGTCCTGCCTCTGTCCGTCCTAAGGGCGGTGGACACGTGTCGGCTGCGTGTGCAACGTTTAAAAATCAGACGCACCCAGCTACGTTTTACTCCTGGCTTCGCCATTTGCTTTCCTTAATTGGGAAAAAAAATACCTGCTCTGCCAGAGTTAATAACTCTGCTACCCTCACGTTCTGTGCCACATTAGCAGGGCCACAGCACAGTTATTAAACTTCTCATGTTCATTGAATATACGCAGTGCTGCCTTTTGGTGGAAAAAAACTGAAAATAATTGTATTTGTCCTGCCTCTGTCCGTCCTAAGGGCGGTGGACACGTGTCGGCTGCGTGTGCAACGTTTAAAAATCAGACGCACCCAGCTACGTTTTACTCCTGGCTTCGCCATTTGCTTTCCTTAATTGGGAAAAAAAATACCTGCTCTGCCAGAGTTAATAACTCTGCTACCCTCACGTTCTGTGCCACATTAGCAGGGCCACAGCACAGTTATTAAACTTCTCATGTTCATTGAATATACGCAGTGCTGCCTTTTGGTGGAAAAAAACTGAAAATAATTGTATTTGTCCTGCCTCTGTCCGTCCTAAGGGCGGTGGACACGTGTCGGCTGCATGTGCAACGTTTAAAAATCAGACGCACCCAGCTACGTTTTACTCCTGGCTTCGCCATTTGCTTTCCTTAATTGGGAAAAAAAATACCTGCTCTGCCAGAGTTAATAACTCTGCTACCCTCACGTTCTGTGCCACATTAGCAGGGCCACAGCACAGTTATTAAACTTCTCATGTTCATTGAATATATGCAGTGCTGCCTTTTGGTGGAAAAAAACTGAAAATAATTGTATTTGTCCTGCCTCTGTCCGTCCTAAGGGCGGTGGACACGTGTCGGCTGCGTGTGCATCGTTTAAAAATCAGACGCACCCAGCTACGTTTTACTCCTGGCTTCGCCATTTGCTTTCCTTAATAGGGAAAAAAAATACCTGCTCTGCCAGAGTTAATAACTCTGCTACCCTCACGTTCTGTGCCACATTAGCAGGGCCACAGCACAGTTATTAAACTTCTCATGTTCATTGAATATACGCAGTGCTGCCTTTTGGTGGAAAAAAACTGAAAATAATTGTATTTGTCCTGCCTCTGTCCGTCCTAAGGGCGGTGGACACGTGTCGGCTGCATGTGCAACGTTTAAAAATCAGACGCACCCAGCTACGTTTTACTCCTGGCTTCGCCATTTGCTTTCCTTAATTGGGAAAAAAAATACCTGCTCTGCCAGAGTTAATAACTCTGCTACCCTCACGTTCTGTGCCACATTAGAAGGGCCACAGCACAGTTATTAAACTTCTCATGTTCATTGAATATACGCAGTGCTGCCTTTTGGTGGAAAAAAACTGAAAATAATTGTATTTGTCCTGCCTCTGTCCGTCCTAAGGGCGGTGGACACGTGTCGGCTGCGTGTGCAACGTTTAAAAATCAGACGCACCCAGCTACGTTTTACTCCTGGCTTCGCCATTTGCTTTCCTTAATTGGGAAAAAAAATACCTGCTCTGCCAGAGTTAATAACTCTGCTACCCTCACGTTCTGTGCCACATTAGCAGGGCCACAGCACAGTTATTAAACTTCTCATGTTCATTGAATATACGCAGTGCTGCCTTTTGGTGGAAAAAAACTGAAAATAATTGTATTTGTCCTGCCTCTGTCCGTCCTAAGGGCGGTGGACACGTGTCGGCTGCATGTGCAACGTTTAAAAATCAGACGCACCCAGCTACGTTTTACTCCTGGCTTCGCCATTTGCTTTCCTTAATTGGGAAAAAAAATACCTGCTCTGCCAGAGTTAATAACTCTGCTACCCTCACATTCTGTGCCACATTAGCAGGGCCACAGCACAGTTATTAAACTTTTCAGGTTCATTGAATATACGCAGTGCTGCCTTTTGGTGGAAAAAAAAACTGAAAATAATTGTATTTGTCCTGCCTCTGTCCGTCCTAAGGGCGGTGGACACGTGTCGGCTGCATGTGCAACGTTTAAAAATCAGACGCACCCAGCTACGTTTTACTCCTGGCTTCGCCATTTGCTTTCCTTAATTGGGAAAAAAAATACCTGCTCTGCCAGAGTTAATAACTCTGCTACCCTCACGTTCTGTGCCACATTAGCAGGGCCACAGCACAGTTATTAAACTTCTCATGTTCATTGAATATACGCAGTGCTGCCTTTTGGTGGAAAAAAACTGAAAATAATTGTATTTGTCCTGCCTCTGTCCGTCCTAAGGGCGGTGGACACGTGTCGGCTGCGTGTGCAATGTTTAAAAATCAGACGCACCCAGCTACGTTTTACTCCTGGCTTCGCCATTTGCTTTCCTTAATTGGGAAAAAAAATACCTGCTCTGCCAGAGTTAATAACTCTGCTACCCTCACGTTCTGTGCCACATTAGCAGGGCCACAGCACAGTTATTAAACTTCTCATGTTCATTGAATATACGCAGTGCTGCCTTTTGGTGGAAAAAAACTGAAAATAATTGTATTTGTCCTGCCTCTGTCCGTCCTAAGGGCGGTGGACACGTGTCGGCTGCGTGTGCAACGTTTAAAAATCAGACGCACCCAGCTACGTTTTACTCCTGGCTTCGCCATTTGCTTTCCTTAATTGGGAAAAAAAATACCTGCTCTGCCAGAGTTAATAACTCTGCTACCCTCACGTTCTGTGCCACATTAGCAGGGCCACAGCACAGTTATTAAACTTCTCATGTTCATTGAATATACGCAGTGCTGCCTTTTGGTGGAAAAAAACTGAAAATAATTGTATTTGTCCTGCCTCTGTCCGTCCTAAGGGCGGTGGACACGTGTCGGCTGCGTGTGCAACGTTTAAAAATCAGCCGCACCCAGCTACGTTTTACTCCTGGCTTCGCCATTTGCTTTCCTTAATTGGGAAAAAAAATACCTGCTCTGCCAGAGTTAATAACTCTGCTACCCTCACGTTCTGTGCCACATTAGCAGGGCCACAGCACAGTTATTAAACTTCTCATGTTCATTGAATATACGCAGTGCTGCCTTTTGGTGGAAAAAAACTGAAAATAATTGTATTTGTCCTGCCTCTGTCCGTCCTAAGGGCGGTGGACACGTGTCGGCTGCATGTACAACGTTTAAAAATCAGACGCACCCAGCTACGTTTTACTCCTGGCTTCGCCATTTGCTTTCCTTAATTGGGAAAAAAAATACCTGCTCTGCCAGAGTTAATAACTCTGCTACCCTCACATTCTGTGCCACATTAGCAGGGCCACAGCACAGTTATTAAACTTCTCATGTTCATTGAATATACGCAGTGCTGCCTTTTGGTGGAAAAAAACTGAAAATAATTGTATTTGTCCTGCCTCTGTCCGTCCTAAGGGCGGTGGACACGTGTCGGCTGCATGTGCAACGTTTAAAAATCAGACGCACCCAGCTACGTTTTACTCCTGGCTTCGCCATTTGCTTTCCTTAATTGGGAAAAAAAATACCTGCTCTGCCAGAGTTAATAACTCTGCTACCCTCACGTTCTGTGCCACATTAGCAGGGCCACAGCACAGTTATTAAACTTCTCATGTTCATTGAATATACGCAGTGCTGCCTTTTGGTGGAAAAAAACTGAAAATAATTGTATTTGTCCTGCCTCTGTCCGTCCTAAGGGCGGTGGACACGTGTCGGCTGCATGTGCAACGTTTAAAAATCAGACGCACCCAGCTACGTTTTACTCCTGGCTTCGCCATTTGCTTTCCTTAATTGGGAAAAAAAATACCTGCTCTGCCAGAGTTAATAACCCTGCTACCCTCACATTCTGTGCCACATTAGCAGGGCCACAGCACAGTTATTAAACTTCTCATGTTCATTGAATATACGCAGTGCTGCCTTTTGGTGGAAAAAAACTGAAAATAATTGTATTTGTCCTGCCTCTGTCCGTCCTAAGGGCGGTGGACACGTGTCGGCTGCATGTGCAACGTTTAAAAATCAGACGCACCCAGCTACGTTTTACTCCTGGCTTCGCCATTTGCTTTCCTTAATTGGGAAAAAAAATACCTGCTCTGCCAGAGTTAATAACTCTGCTACCCTCACGTTCTGTGCCACATTAGCAGGGCCACAGCACAGTTATTAAACTTCTCATGTTCATTGAATATACGCAGTGCTGCCTTTTGGTGGAAAAAAACTGAAAATAATTGTATTTGTCCTGCCTCTGTCCGTCCTAAGGGCGGTGGACATGTGTCGGCTGCATGTGCAACGTTTAAAAATCAGACGCACCCAGCTACGTTTTACTCCTGGCTTCGCCATTTGCTTTCCTTAATTGGGAAAAAAAATACCTGCTCTGCCAGAGTTAATAACCCTGCTACCCTCACATTCTGTGCCACATTAGCAGGGCCACAGCACAGTTATTAAACTTCTCATGTTCATTGAATATACGCAGTGCTGCCTTTTGGTGGAAAAAAACTGAAAATAATTGTATTTGTCCTGCCTCTGTCCGTCCTAAGGGCGGTGGACACGTGTCGGCTGCATGTGCAACGTTTAAAAATCAGACGCACCCAGCTACGTTTTACTCCTGGCTTCGCCATTTGCTTTCCTTAATTGGGAAAAAAAATACCTGCTCTGCCAGAGTTAATAACTCTGCTACCCTCACATTCTGTGCCACATTAGCAGGGCCACAGCACAGTTATTAAACTTCTCATGTTCATTGAATATACGCAGTGCTGCCTTTTGGTGGAAAAAAACTGAAAATAATTGTATTTGTCCTGCCTCTGTCCGTCCTAAGGGCGGTGGACACGTGTCGGCTGCATGTGCAACGTTTAAAAATCAGACGCACCCAGCTACGTTTTACTCCTGGCTTCGCCATTTGCTTTCCTTAATTGGGAAAAAAAATACCTGCTCTGCCAGAGTTAATAACTCTGCTACCCTCACGTTCTGTGCCACATTAGCAGGGCCACAGCACAGTTATTAAACTTCTCATGTTCATTGAATATACGCAGTGCTGCCTTTTGGTGGAAAAAAACTGAAAATAATTGTATTTGTCCTGCCTCTGTCCGTCCTAAGGGCGGTGGACACGTGTCGGCTGCATGTGCAACGTTTAAAAATCAGACGCACCCAGCTACGTTTTACTCCTGGCTTCGCCATTTGCTTTCCTTAATTGGGAAAAAAAATACCTGCTCTGCCAGAGTTAATAACCCTGCTACCCTCACATTCTGTGCCACATTAGCAGGGCCACAGCACAGTTATTAAACTTCTCATGTTCATTGAATATACGCAGTGCTGCCTTTTGGTGGAAAAAAACTGAAAATAATTGTATTTGTCCTGCCTCTGTCCGTCCTAAGGGCGGGGGACACGTGTCGGCTGCATGTGCAACGTTTAAAAATCAGACGCACCCAGCTACGTTTTACTCCTGGCTTCGCCATTTGCTTTCCTTAATTGGGAAAAAAAATACCTGCTCTGCCAGAGTTAATAACTCTGCTACCCTCACGTTTTGTGCCACATTAGCAGGGCCACAGCACAGTTATTAAACTTAGATTATTCATTCACTAGAGGCAGTGGGGCCTTTCGTTTTCAAAAAAGGGAAAAAATTATATTTGGCTGCAGTCTTGCACCAATTTATTTCCTGCCTGTGAAATCAAATCACTGGTAATACAGCATGCTGAGGGGTAGGGGTAGGCCTAGAGGACGTGGACGCGGCCGAGGACGCGGAGGGCCAAGTCAGGGTGTGGGCACAGGCCGAGCTCCTGATCCAGGTGTGTCGCAGCCGACTGCTGCGCGATTAGGAGAGAGGCACGTTTCTGGCGTCCCCACATTCATCGCCCAATTAATGGGTCCACGCGGGAGACGGTTATTAGAAAATGAGCAGTGTGAGCAGGTCCTGTCTTGGATGGCAGAAAGTGCTTCGAGCAACCTATCGTCAACACGCAGTTCTGCGCCGTCCACTGCTGCAAATCCGAATCCTCTGTCTGCTGCTCCTCCTTCCTCCCAGCCTCCTCACTCCACTACAATGACACCTGCTCAGGAGCGGGAACACTCCCAGGAACTGTTCTCGGGCCCCTGCTTAGATTGGGCAGCAGCGGTTCCTCTCCCACCAGAGGAGTTTATCGTCACTGATGCCCAACCATTCGAAAGTTCCCGGGGTCCGGGGGAAGAGGCTGGGGACTTCCGCCAACTGTCTCAACAACTTTCTGTGGGTGAGGAGGACGATGACGATCAGACACAGTTGTCTTGCAGTGAGGTAGTAGTAAGGGCAGTAAGTCCGAGGAAGCAGCGCACAGAGGATTCGGAGGAAGAGCAGCAGGACGATGAGGTGACTGACCCCACCTGGTGTGCAACGCTTACTCAGGAGGACAGGTCTTCAGAGGGGGAGTCAAGGGCATCAGCAGGGCAGGTTGCAAGAGGCAGTGCAGTGGCCAGGGGTAGAGGCAGGGCCAGACCGAATAATCCACCAACTGTTTCCCAAAGCGCCCCCTCGCGCCATGCCACCCTGCAGAGGCCGAGGTGCTCTAAGGTCTGGCAGTTTTTCACAGAGACGCCTGACGACCGACGAACAGTGGTGTGAAACCTTTGTCGCGCAAAGCTCAGCCGGGGAGCCAACACCAACAGCCTCACCACCACCACCATGCGCAGACATATGATGGCCAAGCACCCCACAAGGTGGGACGAAGGCCGTTCAGCGCCTCCGGTTTGCACCCCTGCCTCTCCCCCTGTGCCCCAACCTGCCACTGAGATGCAACCCCCCTCTCAGGACACAGGCACTACCGCCTCATGGCCTGCACCCACACCCTCATCTCCGCTGTCCTCGGCCCCATCCAGCAGTGTAGTTCAGCGCACCGTCCAGCCGTCGCTTGCGCAACTGTTGGAGCGCAAGCGCAAGTACGCCGCCACGCACCCGCACGCTCAAACGTTAACCATCCGCATAGCAAAATTCATCAGCCTTGAGATGCTGCCGTATAGGGTTGTGGAAACGGAGTCCTTCAAAAGTATCATGGAGGCGGCGGCCCCGCGCTACTCAGTTCCCAGTCGCCACTACTTTTCCCGATGTGCCGTCCCAGCCCTGCACGACCACGTCTCCCGCAACATTGTACGCGCCCTCACCAACGCGGTTACTGCCACGGTCCACTTAGCAACGGACACGTGGACAAGCACAGGCGGGCAGGGCCACTACATCTCCCTGACGGCACATTGGGTGAATTTAGTGGAGGCTGGGACAGAGTCAGAGCCTGGGACCGCTCACGTCCTACCCACCCCCAGAATTGCGGGCCCCAGCTCGGTGGTGGTATCTGCGGAGGTGTATGCTTCCTCCACTAAAGCACCCTCCTCCTCCTCCTCCTCCTCTGTCTCGCAATCAAGATGTGTTAGCAGCAGCATGTCGCCAGCAGTCGGTGTCGCGCGGTGTGGCAGCACAGCGGTGGGCAAGCGTCAGCAGGCCGTGCTGAAACTACTCAGCTTAGGCGATAAGAGGCACACGGCCCACGAACTGCTGCAGGGTCTGACACAGCAGACCGACCGCAGGCTTGCGCCGCTGAGCCTCCAACTGGGCATGGTCGTGTGTGACAACGGCCGTAACCTGGTGGCGGCTCTGCAGCTCGGCAGCCTCACGCACGTGCCATGCCTGGCCCACGTCTTTAATTTGGTGGTTCAGCGCTTTCTGAAAAGCTACCCACGCTTGTCAGACCTGCTCGTAAAGGCGCGCCGGCTCTGCGCACATTTCCGCAAGTCCCACACGGACGCTGCCACCCTGCGCACCCTGCAACATCACTTTAAGCTGCCAGTGCACCGACTGCTGTGCGACGTGCCCACACGGTGGAACTCTACGCTCCACATGTTGGCCAGGCTCTATGAACAACGTAGAGCTATAGTCGAATACCAACTCCAACATGGGCGGCACAGTGGGAGTCAGCCTCCTCAATTCCTTTCAGAAGAGTGGGCCTGGTTGGCAGACATCTGCCATGTCCTTGGTAATTTTGAGGAGTCTACCCAGGTGGTGAGCGGCGATGCTACAATCATTAGCGTCACCATTCCTCTGCTATGCATCTTGAGAAATTCCCTGCAAACCATAAAGGCAGCTGCTTTGCGCTCGGAAACGGGGGCGGGGGAAGACAGTATGCCGCTGGATAGTCAGGGCACCCTCCTGTCTATTTCTCAGCGCGTACAGGAGGAGGAGGAGGAGCATGAGGAGGATGAGGAGGAGGGGGAAGAGACAGCTTGGCCCGCTGCTGACGGTACACCGGCTGATTGCCTGTCATCCTTTCAGCGTGTATGGCCTGAGGAGGAGGAGGAGGAGGAGGAGGATCCTGAAAATGATCTTCCTAGTGAAGACAGCCATGTGTTGCGTACTGGTACCCTGGCACACATGGCTGACTTCATGTTAGGATGCCTTTCTCGTGACCCTCGCGTTGCACGCATTCTGGCCACAACGGATTACTGGGTGTACACACTGCTCGACCCACGCTATAAGGAGAACCTGCCCACTCTCATTCCCGAAGAGGAAAGGGGTTCGAGAGTGTTGCTATACCACAGGACCCTTGCGGACAAGCTGATGGTAAAATTCCCAGCCGACAGCGCTAGTGGCAGAAGGCGCAGTACCGAGGGCAAGGTAGCAGGGGAGGTGCAGAGATCGAGCAGCATGTACATCCCAGGCAGTGAAACAGTCTTTAAGGGCCTGGCCAGCTTTATGGCTCCCCACCAAGACTGTGTCACCGCTCCCCAGTCAAGGCTGAGTCGGCGGGAGCACTGTAAAAGGATGGTGAGGGAGTACGTAGCCGATCGCACGACCATCCTCGGTGACGCCTCTGCCCCCTACAACTACTGGGTGTCGAAGCTGGACACGTGGCCTGAACTAGCGCTGTATGCCCTGGAGGTGCTTGCTTGTCCTGCGGCTAGCGTCTTGTCGGAGAGGGTGTTTAGTGCAGCTGGGGGAATCATCACAGATAAGCGTACCCGCTTGTCAACCGACAGTGCCGACAGGCTAACACTCATCAAGATGAACAAAGGCTGGATTTCCCCAGACTTCTGTTCTCCACCAGCGGACAGCAGCGATACGTAAGCAATACGTAGGCTGCACCCGCGGATGGAAGCTACGTTCTCTCTCACCATCCAAAACGGGGACATTTCTGCTTCATCAATCTGTGTCTAATATTCCTCCTCCTCCTGCTCCTCCTCCTGAAACCTCACGTAATCACGCTGAACGGGCAATTTTTCTTAGGGCCACAAGGCTCACTCAAATAATTTTTCTGAACAATTTTTATAAGTTTCAATGCGCTTAAAAGCGTTGGAACTGTAACTTGAACCAATTTTTCGTTACACTGGGCTGCCTCCAGGCCTAGTTACCACTTAAGCCACGTTAACCAAAGCGATTAATGGGTTTCACCTGCCCTCTTGGCTGGCCATGGCCAATTTTTGGGATGTACATTAGTACTGTTGATACAGCAATTTTTGTGGGCCCTCGCCTACAGTGTAATCAAATTAATTTTTAGCCCACCTGCATTCCAGCTGACGTTACCTCAGCTGTGTTGGGCAATGCAATGGGATATTTCTATGTACCGCCGGTGGCTTCCTGGCACCCACCCAGGCTGTGGGTCCACTGGGAATTATGAATGCATCTGTTTCCACTTGTAAAGAACCCCAGTCAGACTGGGGCATGCAGTGTGGGCCGAAGCCCACCTGTATTACGCACGACATTACTACCTCAGCTGTGTTGGGCAATGCAATGGGATATTTCTATGTACCGCCGGTGGCTTCCTGGCACCCACACAGGCCGTGGGTCCACAGGGAGTTTAACCTACATGTGTCCACTTCTAAAGAACCCCAGTCAGACTGGGGCATGCAGTGTGGGCCGAAGCCCACCTGTATTACGCACGACATTACTACCTCAGCTGTGTTGGGCAATGCAATGGGATATTTTTGTGTACCGCCGGTGGGTTCCAGGGAGCCACCCATGCTGTAGGTGCACACGGAGTGTAACCTACATGTGTCCACTTCTAAAGAACCCCAGTCTGACTGGGGCATGCAGTGTGGGCCGAAGCCCACCTGTATTACGCACGACATTACTACCTCAGCTGTGTTGGGCAATGCAATGGGATATTTTTGTGTACTGCCGGTGGGTTCCAGGGAGCCACCCATGCTGTAGGTGCACACGGAGTGTAACCTACATGTGTCCACTTGTAAAGAACCCCAGTCTGACTGGGGCATGCAGTGTGGGCCGAAGCCCACCTGTATTACGCACGACATTACTACCTCAGCTGTGTTGGGCAATGCAATGGGATATTTCTATGTACCGCCGGTGGCTTCCTGGCACCCACCCAGGCAGTGGGTCCACAGGGAGTTTAACCTACATGTGTCCACTTCTAAAGAACCCCAGTCAGACTGGGGCATGCAGTGTGGGCCGAAGCCCACCTGTATTACGCACGACATTACTACCTCAGCTGTGTTGGGCAATGCAATGGGATATTTTTGTGTACCGCCGGTGGGTTCCAGGGAGCCACCCATGCTGTAGGTGCACACGGAGTGTAACCTACATGTGTCCACTTGTAAAGAACCCCAGTCTGACTGGGGCATGCAGTGTGGGCCGAAGCCCACCTGTATTACGCACGACATTACTACCTCAGCTGTGTTGGGCAATGCAATGGGATATTTCTATGTACCACCGGTGGCTTCCTGGCACCCACCCAGGCAGTGGGTCCACAGGGAGTTTAACCTACATGTGTCCACTTCTAAAGAACCCCAGTCAGACTGGGGCATGCAGTGTGGGCCGAAGCCCACCTGTATTACGCACGACATTACTACCTCAGCTGTGTTGGGCAATGTAATGGGATATTTTTGTGTACCGCCGGTGGGTTCCAGGGAGCCACCCATGCTGTAGGTGCACACGGAGTGTAACCTACATGTGTGCACTTGTAAAGAACCCCAGTCTGACTGGGGCATGCAGTGTGGGCTGAAGCCCACCTGTATTACGCACGACATTACTACCTCAGCTGTGTTGGGCAATGCAATGGGATATTTCTATGTACCGCCGGTGGCTTCCTGGCACCCACCCAGGCAGTGGGTCCACAGGGAATTATAAATGCATCTGTTTCCACTTGTAAAGAACCCCAGTCTGACTGGGGCATGCAGTGTGGGCCGAAGCCCACCTGTATTACGCACGACATTACTACCTCAGCTGTGTTGGGCAATGCAATGGGATATTTTTGTGTACCGCCGGTGGGTTCCAGGGAGCCACCCATGCTGTCGGTCGACAGGGACTTCACAATAGGGAGTTGTACCTGCCTGTGTCTATGAATTAAAAAGCCCGGTCTAACTGGGGCATGCAGACACCTTGACAGAATGAATAGTGTGTGGCACATAGGTTCCCCATTGCTATGCCCACGTGTGCAGCTCCTGATGGCGGTGGCACAGGATTCTATTTCTCATTGCTTCTGTACAGCATTGTGGGCTATCGCCCCGCCCCTTTTAAAGAGGGTCGCTGCCTAGCCGTGCCAACCCTGTGCAGTGTGTGCCTGCGGTCCCTCGTCATGGCAGACGCACTTCTAAATAGACATGAGGGTGGTGTGGCATGAGGGCAGCTGAAGGCTGCGCAGGGACACTTTGGTGTGCGCTGTGGGGGGGAGGGGGGGGCGGTTGGGCAGCATGTAACCCAGTAGAAGTGGCAGTGGAGTGTCATGCAGGCGTTGATTGTGCTTTGTTGGAGGTAGTGTGGTGCTTAGCAAAGGTATGCCATGCTAATGATGGCTTTTCAGAAGTAAAAGTTGTTGGGAGGGGGGGGGGGGGCCCACTCTTGCCGGTATTCTGGCTTAATAGTGGGACCTGTGAACTTGAGATGCAGCCCAACATGTAGCCCCTCGCCTGCCCTATCCGTTGCTGTGTCGTTCCCATCACTTTCTTGAATTGCCCAGATTTTCACACATGAAAACCTTAGCGAGCATCGGCGAAATACAAAAATGTTCTGGTCGCCCATTGACTTCAATGGGGTTCGTTATTCGAAACGAACCCTCGAACATCGCGGGAAGTTCGCTTCGAATAACGAACACCCGAACATTTTGGTGTTCGCTCATCTCTATTAATTACAAAATTAACTTCAGGCATCTTCATTATTCTTTCTTTTTAACTGTTCATAGCCAAAAACATATTATCATTCCATACTAATTACGACTCATTTGGAGTCGTAATGGAGCATCAATGGATTTCTACAGAGCCCTACTACACCACTATATGCCTCTATTTTCATGAAAAAACATAAAGATGCTTTTTTATTTAATTAATGTCAAACAAAATGGATGTATTATTCACTAAAGATCAGATTACAGAACTATTCAGATTATCTCAATATTACAGAAGCAATATTCAGCTGCACCAAGTGTGGCTTTGTCTTTATAGTATGGACTACAGGTACCATATGTCTCTGTACAGACACTGTTTTGTTGGCACAGGATTGTATTTGCCACTAGGTACCCATCACCCGCACCAACCTCCATTACATAAGAATCTCAACAATAGTCTACTGTCATGTGGGTTGTCTCCTCCCCACTGTGTCAGTGGCTGACATCATATTTGATTGACACTTAGTGATGAAGACGACTACGTGACAGTATAATATTGTTGAGCTTTATATGGAACGGTAGTCAGGGTCTTAGAATGGGGTGGGGAATTCAACAAAATAACAATGGTCATAGAATTAGAAGGACAGTGGCTGTAAAGGTCTGTATCTGGCTCTGCTTATCAGAGTACCTCAATAGTGTCGAGTAAATCACACCAGTAGATCCCTGTTTTGGGTCCAATTTTGCTAAAACATTGGTTTGGCTTAAACCCAAAGTGAGCTTTTAGCAAAGTTCTAATTGAAATAGGAACATAGGTTTGCATTGATAGATCTTGTTTTAGCCTTATCAATTATGACATAGTCTGCCCTATATTCCAGTAGGAAAAAAAATCATGATTGGTGCTGCTGTTGTGGATGTTAAAACTGGACCAGTCTATAGACAGAAGTACAAGTGTGGCCTAAAATTTTTAAAACATTAAACCTGTGGCGTTTTCTTTATTAGATAATTTCCATTATTTCAAAACCATGCTATACAATTTCCCTCACTGTCATCACTTGCATGTATTCAAAAAACACACAAAAGTATCTCCTGTTGTGTTCACGCTCAATTTGCATTTGATATCATTGAGCTAATAATAGTATCATGTATTCTTATAGCCAATAAAAGGCATGGAGTTCTGTGTGAGGAACATTTCTAAACCTGCTCCTGTACCTGATTATGGGAGAGATGGCTATTCTATGGAATACTTTCAATTATTTCAATTTTGTGATTTTGATCATCTCATTTCCACCAAACTTCTTTATTATTGCTGTGAATATTCTAGATTTCTTCAAAAACAGAAGACTTCTATTAAGTGATCTGCTCATATCTGGCATTAGTATTGTTAACCTTCTGCATGATTTTCTGAAAGCCCTTGTACACTATCATTATCAGTTAATCAGTAAAGAGTATTTGAAGATCGGTGTGTTCATTTCATTATACTTGAGCATGAGCACATTATTGTTTTCTACCCTCCTCAGTATACATTTCTGTCTGAAGATTGTCAATATTAACCACAGATTCTACATCTATCTTCAGAGAAGCTTTCCTAAAGTGTTTCCTTGGATTATTATCACTTTTCTCCTAGGATGCTTCTTCCTGAATCTTCATTCTGTACTGGGAACAAATCAGGATTGTCTATCAAACACAACAACTAATGTTATACAGGTGAAAAGGCCTGCAAGCTGTTCTTGGTCAATATTAATCATTCTGGCAATATTTGTCTTGGGAACCTTCCTCTGCTCGGTATCAGCATTGACCATCCTCATCTCTCTGCTCAAACACATGAAAAGAATCCAAGAGAATACTGAGGGATCCGGATCTCCTAACATGGAGGCTCATATTCGTGCGATTAAAACAATCACCTCTTTACTGGCTGTAAATATTCTTACATTCACTTCTGTATACATATTAGCTTTTGGTAATAAGCCTTTGGTTTCAGTATTTGGCTTTCTAATTTCTGTAAGTCAGATATGTTCCTCCTATTTTTTTATAAAGGGAGCCAAAAAACTGGAGAAGACGCTAAAAGAGATGCTGAACCATTGCTCATGTTTTAAGGGCCAGAATCAGTAATGTAGTGATATGTTTATTAATTTGACCCTCTGGTTTCAGAAAAAAATTATTGTTCATGAAAGGAGGGGGAGATATGACACTCAGTGTGACGATGTGTTGGCACATTCTCCTCTTATATTGGTGTTGGCACTGACAGCAGCAAAACTCTACAGGTGTTGGATGATTCGGCTGGCTGTGTGGTTGATTGTACAGCCAGCCAATCATCATTCTTCTGTGCACATTGCATACCACCGCTCATTTAGCTGTTTATGTACTCCCGTATATGGTGTACAGAGGCCGTGACTCACTAACATGGCAATAACTAGAGATGAGCGAGCACCAAAATGCTCGGGTGCTCGTTACTCGGGACGAAATTTTCGCAATGCTCGAGAGTTCGTTTCGAGTAACGAACCCCATTGAAGTCAATGGGCGACCCGATCATTTTTGTATATCGCCGATGCTCGCGAAGGTTTTCGTTTGTGAAAATCTGGGCAATTCAAGAAAGTGATGGGAACGACACAGCAACGGATAGGGCAGGCGAGGGGCTACATGTTGGGCTGCATCTCAAGTTCCCAGGTCCCACTATTAAGCCACAATAGCGGCAAGAGTGGGCCCCCCCCCCCCCCGCACTGCCAGCATAAAGATCGTTCTCCTCTGCCATAGCTGTAACAGCTGTGGCAGAGAAGAACGATGTTAGCCCATTGAATTCAATGGAGCCAGCAATACAGCAGGTTCCACTGAAAGCAATGGGCTGCCGGCGATCGCAGAATGAATTGTCGGGAAGGGCTTAAATATATAAGCCCTTCCCTGCAATTCATCCAGAAATGTGTTACAATAAAAATATATACCGGCGTATAAGGCGACGGGGCGTATAAGACGACCCCCCAACTGTCACCTTATACGCCGGCAATACAGTGGAGCAAAGAATAAAAATCATTACTCACTTCTTCTGACGTTCTGCGCCGCTCCTGCAGGCTGTCGCTCCCTCCTGGTCCCCGGCAGAGCATTGCTTTCTGGACGCAGGGCTTGAAATCCCCGCCTCCAGAAACACAGCCAATCACAGCCATTCAATGACATCATTGTCATTGGCTGTGATTGGCTGAAGGCACGTGTGTTTCTGGAGGCGGGGATTTAAAGCCCTTCGTAGAGAAATCAATGCTCTGCCGGGAACCAGGAGGGAGCGACAGCCTGCAGCAGCACCGCAGAACGTCAGAAGAAGTGAGTAATGATTTTTATTCTTTGCTCCACTGTATTGCCGGTGTATAAGGTGACAGTTGGGGGGTCGTCTTATACGCCCCGTCGCCTTATACGCCGGTATATATTTTTATTGTAACACATTTCTGGATGAATTGCAGGGAAGGGCTTATATATTTAAGCCCTTCCCGACAATTCATCCCCGCGCACGCCGGCATCCCATTGCTTTCAGTGGAACCTGCTGTATTGCTGGCTCCATTGAATTCAATGGGCAAACATCGTTCTTCTCTGCCACAGCTGTTACAGCTGTGGCAGAGAAGAATGATTTGTCTTCTATATGTTCTCAATGGGGTCGGCGCTGCTGCCGCCGGCCCCATTGAGCGCATATAGAGAAGAGAACAGAAATGGCAGATCGCACATAGGTGCGATCTGCGATTTCTATGGCCTTAAGAAGGACCGTTGGGGTTCTTGAAACCTAAAATACTCCTAACACTCTCCCTATAGCAGCTCCACCAAGATACCACTTTCCCTGAACTAATGTCAGAATGCATCTGTGGTGAGCCGCGGGAGGGGCAGATTTTAATACTCGGGTGACAGCTAATCTCGCCAGCCACTCACTGCAGGGGGGTGGTATAGGGCTTGAACGTTGCAGGGGGAAGTTGTAATGCCTTCCCTGTCTTTCTATTGGCCAGAAAAGCGCGCAAATTTCTCAGGGAAGAAAATGAAAGTAACCCGAACACCGCGTGGTGCTCGTTACGGGTAACGAGCATCTCGAACACCCTAATACTCGAACGAGTATCAAGCTCGGACGAGTATGCTCGCTCATCACTAGCAATAACCCTTTAAAAAGAGGTCCATTTGCACAGATAACCAGTTAGCAATGTCTGAATAATCTTTAATTTTCATTTATCTTTAATGTACTGTATTTATAATATTCATGATATTTGGTGTTTTTTTTAAATTTGATTTTAATTTTATTTGTCTAGTTCTCATAACTTCAGTCCCTTTCCCTCTGCTATATTTCTCACATATTACAGGATATACTTATTATTATTGTGGAATCGTGAGTTGCTTTGTAAGATTTTCATGTATTGCATACTAGCTATGACTTATTAGTAAAGATGAGCGAACACCAAAATGTTCGGGTTCGCGTTATTCGAAACGAACTTCCCGCGATGTCCGGGTGTTCGTTTCGAATAACGAACCCCATTGAAGTCAATGGGCGACCGGAACATTTTTGTATTTCGCCGATGCTCGCTAAGGTTTTCATGTGTGAAAATCTTGGCAATTCAAGAAAATGATGGGAACGACACAGCAACGGATAGGGCAGGCGAGGGGCTACATGTTGGGCTGCATCTCAAGTTCACAGGTCCCACTATTAAGCCACAATAGCGGCAAGAGTGAGACCCCCCCCCCCCCCGCACTGTCAGCATAACGATCGTTCTCCTCTGCCACAGCTGTTACAGCTGTGGCAGAGAAGAACGATGTTAGCCCATTGAATTCAATGGAGCCGTCAATACAGCCGACTCCACTGAATGCAATGGGCTGCCGGCGATCGCAGAATGAATTGTCGGAAAGGGCTTAAATATATAAGCCCTTCCCTGCAATTCATCCAGAAATGTGTTAAAATAAAAAATATATATATACTCACCTGGTGCCGGCAGACGGAGTTCAGCGCGGCAGGCTGCAGTTCTCCTGAACTGCTCTGAACAGCTGTGAGTAGTATTCAGCAGCCGGGGATTTAAAATCCCCGCCTGCTGAATAAGATGCCTCTGATTGGTCACAGCCTGACCAATCAGAGGCCAGCCCTCACTCACACCCATTCATGAATTCATGAATGGGTGAGTGAGGGCTGCCTCTGATTGGCTCAGGGGCAGGAGAGCTGCCCCTGAGCCAATCAGAGGCAGCCCTCACTCACCCATTCATGAATTCATGAATGGGTGTGAGTGAGGGATGCCTCTGATTGGTCAGGCTGTGACCAATCAGAGGCATCTTATTCAGCAGGCGGGGATTTTAAATCCCCGGCTGCTGAATACTACTCACAGCTGTTCAGAGCAGTTCAGGAGAACTGCAGCCTGCCGCGCTGAACTCCGTCTGCCGGCACCAGGTGAGTATATATATATTTTTTATTTTAACACATTTCTGGATGAATTGCAGGGAAGGGCTTATATATTTAAGCCCTTTCCGACAATTCATCCCGCGATCGCCGGCAGCCCATTGCATTCAGTGGAGTCGGCTGTATTGCCGGTTCCATTGAATTCAATGGGCAAACATCGTTCTTCTCTGTCACAGCTGTTACAGCTGTGGCAGAGAAGAAGGATTTGTTTTCTATATGTTCTCAATGGGGTTGGCGCTGCTGCCGCCGGCCCCATTGAGCGCATATAGAAAAGATTTCTCAGGGAAGAAAGTTAAAGTAACTCGAACATCCGAACATCGTGTGGTGTTCGTTACGAATAACGAACATCCCGAACACCCTAATATTCGCCCGAGCATCAAGCTCGGACGAGTACGTTCGCTCATCTCTACTTATTAGTCTTCCTCTATTACTATTTTCATTCATTCAGTAATCTGATTGTTCCTGCATATTTGTAACCAGTTTATTTAGCATAGTAGTATTGTATGTGATTGATACGTGTGTCATGTACTTTATACTGTACATAATTGTAAGAATAAAGCTTGGTGCATAGCACATAATGTTTTTTTGCAACAAACAGAAATTTATGTTTAAAGGGGTATTCCCATCTCAGACTTTTACAGCATATTCACAGGATTCGCCATTAAAGTAGCTCTATAAACTGTATCTATTTCCAGTTCTGGCCGCCTCCACCCTCCACCCAGCTGTACAACGTGGTCAGGGTTAAGGAAACAGCTTCGCTATACTGTTTGCTTAACTTAGGAGATATAGAAACAGTGTAACTCACTGTACTGTGCTGCTTACCAAACTACCATTGATTACCATGGGTGTTATGGAGACAGTATAATGCAGCCACGCTTTATTGTTTTGGTAATCCTGACCACCCAGTCACCCCACTCAGAGCATTGTTCTTATTGCGACCACTTTGGCTGAGATTGGAACCACTCTTTAATTTACAAGATGCATATAAATTTTAGGCCAATTAATAGAGATACTGTGAGAAATGTACTAAGAATGAAAATTCCAATGTTGGTGTTAGTATAATTCTACCCTGTGCACCTAATATATGTATTTGGCACATCCAATCCACATTATGTGCCCAGACAGTAATGTTCACCTGGTTTGACCAGGCATACATTTCTGATATAATGTAAGCCCTTTTCTGACATAAATTACACATTAATCTGTTGGTCCATAGTGGCCACACGCTCTCTTGACTAGCCCCTCTGACATTTCACAACAATTTGTGCGCTTTCCACACTACAATACTGGCATAAACTACTGTGGTAAATGTCCCCCATGTGCCACCCTCAAAATATTTGCATCATGTCCTATATATGCGTGAGCTGGGATGAGAGAAAGACATGCAATGTCCACATCCCCATTGCTCGAAGAGCAACACACATATAAATGTGTAAATAAGCCCTTGAGGTATGTGCAGATGGAAGTATATATTCTACAGATTTCAACATTGGAAAAATCAGCAGTAATCTGTAGCAGCAAAATCCCTACCAAATTTTGTTGATTTTGTTGTGGATTTGTCACAAATTTCCCCCTTTTCATTGTAATGGTTGAAGTGCATGGTGAAATCTGCAGCAAGCAACTGTCATGCTGTGGATTTAAAATCTGCATTTAATGTAAATTCCACTGGATATTCTGTACATTGTGGATTTCCTGATTGACATTTACAGAACGGGTGACAATCCCCATAAACTGTAGATTGAGACATGTAGCAAACTTTTACTTGACATTTTAAGCATTATGACAACTTAGCTACAATGACCACCCTATATATAGTGTCAATGCAGTAGCAAGAGTGGCCTGTTGGGGGCCTCTAAGCACAGTCACTGTGTCTGGTTTAGTTAACCTGCACCTGCAAGGGTGCAGCTACACAGTTTAAATTTCCCCTACCTCACAAACTCAGTGTCCTTGAAGCCTATGGAGCTTAGGTTCATTGAGTTCTGTGGGGCCTGAGGTCTATGCAGACTGGGTGCTGTTCTGTGAGGGACCTGGAAGCACGGAGTGGACAGGGTGTAGTCAGCCCCTCGCTCATCGCCTGTTGGGGTGAAGTAACCTTCCTGGAAGGTCCGCTGAAGGAAGCGGTATGTGTTGCTGTGTGCACTGTGACAGACAACAGTGTGAAGTTGCATATGACATGCTGTACTGTTTGTATACTGAATACACTGCTATGCTAAAATAAATGTTGCAGGAAACAGCATTTGGACTTTATCCTGTTTCTTTGTGTCATTGTGGTGCTGCCGCTCCTGGGAAGGGGAAAGTAAGCAGGAGAACCCGGGCAAGTAACCACAACTTGCCACATAATATACACACACACAAAGGTTTCCGTCATGTTCCACCCTTCCCTCCTTTTGTCCTGTAATTATATATATACACAGACAGACAGACAGACAGACAGACAGACAGACAGACAGACAGAGACAGATAGACAGATAGATAGACAGATAGACAGATAGATAGACAGATAGACAGACAGACAGATAGATATCATCAGTTTTCTTTTCACATCTTGACCTGTCCACTCTTCCTTGCAAAGGAGATTCTGGTGTCTAGCTGGGCCATTCCAAAACTTCTATGTTCTGGTGAAGCTTTTCTTTTGTTCATTTGGAGGTATGCTTTGGGTCATCGTGCTGAAAGGTGAAATTCCTCTTTATCTTCTGCTTTTTGTGCCAGAGTGGACTATTATCTGCAACTGTTCATCTTAGCTAAAGCCTCAGCTTTAGTAGCAGAAAAACAGCCCCAAAGCATAATGCTGCCCCCTCATGCTTCGCTGTGTGTATTGTGTTTTTCTTTTGGTGATGCACAGTGTTGGCTTTGCACCAAACATGCATTTTGGAATTATGGCCAAAAAGTTCAACCTTGGTCTTTTCAGATCATAACACGTTCTTCCAAAGACTTTTAGCAAATTTGATGAAGGTTTGGGCAAAACATAGCTGGTCTTGGATGTTTTACCTTAATAGAAAAGGATTGCATCTTGCCACCTTACATCACAGCCTATACTTATGAAGAAATTCCTTAAGCTCCTTTAATGTTGCTGTAGGCCTCTTGGTGTCCTCCTGGACCAATTTTTTTAAGGTCTTTTTGAGAGTTGTCCAGTTCTTTGAAATGGAGCAAATATAATCCTCTTCAGGAAGGCTGTCTTAACTGTGTTCCATTGTGTATATATAATGCCTTGGTGTCTGACACTTTTCAACGATCAGATCCATAGAATCATAGAATGGCAGAGTTGGAAGGGACCTCCAGGATATTTTAGTTTTCTTATTGTTATTATTTCACCCTAAATGACTTCATTTTTTAATTTTCATCAGAATTGTACAGTTAACGGGTCACAATGAAGGTGGAAATAAATCTAAAAGGATTTTTCTTAGTCAAATTTTATAACAGGACAAAAAAATGGTATTTTATCAGGGGCATGTAGACTTTTTATATCTACTGTATAAAGGTTGCCACCATAACCCCTCATCCTTCTGGTCCCAGGTTAGAATTTTAAGGCTAGGACATAATCTTTTGGTGATATCGTCTGTCCATTTTGCAACTGTTTATACAGCAACTGAGGCACAAGGCACACCACTAAGGAGATGGTAGGGTAGTTGTCTGGGATGTCATGATGGCACTACCAACTCCTCCCCCGAGGAACGCATGTGACACTTGGCTTGAATGTTATCTATATCAATCTTCAAGAGATAGTAAAACTGGTGTCACACAACATAACTACTAGTTACCATCACACAGAGCCTAACTTCAATTCCCCTGCTGCACAGGTGACCATCTTAGGTCTGAGTAGCCACCACTGTGATCAGGCAACAGATAGAATGCCTCTCCCTCAATCTACTTCAACCCACTTCTGCCCGCAGCAAGCATGCCACCAAAAAGGTTTAAATATGGGATATAATGTGCAACCATAGCAGTGAGTTGCCCTGTATCTCAACAGTGGGCCACACTGGCTGACATCTTGGGCTTCCCCAGAAGTCTATAGCAAACTGCATAAAGGCAAAATTGATAAACTAATAAAATGCGGGTGTTAGTCTAGCATTATGACCAAGACGCATAAGCTGACGGGCCGACAGCAAGGCCACACTGTGTCCGTCAGAACCAACACTATCTCACTACAGCCATTGTGCCGGTCTTCTGGCGATTGTGCCTGCTTAGCGGCGATCGTGCCTGCTCTGCACCTTATCAGGTATTGCATTTTTGGCTCTTTTCCAGTGAAATACGCTTTTGTGTTCCCCCTCACCTCTCTGATTTTAATTTTCTTTTGCTAATAAAGAGTTATTAGCTAAATATACAGCAGTGCTTCTGTTTTATGCTATCGATGCAATAGAAGAAATGAACTGGTGGGGTACTAACCCTGAGGAGCACAAGAAAACATTCATTTGGGGTGCTTTGCACTCTGTGTATTTTTGGTATTCCTCACGCACCTACACAAGAGTGTATCTGGGGTGTTTTTCAAAGCATTCTCTCCAGATTCCCAGATCTCTGCGGAGGTACATCCGAACCACAGGTGCAGATGGAAGATCCCAGCTATACACTGGGGTTGTCCCTCTGGCACCAGGTTAGTTGTCTCCTATTTATATATTGATATAATTGATACCCTCAAAGTCGCTGCCCACATTGTATTCTTTCCTTCAGAATGAGTAAAATGACCAGAATCCTCTAGCTAGAGGAGCTGGTATTTATGTGCAGCAGACTAGTTGGGATTAGCTGGCTCCACACACAGCCAACTCAATCCATCTACCAAGGTACTTCTCCTTGGGCAGTGAGAAAGTGGTCTGTAAATTGGGCTTGCAATTGAAGTTCTGATGCTGCCAACCTATGCTGTGGGTTCAGACTTTTCAGAAAAGTTTGTAACATTGCCACGCCACAATTTTGACATAATCTGCTTGATAATTGTCCCTCATGTGGTAGTGCAAAAAAAGTGATAGAAGTTTGGCCTTCTTGCATTTTATTTGCAAACATGAAAAACAAATTGCACACAAATGTAAAAAAATACATATACGCAGCACAAATATGTCACACACAGTGAATTCATTGACCAAAGTTGCATACTTCCATGTGAATGAACCCTAATAGTTCAAAATGAAACTAGCAAACTGCTGTTTTTACACAAATCTGCTAAGGAATAGAGGGAAACTTATCTAGACTTTAATCCTTTAATGATGTAGCATACTATAGTTTAATACTCAATGTTTTGGTGATTTTTTTTTTCATCTCTGTATTTCAAAAGACAAAGCTTTTTTATTTTTCTATCAACTTAAGCATATGACACCTTACTTTATGTTGAACAAGTTGTATTTTTTTAACCACACCAATTTGGAGTATGTATTATGTATTGTGTTAGTTTAGCAAAAGGATTTGCTAAGAGATATGTCTATAGTAGAGATGAGCGAGCATGCTCGTTCGAGCATTAGCATACTCGAAGGTACTCGTTACACGAGCGAGCACCACGAGGTGCTCGAGAAAATGTCACCCTCTCCTCCCCACATGTTTAGTGCCTTTGTTCAGCCAATAAACATGCAGGGAAGACTTCGGCACCTCCTGATGTGTGCCAACCCTGTGCATGTCTATAGCAGTGACTGGCTGGCCGGATCAGGTGACCCACGAGCATAAAAACTCAGGTCACCTGAGGCTCACCTCACACGCATGCTGCATTAGCTGAGGGACAGAGCTGCTGCTAATGAGGGAGTGTAATAGTATAGGTTAGAGGTTGCGGTTAGGCAGGGATCCTTGTTCCAAAACCCCAACAGTTCTTTTTAGGACTACAACTCCTCTCATTGTGTGCATCAGCAGTTTGGCTGGCTGGGAGCAGTATTGCGCACAAAGTATTCTCAAGCATCCTGGCTGTAAACTACATACTGTTACCGGTTTTATGCAGTATACTGCTAGTGCTGTACAGAGAGTAGATAGGAAGTAACAAAACTCCTATCATTTTTCCTTTTTTAAAAATTTTTTGAGGGCTTTAAGCATACGCTATATACCCCTGGGTGCGTCCTGTCTAACCACACTATTTAACAAGACTACACGCTGTTTACAGTGTATATTTTGGGCTTGAAGCGTACGCTATATATCCCTGTGTGCGTCCTGTCGATGCATACTATCTAACTTGACTGTATGCAGTTTACGGCTTGTTTTTTGTGCTTAAAGCGTACGCTATATACCTCTGTCGATGCATACTATCTAACAACACTATACGCAGTTTACAGTGGCTATTTTGGGCCTAAAGCATATGCAAAATACCTTGCAGTTTGCGTAGCTTTTTTACCAAGTGCATTATACAACATGATGAAGACTAGGGGTAAGGTTCGAGGTTGAGGATGTGGATGTGGGCGTCTGAATGAGGGTGTGAGCAGAGGCCAAGGTTCTGGGCAGCGTAAAACAGTGCCTGCTGCTGAGGGATTAGTAGAGCACCGCGTATCTATGCTCCTTGGCTTCATTTCACATTTCGCAGTTCCGAGTAATAGACCATTATTAAAAGCACAACAGTGCGATCAGGTGATGACGTGAAAAGCGGATAATGCGTCCAATAATTTATCCAACAACCAGTCTTTCACGCAGTCCACTCACGGTAGCCAAGGGACTGGACCTGTGAATCCTCAGGCTGCTCCTCCTTCTTCCCAACCTGGTCACTTCGGGAAAAGAAGAGATTCAGAACAGGCATACTCCCAGAAACTGTTCTCGGGTCCCTTCCTTGAGTCCGAAAAAATGGTTCATGAGCCACCTGAGGAGTTTGTCGTGACTAATGCCCAAAATTTGGACCTTTCACAGTCTCAGGGTGATGAGGGTGGGGACTTCCAAGTAGTGTCTCAAGAGGTATTTGTTGATGATGATCATGAGACACTGTTGTCTGTCAGTGAGGTTGTTGTTAGGGCGGTAAGTCTGAGGGAGGAGCAAACTGAAGATTCAGAGAAAGAGCTGGTGGATGCTGAAGTGACTGACCCGACCTGGGTTGTAAGCCTACTGAAAACAGCGCTTCAGAGGGGGAGGCAATTGCAGCACCAGAACAGGTTGGAAGAGTCAGTGGGGTGGCCAGAGAGAGAAGCAGGGCCAGAGCAAGTAATCCCCCAACTGTTCCCCACAGCACCTCCTCGCGACAAGCTCCCGTGCAGAGGATTAGGTGTTTGAAGGTCTGGAGTTTTTTTAATGAGAGCGCAGATGACTGATGAACAGTGGTGTGCAACCTGTGTTGCACCAAGATCAGCAGGAGAGCCACCACTACCAGCCTGACCACCACCAGCATGCGCAGGCATATCATAGCTAAGCTCCCGACGAGGTGGAACGAAGGCCACCTGCGGGTCACACCACTGCCTCTTCCCCTGTTTCACATGCTGGCACTGAGATGCAATCCCCCTCCCAGGACGCAGGCATGAGCGTCTCCCGCCCTGCACCCACCCGTTTACCTGCACGGTCCTCCACTGCCTCCACTAATGTGTCCCAGTGCAGCGTTCAGCTGTCCATAACACAAACAGTAGAGCGCAATATGCAGCCACCCACCCACATGCACAATCGCTAAACATGCATATCTCCATACTGCTGAGCCTGGTAGAAACTAAGGCTTTCCGCAACCTCATGGCAGTGGTTGTCCCTTGCTACTTGGTCAACAGTCGCCCCTATTTTTTGCGCTGTGCCGTCCTACACTAGAAGGTGTCACGGTATATCAACCATGCCCTCACCAACACGGTTACTTAACCATCGACACGTGGACAAGTGCTGGCAGGCAGGGCCACTACATCGCCCTGATGGCACATTGGGTTAACCTGGTGGAGGCTAGGACCGAGTCTGAACCTAGGTCCACTCACATGCTACCCACACCGAGGATTGCGGGTCCTACTTTGGTCATGGTTTCTCCGGCTTATTATGCCACATCCTCCAAACCCCCCCTCCTCCTCCTCCTCCATCTCTCAAGTACCATCTGTGAGCACGTCGCCTTCAGTCAGTAGCTCAAGGTGCTGCAGCACTGCCATGGGAAAGCGTCAGCAGGCCTTGCTGAAACTCCTGGGCTTAGGTGACAAGAGGCACACCGGCCAAGAGCTGTTACAGGATTTGACGGAGCAGACAGATCTGTATTTTCCTCCGCTGAACCTCCAACCAGGCATGGACGTGTATGACAGCGGGTGTAACCTGGTGGCAGCTCTTCAGCTTGCCAGACTAAAATACGTGCCATGCCTGGCCCACATGTTCAATCTGGTGGTTTAGTACTTTCTTAAAAACGACCCCAATTGGTCGGAGCTGCTCAGCAAGGTGCATCGCGTGTGTGCACATTTCAGAATGTCCACCACAGATGCTGCCACCCCCAGGACACTGCAACGTCGCTTCCAGCTACCAGTGCACCGACTGTTGTACAATGTGCCAACGCACTGGAATTAAACTTTGCACATGTTAGTCAGGGTTTACGAGCAGCGTACAGCCATTGTTGAATACCAGCTGCAACAAAGCCTTGGTCAGCCTCCGCAGTTCTTCACAGAATAGTGGGCATGGATGTCTGACATCTGTCAGGTGCTAGGAAACTTTGAGGAGTCAACACAAGTGGTGAGCGGCGATGCAGCCATTATCAGCGTAACAATCCCGCTGCTTTGCCTGCTAAGAAAGTCGCTGCTAAGCATTAAGGCCAACGTTTTGCGGATAGAACAGGAGATGGAAGATGTCAATATGTTGCTTGATAGCCAGATCACCCCAACATCTGTTTCTCAGCGCATTTTGGAGAAGGAGGAGGAGGGGGAAGAGACTGCTGCCCACACTGCATAGGGTACCGATGCTACTTCCTTCACATCTGTTCAGTGTGTTTGAGCTGAAGAGCAGGAGGAGGAGACTGAGTGTCATCCTCCTAGTGAGGACAGCGATGTGTTGCATACTGGGACTCTGGCACACATGGCTGACTTCTTGTTAAGCTGCCTTTCCCGTGACCCTCACATTAGACACATTCTGGCCAACACGGATTACTGGGTGTTCACCCTTCTTGACCCACGGTATAAGGAGAACCTTTCCACTCTCATTCCCTAAGAGGAAAGGAGTATGAGAGTGATGCAATAACACAAGGCCCTGGTGGAAAAGCTGATACTAAAGTTCCCATCTGACAACGCTAGCGGTAGAGGAGGTAGTTCAGTGGGAACAGGCAGCTGGTCCAGCGCAGGCAGGGGAACACTCACCAAGGCCTGGCCTTTGCCAGTTTTATGGCTCCCCAGCAAGACTGTGTCACCACTCCCCAGTCTAGGAGGGAACAGTGTAAAAAGATGGTGATGGAGTACATAGCCAACCATACCAACATCTTCTGTGATCCCTATGCTCTATACAACTATTGGATGTCAAAGCTGGACATGTGGCACAAGCTTGCGCTGTATGCCTTGGAGGTGCTGGCCTGCCCTGCAGCTAGCGTTTTATCAGAGAGGGTGTTTAGTGCTGCTGTGGGGATTATCACGGATAAGCGTACCCACCTGTCAACTGACAGCGCCAACAGGCTTACACTTATTAAGATGTACAAAGCCTGGATCTCCCCAAACTTCTCTTCCCCACCAGTGGACAGCAACTTAACATAAAGTATCTTTAAGCTGGAACAGGAGAACCATGCACCCTCTATCACCCCAAAAAAGGGTAGAAATAACTTGATCTATCCTTCGCTGATCTTCCTCCTCCTCCTCTTAAACCAGCATGTCAGCACGCTGAACAGTCAATTCTTCAGAGGGCCAAAAGACTCTGTAAAAACCATATTTTCTGAGGGCCGACTCCAGGTTCTCGCCCCCAATTTTGAAGAGGTTCACCACTAGAGTTCGGCAAACGCACTGATTCAAGCTTCATACGCCCACAGAGTCCACAAATGCATCCCAGTGCAGTGTCCAGCTATCTGACACAGACAGAATGAATTGTCCTGGTTTAGACTCTCTAATTTCTTCATAGTACATGTTGTCTTCCCCTGGGGCACTGGTTAACAAGCCCCTCAGGGAGAGTCAGGGGCTGGGACAGGCAGTAGCTTGCCTGTCGGTGGACCGCCACCTGGATCCCATTAAGCAAGTGCTAGCTGTATGTTAAAAGAAATATATCACGGGGGTTCACCTGTACTCTGTCAAAAAATCTTTCAGAGTTACACCTATATTCTTGGTACACAAATTTTTCATGGGTTCGCCTATACTCTTGGTAAACAAATGTTTCAGGGGTTCGCCTATACTTTTGGTACACAAATGTTTCAGGGGTTTGCCTATACTCTTGGTACACAAATGTTTTAGGTGTTTGCCTATACTCTTGGTACACAAATTTTTTAAGGGATTCGCCTATACTCTTGGTACACAAATGTTTCAGAGGTTTGCCTATACTCTTGGTACACAAATGTTTCAGGGGTTCACCTATACTCTTGGTAAACAAATACCCTGCACTCTCACTAAAAAAATCTTTCAGGTTCTCACCTGCAATCTTGGTAAAAAAAATTCTTCTTTTTTAAATGGGTTGTTTTCTTCATAAAAAAATGGCACTTACAAGCATACATTAATTTGTCTGTGATTTGTCAGCTATCAAGCACAATTTTAAAAGGGTCACACGGTGAACGGAAACATATCCCAGTGCGGTGTCCATCTTTGGCCACTAATTTCTTCATAGTACATGCTGTCTTTCCCTGGGGCACTGATTAACAAGCCCCTCTGGGAGAGGCAGAGGCTGGGACAGATCATAGCTTGCCTGTCGGTGGACCACCACCTGGATCCCATTATGCAAGTACGAACTGTCACTCAAAAAATCTTTCAGATTTTTACCTGCACTCTTAGTAAACCAATCTTTCAAGGGTGCACCTATACTCTTGGTAAACCAATCCCTTTAGGGGTTCACCTCTACTCTTGGTAAACAAATCTTTCAGGGGTTCAACTACACTCTTAATAAGCAAATCTTTCAGGGGTTCACCCATACTCTTGGGAAACAAATCTTTTAGGGGTTCACCTGCACTCTGGGTAAAAAAATATTGTTTTAGAATGGGTTGTTGAATTTTGGAGATGTGTAGAATTATTGGCATCTGAGTCCCCTTTATGCCCACGTTTGTGGCTCATGAAATTTTGTGACGGAGGTGACATGGGATTGGAATAATTGGAACCTAACAGTACTTTTTAGGACTACAACTCCACTTTTGTGCATCATCAGTTTGGCTGCCTGGGACCAGTAGTGCTCACAAAGCATTCACAAGCATCCCGGTTGTATACTGCATACTGTTACTGATCCTATATGGTATACTGCTACTGGTGTACACAGACTACATAGGAACTAACAAAACTCCTCTTACTCTTCATTTTTTAATTTTGTTTTTAACTGAAAGTATTTGCATGATAGGCCCAAGTGTGTGTCCTGTCGATCCACACTATATAACAAGACTGTTAACAGTTAGAGATGAGCAAGTACACTCGTCCGAGCTTGATACTTGTTCGAGTATTAGAGTACTCAAGATGCTCGTTACTCGAGACGAACACCACGCGGTACTTGAGTCAATTGCATTTCATTCCCCTCATGTTTAGCGCCATTTTCTAGCCAATGAAGATGCGGGGAAGGCATTACCACTTCCTGCTGTGACGTGCCAGCCCTCTGCCCGCCAAAAGCAGTGAATGGCTGGACCGATCAGGTGACCGCCGAGTACTTAACCTGGTCCTGCCCGCAGCTCGCCTCAGACGCATGCTGGCAGAGGTTAGAGAAAGTGCTACTGCTTATACAGGGATAGTGTTAGCGTAGAATCCTGTCTTCAAGATCCCCAATGGTCCCTCTTAGGGTTACTCCTCATCGTGTGCATTATAGTTGTGGCTGGCTTGGAGCAGTAGTGCACCAATTTTTTTTTTAAGCATCTCAGGCTGTTCAGGCCATTTCCGCTATAGCGTTCTCAGTCCGCAGTGTATTATGCACAGTTTAGGGACACAGCGACTTCTATAGGGAAAGTTTTACAGTCCTGATCCTCCGTATAAGAACCTGTTTCCAGCCTTTCAGTAATAGCGTTCTCAGCCTGCAGTGCCATACAACCAGCTCTCACCATGAAACTGCACTCTAAAATTTCCTAGCCTACTGCAAAGTAGTTCAGTTATACCGTTCTGTGTGTGTGCAGTGCAAAAGCAGAGTTTAGGGGCAGAGCTGCTTCTATAGGGAAGTTTAACAGTCCTGATTCTCCGTACAAGAACCCCAATGCTCCTTCTTATGGCTACATCTCACTGTGTGCTTTACAGTTGTGGCTGGCTGGGAGCAGTAGTGCACCAACTTTTGTATTATGCATCTAGGCCTGTTCCCTGCCTTATAGTGTTCTCAGTCTGCAGTGCCTTACAACGAGCTCTCACCGTGAAACT
Organism: Eleutherodactylus coqui; assembly: GCF_035609145.1. NCBI lineage: Eukaryota > Metazoa > Chordata > Amphibia > Anura > Eleutherodactylidae > Eleutherodactylus > Eleutherodactylus coqui. The sequence continues at coordinate 128,875,094 of NC_089845.1, read as the reverse complement.
GCACTCTAAAATTTCCTGGGCCACTGCAACCTATTTCAATTATATCATTCTATGCCTGCAGTGCATTAGAAAGAGGTCTCACCGCGAAACGGTACTCTAATATTTCCTGGACCACTGCAAACTATTCAGTTGTATCATTCTATGTCTGCAGTGCATTAGACAGAGGTCTCACTGCTAAACAGTACTCTAACATTTCCTGGGCCACTAAATCACAGCCGGCTGCTGAGAGATTAGGAGAGAAGCAAGTTTCTGGGGTCCCCAGCTTTATATCACAATTTGCAGGTCCGCGAGATAGACCTTTATTACAAAGAGAGCAGTGTGAGCAGGTTCTGTCGTGGATGGCAGAAAACGCATCCAGCAATGTATCGACCACCCAGTCTTCTATGCAGTTCACTACTACCGGCCTAGGGACTGCAACTCTGAATCCTCTGGCTGCTCCTCCTTCTTCCCAGCCTCCTCACTCCATGAAAATGACATATTCTGAGCAGGCAGACTCCTAGGAACTGTTCTCGGGTCCCTGCCATGAGTGGAAAAAAAATGGTTCCTCTCTCACCTGAGGAGTTAATCGTGACCGATGCCCAACCTTTGAAAAGTTCCCAGAGTCCGGGTGATGAGGCTGGGGACTTCCGGCAACTGTCTCAAGAGCTTTTTGTGGCTGAGGATGATGAGACACAGTTGTCTGTCATTGAGGTAGTAGTAAGGGCAGTAAGTCCGAGGGAGTCGCCACTATTTTTTCCAGTGTGCTGTCCCCGCCCTACACCAGCACGTCTCCCGCAACATAAATCGTTCCCTCACAAACGTGGTTACTGGGAAGGTCGACTTAACCACGGACACATGGACAAGTACTGGCGGGCAGGGCCACTGTATCTCCCTGACGGCACATTGGGTGAACTTGGTGGAGGCTGAGGCTGAGTCAGAGGCTGGGACCGCTCACGTCCTACCTACACCCAGAATAGCGAGTCCTACCTTGGTGCTGGTATTTGCAGCGTTTTATGCCACCTCCTCCAAAACCTCCCCCTCCTCCGCCACCTCTACCTGTCAATTAATAAGTGTGAGCGCGTCGTCAGCAGTCGGTGGCATGTGGCGTGGCAGCACAGCGGCGGGCAAGCGTCAGCAAGCCGTGCTGAAACTACTCAGCTTTGGTGACAAGAGGCACATGGCCCCCGAGCTGTTGCAGGGTCTGACAGAGCAGACCGACTTCTGGCTTTCGCTGCTGAGCCTCCAACCGGGCATGGTCGTGTGTGACAACGGCCATAACCTGGTGGCGGCTCTGCAGCTCGGCATCCTCACACACGTGCCATGCCTGGCCCACGTCTTCAATCTGGTGGTTCAGCAGTTTCTGAAAAACTACCCCCACTTGTCTGACCTGCTCGGCAAGGTGCGCCACGTCAGCGCATATTTCCGCAAGTCTACCATGGACGCTACCACCCTGAGGACCCTGCAACGTCCGTTTCAGCTGCCAGAGCACCAACTGCTGTGCGACATGCCCACACGCTGGAATTCTACGCTGCACTTGTTGGCCAGGCTCTACGAGCAGCGTAAAGCAATAGTAGAATACCAGCTGCAACATGGGGGGCGGAGTGGTAGTGAGCCACCGCAATTCTTTACTGAGGAGTGGGCATCGATGGCAGATATCTGTCAGGTCCTCGGAAACTTTGAGGAGTCTACCCAGATGGTGAGCGGCGATGCGGCCATCATTAGCGTTACCATCCCGCTGCTTTGCCTGCTGAGAAGTTCGCTGCTAAGCATAAAGGCCGACGCTTTGCGGTTGGAACAGGAGACAGGGGATGACAGTATGTCGCTTGATAGCCAGACCACCCTCATGTCTATATCTCAGCGCATTTTGGAGGAGTAGGGAGAGGGGGAAGGGGAAGAGACAGCTGGCCACACTGCAGAGGGTACTCATGCGGCTTGCCTCTCATCTGTTCAGCGTGTATGGGCTGAAGAGGAGGAGGAGGATCCTGAAAGTCATCTTCCTAGTGAGGACAGCGATGTGTTGCGTACTGGGACCCTGGCACACATGGCTGACTTCATGTTAGGCTGCCTTTCCCATGTTCCTTGTGTTAGACGCATTCTGGCCAACACGGATTACTGCGTGTACACCGTTATAGACCCACAGTATAAGGAGAACCTTTCCCCTCTCATTCCCGAAAAGGAAAGGGGTTTGAGAGTGATGCAATACCACAAGGCCCTGGTGGAAAAAGTGAAGCTAAAGTTCCCATCTGACAGTGCTAGTGGCAGAAGACGCAGTTCCAAGGGCCAAGTAGCAGGGGAAGCGCAGGGATCAGGCAGGGGAACACACTCCAAGGCCTTTGCCAGCTTTATGGCTCCCCAGCAAGACTGTGTCACCACTCCCCAGTTAAGGCTGAGTTGAAGGGAGCACTGTAAAAAGGTGGTGAGGGAGTATGTAGCCGATCATACCACCGTCCTCTGTGATGCCTCTGCTCCATACAACTATTGGGTGTCAAAGCACTGTACGCCCTGGAGGTGCTGGCCAGCCCTGCCGCTAGCGTCTTGTCAGAGAGGGTGTTTAGTGCAGCTGGGGGCATCATCACGGATAAGCGTACCCGCCTGTCAACTGCCAGTGCCAACATGCTTACACTCATAATGATGAACAAAGGCTGGATTTTCCCAGACTTCTCTTCTCCACTGGCGGAAAGCAGCGGAACCTAATGATTCTTTTTGCTGCAATAGGAGAAAGATGCATCCTCTATCACCACAAAAAAAGGGGAAATTAGCTTTGTCAATCACTCAGATATTATTACTCCTCCTAAAACAGCATGTCATCATGCTGAACTGCCAATTTTTCTGCGGCCCAAAAGGCTCTGTTTAAAAGTTTTTTTACAATTTTTCAAAGTTTCAAAAGTATTTATACCAATTTTTTTCACAGGGCTGCCTCCAGGCTCTATTACAAATTAAGCAAGCTGTATCTTTAAAAGATGTTTATGAGTTTCACCTGCCCTCGTAGTTGAGCAATTTTTCAGGGGTACTTGTACTTTTGGTACACTAATTTTTCAGGCCCTTGCCTATACTGTTATCTAACTCATTTTTCCGGCCTTCGCCTACACTCTTGATAACCAAATTTTTTCAGGTGTTCGCCTATACTCTTGGTACACCAATGTTTCAGGGGTTCGCCTACACTCTTGCTACAGAAATGTTACAGGGGTCTGCCTATACACTTGATACAGAAATGTTACACTTGTCCGTCTATACACTTGGTACATGTTTCAGGGGTTCGCCTATACTCTTGCTACAGAAATGTTACTAGGGTCCGGCTATACTCTTGCTACAGAAATGTTACTGGGGTCCGCTTATACTCTTGCTAAATAAATATTACAGGGGTTTGACTATATTCTTGCTACATGAATGTTATTGGGGTCCGCCTATACTCTTGCTATAGAAATGTTATTTGGGTCCGCCTGTACTCTTGCTACAGAAATGTTACAGGGGTCCGCCTATACTCTTGCTACAGAAATGTTACTGGGGCCGCATATACTGTTTGTGCACAAAGGTTTCCCATTGCGGTGTTCAGCTGCCTGACACATACACAGAGTGAAATGTGTGGGGACACTGGGATTTCCTATAGCTATTTATCTCATGGCACCTTCGGTCACACAAGGTGGAGGCTGGGACGGAGCCTGACCCAGGGCCCGCTTACATACTTCCCTCACAGAGTAGTGCGGCTCCTACCTCGGTAATGGTTTCTCGGCCTTATGATGCCACCTCCTTCTCCTGCTTGTAGTCTGGGGATCAGCGGTGGGCAACATGTATTTTCTCTCGTGTTACCACAGTTATCTGAGACACTGGTTTGGGCCAAACAAAAGGAGCGTTACTGCATTAATGAGACGTTCACAGCTGCACTAGCATCCAAGTCCACTTGAGGTCCACGATTACTGAGGGTGTGGGCATAGGCCAAGGTCCTGGGGGTGAAGAATCAACTGCACCAGGCATGGCCTGTGGAACTTTTGTGGTTCATCCAGTCTTTGGAGCGATGAAAGCAACCGTTACTGATTTAAAGAGATGTTCACAGCTGTACTAGCATCCGAGTCCGCTTTGTGCCCACGATTACTGAGGGTGTGAGCCGAGGCCATGGTCCTTGGGGGGGTGAAACTGCCTTGTTTGGGCGCTCTGATTTCTTTATGTATAATACCGTCTTTGAGTTTCATGGGCTTGCCTCTGCTGTGGGGGCACAAAGACTTCACATTGCGTTGTTTTACCTGTCTGGCAGAAATACACTGACTGAATTAGCTTGGGTGCAGATGGCTTTCCCATTGCAGTGTTTTACCTATCTGGCACAAATACACCGAATGACTAAGGCAGAAGTGTGGGCCGGGGTCCTGCTTGACAAAGGCCAAAGCAACATTGGTCGAAACGTCGCGTCTTCTATGTGGATTTCAGAATAAAATACATCTAATGAGAACTATCTGGTAAGAAGAATTTTTCCCCCTGTGCTGCCTTTCTACCTCTATTGGGGGTCCTGGGTGGGGTGAAACTCTGCCATGTTTGGGCACTCTTTTCTGCCTGTTTAATTTTGTCCTTGGGTTCCAGGGGCTTGCCTATACTGTCGGTGCACAAAGGCTTCCACATTGCATTGTTCAGCTATCTGACACATACAAAGAATGAATTGGGCAGAAATGTGGACCGAAGCGGTGCTTGGTGGGGTGAAACTCTGCCATGTTTGGGCACTGTGATTTATTCATGTGTAATACTTTCCTTGGGTTCCAGGGGCTCGCCTATGTTGTGGGTGCACAAAGACTTCCCATTGCATTGTTTTACCTCTCTGGCACAAATACACTGACTGACTAGGGCAGAAATGTGGGCTGAGGTCGAGGCCCTTGGCGGGGTGAAACTCTGCCGTGTTTGGGCACTCTGTTTTCCTCATGTGTGATACCATCTTTCAGTTCCTTGGGCTTGCCTATGCTGTGGGTGCACAAAGACTTCACATGGCGGTGTTTTACTTGTCTGGCACAAATAAACTGACTGACTAGGGCAGAAATGTGGGCCGAGGCCGAAGTCCTTGGCGAGGGTGAAACTCTGCCATTTTTTGGGCACCCTGATTTCTCCCTGTGTAATGCCATCTCTGTGCACCGACAACATAGGCGAGCCCAAGGAACTCAAAGACTTCCCATTGCGATGTTGAGGTATCTGAAACCTACACAGAATGAATTGTGTGGGGACACATGGATTTCCCATTGCTATGTAACTCGCGGCACCTTGTGTCACACAAGGTGGAAGCTGGGACCGAGCCTGACCCTGGGCCTGCTCACTTTCTTCCCACACAGAGTATTGCTGCATTGTGGAGATGTGTAATAGTGCTGGCACCTGAGTCCCCTTTATGACCACGTTTGCGGCTCCTGACAATTTTGTGATGGAGGTAGCACGGGATTGCAATGATGATCGTACGTCAATTTATCATCAATTCTCAACAGCATTGTGGGCTATCGCCCACACTTTCAAAGAGGGTCGCTGCCTAGCTTTGCCTACCCTCTGCAGTGTGTGCCTCCTGTTCCTACTCATCCATTATGCACTTATAAATAGATATGAGGGTGGTGTGGCTATGAAGCGAGTGTGTGGCATGAGGCCAGCTGAACGCTGCGCAGGGAACATTTTGTGTGCACTGTGGATGCAGGGTCGTGCGGAGGGTTGGACAGCAATGCCAGCATGTAACCCAGGAGAAGAGGCAGCGGTGTCACCCGCAGTCAGTGATTGTCCTTGGTTGCAGGTAGTGTGGTGCTTACCTAAGATGTGCCAGCGCGTGTGCCTTGCTAATGAGGGTTTGTCCCAAGTAAATTGTTAGGGGGGTGACCGCCAAGCTCTTACCCGCATTTTGGCTCAGGTGCAGCCATGCATGCTGCCCCTGCCCTTTCCTATCTGTTTCTGTGGTGTTTCCATGACTTTCTGATGTTTTCTGGTGTTTCACAAGTCATCACCTATGCAGAGCATCGGTTCCATACTAAAATGCTCGAGTCCCCCATTGACTTCAACGGGGTTTGTTACTCGATACGAGCTCTTGAGCATTACGAAAAGTTCGACTCGAGTACCGAACACCCGAGCATTTTGGTGCTCGCTCATCTCAATTAACAGTCAAGAAGGGAGGAAACAACATGATTAAAGAAATGGATGGATTACAATACAAATATCGTACAAGTTATTAAATGTAGGATTATTTAACTTGGGAAAAAACAGTTTAGGTATAATCAAAAATTATTGTTGAAATTTCTGAATGGAAAATACAGAGATCTGTATAATAATCTATTTATAATTTAGAGTAGAGATGGGAGGGACTATTTCTCCTAAATATGGGGCAATTGTCATCTGTATCAAGTGTGGTTTTTGCCTTCCTCTGAAAGCGAAATTATAGGAATATAGGTTCATGATTATGGACAGGATTATGGAATATTGGATAAAGAAAAGGCTACAAATTTTTTGTTTTAAAAATGATAGGCCCCACTTGTACTTCTGGCTATAGACTGCCCCAATCCTAACATCCACAGCAGCAGCACCAATAAGGGCTGTATCCTACTCGAAGATAGGGCAAAAATATCAATGTTAACAACATTGGAAAAAAAGTCCAGCAATGTAATTGCTGCGTTCTTAATACCCATACAAAAAAAGAAAAATTGTTAATTTAGCCTATGTTGCCTTACGAAAATGGAGAGGAAAGTGATCAAAATGTTGCATGGATCAAGAAATGGTACCATTAAAAGTTACAATTCTTCCCGACAAAAAAACAGCTCCGTTAACAAAAAAAAGAAATATTTTATGGGTATTTGAATGCAACAATAAACAAATATATATATATATATATATATATATATATATATATATATATATATAATATTTTTTTTTCATATGAAAAAGTTGCAAAACAATAAAACTATATGTTTGGTATGGATATAATCATACTGGCCTGCATAATTCATTTAAAATATTATTTATACTTCACAATGAATGCCATTAAAGATAAAAATAAAAACCATGCTAGAATAGCAGATTTTGTTAATCTTGCCTCTAGAAAAAAATGGAGTAAAAAGCAATCAAAATGTTAAATATTCTCAAAAATTAGAGCAATGAAGATGAGAGTTCATCCTGCAAAAAACAAGTTCCCATAGAACTCTGTCGATGGAAAAATAAATGGCTTGGCTTGCTATGGCTTTTGGAATGTGGCACCACAAAAGCAAATCTCTAAAGAAAAAAAACTTTTTGGCGTATAAAAATAGCAAAAGATTAAAAAAAAACCGATATAAACTTGATATTGCCGGACTAATGCTAACATGGAGAATAATGATATTACATTAATTATGTTGCAAATTGAATGCCATAAAAATGAAATTGAAAAAACAAATGCTAGATTTTTTTCCCCTCTGAATTCCCTAAAAAAAAAGAAAAAAATTGATCAAATGAAATAATGTTGTAAGATTAAGTTCGCAGACAGAAAAATATGATCTAGCCTTTGATGTTTCTCATGGGCATGGGAATAGAAAGTGAAGTCTCTAGTTGATGGATTAAAGGCTCTCCAAGCATCTATCACCTGTAGATCCTGTAAGAGTTTATATAATTTTTTCCGAGCCTGTTGCAAAACCTGGGAGTTCCCCTCCTTCCCTTCCTTTCTTATGAGTCTAGAATGGGATTCAGAGTGAGATTTAGGCCAGACCCCATTATGCGACCTCCAGTAAATAACTCAAGCATGTCTAGGGCTTCTGATAACCAGATTGTTATGGTCGACCTTGGCTGCTGAGAAATCTGTGTGGAGATTTGGCACTGGAGCAGTCAGGATGTGTCTATAAGCTTGTTACACTGGTGGCTAGATGCAGGAGCAGAAAGAAATGAGAGGTAGCAATCAGAGCGGGGCAATGAAACAACTAGTCAAAAATAAAGCACCAGGCATAGATAACATACCGGGCAGAGCTCTTGCTGCCAGCCCCAGTGAAAACCATCCTGGCACTGTGCTAGGCAGTATGAGTATCCACACAGTGGCACTGGACTGGAAAAGCTCTGTCTTTATCCCTATACAAAAGAAAGGCGAGAATTGCTTCATCTACCGAACAATAGCCCTCATTCTGCATGCAAGCAAGATCCTTCTCAAAATTATACAGGAAAGACTGAGATCAGTAGTAGAAGAAGCACTCCCGATGTACAGGTAATTGACCATGGAAAAAGTTTGAGAATACCAAAAGAATATCTACATGTGCTTCATCTACTACATCAAGGCCTTTGATTGCGTTGACCATTACAAGTCGTGGCACACCCTACAAGAGCTGGGCGTATCAGCACATCTAATCAAGCTGATAAAATCACTTTATACCAATCAAGAAGCCATTGTGAAAACACAGTATGGGGACATAGATTGGTTTAGGATCGGCAAAGGCGTCTGACAGGGTTGCCTCCTCTCACCTTCTTGTTTAACCTAAATATGCGGAAGTGATCATTTGGAAAATGGACCTAGACAAGCTGGAAACTGGGGTTAGAATAGGTGTCAGAAACATCAACAATCTCCGTTACGCAGATGACACAATTCTGCTTGCAGAAACAGGAGCTGATCTGCAGCAGCTGATATGGAAGATTAAAACTGAAAGTGAAAAAATGGGCCTCTAGCCGAATTTAAATAAGACAAAAAGTATGACAACTTCCAAAATTGGAAAAATTCTAATTAAAATTGATAATGAGGCCCTAGAATTTGTGTGAGATTTCTTCTTCCTTGGTTCAAAAATTGACCAGGATGGAGACTGTATGCCAGAGATAAAATGTAAGATAGCATTGGGGTGAAGCACAATGCTAAACATGAACAAAATCTGAAAAAGCAGGGATATTGGCATTGCAACTAAACACAGGATAGTGCAAACTATTGTTTTCCCCATAGCCATGTATGGATGTGAAACTGGACTGCGAAAAAAGCTGTTAGGAGGATTGATACATTCGAGCTGTGGTACTGGTGAAAGCTGCTGCGTGTACCCTGGACAGCGAGAGTAACAAACAGAGAAGTCATGAATCGTATGTATGACCCGATATATCACTGGATGGGAAGGTGGCCCAGCTCAGGCTCACAATTTTTTGCCATGTAATGCGAGCAGAGCTGCTAGAAAAAATCTATAATGCTTGGACAGATCAGTGGCAAAAGAAGACCGGGGCGCCAAAGAACACAATGGCTTGATACTGTCAAAGCTCATACTAACGTGGATGTCAACCAACTGAAAAAAGCAGTGCAAAAACCGAAAAACATGCAGTGCAAAAGGGAGCTCACTAGAGATGAGCGAGCACCAAAAATTCTTGGGTGCTCGTTGCTCGAGTCGAGCTTTCCGCAATGCTCGAGAGTTCATTTCGCGTAACGAACCCCATTGAAGTCAATGGGCGACTCGAGCATTTTTGTATATGACCGATGCTCGCTAAAGTTTTAATTTGTGTAAATCTGCAAAACCTACGAAAGTGATGGAAACGACACAGAAACGGATAGGGCAGGCGAGGGGCAACATGCAGGGCTGCATCTCAGGTTTCCAGGTCTCACTATTAAGCCACAATAGCGGCAAGAGTGCCCCCCCCCCCCCCAACAATTTTTACTTCGGACAAACCCTCATTAGCAAGGCACACCTTAGCTAAGCACCACACTACCTCCAACCAAGCACAGTAACTGTCTGCGGGACACACTGCTGCCTCTTCTCCTGGGTTACATACTGCCCAACCCCCCCGCACGACCCTGCGTCCGCAGCGCACACAAAAGTGTCCCTGCGCAGCCTTCAGCTGCCCTCATGCCACACGCTCGCTTCATAGCTACTCTACCCTCATGTCTATTTCTAAGTGCGTCTGCGAGAAGGAACAGAAGGCACACACTGCAGACGGTTGGCAGGGCCAGGCAGTGACCCTCTTTGAAAGGGGGGGGGGGCGATAGCCCGCAATGCTGTTGAGAATTGATAATAGATTGACGTTCGATCTTCATTCCAATCGTGTGCCACCTCTGTCAGGAGCTGCAAATGTTGGCATAAAGAGGACTCAGGTGCCAGCCCAGCACTTCTACACATCTCCACAATGCAGCAATACTCGGTGTGGGAAGTATGTGAGCGGGCCCTGGGTCAGCCTCTGTCCCAGCAAACGCCTTGTGTGGCCCAAGGTGCTGCGAGTGACATAGCAATGGGGACTCCATGTGTCCACATACTACTCATTCTGTTGGGTGTCGGATACCTCATCGACAATGCAAGGGGTAAACCATCTGCACTCTGCACCCTACCCAAGTCTGTCAGTGTTTTGGGGACAGGCAGGTACAACTCCGCTATGGCAAGTCTGTGTACACCCACAGCATGGGTGGCTAGCAGGAATACACAGACGGTACATAAAGAAATCCCATTGCAGTGCCCCGGATAGCTGAGGTTACGTGAGAGGAAATACATGTTGGCTGTGGCCCACACACCATGCCATAGACATTCAGGGTTACTTTTAAAAGTGCCAGGCAGGTACAACTCTGCTATGGCAAGTCTGTGTGCACCTGCAGCATGGGTGGATAGCAGGAATACACAGACCGTACATAAAGAAATCCCATTGCAGTGCCCCGGATAGCTGAGGTTACGTGAGAGGAAATACATGTTGGCTGCGGCCCACACGCCATGCCCTAGACATTCAGGGATTTTTTTAAAGTGCCAGGCAGGTACAACTCCGCTATGGCAAGTCTGTGTGCACCCGCAGCATGGGTGGCTAGCAGGAACACACAGACGGTACAGAAAGAAATCCCATTGCAGTGCCCCGGATAGCTGAGGTTATGTGAGAGGGAATACATGTTGGCTGCGGCCCACACGCCATGCCCTAGAAAACCGCGATGGGAAGACTTAGTGCACGCATAGTATACACAGACCCCTGTAATATTCCTGTAGCAAAGGTATAAGCTGACCCCAGTAACAGTTATGTTGCAGAAGTCTAGGGAGACCCCAGTAACATTTCTGTAGTAACAGTATAGACAGACCCCAGTAATATTTCATTAGCAGAAGTATAGGCAGACCCCTGCAACATTTACAAGCCAGAAGTATAGGCAGACCCCAGTAACATTTTAGTAGCAGAAGTATACGCAGACCCCCTAGTAACATTTGTGTAGCAGCAGTATATGCAGACCCCTGTAACATTTCAGTAGCAGCAGTATAGGCAGAGCCCAGTATTTGTAACATTTCAGTAGTAACAGTATAGACAGACCCCAGTAACATATCTGTAGTAACAGTATAGACAGAGCCGAGCAACATATCTGAAGTAACACTATAGACAGATCCCAGTAACATTTCTGTAGCAGAAGTATAGGCGGACCTCAGTAACATCCTTGTGGCAGCAGTATAGGCAAACCCCTGTAAAATTGAAGTGGCAGCAGTAAAGGCAGACCCCAGTAACATCCTTGTGGCAGCAGTATAGGCAAACCCCTGTAACATTTCCGTGGCAGCAGTATAGGCAGACCCCTCTAACATTTAAGTGGCAGCAGTATAGGCAGACCCCTCTAACACCTTTGTAGCAGCAGTATTGGCAGACCCCTGTAACATTTCAGTAGCAGCAGTATATGCAGACCCCTGTAACATTTCAGTAGCAGCAGTACAGGCAGAGCCCAGTATTTGTAACATTTCAGTAGTAACAGTATAGACAGACCCCAGTAACATTTTTGTTGTAACAGTATAGACAGAGCTGAGTAACATTTCTGTAGTAACAGTATAGGCAGACCCCAGTAACGTTTCTGTAGCAGCAGTATAGGCAGACCCCTGTAACATTTCTGTAGCAGCAGTATAAGCAGAACCCTGAAACATGAATGTAGCAGAAGCATAGGCAGACCCCTGTAACATTTTGTAGCAGCAGTATAGGCAGATCCTAGTACCATTTCTGTAGAAGTAAAGGCAGACCCCAGTAACATGTCTGTCGCCGCAGTATAAGCAGACCCCTGTAACATTTCTGTAGCAGAAGCATAGGCAGACCCCAGTACCAGTTTTGTAGGAGAAGTATATGCAGACCCCCTGTAACATTTACGTGGCAGAAGTATAGGCAGACCCCAGTAACATTTTTGTAGCAGAAGTATACGCAGACCCCTGTATCATTTCAGTAGTAACACTATAGACAGATCCCAGTAACATTTCTGTAGCAGAAGTATAGGCAGACCCCTGTAACTTTCAAGTGGCAGCAGTATAGGCAGACCCCTGTAACATGTAAGTGGCAGCAGTATAGGCAGACCCCTGTAACTTTCTCGTAGCAGAAGTATAGGCAGGCAGGCAGACCCTAGTAAAATTTCTGTAGTAATAGTATAGGCCAACCTCTGAAACAATGCGATACCATGAGCGTAGGCGAAGGCCGGAAAAATTAGTTGGATAAGAGTGTAGGCATGGGTCCGAAAAATTAGTGTACCAAGAGTACAAGTGTACCTCTGAAAAATGTATCAACCGAGAGGGCAGGTGAAACCCATAAACATTTTTTTAAAGATACAGCTCACTGTCGCTTAGTTTGTAACAGAGCCTGGAGGCAGCCCTGTTGAAAAAATTGGTTCATGTAACAGTCTCAATACTTTTGAAACTTAGAAAAATTGTAAAAACATTGGTAGATGTAGATGAGCCTTTTAGGCCGCAGAAAAATTTACCGTTCAGCGCGATGACATGTTGTTTCTGGAGGAGGAGTAGCAGGAGGAGGACTAATGTCAGAGACAGATTGACAAAGAGAAATGCCCCATTTTCCCAGTGATAGAGAAGGGTGCTTTTATCTGCAGTTGCAGCAAAACAAATCTTTAGGTTCTGCTGCTCTCCGCTGTTGGAGAAGAGAAGTCTGGGGAAATCCCGGCTTTGTTCATCTTTATGAGTGTAAGCATGTCGGCTCTGGCAGTTGACAGGCGGGTACGCTTGTCTGTGATGATTCCCCCAGCTGCACTAAACACCCTCTCTGACAAGATGCTAGCGGCAGGGCTGGCCAGCACCTCCAGGGCACACAGCGCTAGTTTGTGCCAAGTGTCCATCTTTGACACCCAATAATTGTATGGAGCTGAGGCATCAAGGAGGAGCGTGGTACGATCGGCTACGTACTCCCTCACCACCTTTTTACAGTGCTCCCTCCGACTCAGCCTTGACTGGGGAGTGGTGACGTAGTCTTGCTGGGGAGCCATAAAGCTGGCAAAGTCCTTGGAGACTGTTCCCCTGCCTGCACTGAACATGCTGCCTGATCTCCGCGCCTCCCCTGCTACTTGGCCCTCGGAACTGCGCCTTCTGCCACTAGCGCTGTCAGATGGGAAGTTTACCATCAGTTTGTCCACTAGGGCCCTGTGGTATTGCATTACTCTCGAACCCCTTTCCTCTTCGGGAATGAGAGTGGAAAGGTTCTCCTTATACCGGGGGTTGAGAAGGGTGTACACCCAGTTATCCGTAGTGGCCAGAATGCGTCTAACGCGAGGGTCACAAGAAAGGCAGCCTAACATGAAGTCAGCCATGTGTGCCAGGGTGCCAGTACGCAAGGCATGGCTGTCCTCACTAGGAAGATCACTTTCAGGATCCTCCTCCTCCTCCTTGTCCACAGGCCATACACTGTTACGGCACTCTGCCCCCCGAGCGCCAGTTGGGGTGCCCTGATCTCCCGCGCCCCCACTGTCCCTGCCTACTTGCCTCGGCCCTGGCTAACCCCAGGCGGACAACTGGACGGCGGTCCCTGGCCTGGCTAGGGACCTGGCGACTGACAAGCAGGAACCTACCTAATGGGGGGGACAGAGTGCCGACAGAGGAGGCAGATGAATCAGACCAACAAAACTTACAAGGCTGGAGATGGGACTCACAGGCAAACTGGCAGGGTGCTGGATAGCAACTAGTGCTGCCTGGGCCAGACTAGATTAGAGGCAAACAGAACCAACAAAAACAGACTGCGTAATAGAGGACCAGAGGGAGCTGATCGACAACTAGGGACTGGCTGAGGAGAACCGCAGACAGACTGGCTAGGTGCATGCAGAACCAATAACTGGCAGTGAGCTCACTTCACTGCCAGTCTTTTAACCACAAGGTTCCGCCAGGGGCGGAGAATGGGAGGAGGCAACTCCGCCCACTGCTGTATAAGAAGAGCGGAGGAGGGCGGGCGGCACCCTACGGGCGGACACGCCCATGCCGCCGCCCACAGCTGCTGGGACAACCTCGACACAGTGCTCCAGGCCGCCGGAGCCGACGCCGGAGCGACGCGCCGCGCTGTATGGTAACATTACTCCCCCTCTGACGGGGGACCTCCGGGCCCCCGGAAACTCGACCAGGCTTATCCAAAAAATGGCTATGAAAACGCTGTACCAACCCGAGAATGTGACCCTCCCGAGCGGTCACCATGGACTGATCCTCAGGTCCATGACTTTGGTAGCCTGTGGCTGCCCCATTTCCTTCAGGGGCTCTCCTTTCTACATCTTCTTCAGGACCAACCGTTGACATATTGTCGTGTTTCAGGTCGTCTTCCGAGTCAATGCCCGAAGGTTCACCACTATCTCTTGTCCCATCCTCACTCCCAATGACGCTGTCTTCAAAATCTGCGGCAACTCCAATTTTAAAATCACTGTCATCTGAGCTATCATACTCCAAAAAACTCTTCCGGGCCCCCAAATATTGTATGGTTCCTGGACCCCGGCAAGAATCCAGGACCTCCTGGGCCTTGTGTTCAACTTCATCACAGACCAGGGTGGGCGGCGGGGGACCGGAGGTGGGCATCACCGAAGAGACAACAGGTTTCGACAAAGACTTATGGCACCCCGTGCGACCCCTCCTTTTGCGATTTCCAGAGGACCGGTACCCCTTCTGTCCCACCCTGTACGGCTCAAATACCGACCGACTCTCCTCACAATGCAACTGCATACGAGACCCCACCCCTTTCTTCCGTCCCCCCTGCAGCGCACCGGCGGCGACATCAGCAGCAGGACGGGCGGACGGGGTGTGAGGGTAAGTGATACCTCGGGGACTGGGTGCGGTATCGACTGAGCAGGGAGGAGGGGGGAGCGCAATGGCTATGGCAGGACGGCCCCCACTGGGTTAGCTCCCCAGTGGCCCAATCGAATTGGGGGTTGTGCAACGCCAGCCACGGCATCCCTAGTATCATGTCTACCGACATTTTCTCCATTACCAGGAACGATAGACCTTCCGAATGGCGACCCCCCACCGTGAGTTGTAACACTGGGGTCCTCCATCGTCCAAACCAAGCCCGAAGCAAGAGGAGTAGCATCAATGCTAGCAAAACGAATTGGCGTCTTTAGCGCCACAAATTCAGCCCTCAGGGGCTCAACGAGACGCATGCTTATCAGGTTAGCAGCTGCTCCGGAATCAATAAACGCCTGCCCTAGGCGGGAGAAGTTCCGGAATCTAACCTGGCAGGGTATCAGAAGTCTAGGACGTACCTGAGGTCCTAGGCGACCCTCCCTGCAATCGCCTAGGACTGGAAGTCTTTCTGCCGATTCAGACTGTGGGCGCTGAGGCCTCCGGGGGCAGGTTATCACCCGATGTCCAGCTTTCCCGCAGTAGAGACAGAGATGATGTAATAACCGAATCCGGCGTCGCTCCTCGGGGTCCAGCAGGTCCAGTTCCATAGGTTCGGGAACAGAGACTGGTACGGACGGGGAGGGAACAGGACAAATGACCTCCCTGACTCTATGGGTCGGTCTATCTTGCTTCCCAGCCCTGAGCCTCCTATCTGCCTTCACTGCTAACTCCATAGCCTCCTTTAAGGACCCGGGAACGGGATGGGAGATCAACAGCTCTTTGACCGCGTCCGAGAGACCTTGCATAAAAACGTCTTTCAGGGCGCTATCGTTCCATGCAGTATCACCCGCATAGCGTCTGAAACTGGAGCAATAATCCTCCACACAAAGCGACCCCTGATGCAGCGCCAGCAACCGTGAAACCGCCAACCCCACTCTATCCGGTTCATCGAAGATGCCCCCGAGTTCCTGAAAAAAGGAGTCCACCGAATGCAGGGAGGGGGAACCCTCGGGAATGGAAAAGGCCCAAGTCTGGGCAGAGCCCCGCAGCAGGGACATTATGAGCCCGACCCTCTGGACCTCCGAGCCGGAAGAGCGGGGGACGCATCCGAAAAAACAGGCGACACGCCTGTTGAAAAACAAAAAACTTGTTCCTCTCCCCAGAGAACACCTCAGGAAGAGGGCATTTGGGTTCGGGACAGGTAGAGGCGTTCTGCCCCTGCGACAACGCCCACTGCTCCTGGGCCACCATGCGAGCTGCCAAATCCTGGATCACCGGCACCAGGTCTTGCAGCTGGTTTGCAAGGGCGCTGATCGCCGCCATGAAAAGAAAAACAGTATTTTAAGGGCCAGTTATTATGTTACGGCACTCTGCCCCCCGAGCGCCAGTTGGGGTGCCCTGATCTCCCGCGCCCCCACTGTCCCTGCCTACTTGCCTCGGCCCTGGCTAACCCCAGGCGGACAACTGGACGGCGGTCCCTGCCCTGGCTAGGGACCTGGCGACTGACAAGCAGGAACCTACCTAATGGGGGGGGACAGAGTGCCGACAGAGGAGGCAGATGAATCAGACCAACAAAACGTACAAGGCTGGAGATGGGACTCACAGGCAAACTGGCAGGGTGCTGGATAGCAACTAGTGCTGCCTGTGCCAGACTAGATTAGAGGCAAACAGAACCAACAAAAACAGAGTAATAGAGGACCAGAGGGAGCTGACCGACAACTAGGGACTGGCTGAGGAGAACCGCAGACAGACTGGCTAGGTGCATGCAGAACCAATAACTGGCAGTGAGCTCACTTCACTGCCAGTCTTTTAACCACAAGGTTCCGCCCAGGGGCGGAGAGTGGGAGGAGGCAACTCCGCCCACTGCTGTATAAGAAGAGCGGAGGAGGGCGGGCGGCACCCTACGGGCGGACACGCCCATGCCGCCGCCCACAGCTGCTGGGACAACCTCGACACAGTGCTCCAGGCCGCCGGAGCCGACGCCGGAGCGACGCGCCGCGCTGTATGGTAACATTACTCCCCCTCTGACGGGGGACCTCCGGGCCCCCGGAAACTCGACCAGGCTTATCCAAAAAATGGCTATGAAAACGCTGTACCAACCCGAGAATGTGACCCTCCCGAGCGGTCACCATGGACTGATCCTCAGGTCCATGACTTTGGTAGCCTGTGGCTGCCCCATTTCCTTCAGGGGCTCTCCTTTCTACATCTTCTTCAGGACCAACCGTTGACATATTGTCGTGTTTCAGGTCGTCTTCCGAGTCAATGCCCGAAGGTTCACCACTATCTCTTGTCCCATCCTCACTCCCAATGACGCTGTCTTCAAAATCTGCGGCAACTCCAATTTTAAAATCACTGTCATCTGAGCTATCATACTCCAAAAAACTCTTCCGGGCCCCCAAATATTGTATGGTTCCTGGACCCCGGCAAGAATCCAGGACCTCCTGGGCCTTGTGTTCAACTTCATCACAGACCAGGGTGGGCGGCGGGGGACCGGAGGTGGGCATCACCGAAGAGACAACAGGTTTCGACAAAGACTTATGGCACCCCGTGCGACCCCTCCTTTTGCGATTTCCAGAGGACCGGTACCCCTTCTGTCCCACCCTGTACGGCTCAAATACCGACCGACTCTCCTCACAATGCAACTGCATACGAGACCCCACCCCTTTCTTCCGTCCCCCCTGCAGCGCACCGGCAGCGACATCAGCAGCAGGACGGGCGGACGGGGTGTGAGGGTAAGTGATACCTCGGGGACTGGGTGCGGTATCGACTGAGCAGGGAGGAGGGGGAGCGCAATGGCTATGGCAGGACGGCCCCCACTGGGTTAGCTCCCCAGTGGCCCAATCGAATTGGGGGTTGTGCAACGCCAGCCACGGCATCCCTAGTATCATGTCTACCGACATTTTCTCCATTACCAGGAACGATAGACCTTCCGAATGGCGACCCCCCACCGTGAGTTGTAACACTGGGGTCCTCCATCGTCCAAACCAAGCCCGAAGCAAGAGGAGTAGCATCAATGCTAGCAAAACGAATTGGCGTCTTTAGCGCCACAAATTCAGCCCTCAGGGGCTCAACGAGACGCATGCTTATCAGGTTAGCAGCTGCTCCGGAATCAATAAACGCCTGCCCTAGGCGGGAGAAGTTCCGGAATCTAACCTGGCAGGGTATCAGAAGTCTAGGACGTACCTGAGGTCCTAGGCGACCCTCCCTGCAATCGCCTAGGACTGGAAGTCTTTCTGCCGATTCAGACTGTGGGCGCTGAGGCCTCCGGGGGCAGGTTATCACCCGATGTCCAGCTTTCCCGCAGTAGAGACAGAGATGATGTAATAACCGAATCCGGCGTCGCTCCTCGGGGTCCAGCAGGTCCAGTTCCATAGGTTCGGGAACAGAGACTGGTACGGACGGGGAGGGAACAGGACAAATGACCTCCCTGACTCTATGGGTCGGTCTATCTTGCTTCCCAGCCCTGAGCCTCCTATCTGCCTTCACTGCTAACTCCATAGCCTCCTTTAAGGACCCGGGAACGGGATGGGAGATCAACAGCTCTTTGACCGCGTCCGAGAGACCTTGCATAAAAACGTCTTTCAGGGCGCTATCGTTCCATGCAGTATCACCCGCATAGCGTCTGAAACTGGAGCAATAATCCTCCACACAAAGCGACCCCTGATGCAGCGCCAGCAACCGTGAAACCGCCAACCCCACTCTATCCGGTTCATCGAAGATGCCCCCGAGTTCCTGAAAAAAGGAGTCCACCGAATGCAGGGAGGGGGAACCCTCGGGAATGGAAAAGGCCCAAGTCTGGGCAGAGCCCCGCAGCAGGGACATTATGAGCCCGACCCTCTGGACCTCCGAGCCGGAAGAGCGGGGGACGCATCCGAAAAAACAGGCGACACGCCTGTTGAAAAACAAAAAACTTGTTCCTCTCCCCAGAGAACACCTCAGGAAGAGGGCATTTGGGTTCGGGACAGGTAGAGGCGTTCTGCCCCTGCGACAACGCCCACTGCTCCTGGGCCACCATGCGAGCTGCCAAATCCTGGATCACCGGCACCAGGTCTTGCAGCTGGTTTGCAAGGGCGCTGATCACCGCCATGAAAAGAAAAACAGTATTTTAAGGGCCAGTTATTATGTTACGGCACTCTGCCCCCCGAGCGCCAGTTGGGGTGCCCTGATCTCCCGCGCCCCCACTGTCCCTGCCTACTTGCCTCGGCCCTGGCTAACCCCAGGCGGACAACTGGACGGCGGTCCCTGCCCTGGCTAGGGACCTGGCGACTGACAAGCAGGAACCTACCTAATGGGGGGGGACAGAGTGCCGACAGAGGAGGCAGATGAATCAGACCAACAAAACTTACAAGGCTGGAGATGGGACTCACAGGCAAACTGGCAGGGTGCTGGATAGCAACTAGTGCTGCCTGTGCCAGACTAGATTAGAGGCAAACAGAACCAACAAAAACAGAGTAATAGAGGACCAGAGGGAGCTGACCGACAACTAGGGACTGGCTGAGGAGAACCGCAGACAGACTGGCTAGGTGCATGCAGAACCAATAACTGGCAGTGAGCTCACTTCACTGCCAGTCTTTTAACCACAAGGTTCCGCCCAGGGGCGGAGAGTGGGAGGAGGCAACTCCGCCCACTGCTGTATAAGAAGAGCGGAGGAGGGCGGGCGGCACCCTACGGGCGGACACGCCCATGCCACCGCCCACAGCTGCTGGGACAACCTCGACACAGTGCTCCAGGCCGCCGGAGCGACGCGACGCGCCGCGCTGTATGGTAACATACACGCTGAACAGATGGGAGGCAAGCAGCATGGGTACCCTCTGCAGTGTGCCCAGCTGTCTCTTCCCCCTCCTCCTGCTCCTCCCCCTCCACGTCCTTCTCCTCCAATACCCGCTGAGATATTTGATCAAATTATATACTAAGAACCTTGCATTATTTAATGTGGTTAGATTATAGGTTTGTATACCTCTGATAGTGAATTTATTTTGTGTGCTGCTGCCAATTTTGGTTTCTGCCCCCGCTGAGATATAGACATGAGGGTGCTCTGACTAGCAAGCGACATACTCTCTTCCCCCGTCTCCTGTTCCAACCGCAAAATGTCAGCCTTTATGCTTTGCAGCGAACTTCTCAGCAGGCATAGCAGAGGAATGGTGACGCTAATGATTGCAGCATCGCAGCTCACCATCTGGGTAGACTCCTCAAAGTTTCCGAGGACGTGGCAGATGTCTGCCATCCAGGCCCACTCCTCGGTAAAGAATTGGGGAGGCTGACTCCCACTACGCCGCCCATGTTGGAGTTGGTATTCCACTATTGCTCTATGCTGCTCATAGAGCCTGGCCAACATGTGCAACATGTTGCAGGGTCCGCAGGGTGGCAGCGTCCGTGGTGGACTTGCGGAAAGGTACGCAGACGCGGCGCACCTTGCCGAGCAGGCCTGACAAGTGCGGGTAGTTTTTCAGAAACCGCTAAACCACCAGATTGAAGACGTGGGCTAGGCATGGCATGTGTGTGAGGCTGGCGAGCTGCAGAGCCGCCACCAGGTTACGGCCGTTGTCACACACGACCATGCCCGGTTGGAGGCTCAGCGGCGAAAGCCAGCGGTCGGTCTGCTCAGTCAGACCCTGCAACAGCTCAGGGGCCGTGTGCCTCTTGTCACCTAGGCTGAGTAGTTTCAGCATGGCTTGCAGATGCTTGCCCACCGCTGTGCTGCCGCGCCACACCGACTGCTGACGACGTGCTGCTCACATTCCTTAATTGAGATGTAGAGGTTGTGTAGAAGGAGGAGGAGGGGGAGGGTTTAGAGGAGGTGGCATAGACCGCCACAGATACCCGAACCGAGGATGGACCCGCTATTCTGGGTGTGGGTAGATATAGTGGCCCTGCCCGCCAGTACTTGTCCACGTGTCCGTGGTTAAGTGGACCTTCCCAGTAACCGCTTTGGTGAGGGCACGATTGATGTTGCGTAAGAGGTGCTGGTGTAGGGCTGGGACGGCACACCGGGAAAAATAATGGCGACTGGGGACCGAGTAGCGTGGGACCGCCGACGCCATCATGTTTTTAAAAGCCTCCCTTTCCACAAGCCTGTACGGCAGCATCTCCAGGCTGAT
Source organism: Eleutherodactylus coqui (assembly GCF_035609145.1). Classification (NCBI taxonomy): domain Eukaryota; kingdom Metazoa; phylum Chordata; class Amphibia; order Anura; family Eleutherodactylidae; genus Eleutherodactylus; species Eleutherodactylus coqui. Next base: position 128,854,075 of record NC_089845.1, on the reverse strand, counting down.
CAATTTGGCAATGTGCACGTTTAAAGCTTGAGCGTGCGGGTGCGTGGCAGCGTATTTGCGCTTGCGCTCCAAGGCTTGCGCTAGCGACAGCTGGATGGGGCCTAGGACAGCGGAGGTGAGGGTGTGGGTGCAGGCCGGGAAGCACTCATGCCTGTGTCCTGAGAGGGTGGTTGGATCTGAGTGGCAGTTTGGGGCACTGGGGGAGAGGCAGTGGTGCGACCTGGAGACGGTGAACGGCCTTCGTCCCACCTCGTGGGGTGCTTGGCCATCATATGCCTGCGCATGATGGTGGTGGTGAGGCTGGTAGTGGTGGCTCCTCGGCTGATCTTGGTGCGACACAGGTTGCACACCACTGTTCGTCGATCGTCCGCACTCTCACTGAAAAACATCCACACCTTTGAAGACCTAGGCCTCTGCACGGTGGCTTGGCGCGAGGGGGTGCTTTGGGAAACAGTTGGGGGATTCTTCGCTCTGACCCTGCCTCTACCCCTGGCCACCCCACTGCCTCTTCCAACCTGTCCTGCTGCTGCACTTGACTCCCCCTCTGAAGACCTCTCCTCAGTTGGCTTAGCGAACCAGGTGGGGTCAGTCACCTCATCATCCAGCGGCTCTTCTTCCGAATCCTTTGTGCGCTCCTCCCTCGGACTTACTGCCCTTACTACTACCTCACAGATAGACAACTGTGTCTTATCATCATCATCATCGACCTCCTCACCCACTGAAAGCTCTGCCATCCACGACAGAATCTGCTCACACTGCTCATTTTGTAATAAAGGTCTACCATGTGGACCAATTAATTATGATATGAAGCTGGGGACCCCAGAAACTTGCCTCTCTCCTAATGCCACATCAGCCCGCTGCGATTAACCTGGACCAGGAACTCGGCCTGTGCCCACACCCTCACTTGGACCTCTGCGTCCTCGCCCGTCCTCGTCCTCGTCCACAGCCACGTCCTCTAGGCCTACCCCTACCCCTCAGCATGGTGTATTACCAATAGAGCAGACACAGAGCGATCTGAATAATTATGCAATTAGTGACGTGCAGTTTGAGGCTGACAGCGGTTATGTTACACACACTGCAGTCCGCAAAAAATTATACGCTATGCTGCAAAAAGACCTAGCTGGCTAATAGGGAGCCACTACAACAGTAATGCACACGCTCACAGGTAGCCCTAAGGAGGAGTGTTTTTTCAGTTTTTTTAAAAAAAAAAAACAGCAGCCTAGATAGCATGTATATGTCTTTCCCTCTATCAGTGGCTGTGGGCGTACGCTGTGCGTGAAGTTGACGGGACGCACAGAGCGGTGTAAAAAATTAGGTAATTATTGGCCTGCACTTGGAGGGTCACAGCGTTTATGTAACGCACTCTGTGGGCCGAAAAAATTATACGCTGGGCTGTAGAAAGGCTTAGCTGGCTAATAGTGAGCCACTACAACAGTAATGCATATGCTCACAGGTAGCCCTAAGGAGGAGTGTTTTTTCATTTTTTAAAAAAAAAACCAGCAGCCTAGATAGCGTGTATGTCTTTCCCTCTATCAGCGGCTGTTGTCGTACGCTGTGCGTGAAGTTGACGGGATGCACAGAGCGGTGTAAAAAATTAGGCAATTATTGGCCTGCACTTGGAGGGTCACAGCGGTTATGTAACGCACGCTGTAGGCCGAAAAAACTATACGCTGGACTGCAGAACGGCCTAGCTGGCTAATAGTGAGCCACTACAACAGTAATGCACACGCTGACAGGTAGCCCTAAGGAGGAGCTTTTTTGGGGTACTTGTTGACAGGATTCTACACTACCACTGTCTCTGCCTGACCAGTACTGCCCATATACTCTGTATAATTGGCTGTAATGCACACGCTGACAGGTAGCCCTAAGGAGGAGTGTTTTTTTTCAGTTTTTTTTTTAAAAAAACAGCAGCCTAGATAGCGTGTATATGTCTTTCCCTCTATCAGCGGCTGTGGGCGTACGCTTGTAGTAGACATGATGATTAGCTAGCGTAAAATGTCTATTGATTTATAATAAACTAGAAGTATTACGCAGCTGTAGTGACTTTAACTCTTAGAGGCTAATGGCTGAATAATTTCATTATAGTAATTGCTGGACAATGGCATGGTGAAAGATGTGTGTGGTATAATGTTAGCCTAATACAAAGTTCCACAAGTAGACTCTTAAAGAGTTAAGTCACATTCCAATACTGAAGAAGTGTATCCAGCCCCTCCCCCACTCTCCAACTTCTCAGACAAAGAGCTGTTTTAACTGACCACATGTTGATAGAACAAAGACTGGCTTACACACTGGACTTGAGAGAGGTGTGGGAAGGGGGGGCGGGGGATTCTATATGACCCAGCGAATAAGAATATGTATATGTTACTGATGTAATCTGTTGCACGCCCATAAAGGGCAGGTATCATGTGTTTCAATAAAGACCTGAGGCTCTTGTAACTCGAGAGAGAGCTGGTTGAGATCCAAGCTGATGACTTGTGTCCGATTGGTTTCTTTTATTATGTGTGCACACTATATAATTAGGAAGCTACAGAATACTCTGAAACCTGCTGGAGGAAAATATTATCCAGATCACGCTGTGCGTGAAGTTGACGGGACACATAGAGCGGTGTAAAAAATTAGGCAATTATTGGCCTGCACTTGGAGGGTCACAGCAGTTATGTAACGCACACTGTAGGCCGAAAAAATTATACGCTGGGCTGCAGAAAGGCCTAGCTAGCTAATAGTGAGCCACTACAACAGTAATGCACACGCTGACAGGTAGCCCTAAGGAGGAGCTTTTTTGGGGTACTTGTTGACAGGATTCTACACTACCACTGTCTCTGCCTGACCAGTACTGCCCATATACTCTGTATAATTGGCTGCAAACTGAGAAGGCAATAGTCTGCAGAACCCAAGATGAAAAAAAAAAAGTGCAAAACTGCTCCCAGCTGCCACAACAGTAATGCACACGGTGAGAAGTAGCCCTAAGAAGGACCGTTGGGGTACTTGTTGACAGGATTCTACACTACAACTGTCCCTGCCTAACCAGTACTGCCCCTATACTCTGTATAATTGGCTGCAGACTGACAACGCAATAGTCTGCATAGCCCAAGATGAAAACAAAAAAATTGTGCAAAACTGCTCCCAGCCACAACAGTAATACACACGGTCAGATGTGGCCCTAAGAAGGACCGTTGGGGTTCTTGAAGACGCTAACACTCTCCCTATAGCAGCAGCACTCCCCTAATCTCTGCTAGCGTGTGTCTGAGGCGAGCAGCGGGCGGGACTGCTTTATATACTCGGTGGTCACTTGATCTCGCCAGCCACTCACTGCAGGGCTGGAATGTCATAGAAGGAAGTTGTAATGCCTTCCCTGCATGTCTATTGACCAGAAAATGGCGCAAAACATGCAGGAAAGGAAATGGAATTGACTCGAGTACCGTGTGGTGCTCGTCTCGAGTAACGAGCATCTCGAGTACCCTAATACTCGAGCGAACATCAAGCTCGGACGAGTACGTTCGCTCATCTCTAGTTATCATGTGAAAAAAGGCTCTGATGTTTGCTGCCCAAAAGTCCGGAATCCTTCCTAGCCCATTCTCTGACATCCAACTGTTTGCAGACTTGTCTCATACTACTATTCAAGCAAGAAGAGCCTTTTCAAGCTTCACTGCGGCATTGTGTGCCACAAAAATGCAACATAGGTGGAGTTTCCCCAGGAAACTGCTTGCTTATAAATATGGCTCCCTCCTACTATTTGCTTTTCCTAGAGACGGGGAACAGCGTTTGGCATCATGAGATATCCAGATCCCAGAAAAAGCAACTAACTACAATGGCGGAAAAACCAAAAAAAAACCATATCCAAGACCAGATCCCAAGTGACACCTTCGTGAAAGCTTTGAACACCTTCTTATTACTATGGAACTCTTCCATTCAATAATGCTGCAAAATTATGGGATAAATCTATTTGTAAAGGCTAAAATGTATCAGGCAAACTTTTATCCACCTCCTCCCAAAATATGCAGTTAGTAATTCCTGCCTCACTGCTTGCTTTATCTGTTTATTCTTTCCTAATGATATGTACTTGCAGCTATCAAGTTCTTTACGCAACAGACATAGTGTAAGAGCTGTTGTACACGTCAGTGGCTTAGGAAGGGGATGCGACAATTCGGGGTGCCCCAGGTGCTATCACTGAGGGGGTTGACAGCTCAGCTGTGGTCCTGCTTGCTGTCTAGTCTTCTCACTCTCTGCCACTCCTGCCCACTGTCCTGTTGCTCTCTGCTGCTCCAGCCTGCTCTCCTATCACTCTTCGACGCTCCTGCCCACAATCCTCTGCATCACTATTGCCTGCCGTCCTCACTTTCTGGTAGTGGGAATCATAACTCCTGCCTCCAGGGAGCGATGGTTGTGATTAGCTGGTTCAGCACTCAGTGGCAGCGCTGATTGGTTCCTGTGGGCAGCACTGTCAGCTGATTGGCTGCCAGCAGCTGTTCTGTGAGGAACCTAGAGCTGTGTGAGACTGTGAATGACTCATCTGAGCTCCATTGGAAGTGCAGTAAAACACTTCTACTGTGCATCAACAGCAATTTTTATGCATCCAGAACTGCCGCATTGAAATACATGGGGACTTCAGCAGCATCAGCGGTGCAATTCCATATAGAGATTTTATTCCTCCATCACACACAGATAAGCGACGTTTCGGCCATCTTTGCCTTTCTCTAGCTTGAGAAAGCCCAAGATGGCCGAAACGTCGCTTATCTGTGTGTGATGGAGGAATAAAATCTCTATATGGAATTGCACCGCTGATGCTGCTGAAGTCTTCTTTTTGTACTGGATGCTTTCTTCAGGAGTGGGATTCGGTCTCCTGTCTGCTTCAGCTATTGCATATATTCGCCCAACCCATGCATGGGTTTGAATTTAGTGCTGCTGACGGATATCTTCTTCACATTTGGAAATACATGGGGACTTATGTGCTCTCTTACACGTGTTTTTCTGTTGAGTTTTCAGCGTATTTTAAACGTGCAACGAATCCGCAATATTAGGGTGTTTACACGTCGCTATTTTGCTGCAGATTTTGGTGCAAATCTGGAGCATATATCACCCTCCTTCCAATTGAATTCAAATGGGAGGGTGAAATATGTTGCAGATCTGCAACAAAATCTGTTAAAAATCTGTGGTAAAATAGCGATGTGTAAACATACTCTTAGGCTGCCTTCTAGGTCCATCCTCTCCCTTCTTTCCCCTATGTAACACATATAAATGTTTCCCTTACGTCCCCGGTCTCCCTTCTTTCTTCCTATAACATATATAACAGTTTGCACCATGTCTCCCCTTTCCCTATAAGGAAGGTGTGTGAGTGGCTGTAAATCAGTATCTTGCACATTTGTGCGGCTCCTCTATATAGCAGTTTGGCTGTCTGCATTGCCTTATTTACTCCACATATTGAACGTCATCAGAAAAAAATTTACAATGTCAGAATTGTGCTTTTTTTTTTGTTACACCATCTCCAAGAAATAATATTAAAAAAAAACGATCAGAAAGTCCCCCCCCCCAAAAAAAAATCAGCATGTACTCCAAAATGACATTAATAGAAATTACTGTACGTTCCACAATAAAAAAAAGCCCTCACACAACTATGTTGATGAAAAAATAAAAAAGTAATGGCTGTCAGAAGATGGCGCAGAACATAAGGTTACTTTTTTCAAAGTAGTAAAGCAAAAAAAGAAAACCATATTAATTATCACAGTGATCGTACTGCTACATAGTATAAAGTTATTATGCCCATTTGTTGCAGTGTGTTCACTGCAAAGATGGCAGAATTGTGCTTTTATTCTTCATTTAACTCTACTTAGAATAAAAAAAAAAAATTTCAGTTCATTGTATAGTACATTACATAGTACCATTGAAAAATACAATTTAGCCCACAAAAAAAAAACAAGCCCTCAGACAGCTACATAGATGGATGGAAAAATAAAAGAGCTATGATTTTTTGAAAGTGGGGAGGGAAAAACAAAAACAATAATGAAACAAGACGCGATCCTTAAGGCGTTAAATAATAACAACTTTTTACTTCTCCGGCTAACGCAGTTCCAAACATTTTATTTATTTTTGAAACATGGAAAAGATCTCTTATTTTGTCTAGAACAATTTTCACAGTTATAAAATATAAACTGCAGGAAACAATGCAAAGTTCATCTTTGGTGCTTAACACCTACAAGGTTGGACAAAGTAATCAATTAAACAGTTCATTCTCATTTCACATAACTATTCTTGTGACTTTTTATATGCAAAATGCATGCAGCACTATTTCTCTGATGGAGAACTGGCACAATTGGGCATTGCATAAGGAGATCCATTAACAGAGGCTAATTTACACGGGCGAGTGTAATATCAGGCCAAGTTTCTCGGCCCGATATTTCACTTGGGTATGTGCAATTTTCCCGTCGATGCAAGTCATTTTGTGTCAATTGCTTTTAATGGGAAACCTCTCATCACACTCACATGCACCTTGCATGCCATGCAATGCTTTTGCCAGCCCCATTGGAAGCAAGGGACAATTGCATTCCAAGGGAACGCCCAAAGATAGGATATGCACGATCTTTTCCCCACACCGCGATGTGGGAAAACATCACTTATGTATATGACCCATTAAAAAGAATGTAAAAAGCAGCCTTAGGCCTTAGTCAGACGGGCGTTTTTACGCGCGATTTGCGCATGCGTCCGGCGATTTTTTAAAACCATTGCTTTGCAATGGTATCGGACACATGAGCGCTTTTTATGCGCTCGTCCGATAAATTATAGAACAGAAATCGCAGATCGCACCTATCTGCGATCTGCGATTCCTGTTCTCTTCTCTATATGTGCTCAATGGGGCCGGCGGCAGCAGCGCCGACCCCATTGAGAACATATAGAAGACAAATCATTCTTCTTTGCCACAGCTGTAACAGCTGTGGCAGAGAAGAACAATGTTTACCCATTGAATTCAATGGAGCCGGCAATACAGCCGGCTCCATTGAAAGCAATGGGCTGCCGGACAGCGCTGGATGAATTGTTGGGAAGGGCTTGAATTCATGAATGGGTGTGAGTCAGACCTGCCTCTGATTGGCTCAGCGCTGAGCCAATCAGGGGGCAGGTCTGACTCACACCCCCTTCACACCCACTGCAGGCCGGCCGCACGGAACTCCGGCTGCCGGAAGCAGGTGAATATATATATATATTTTATTTTAACACTTTTCTGGATGAATTGCAGGGAAGGGCTTATATATTTAAGCCCTTCCCGACAATTCATCCCACACTCGCCCGCAGCGCATTGCTTTCAATGGAGCCGGCTGTATTGCCGGCTCCATTGAATGCAATGCACTGGACAGCTCCGGCCCGTTTCTAATGAAACGCGGCTAGGAGCAGATTTTCGGGCGATTTTCGGGCACCGGTCACGCGATTTGCGGATGCGCATCCGTCATGCGATCCGCAAATCGCGCGAAAAAACGCCCGTCTGAGTAAGGCCTTAAAGTGCAATATTTTAACTACAAGTATAACCTCTTTCTTTTTGGACCCTTCTGCTTTATATTCTTAAGGGCTCCCACCCACTTGCGTTAGCGATTTGCGATTTTTTAGCGTTGCGATAGAGCGCTAAAAGTTTCTAGTTTAAAACAAATGAGTCGTAATGTGGCTTTGCACATTTGCTATTTTTTTGTGCAGCGCGACTGCGATTTTTTTATCGATTGCGACTGCCCTATATTTGTGCGATGTCCGATTTTTCCCTCACCCATGCAAGTCAATGGTTGGCTAAAAATCGCATCGCACATCGCAGAATTGCATGCGCGAATGCGTTGCAATTCTTTTCTCTATAATTGAGTTTAAAGTGTCAAAAGCGCTGCGATAAAAAAAATCGAAGGACAGTTACAATACATAGAGCTTTGCGATGTGAGTTTAGTGGGAGAAACATTGCAGCACAATCGCACAAAAATCGCAAATTGTTCACTGCGATATTGCAGCGATTTTATAAATGCACTATCGCCCTCGCAGGTGGGTGGGAGCCCTTACTTCTATCTTTGTTCTTAATAAATTGAACACCCAGTGACATGCAACCATAAACTTGACGTGTACTTTTCTCTTCAGTACTTTACTTTTAAGTATTGGCAACACTGTCTACCTGCTCTAGCAACGCAGGGGAACACACTTCAGGCCACAACCAGAATACTGCCTGTGTCTCTTTTTATTCACTGGCTGAACATAACATAAATGTACTGGTAATCTCCAGATAACAGAAAAATAGGAAGAAAACGTTCTTTTTCACGCCAACAGTCCAGCACAGCAAAAACACCAACGTCCTTTTTAAATAGGCGTGGCAAAGGCCGAGCAACCTTTGATGCAGTGTGTGGTGAAGTCTGCAGTTTCGCTCACTTGCAGCTTGTGTCTCTCACACCAGGCAGCTCTGAACTCCTCCTTCACACTGCAACCTGCACCCATTTATGCACCTCACCTGTCTGGGCCAGGTGGAACTGAGTACTGGAGTGAGGGACGGACCGGGTTTACATCACGGATGCTAGTAGTCTCCGTGATATGTACCTTCCATTCCACACTTCACCTCTCACTCTACTACATACCCCCCCCCCCTCTTCCCCAAGCCAGGGGGCTGGGCATCAACCACCAAACAATGAGCCCTTGACAGGGCATCCGCATTACCATTGGCTTTTCCTGGCCTGTGTTCAACTTCAAAGTCAAACTCCTGTAAGGCCAGCAACCACCTTGTTACTCTGGCGTTGTTCCCTTTCCTCTTGCTCATCCACTTTAGGAGGGCATGATCGGAGACCAATTTAAATTTCCTACCCAGTAGGTAATATCTCAGCGTGTCTAGTGCCCATTTTATTGCCAAGTCCTCTTTCTCCACTATTGCATAATTTTTCTCACAGGGGGTAAGCTTCCAGCTTAAAAACATGACAGGATGTTCTTCCCCTTTAACCTCCTGTGACATAACGGCTCCCAGACCCACATCAGATGCATCTGTATGGACTATAAAGGTTTTCTTGAAGTTAGGCGCCACCAACATGGGCTGCTGACACAATGCACGTTTCAACACTACAAATGCCTCTTCTGCTTCTGGCGACCATTGTGCCATTACCGATTTTCTCCCTTCCATGAGTTCTGTTAACGGGGCTGCCATAGAGGCAAAATCAGGGATGAAACATCAGTAATAGCCCACCAGCCCCAGGAAGGCTCTCACTTGTTTTTTTGTCAGGGGTTGGGCCAGTTCTGTAGGGTCTCTACTTTATTGCATTGAGGTTTTACCAAACCCCTTCCGACTATGAAGCCGAGGTATTTAACTTCCTCCATGCCTAAGGCACACTTTTTGGGGTTTATCGAGAATCCTGCTCTTCTGAGAGAGTCCAGTACCGTCTGAACTTTAATGAGGTGGCTCTCTCAATCCTGGCTAAATATTACAATGTCATCCAGGTAAGCTGCTGCATATCGTTTGTGGGGGCTTAACAATCTATCCATCGCCCTCTGAAATGTGGCAGGGGCATTTTTCAACTCAAAAGGCATTCTCCTATATTGGAAACAGCCGTCTGGAGTTGAAAAGGCTGTCTTCTCTTTAGCTTCCTCTGTGAGGGGACTTTGCCAATACCCTTTCGTTAAATCTAGGGTGGTAATGTACCTGGCTGGGCCTAACCTCTCAATTAGTTCATCCACCCTGGGCATGGGGTAGGCATCGGACTTTGATATCTCATTTAGCTTTCGGTAATCATTACAGAACCGCCATTCCCCTGAGGGTTTAGGCACTAGCACTATTGGGCTTGACCATCCATTCTTAGACTCCTCGATTACCTCCAGTTCTAGCATTCTTTTTATTTCGATGGAGACTATCTCTCTACGAGCCTCCGGAATTCGGTACGGTTTTTGGCAGACTTTCACTTGGGGGTCTGTGAGAATCTCATGTTCAATGACCCCGGTGCTACCCAGCAGGTCAGTAAATAGGTCCTTATTGTGCTGCAGAAACTCTTTACATTGTTGTACCTGGGACTTTGACAATGCCTCAGCTATTGTCACATCATGGATGTCACTCGCTGACTCCATAACCAAACATGGTCTGTCCAGAGAGTCACGTTCCTTCCAGGCTTTCAACAGGTTAACAGGATATATTTGTAGAGGTTTTCTTTTTCCCGGCTTATGAACTTTGCAGTTGACCTCACCCACTTTTTCTACGACCTCATAGGGCCCTTGCCACTTGGCCAAGAACTTGCTCTCTACCGTGGGGACAAGCACCAGTACCCGGTCCCCCGGACTGAATTGCCTGATCTTTGTCGTTCTATTATACACCAGGGCTTGGCTTCTCTGAGCCCTGAGGAGTTGCTCTCTCACCAGGGGCATGACTTTAGCCATTCTGTCTTGCATCTGGGCCACATGTTCCACTACACTTCTATGCGGAGTAACCTCGGCCTCCCATGTCTTTTTGGCAATATCAAGCAATCCACGGGGTTGTCGCGCATATAACAACTCAAACGGCGAGAAGCCCATGGATACTTGTGGGACCTCTCGGATGGAGAAGAGCGGGTAGGGAAGCAGACAGTCCAAGTCTTGTCCATCCTTCTCTACCACCCTTTTCAACATACTTTTTAAGGTTTTATTAAACCTTTCTACCAACCCGTCGGTCTGGGGATGATAGACAGAGGTATGTAACTGCTTAATTTTCAGCAGTTTGCAGAGTTCCTGCATCACCTTAGACATAAATGGAGTCCCCTGGTCCGTTAGTATTTCTTTTGGTATACCCACTTGGAAAATATATGAAACAATACTTTTCCAATACTTTTGGAGGTAGTATTCCTCAGTGGAACTGCTTCTGGGTACCTGGGTCCATAGTCAACTACTACCAAAATATACTGGTGACCCCTAGTCGACTTTACCAAAGGCCCTACAAGGTCCATGGCAACCCATTCAAATGGCACTTCAATTATCGGTAACAGGACCAATGGGCTCTTAAAATGTGGAGCAGGAGCGGTCATCTGGCAGGTGGGACAGGATTGGCAAAACTCTGCTATTTTCTTGTAGCAGCCTGGCCAGTAGAATCTCTTTAAGATGCGCTCCTGCATTTTTTTGGCCCCCAAATGGTCCCCTAATATGTGCGTGTGTGCCAAGTGTAAGACTGTGTATCTATAGGAACCAGGTACTAGAAACTGCTCTACTACCTCATCTCTAATTTTGGTCACTCTGTACAATAACTCATTTTTAATGGCAAAGTGAGGGAAGCTCTCTGGTGCCCCTGTACTCTGCGGTGCACCATTTATAACAGATACATTCTTAAACGCATATTTCAAAGTCTGGTCATTAATCTGGGCAGATCCAAACTTACCCGGTGCCACCTCAAGATCAATCATCTGTGGCTCTGACAGCTCCTCTTCCTCGGTTACCCCTGCAAAAGGCAACTCATCATTAGGGACTTCACTGTCCTGGTTACCCAGTGGTAACAAATTGGTCCATAAGTTCCAGAACAGGGGGAAGTCTCTCCCAAGGACAACAGGGTGGATCAAATTTTTCACCACCCCAACCTTGTGTGCACACACTCCAGTGTCAGTGTCTATGGATACCTTGGAAACTGGGTACTAGAGATGAGCGAACGTGCTCGTTTAGGAAAATTACTCGATCAAGCATCGCTGTATTCGAGTAACTGCCTACTCGGGCAAAAAGATTCGGGGGAGCTCTCCCCCCCCCCCCACTCCACCCTGCAACCCCCCGCTCACCCCGGGCCCCCCGAAACTTTTCGGCCAATTAGGCAGTTACTCGAAAAAAGCGATGCTCGATCGAGTAATTGCCCTAAACGAGTACGTTCGCTCATCTCTACTGGCTACCCTTTTGTGTCCCCATGTATGCAAATGACCCCCAGTTTTTCCGTCTGTAGCAACACATGGGGAAGGGAGGCCCTGATCAGCGTTACCAAGCTCACGGAGTAGAGCAAGGCCGACACCTTGACCCTGTTCACCGTTACCTGGCACCTCTGGGACTGTGAGTCCTTGGCCGGCGTCGCACTGCATACCGGATGTGCAAACCACGAACATTGCCGACCATATGTACAGTCCATGGGCTCTGTTTTTGCTGGACAGTGGGCTGCAATATGCCCTGGCTCCTTGCACTCCCAGCACCGCAGCTGGGTGACTTGGCTCCTCTGGACGGGTACCGCTCCCCACGGATTCTGTGGCTTCTCCTCCATGCTGACCCGGGATTCCTTCCTCCGGGCATCCAACCCAGGGTTGACACCGCAAGATGCAGCTCTTGCAGGGGGAAGCGCCTCCTCCGCTGGGAGATATCTCTCCACAGGTTCATTAAGGACTCATGTCAAGCTGATTAACTGCTTATGTGCTTTACCTCCTTCTGACAGCTGTCTCAATTCTTGGTGCAACCATATTTGCATGTAGGGGAATGCCTCTAATACACAAGTGTTGAAGGACCCCAAGGAGTCCTGGCTGCTGTACAGGCCGAGCTATATAGCCTAAAGGGAGAGATTCAGCAAATTGCTATTTTGGTATGGCGCAGTTGGGCACTGTTCTTAAATGTGATCAAGGCTGTTTATATTTAAGCTCCTCTACCTTGATAGGAGACGACTGCAACTGGTCCGTGTTGTGCGCACATAAAATAAACACCATTTCCTGAAGGAGGTTCTGGGTGTCCTGTGAAATGTCGTACATCATCTGGGGACCTCCTCCAAGATTTATTGGAGACAGCTTTTTGCCTCCTGACTAGAGATGAGCGAGCACCAAAATGCTCGGGTGCTCGTTACTCGGGACGAACTTTTCGCGATGCTCGAGGGTCCGTTTCGAGTAACGAACCCCATTGAAGTCAATGGGCGACCCGAGCATTTTTGTATATCGCCGATGCTCGCTAAGGTTTTCATGTGTGAAAATCTGGGCAATTCAAGAAAGTGATGGGAACGACACAGAAACGGATAGGGCAGGCGAGGGGCTACATGTTGGGCTGCATCTCAAGTTCCCAGGTCCCACTATTAAGCCACAATAGCGGCAAGAGTGCCCCCCCCCCAACAACTTTTACTTCTGAAAAGCCCTCATTAGCAATGCATACCTTAGCTAAGCACCACACTACCTCCAACAAAGCACAATCACTGCCTGCATGACACTCCGCTGCCACTTCTCCTGGGTTACATGCTGCCCAACCCCCCCCCCCCCCCGCGACCCAGTGTCCACAGCGCACACCAAACTGTCCCTGCCCAGCCTTTAGCTGCCCTCATGCCACGCCACCCTCATGTCTATTTATAAGTGCGTCTGCCATGAGGAGGAACCGCAGGCACACACTGCAGAGGGTTGGCACGGCTAGGCAGCGACCCTCTTTAAAAGGGGCGGGGCAATAGCCCACAATGCTGTACAGAAGCAATGAGAAATATAATCCTGTGCCACCGCCATCAGGAGCTGCACACGTGGGCATAGCAATGGGGAACCTATGTGCCACACACTATTCATTCTGTCAAGGTGTCTGCATGCCCCAGTCAGACCGCGGTTTTTTATAAATAGTCACAGGCAGGTACAACTCCGCAATGGGAATTCCGTGTGCACCCACAGCATGGGTGGCTCCCTGGAACCCACCATTAATGTATCCCATTGCAGTGCCCATCACAGCTGAGGTAACGTCCGATTAAATGCAGGTGGGCTTCGGCCCACACTGCATGCCCCAGTCAGACTGGGGTTCTTTAGAAGTGGACACATGCAGTTACAACTCCCTGTGGACCCACAGCATGGGTGGGTGCCAGGAAGCCACCGGCGGTACATAAATATATCCCATTGCAGTGCCCAACACAGCTGAGGTAATGTCGTGCTTAATGTATGTGGGCTTCGGTCCACACTGCATGCCCCAGTCAGACTGGGGTTCTTTAGAAGTGGACACATGCAGTTACAACTCCCTGTGGACCAAATGCATGGGTGGCTCCCTGGAACCCACTGGCGGTACATAAATATATCCCATTGCATTGCCCATCACAGCTGAGGTAATGTCGTGCTTAATGCAGGTGGGCTTCGGCCCACACTGCATGCCCCAGTCAGACTGGGGTTCTTTAGAAGTGGGCACATGCAGTTACAACTCCCTGTGGACCGACAGCATAGGTGGGTGCCAGGAAGCCACCGGCGGTACATAAATATATCCCATTGCAGTGCCCAACACAGCTGAGGTAATGTCGTGCTTAATGCAGGTGGGCTTCGGCCCACACTGCATGCCCCAGTCAGACTGGGGTTCTTTAGAAGTGGACACATGCAGTTACAACTCCCTGTGGACCCACAGCATGGGTGGGTGCCAGGAAGCCACCGGCGGTACATAAATATATCCCATTGCAGTGCCCAACACAGCTGATGTAACGTCAGCTGTAATGCAGGTGGGCTAAAAATTAATTTGATTACACTGTAGGCGAGGGCCCCAAAAAATTGGTGTACCAACAGTACTAATGTACCTGAGAAAAATTGCCCATGCCCAACCAAGAGGGCAGGTGAAATCTATTAATCGCTTTGGTTAATGTGGCTTAATTGGTAACTAGGCCTGGAGGCAACCCAGTTAAAATAAAAATTGGTTGAGGTGAAAGTTTCAACGCTTTAAAGAGCATTGAAACGTATAAAAATTGTTTACAAAAATTATATGACTGAGCCTTGCGGGCCTAAGAAAAATTGCCCGTTCGGCGTGATTATGTGAGGTTTCAGGAGGAGGAGCAGGAGGAGGAGGAGGAATATTATACACAGATTGATGAAGCAAAAAGGTCCCCGTTTTTGATGGGGAGAGAGAACGATGCTTCCATCCGTGGGTGCAGCCTACGTATTGCTTAGGTATCGCTGCTGTCCGCTGGTGGAGAAGAGAAGTCTGGGGAAATCCAGGCTTTGTTCATCTTGATGAGTGTAAGCCTGTCGGCACTGTCGGTTGACAGGCGGGTACGCTTATCTGTGATGATTCCCCCAGCCGCACTAAACACCCTCTCTGACAAGACGCTAGCCGCAGGACAAGCAAGCACCTCCAGGGCATACAGCGCGAGTTCAGGCCACGTGTCCAGCTTCGACACCCAGTAGTTGTAGGGGGCAGAGGCGTCACGGAGGACGGTCATGCGATCGGCTACGTACTCCCTCACCATCCTTTTACAGTGCTCCCGCCGACTCAGCCTTGACTGGGGAGCGGTGACACAGTCTTGCTGGGGAGCCATAAAGCTGTCCAGGGCCTTAGAGAGTGTTCCCCTGCCTGTGCTGTACATGCTGCCTGATCTCCGTGCCTCCCCTACTACCTGGCCCTCGGAACTGCGCCTTCGGCCACTAGCGCTGTCGGATGGTAATTTTACCATCAGTTTGTCCGCCAGGGTCCTGTGGTATAGCATCACTCTCGAACCCCTTTCCTCTTCGGGTATGAGAGTGGAAAGGTTCTCCTTATACCGTGGGTCAAGCAGTGTGTACACCCAGTAATCCGTAGTGGCCAGAATGCGTGTAACGCGAGGGTCACGAGAAAGGCATCCTAACATGAAGTCAGCCATGTGTGCCAGGGTACCTGTACGCAACACATGGCTGTCCTCACTAGGAAGATCACTTTCAGGATCCTCCTCCTCCTCCTCCTCCTCAGGCCATACACGCTGAAAGGATGACAGGCAAGCAGCATGTGTACCCTCAGCAGTGGGCAAAGCTGTCTCTTCCCCCTCCTCCTCATCCTCCTCATGCTCCTCCTCCTTCTCCTCACCGCGCTGAGATATAGACAGGAGGGTGCTCTGACTATCCAGCGACATACTGTCTTCCCCCGCCTCTGTTTCCGAGCGTAAAGCGTCTGCCTTTATGCTTTGCAGGGAACTTCTCAAGAGGCATAGCAGAGGAATGGTGACGCTAATGATTGCAGCATCGCCGCTCACCACCTGGGTAGACTCCTCAAACTTTCCAAGGACCTGGCAGATGTCTGCCAACCAGGCCCACTCTTCTGAAAAGAATTGAGGAGTCTGACTCCCACTGCGCCGCCCATGTTGGAGTTGGTATTCCACTATAGCTCTACGCTGCTCATAGAGCCTGGCCAACATGTGGAGCGTAGAGTTCCACCGTGTGGGCACGTCGCACAGCAGTCGGTGCACTGGCAGATTAAACCGATGTTGCAGGGTGCGCAGGGTGGCAGCGTCCGTGTGGGACTTGCGGAAATGTGCGCAGAGCCGGCGCACCTTTCCGAGCAGGTCTGTCAAGCATGGGTAGCTTTTCAGAAAGCGCTGAACCACCAAATTAAAGACGTGGGCCAGGCATGGCACGTGCGTGAGGCTGCCGAGCTGCAGAGCCGCCACCAGGTTACGGCCGTTGTCACACACGACCATGCCCGGTTGGAGGCTCAGCGGCGCAAGCCAGCGGTCGGTCTGCTCTGTCAGACCCTGCAGCAGTTCGTGGGCCGTGTGCCTCTTATCTCCTAAGCTGAGTAGTTTCAGCACGGTCTGCTGACGCTTGCCCACCTCTGTGCTGCCACGCCGCGCGACACCGACTGCTGGCGACGTGCTGCTGCTGACACATCTTGATTGCGAGACAGAGGTTGCGTTGGAGGAGGAGGAGGAGGGTGGTTTAGTGGAGGAAGCATACACCTCCGCAGATACCAGCACCGAGCTGGGGCCCGCAATTCTGGGGGTGGGTAGGACGTGAGCGGTCCCAGGCTCTGACTCGGTCCCAGCCTCCACTAAATTCACCCAATGTGCCGTCAGGGAGATATAGTGGCCCTGCCCGCCTGTGCTTGTCCACGTGTCCGTTGTTAAGTGGACCTTGGCAGTAACCGCGTTGGTGAGGGCGCGTACAATGTTGCGGGAGACGTGGTCGTGCAGGGCTGGGACAACACATCGGGAAAAGTAGTGGCGATTGGGAACTGAGTAGCGCGGGGCCGCCGCCGCCATCATATTTTTTAAAGACTCCGTTTCCACAACCCTATACGGCAGCATCTCCAGGCTGATAAATTTGGCAATGTGCACGTTTAACGCTTGAGCGTGCGGGTGCGTGGCGGCGTACTTGCGCTTGCGCTCAAACACTTGCGCTAGCGACGGCTGGACAGTGCGCTGACAGACATTGGTGGATGGGGCCGAGGACAGCGGAGGTGAGGGTGTCCTCAGAGGGGGGTTGGATCTCAGTGGCAGGTTGGGGCACAGGGGGAGAGGCAGCGGTGCAAACCGAAGGCAGTGAACAGCCTTCCTCCCACCTTGTGGGGTGCTTGGCCATCATATATCTGCGCATGCTGGTGGTGGTGAGGCTGGTGGTAGTGGCTCCCTGGCTGATCTTGGCGCGACAAAGGTTGCACACCACTGTTCGTCGGTCGTCTGCACTCTCAGTGAAAAACTGCCAGACCTTTGAGCACCTCGGCCTCTGCAGGGTGGCATGGCGCAGGGTCGCTTTGGGAAACAGTTGGTGGATTATTCGGTCTGGCCCTGCCTCTACCCCTGGACACCGCACTGCCTCTTGCAACCTGCCCTGCTGCTGCCCCTGCCTCCCCCTCTGAAGACCTGTCCTCAGTAGGCGTAGCAAACCAGGTGGGGTCAGTCACCTCATTGTGCTGCTGCTCTTCCTCCGAATCCTCTGTGCGCTCTTCCCTCGGACTTACTGCCCTTACTACTACCTCACTGATAGACAACTGTGTCTCATCGTAATCGTCCTCCTCACCCACTGAAAGGTCTTGAGACAGTTGCCGGAAGTCCCCAGCCTCATCCCCCGGACCCCGGGAACTTTCCAATGGTTGGGCATCAGTCACGATAAACTCCTCTGGTGGGAGAGGAACCACTGCTGCCCAATCTGAGCAGGGGCCCGAGAACAGTTCCTGGGAGTCTGGCTGCTCCTCAGAATGTGTCATTGTAATGGAGTGAGGAGGCTGGGAGGAAGGAGGAGCAGCAGCCAGAGGATTCTGAGTTGCAGCAGTGGACGGCGCAGAACTGTGGGTGGACGATAGATTGCTGGATGCACTTTCTGCCATCCACGACAGGACCTGCTCACACTGCTCATTTTCTAATAAAGGTCTACCGCGTGGACCCATTAATTGTGCGATGAATGTGGGGACGCCAGAAACGTGCCTCTCTCCTAATCCCGCAGCAGTCGGCTGCGATACAGCTGGATCAGGAGCTCGGCCTGTGCCCACACCCTGACTTGGGCCTCCGCGTCCTCGGCCGCGTCCACGTCCTCTAGGCCTACCCCTACCCCTCAGCATGCTGTATTACCAGTAATGCAGAAACAGAACGCTGTAATTAAATGTGCCGCTTATTGGCCTGTGTTTGGAGGCTGACTTCGCTTACGGAACGCCAGGAAATAATTTTGCACAAGTCTGCTGTAACACTTAGCTGGCTGCGTATGAATTTGGAGGACTACTGCACCCAGCAGAGACCCAGAACACTGAGGACAGTCACAGGCAGCCCAAATAGATTTTTTTCCCCAAATGTTTTTGCAAAGGCCCACTGCCTATATTCAATCAATATGTCTCTTCTCTCTCTGCGTCACCACTTCTGTCCCTGGAGTATGTCAAAGAACTGCAGAGTGTTGCACTGTGGACTGCAATACAGCGGTGATTTAACAGCCCAGACAGAGCCAGGAAATAATTTTGCGCAAGCCTGCTGTAACACTTAGCTGGCTGCGTATGAATTTGGAGGACTACTACACCCAGCAGAGACCCAGAACACTGAGGACAGTCACAGGCAGCCCAAATAGATTTATTTCCCCAAATGTTTTTGCAAAGGCCCACTGCCTATATTCAATCAATATATCTCTTCTCTCTCTCTGCGTCACCACTTCTGTCCCTGGAGTATGTCAAAGAACTGCAGAGTGTTGCACTGTGGACTGCAATACAGCGGTGATTTAACAGCCCAGACAGAGCCAGGAGATAATTTTGCGCAAGCCTGCTGTAACACTTAGCTGGCTGCGTATGAATTTGGAGGACTACTACACCCAGCAGAGACCCAGAAAACTGAGGACACTCACAGGCAGCCCAAATAGATTTTTTTCCCAAATGTTTTTGCAAAGGCCCACTGCCTATATTCAATCAATATATCTCTTCTCTCTCTGCGTCACCACTTCTGTCCCTGGAGTATGTCAAAGAACTGCAGAGTGTTGCACTGTGGACTGCAATACAGCGGTGATTTAACAGCCCAGACAGAGCCAGGAAATAATTTTGCGCAAGCCTGCTGTAACACTTAGCTGGCTGCGTATGAATTTGGAGGACTACTACACCCAGCAGAGACCCAGAACACTGAGGACACTCACAGGCAGCCCAAATAGATTTTTTTCCCCAAATGTTTTTGCAAAGACCCACTGCCTATATTCAATCAATATGTCTACTGTCCCTGCCTAACCACGGCTTCTGGCCCTGGAGTATTACTGCAGGGCGCAATGCTCTGCACGGCCGATATACAAAAAAAAAATAATGCGCAACACTGCAAAAAGCAGCCTCCACAGTATTGCACACGGTTAGATGTGGCCCTAAGAAGGACCGTTGGGGTTCTTGAAGCCTAAAATAACTCCTAACACTCTCCCTATAGCAGCTCCACCAAGATAGCACTTTCCCTCCTCTATGTCAGAACAAATCTGTGGCGAGCCGCGGGAGGGGCCGATTTTTATACTCGGGTGACACCTGATCTCGCCAGCCACTCACTGCAGGGGGGTGGTATAGGGCTTGAACGTCGCAGGGGGAAGTTGTAATGCCTTCCCTGTCTTTCTATTGGCCAGAAAAGCGCGCTAACGTCTCAGAGATGAAAGTGAAAGTAACCCGAACATCGCGTGGTACTCGTTACTAATAACGAGCATCTCGAACACGCTAATACTCGAACGAGCATCAAGCTCGGACGAGTACGTTCGCTCATCTCTACTCCTGACTTCTCTGGGACTGAAGACAAAAAAAATTGAGAAGATCTGACCGTCAGGGCACCACCCAGCAGATTTCTCTGGGATGAGGGAAATTTTTTCTGAAGTATTTCTATTTAACTCCCAGGGAGATATAAGGAAACCCAAGAAGGAATCCAAGAACTGGACGGTGTACAGTGATGTTCATTTGAGGACATCTACAAAAGGCAAGACACAGCATTCTGAGATAGTAATGAAACTGCTAGGAGTATGGGCAAGACACAGCATTCTGAGATAGTAATGAAACTGCTAGGATTATGGGCGGAAGATAATCCACCAGGACTTGCCTAGAATTGTATAACAGCTTTTGGCTGCTGCTTCTACGGTGATCTCTGTTGATACTGATCTCCAGTCTGCTGTAGCTATTTGCTTACTGTGTGCCCTCCAGGTTTCCTATCACCTACTCTCACTCTCGAATTCTGTTCCTGCTCAGTACGACCCGTACTGATGTTAATATCGTGACAGGGCTAGTCAACCCCCAGGTCCCAGCTCAGGGCCATCCTTGTCAGGATGATTACCCTGCTCTCTGTTAGGCAGGGATTTCATATTCCTCACCAGTGCAGAGCTAGCTCAGTCCTAATTTCCACCTCATACCAAGTTATGCGCTGAGGAGTGAGTATCCGGTCTTTGGGTCAGCTGGCAGTTTCACTGTGCGGTTTTCCTGCCCAGAGGGATGACATAGTGGTTCCACAAATGAATACATAACAAGAATATACCTCCAGTAACAGTGAAGCTGATATCAGGGGCACAACAGGTGTCCATCAAACAATACTGCCTACCATTTGCTGCCTGCCATGGCATTGCACTGCATCTGGAAAAGTTTCTGAAGTATGGTATTCTGAAGAGATGTCAATCACTATGAAACATCCCTCTCCTACCTGTAAAGAAACCTGGAAGACCAGAGAATTGTCGAGTGTAGGATCTCAGAGTAGTGAATCAAGCTGTGGTTACTTTGCATCTAACAGTGCCCAACCCGTACACGCTGCTTGGACTGATAACAGGAGAAGCTACACACTTTACTGTGCTGAATTTGAAAGACGCTTTCTTCACTGTCAGGATGACAGGGGACGGTCAGCTTATCTTTGCCTTCCAATGGAAAAGACCCAAGAACTGAAGAAAAGTACCATTTGCCATAAGGGCTCAAGAACTCGCCCACACTCTTCAGAGAAGCTCTTGGTATTGACCTAAGAAGAATCTCTCTCTCTCTTCCCAGCCAGGTAATGTATTGCTACAGTATGTGGATGTCCTCCTCATAACTGAATCTACCTCTGAATGATGTCTGCGGAACACAAAGACAGTTCTTTGTCAGCTTTATGAAGACAGATACAAAGTCTCAAGAAAGTAGTCACAGATCTGCCAAGCAAGCAGAAGAAAAAGTCAGATAATTCCTTGGGGATGCTGGATTCTGCAGAATATGGATACCTGGCTTTGCTGAAATGGCCAAAGCCCTTTATGAAGTCACAAAGGGAGGTGAAGATGCCCCCTTCTGCTGGGAGCAGGAACATACAAGGGCCTATGACAACATCAAGCAAGCTCTTCTAAAAGCACCCACACTGGCCTTGCCTAATCTGGAGAAACCATTTATTCTGCATGTTCATGAGAAAAAGGAAACTGGTGATAGGTATTCTCACACAGATGATGGGATCATGGCATCAACCTGTTCCCTATCTTTCCAAGCAACTTGATAATGTGGCCATGGGATGGCCTCCTTGCCTAAGAGCATTGACAGCAACCATGGTTATTGGTGGCTGACAAGCTAACCCTGGATGAAGATCTTACTGTACGGGTGCCACCTTCTGTCCTAACTCTGATGGACACCAAAGGTCACCACTGGCTGACAAATGCTCGCATGATCAAGTACCAAGGTGTCCTATGTGAAAAGCCAAGACTGACATTGGAAGTATGCACCACTCTAAACCCTGTGGTTTAGAGTGGTGCATACTGTTGCCCACTAGAACTGGAACCCCTGACCATAAATGCTGTGAGGTGATGGATGAAGTCTTTAGCAGCCATCCTGATCTATGGGATACACCTATTGAAGCTCCTGATGTGGACTAGTACACATATGGTAGCAGCTTCATGGTTGAAGTTATACGCTATGCTGGATATGCAGTGGTCATCTTATAGACTATTACAAGAGCAGAACTGATGCCCAAAGGAACTTCATCTCAAAAGACAGAACTTATTGCACTTATCAGAGCCCTACAGTTGGCAGCAAGGGTGAAAGTCAATATCTTCACTGACTCAACATATGCCTTCCTCTTACTCCATGTTCATGGGGTCCTGAGAAAAGAAAAGTGTCTGATCCCTTCAGGGGGTCAATAAGTGAAACATGCTCCTCTCATTCTGGAACTGTCAGGAGAGGCAAGGGTCATTCACTGTAAAGGAAAACAGAAGTAAGACTCACTCATTGCACAAGGAAACAGAGAGGCAGATGCTGATGCCAAGCGAGCTGCCACTCTCCTGAACTGCCAGATGTCCTGTCAAGCTATAAGGTATAAGCCCTTTTCCTGGCTCCCCTAAGCAACTGGAACCCCTGCTACAATCGAAGTGAACAGGAATGGCTAAATACAGAAGATGAAAAATATACACCTGAGAGCTGGTTCATCCTCTTGGATGAAAGAAGTGTAGTCCCAACAGCACTAGCAACGGAGATCATAAAGAAAGTGCATGAAGACAAACTATGGGTCTACCACTATGGAAGATCTAATCCGAGAAGTGCTATAAAACCGCTAGAAAATACACAGAAAAACCGCAGCACAATTATGAGATCAGGTGCGGATTTGCCGCAGATGTGGTTAGGTTGCTGCAAATCTGCAATGGAAAAACCACAAGAAATTCGCGGTAAATCTGCCCTGTGTGAACCCCGCCTAATACTTCCTGGGCCACTGCAAACTATTTCAGTTATATCGTTTTATATATATATATACATATATATATATATATATATATATATATATATATATATATAAAATGCCCATGGCACATTCCAAAATGGAACAATGTTTAGGCAGTAAAAACTTTGAAACTGTATTTTGATTTTATATATATATATATATATATATATATATACTAGCTGATATACCCAGCTTCGCCCGAGTTAATTTGGTACTGGTGTTTATCTGGTGTTCACACGGAAAATCATATGAAGTCATGGTTACTTTAGAGATACTGAGGAAAAACATATGTTCACCATTTTGCATAGTTTTCTGCGTTATCCAGGAAACACCATGTGGAGGCAACCATGCAACGTTTCCTTTATATAAAATGACATCAGGAAGTGAGAGAATTAGATTACGTACATAAAATATTCGAGTTGGGACCCATTAACTTTTCATATTTATGACAAAATCAATGCTTGTGCCAAATTTCATGTTTCTATGACATTGGGAAGTGAGAGATTTAGATTATGTACGAAAAATTTGGATGCTAATTCTTTTGCGCATAGAATTGAATAATGGAGTTGGGACCCATTAGCTTTTCCTATTTATGACATAATCAATGCTCGTGCCAAATTTCCTGTTTCTATGACACCAGAAAGTGAGAAAATTACATTCCACACGTAAAATTTGGACGCTAATTATTTTGCGCATAGAATTGAATAATCGAGTTGGGATCCATTAGTGTTTGCTATTTATGACATAATCAATGCTCGTGCCAAATTTCCTGTTTCTATGACACCGGAAAGTGAAAAAATTACATTCCGCACGTAAAATTTCGACGCCAATTATTTTGCGCTAGAATTGAATAATCGAGTTGGGACCTATGAACTTTTTCTATTTATGACATAATCAATGCTCGTGCCAAATATCCCGTTTCTAGGACACCGGAAAGTGAGAAAATTATATTCTGTACGTAAAATTTGGACGCTAATTCTTTTGCGCATAGAATTGAATAATCGAGTTGGGACCTATTAACTTTTCATATTTATGACACAATCAATGCTCGTGCCAAATTTCATGTTTCTATCTCATTGGGAAGTGAGAGATTTAGATTATGTACGTAAAATTTGGACGCTAATTCTTTTGCGCATAGAAATGAATAATGGAGTTGGGACCCATTAGCTTTTCCTATTTATGACATAATCAATGCTCGTGCCAAATTTCACGTTTCTATGACACCGGAAAGTGAGAAAATTAGATTCCGTACATAAAATTTGGACGCTAATTCTTTTGTGCATAGAATTGAATAATGGAGTTGGGACCCATTAGCTTTTACTATTTATGACATAATCAATGCTCGTGCCAAATTTCCTGTTTCTATGACACCGGAAAGTGAGAAAATTACATTCCACACGTAAAATTTGGACGCTAATTCTTTTGCGCATAGAATTGAATAATCGAGTTGGGACCCATTAGCGTTTGCTATTTATGACATAATCAATGCTCGTGCCAAATTTCCCGTTTCTATGACACTGGAAAGTGAAAAAATTACCTTCCGCACGTAAAATTTCGACGCCAATTCTTTTGCGCTAGAATTGAATAATCGAGTTGGGACCTATGAACTTTTTCTATTCATGACATAATCAATGCTCGTGCCAAATTTCATGTTTCTATCACATTGGGAAGTGAGAGATTTAGATTATGTACGTAAAATGTGGACGCTAATTCTTTTGCGCATAGAATTGAATAATCGAGTTGGGACCCATTAACTTTTCCTATTTATGACACAATCAATGCTCGTGCCAAATTTCATGTTTCTATCACATTGGGAAGTGAGAGATTTAGATTATGTACGTAAAATTTGGACGCTAATTCTTTTGAGCATAGAATTGAATAATGGAGTTGGGACCCATTAGCTTTTACTATTTATGACATAATCAATGCGCGTGCCAAATTTCACGTTTCTATGACATTGGGAAGTGAGAGATTTAGATTCCGTACGCAAAATTTCAACGCCAATTCTTTTGCGCTAGAATTGAATAGTAGAGTTGGGACCCAATTACTTTTCCTATTTTGGAGATAATCTATGCTTGTGGCAAATTTCATTTTTCTACGACATTGGGAAGTTGGAGAACTTTTGGCAAGTCAGTCAGTGAGTGAGTGAGTGAGTCAGTCAGTGAGTCAGTCAGTGAATGAGTCAGTGAGGGCTTTTGTATATATATATATATATATATATATATATATATATATATATATATATATACAGTGTCTATGTGCTCTCCTTTCAGATGCTCAACATTTTACTGGACAAAAAAATCCTATATACAGGACTTTAGGGGCATAAAAGACATGAAAAAAAACTATTTACTAACATTAGAACTAGTCTCATCCAGATGTTTCCCTACTAACAATAAATGATACTAAGCAAAGCACAATGCTTACTTACAAAATTTACTTCAGACATCTTCATTGTTCTTCCCTTTTATCTGTTCAGAGCCAAAAGCATATAATATCGTTACATACTTATTACTACTCACTTGGAGTCGTAATGAAGCATCAATGTTTTTCTACAGAGCCCTACTACACCACTGTATGTCTATATTTTCATGAAGATACAAAAAGATGATTTATCTAATTAATGTCAAACAAAATGGATGTATTATTCACTAAAGATAAGATTATAGAACTGTTCAGACTATCTCAATATTATGGAAGCAATATTCAGTTGCCCCAAATGTGGCTTTGTCTTTATTGTATGGACTACAGGTACGTTATGTCTCTGTACAGACACTGTGCTGTTTGCACAGAGTTGTATTTGCCACTAGGTACCCATCACCGGCACCAACCTCTATTACATTAGAATCTCAACACTAGTTTAATGTCATGTGCGTTGTCTCTTCCTCACTGTGTCAATGGCTGACATCAAATTTGATTGACATTTAGTGATGAAGACGACTACGTGACAGTATTATAGTGTTGGGCTCCATATGGAACGGTAGCCAGGGTCTTTGAGTGAGATGGGGGATTCAAGAAAAATAACAATGGTCATGGAATTATATGGACAGTGGCTGTAAAGGTTTGCATCTGGCTCTGCTTATCAGAGGACCTGAATAGTGTTGAGTAAATAACACCAGAAGATCCCTGTTTTGGGTCCAATTTTGCTAAAACATCAGTTTGGCACGAACCCAAAGTGAGCTTTTAACAAAGTTTTAATTGAACTAGTGTTCTGGTAAACAGAGTTCTACTAAATTATAGGAATGATAGATCAATTTTTTCAGCTTTATCAATTATGATATAGTCTGCCCTATCTTCCAATAAGCAAAAAATCATGATTCCTGTTGCTGTTATGAATGTTAAAAGTTGATCAGTCTATAGACAGAAGTGCAATTGTGGCCTAAAATTTTTGAAACATTAAACCTGTGGGTTTTCTTTATTGGATAATCTCCATCATTCCAAAAGCGTACTATACAATTTCCCTCACTGTCATCACTTGCATATGAATATATTCAAAAAACACACAAAAGTATCTCATGTTGTGTTCATGATCAATTTGCATTTGATATAGTTGAGCTATTTCTAGTATCATGTATTCTTATAGCCAATAAAAGGCATGGAGTTCTGTATGAGGAACATTTCTAAACCTGCTCCTGTACCTGATTCTGGGAGAGATGACTATTCTATGGGAAGCTTTCAGTTCTCTCAATTTTGTAACTTTGATCATCTCATTTCCAACAAACTTCTTTATTATTGCTGTGAATATTCTAGATTTCTTCAAGACCAGAAAACTTCTATTAAGGGATCTGCTCATATCTGGCATTAGTTTTGTTAACCTTCTGCATGGTTTTCTGAAAGCCTTTGTACAGTTTTATAATCACTTGATCAGTAAAGAGTATTTGAAGATCTCTGTACATGTTGGATTATACTTGAACATGAACACCTTATTGTTTTCTGCCCTCCTCAGTATACATTTCTGTCTGAAGATTGTCAATATTAACCACAGATTCTACATTTGTCTTCAGAGAAGCTTTCCTAAATGGTTTCCTTGGATTATTATCACTTTTCTCCTAGGATGCTTCTTCCTGAATCTTCATTCTGCACTGGAAACAAATCATGATTGTCTGTCAAATACAACATCGAAAGTTATGCAGGTGAAGATGCTGGCAAGATGTTCTTGGTTAATAATGATCACTCTGACAATTGATGTTTTGGGAACTTTATTCTGTTCAGTATCGGTATTAACCATCCTCATCTTTCTGCTCAAACACATGAAAAGAGTCCAAGACAATATTGAGGGATCCGGATCTCCTAACATGGAGGCTCATATTCGTGCGATTAAAACAATCACCTCTTTACTGGCTGCAAATATTCTTGCATTCACTTTTATATTTATATTAGGTTTTGGTGAAAAGATTTTGGTTTCAGTATTTAGCTTTCTAATTTCTGTAAGTCATATATGTTCCTCCTATTTTTTTATAAAAGGAACAAAAAAACTGGAGAAGACGCTGAAAGAGATACTGAACCATTGCTCATGTTTTAAGGGTCAGAACGAGTAATGCAGGGGGCGTAGCCTAGCCTGCAGAGTGTTTGGACGCACTGTCTCTGGGCTCCTAAGCCATAGATGTTTTGCCACATCTTTTGGCATTTTTAAGCCATCAGGCCTCTTTTACACCTCCTCTAACATCACCCCTGCAGGGTAAGGAATACTTTGAGAGGAGAATTGGAGAAATCGGACTAGCACAAAAATCGGGGCCTAGCAGCCTTCACAGAGCCGCAATCTAAATTCCCGGGCGGGAGATAGGAGCAGAGCGTTGACTACTATCTAAAAGAGCTGCGGACCTACCCCGGATCCTGCCCGAGCAGCGGCGATAGAAGAGAGAGGCCAGGAAAAGGACCAGCAGTCACCCGGCGGCACAGCACTGAAGCCCGGACGAGGCTGCGAGCGGGAGCCGCAGCATCTGCAGAGGAAGCCAGCAGGAGTAGCAGAGCTGACTGTGAGTAACTTACTGCCCGCTTACTTCAGCCCTGCCGCAAAAAGTCACCTGAAGCTGATTTTCGGCGCCTCCATCACAAGCCCACCCGCCCCCTGACTTCTTCTGACTTCTCCCCCCCCCCCTGAGCTAGCATTCCCGCTCATACCTGCCGCCATCTTCCTCACCCCCCCCACCCCTCTAGCCTCACAAACTGTGTGATAAGAGGCAAGGAGGTTAAATTGAAGCAGCTGCGGACCAGAAAGGAGGACTAAACCTTATACATAAGCAAGCAGTGTCCTTCAACAGAGCATAGCTCTAATTTTTCTGGAACTGGATTCTCCAGTTCTAAACAGTAATAATTTTTCAGAACCCTCATGAAGAGAGTCTGACCCTGACTTTAATTTTTTTCCCCGCTGCAATACCATCTGCAGACGGCCTTAGAAATGGCTAACTGAAGGAGGACCGTGTGGGAGGAGGCACCCTACGGCACACAGCAGGATAAGGTTCTTAAGGTCATACTCATCAAGTTTCAACTTTAAACTAACTAACATCCAACCCACATTCAAGAATAACACAGGATGGTGAAGGGCAATAGAGAACGCAGTTGTGACCCACCAGACACACCAAGAAGACAAAAAAAAACAAGCGGACATGCAAAAATTCCTAAAGAAAAAGAGCACGCAATCACCGGGCTCTATATCACGATCACAGCCTTCACAAAACATAACAGACCAAGCGCCCCAGGATTCGGAGATGGACAGTGAATTTGAAGAGGATGAGAGTGATCTGGGAGCACGAATTTCTAAATCTTTTCTACAAAAAGCTCTTATCAAGGTTACTCAACCAATAATGACAGAGCTTGCCGACATAAAATCTGAGCTACAACACATCGGCTATAGAGTAGAAGACCTGGAAGGATCATGCTCAGCTATTATTAAACATGCAAAAACTACCTCCCAGGTAATAGAAGTCCACCGTTCATATCTCGATCGTGCTCTTACTTTGATAGAAGACCAAGAGAACAGAAGCCGGCGAGGCAACATACGGATTAAAGGACTCCCCGAATCCTGGGCAGCGGAATCTCTCCATTAAGTCGCAGGTGAACCGTTCACGGATCTGTTAGGGGAGGAGAGGGCCTCACGAATCCAAATAGAGAGAATCCACAGAGCAATTAGACCAAAACCTAAGATAGAGGACCTGCCAAGATATGTAATCTGCAGCCTACTCTCCTACACCGTTACAAATGCAATACTAAACGCTGCAAGATCGCACCAACCACTCAAATATAGTGACTCTCACCTCTAACATTTCCAGGACATTGCACCTTCTGCTCTAGCAAAAAGACACATCCTGCGACCTCTACTGGAAGTCCTGAGATCAAAGGAAATCCAATATTCCTGGTTATTCCCATTTGGTTTGGCGATAAACAAATTGAGACGCAGGATCACTGTCAGAACCCCAGAAGATCTCGACTTGGTGTGGCAACATTTGGACATTGAACCAATTGCGATACCTTCCTGGATGCCCACACAGTATGATCTCACTATCCCTCCTCTACCATAGGGGGATTCATGGAAAACATTCTCCAATTTTAAATCGCCTAAGGGTAGGAAATACCCTGCAAAACAATCTTCTTAATCATTTAAGAGAGGTCTGCTCCGAATTGTGATGGACACGGGGGAGAGCAGGGCGTATGATCTTCAGGGGAGAGAACTGAAGCTGGATCCTACGGACTTACTCTCAGGAGTCTGATGTGCCCCTGAGCAACGGAGTCAGTATTATGGACACTCTGCCCTTGCATCTGGAATTACCAAACGGACGCTTTAAACAGGAGCGGGGCGGTGTATGGGGCATTGCAGGGCTCCTGCAGTCATACAGGGGTCGACCACCTAGGGCCCTCTGCCCAACGGGCTGCCCATAGGATATCCGGAGGCACATCCCTGACACGGTCAGACTCTTCATGTTATTTATGATAAGGTGGAGAGGGGGGAGGGCACAGCATTGGTTGTTCTATGTTTCTCTTTGCCTTTTTCTTTCTCTCCCCTCCCCCCCTGCCTCCCGGCTCTCCCCTCCCCCCCCCCCCCCTTTCCCTGTCTCTCCCTTCCTCCAGGTCGGGACACACTGGCTCTCTCGGTGTGGCGCTAAGCCCACCACCCGGACGAAAAGTTGCTCTAGATGGTGCGGAGCCTGTTGGAGAAGTTACACGACCCCACACCATCAAAACGACCATCACATGTGAGTGAGACTTCAACACGTACATCAGGAACACTGGCCTCCCAGACGGGAGGCGGCACATTGATTAGAGAGACACCGACAACAGCGACCCACCCTGTGGTGTTGTCGGGGTGCCTCTGATCTATACGGTACCACTTAAATACTTAACAACTAAGTCAACCAGATACTTTACTCTGGTCAAGACGTTCAAGAAGTTCAAGTTAGACACTCAACTCTTTTTGTTTTTTTCTTCTCCCCCCCCCCCCTTCCTTGCCTAATTCCCAACCTCCGTGGGTCACTGAGTATCTTCTAATATGCTGATCAGACATTCAACCCCCATATACTTCCTACAACTCATCCAATAGCATACCCACCAAACAGACAACCACACCTCCCCAAATAGAAAAAACAACCGTCTCATCCTTCAATACAAAAGGCTTAAAGTCGCCAAACAAACGACATCATGTATTTTGGCTATTAAGAAAAAGTAAAACGAAAAATGCATTTTTATAAGAAACACATTTTAAAACTAATAAGATCCCCACTCTCCCGAGAAACTATTTTTCACAATGGTACCATAGCTGCAACCCCACTGCAGCGTCAAAAGGAGTATCCATAGCTATTCGTAAGCGCCCAGCTTTTCAAATTGAACAACAACTCGCAGACAATGAAGGCAGATATATATTTGTCAGAGGTAAAATTCATGGAATACATTACACCCTAGCCAATATATATGCTCCAAACACTCACCAAACCAGATGGCTAATCGACACCCTACATAGGTTGAAATCCTTCGGTCGGACATATAATCTTAGGTGGAAACATCAATACCACTCTAAATCCACTCCTTGACTCCTCAAGGGGGAGGTCCCAGGTCTCGCAGAGAGCTCTAAAAAGGATCCATGCAACTCTACAGGATATGAACCTTGTGGATTCACGGCGGTACAAAAATCCAATGAAAAAAGATTACTCCTTCTACTCACATGTCCACGCTTCATACCAGAGACTTGACTATACCTTTATATCAGCAAAATTATTAAATATAGTACTTCAATCACAAATTGACAACATTACAATTTCTGACCACGCCCCAATACATACCAGGATAAATATTCTACCAAATAATATGGGTGAATGGAGATGGCACCTAAGCGAATCGATATTGAGAGAAGAGGAACCTAAACAGGAGATAACAAAAGGACTAGTGGAATTCTTTGAAATAAATTCAAAAGACAATACAAATTTCCCCGTTATTTGGGAAACACATAAAGCTTATGTCAGAGGTTTATTCATTTCTTTAGGCTCCAAACTCAAGAAGCAAAAACAAAAAAATATTGATGAGATATTAATAAAAATAGCATCACTAGAACAGAAAAGGAAGCTCTCATCAGTAGAAAAGGTACAGACTGAACTCAACTCCCTCAGAGTCCAACTAAAGTCCCTACTGGATAAAAAGTATTCTAGATCACATATGGTTTACAAAAAAAAAAAATCTACGCACACGGGGACAAGGGAGGGAAATTAATTACTTCTCTTATAAAAAAAGGCGAGAGAAAAGACCCATATTAAAGAAATTATAAAAGAATCAGGGGAAAAAACCACATTCTCAGGGTATTGCGGCAGCATTCCAAGCATATTATACCAAACTATACAATCTAGATGAAAAAACACCACAAGCAGCCTTAAGGAATAAATACAAAAAAATTGACATATTTCTGGAAAATTTGACACTTCCCTCACTCAGCCCGGAAGAAGCAACAGAATTATTACCTCCTGTAAGCCAAGATGAACTCATCGAGATCATCAACAGCTTCCCCAGCGGCAAAAGCCCAGGACCTGATGGCCTGACTATATGCTACTACAAAACCTTACAGCAGATGTTATTACCCCATCTTAGGCTTACACTAAATGCAATTTTGAAGGGTGCCCCACTCCCTAAACAATCACAAGAAGCGGCGGCAAAAACATTAATCCCTCTTCATTGGGGAAGCACAATCACCCCATCTATAAAGATGTGGAAAGATAAGTTAAATCAAATCCACCAATTCGAAGAACTTCTTAGCTGGACTAACATGTCATACACCTCATTCCTGGAAGTCTGGTCTCCTTGGAAAAACCACAGCTTGAGTACCACGACAGATACTTAAACTCACAAGGACAGGACAGCACAATTTACAGAACTCTTCCTTACACTCCACTCAGCCCCCGAGGTAACAGGATATAAGGAAATAGCCACGCTCAGAAAGCGAGTTGGAAATAACAAGTAAAAGAACTCCCAAAATTAACAAACGATATATAGCTAAAAGTAAACCAACATTTAAGGATCAGACGGAAACACTGCCCCCCTCCCCCCACCTCCCTCTATCCCCCTCCCCCCCCCACCCTTTACGGTGGCGACTTTACATTTTATACGTGCTACCTTTCCTCCTTCTCAACAAACTATGCTCAGGTGACTCCATCTATCGCTCCACCCTAGGTGTCCGCAAAATATCGTCAGTTCTTCTCTATATCCCCCGATAGAGACACGGCCACTCGCAACTTGTGGACACTCCCCCCCCCTCCCCCGTGGGGGGTGCAACTTGCGAGTTTGGCGCGAGAAAGAAATAGTGACCTAGGAGTGGACAGTATTAGAGGAGGAACTGGAGCTGAGAGATGGCAACAGCACGGCGAGAGAGGTTACCTTATCTCCCGACAGCTGCCACAACTTGACCCACCTTTATACCCCACCTTCATTATCTCATTCATAATGTTCATAATGTTTTTCTCTAAATGTTAACAGGGATCACAGTCTCACATTTCAGGCCAGATATTAAAGCCTTAAAGCACTCCTTGACGGGCTTGGGAAGGAGACTGGGATCAAACGATTTTTTTTTGTAATACACGGATATATAGAACATTTCCTGGCAAATAGTTAACTGTCTTAAAATTCTTTATTGACAATCTTTCAAATTGTATAAGAATACCTGTTGATTTACAAGGAAAATCTTTCAATAAAAAGTGATTTTGTTACGGCACTCTGTCCCTGCCTACTTGCCTCGACCCTGGCTAACCCGAGGCGGACAACTGGACGTCAGTCCCTACTCTGGCTAGGGACCTGGCGACTACAAGGATACCACTAACTAACGGGGGACAGAGTGCCGACAGAAAAGGCAGATGGAATGGCCAAACAGGAACAGACTGAGCTAAAGGCAAACTAGAAGGAGACTGACTAGCAACTAGTACTGACTGAGACAGGCTGCAGACAGAACTGACTAGAGGCTAACAGAACCAATAACTGGGAGTGAGCTCAGATCACTGCCAGTCTTTTAACTACAAGGCTCCGCCCAGGGGCGGAGAGTGGGAGGAGGCAACTCCTCCCACTGCTGCATAAGAAGGATGGAGGCGTGCGGGCGGCACCCTACGGGCAGACACACCCACGCCACCGCCCCAAGCCGCCGGGAGAGCCCCAACACCAGAGCTCCAGGTCGCCGACGCCGGAGCGACGCGCGCTGACCGCGGGACCCCGCGCCGCCCTGCATGGTAACAGATTTAATAAAAAGAACGAGTAATGTAGAAATATATTTATTAATTTGACCCTCTGGTTTCAGAAGAAAATTATTGTTCATAAAAGTAGGGGAGATGTGACAGGCTGTGTCACGGTATATTAGCATATTTTCCTGTCATATTGGTGCTGGCACTGACAGCAGCACAGCTCTGCAGGTGTTGGTGGATTTGGCTGGCTGTTGTCCAGCCAGCCAATCACCGTTCTTCTGTGCACATAGTATACCACAGCCGTTCGGCTGTTTATGTACTCCTGCATATGATGTATGGAGGCAATGACTCACCAATATGGCAATAACCCTTTAAGAAGAGGTCCATCTGCACAGATTACAAGTCTGCAATAATTTTCAATTTTTATTTGTCTTTAATATACTGTATTTATAATATTTATGGTATTCGTTTTGTTTTATTAGATTTTTATTTTATCTGCTTAGTTCTCATAATTTCAGTCCCTTTCCCTCTGCTATATTACTCTCATATTACTAGATATACTTATTATTATTGTGGAATCGTGAGTTGCTTTGTAAGATTTTCATGTATTGCATACTAGCTATGACTTATTAGTCTTCCTCTATTACTATTTTCATTCATTCATTCAGTAATCTGATTGTTCCTGCATATTTGTAACCAGTTTATTTAGCATAGTTGTATTGTATGTGATTGATAAGTGTGTCATGTACTTTATACTGTACATAATTGTAAGAATAAAGCTTGGTGTATAGTACATAATGTTTCTTGCAACAAACAGAAATTTATGCTTAAAGGGGTATTCTCATCTCTGATTTTTACAGCATATTTACAGGATTTGCCATTAAAGTTACCTGTAAAAACTGCATCTGTTTCCAGTTCTGGCCGCCTCCACCCTCGACCCAGCTCTACATGGTGGCTAGGGGGGGTCAGGGTTAAGGAAACAGCTAAGAGGGCTTTACTATACTATTGGCTTAACTCAGGAGTTACAGAAACAGTGTAATTCACTGTACTGTGCTGCTTACTAGAGATGAGCGAGCACCAAAATGCTCGGGTGCTCGTTGCTCGAGTCGAACTTTTCGCGATGCTTGAGAGCTCGTTTCGAGTAACGAACCCCATTGAAGTCAATGGGAGACTCGAGCATTTTTGTATATGACCAATGCTCTGCATAGGTCTTCACTTGTGAAACTCTGGAAAACATCCGAAAGTCATGGAAACACCACAGAAACGGATAGGGAAGGGCAGGGGCAGCATGCAGGGCTGCATTTCAGGCTCCCAGGACGCACTATTAAGCCACAATGGGGACAAGAGTCTTCCCCCCCCTAACAATTTTTACTTCGGACAAACCCTCATTAGCAAGGCATACCTTAGCTAAGCACCACACTACCTGCAACCAAGCACAATCCCTGCCTGCGGGTCACACCGCTGCCTCTTCTCCTGGGTTACATGCTGCCCAACCCCCCACATGACCCTGCGTCCACAGCGCACACAAAAGTTTCCCTGCGCAGCCTTCAGCTGCCCTCATACCACACGCTCGCTTCATAGCTACACTACCCTCATGTCTATTTCTAAGTGCGTCTGTGATGAGAAGGAACAGGAGGCACACACTGCAGAGGGTTGGCAGCGACCCTCTTTGAAAGGGGTGGGCGATAGCCCACAATGCTGTTGAGAATCGATGATAAATTGACGTACGATCATCATTCCAATTCCGTGTCACCTCCGGCGCAAAATTGTCCCTTGCCGCAAACGTGGGCATAAAGGGGACTCCGGTGCCAGCCCAGCACTTCTACACATCTCCACAATGCCGCTATAGTCTGTGTGGGAAGTATGTGAGCGGGCCCTGGGTCAGGCTCCGTCCCAGCAAACACCTTGTGTGGCCCAAGGTGCTGCGAGTGACATAGTAATGGGGAATCTATGTGTCCACACACTACTTATTCCGTTTGGGTGCCAGATACCTCATCGACTACGCAAGGGGAAAGCCATCTGCACTCTGCACCCTACCCAAGTCAGTCAGTGACTTTGTGCCAGACACCGCAATGGGAAGCCTGTGTGCACCCACAGCATAGGCGAGTCCAAGGAATCCAAAGACAGTATTAAATATGCAGAAATCACAGTGCCCAAACATGGCAGACTTTCACTGCGCCGAGGACATAGGCCTCTGCACAAACCCTCAGCAATCGCGGGCATAGAGCGGACTCCGATGCTAGTGCAGCTGTGAACGTCTCATTTCTGCAGTATCACTCCTCTTGTTTGGCCCAAAGCAGTGCCTCGGATAACTGAGGTAACGCGAGAGAAAATACATATTGTCCTCGGCCCACAAATCATGCCCTAATCAGTCAGTGTTTTTGGGCCAGATAGGTAAAACACTGCGATGGGAAGTCTGTGTGCACTCATAGTATAAACAGACCCCTGTAAGATTCCAGTAGCAAAGGTATAAACAGACCCCAGTAACATTTATGTAGCAGCAGTAAGGGCAGACCCGAGTACCATTTCTGTAGTAAAAGTATAGGCAGACCCCTGTAACATTTCTGTAGCAGACGTATAGGCAGACCCCTGTAACATTTCTATAGCAGAAGTACAGCCAGACCCCAGTACCATTTCTGTAGTAGACGTATAGGCAGACCACAGTAGCATTTTTGTAGTAACAGTATAGGCAGATCCCACTAACATTTCTGTAGGAACAGTATAGGTAGACCCCAGTAACATTTCTGTAGCAGAAGTATAGGCAGACCCCTGTAAGATTTCTGTAGCAGCAGTATAGGCAGACCCCTGTAACATTTCTGTAGCAGCAGTATAGGCAGACCCCAGTACCATTTCTGTAGCAGAAGCATAGGCAAACCCCAGTAACATTTCTGTAACAGAAGTATAGGCAGACCCCTGTAACATTTATGTAGCAGAAGTATAGGCAAACCCCTGTGACATTTCTGTAGCAGAAGTATAGGCAGATCCCTGTAACATTTCTGTGGGAACAGTATAGGCAGACCCCATTAACATTTCTGTAGTAACAGTATAGGCAGACCCCAGTAACATTTCTGTAGCAGAAGTATAGGCGGACCCCAGTACCATTTCTGTAGCAGCAGTATGGGCAGACCCCAGTAATATTTCTGTAGTAGAAGTATAGGCAGATCCCAGTACCATTTCTGTAATAACAGTATAGGCAGACCCCACTAACATTTCTATAGGAACAGTATAGCAGACCCCAGTAACATTTCTGTAGCAGAAGTATAGGCAGACCCCTGTAACATTTCTGTAGCAGAAGTATAGGCAGACCCCTGTAACATTTCTGTAGCAGCAGTATACGCAGACCCCAGTACAATTTCTGTAGTAGAAGTATAGGCAGACCCTGTACCATTTCTGTAATAGAGTATAGGTAGTCCCCTGTAGCATTTCTGTAGCAGCAGTATACGCAGACCCCAGTACCATTTCTGTAGAAGAAGTATAGGCAGACCCCTGTAACATTTATGTAGCAGAAGTATAGGCAAACCCCTGTAACATTTCTGTGGGAACAGTATAGGCAGACCACATTAACATTTCTGTAGTAACAGTATAGGCAGACCCCAGTAACATTTCTGTAGCAGAAGTATAGGCGGACCCCAGTACCATTTCTGTAGCAGCAGTATGGGCAGACCCCAGTAATATTTCTGTAGTAGAAGTATAGGCAGACCCCAGTACCATTTCTGTAATAACAGTATAGGCAGACCCCACTAACATTTCTATAGGAACAGTATAGCAGACCCCAGTAACATTTCTGTAGCAGAAGTATAGGCAGACCCGTGTAACATTTCTGTAGCAGAAGTATAGGCAGACCCCTGTAACATTTCTGTAGCCGCAGTATACGCAGACCCAAGTACAATTTCTGTAGTAGAAGTATAGGCAGACCCCTGTACCATTTCTGTAATAGAGTATAGGCAGTCCCCTGTAACATTTCTGTAGCAGCAGTATACGCAGACCCCAGTACCATTTCTGTAGAAGAAGTATAGGCAGACCCCAGTACCATTTCTGAAGTAACAGTATAGGCAGACCCCACTAACATTTTTGTAGCAGAAGTATAGGCAGACCCCTGTAACATTTCTGTAGCAGCAGTATAGGCCGACCCCTGTAACATTTCTGTAGCAGCAGTATACGCAGACCCAAGTACCATTTCTGTAGCAGCAGTATGGGCAGACCCCAGTAACATTTCTGTAGCAGAAATATAGGCAGACCCCAATAACATTTCTGTAGCAGCAGTATAGGCAGACCACAGTACCATTTCTGTAGTAGAAGTATAGGCAGACCCCAGTAACATTTCTGTAGTAGAAGTATAGGGAGACCCCAGTACCATTTCTGTAGCAGCAGTATAGGCACACCCCAGTACCATTTCTGTAGTAGAAGTACAGGCAGACCCCAGTACCATTTCTGTAGTAACAGTATAGGCAGACCCCACAAACATTTCTGTAGGAACAGTATAGGCAGACCCCAGTAATATTTCAGTAGCTGAAGTATGGGCAGACCCCTGTAACATTTCTGTAGCAGAAGTATAGGCAGACCCCTGTAACATTTCTGTAGCAGCAGTAAAGGCAGATCCCTGTATCATTTCTGTAGCAGCAGTATAGGCAGATCCCTATAACATTTCTGTGGGAACAATATAGGCAGACCCCACTAACATTTCTGTATTAACAGTATAGGCAGACCCCAGTAACATTCCTGTAGCAGAAGTATTGGCAGACCCCTGTAACTTTTCTGTAGCAGCAGTATACGCAGACCCCAGTACCATTTCTGTAGTAGAAGTATAGGCAGACCCCTGTAACATTTCTGTAGCAGCAGTATAGGCAGACCCCAGTACCATTTCTGTAGTAGAAGTATAGGCAGACCCCTGTAACATTTCTGTAGGAACAGTATAGGCAGACCCCAGTACCATTTCTGTAGCAGAAGTATAGGCAGACCCCTGTAACATTTCTGTAGCAGAAGTATAGGCAGACCTCTGTAACATTTCTCTAGCAGCAGTATAGGCAGACCCCTTTAACATTTCTGTAGCAGCAGTATAGGCAGACCCCTGTAACATTTCTGTAGCAGCAGTATGGGCAACCCCAGTAACATTTCTGTAGCAGAAGTATAGGCAGACCCCAGTAACATTTCTGTAGAAGAAATATAGGCAAACCCCTGTAACATTTCTGTAGCAAGAGTATAGGCGAACCCCTGAAACATTGGTGTACCATTAGCGTAGGCGAAGTCTGGAAACATTAGTTAGATAACAGTTTAGGTGAGGGCCAGAAAAAGTAGTCTACCAAGAGTACAAGTGTATCTCTGAAACATTGCTCAACCGAGAG
Source organism: Eleutherodactylus coqui (assembly GCF_035609145.1). Classification (NCBI taxonomy): domain Eukaryota; kingdom Metazoa; phylum Chordata; class Amphibia; order Anura; family Eleutherodactylidae; genus Eleutherodactylus; species Eleutherodactylus coqui. The sequence goes on along the minus strand of NC_089845.1, from coordinate 128,815,376 downwards.
GACAGGTGAAACCCAGAAATATTTTTTAACGATACAGCTCGCTGTTGCTTAATTTGCAACAGAGCCTGGAGGCAGCTCAGTGAAAAAAAATTGGTTTCTGGTAATGTATTAGTACTTTTGAAACTTTAAAAAATTGTGAAAAAAATTGTAAGCAGAGCCTTTTGGGCTGCAGAAAAATTGGCAGTTCAGCGTGATGACATGTCGTTTCAAGAGGAGGAGAAGGAGGAGGAGGACTAATATCAGAGACAGATTGACAAAGGTAATTTCCCCTTTTTTCCAGTGATAGAGAATGTTTATTTATCTGGTTGCAGCGAAAAGAATCTTTAGGTACCGCTGCTTTCCGCCGGTGGAGAAGAGAAGTCTGGGGAAATCCAGGCTTTGTTCATCTTTATGAGTGTAAGCATGTCGGCACTGGCAGTTGACAGGCGGGTACGCTTATCCGTTATGATTCCCCCAGCTGCACTAAACACCCTCTCTGACAAGACGCTAGTGGCAGGGCAAGCCAACACCTCCAGGGCGTACAACGCAAGTTCGTGCCACGTGTCCAGCTTTGACACTTAATAGTTGTATGGAGCAGAGGCATCCTGGAGGACGGTGGTACGATCGACTATGTACTCCCTCACCATCTTTTTACAGTGCTCCCTCCGGCTTAGCCTTGACTAGGGTGTGGTGACACAGTCTTGCTGTGGAGTCATAAAGCTGGCAAAGGCCTTGGATAGTGTTCCCCTGCATGCGCTGTACATGCTGCCTGATCTCCGTGCCTCCCCTGTTACTTGGCCCTCGAAACTGCGCCTTCTGCCACTAGCAATGTCAGATGGGAAGTTTAGCATCACTTTTTCCACCACGACCCTGTGGTATTGCATCACTCTTGCACCCCTTTCCTCTTCGGGAATGAGAGTGTAAAGGTTCTCCTTGTACTGTGGGTCGAGAAGGGTGTACACCCAGTAATCCGTGTTGGCCAGAATGCGTCTAACGCGAGGGTCATGAGAAAGGTAGCCTAACATGAAGTCAGCCATGTGTGCCAAGCTGCCAGAATGCAAGACATGACTGTCCTCACTAGGAAGATGACTTTCAGGATCCTCCTCCTCCTCCACAGCCCATACACGCTGAACAGATGAGAGGCAAGCACCATGGGTACCTTCTGCAGTGTGCCCAGCTGTCTCTTCCCCCTCCTCCTGCTCCTCCCCCTCCTTCTCCTCCAAAATGCGCTGAGATATAGACAGGAGGGTGGTCTTGCTAGCAAGGGACATACTGTCATCCCCCGTCTCCTGTTCCAACTGCAAAGCGTCGGCCTTTATGCCTTGCAGCAAACTTCTCAGCAGGCAAAGCAGTGGGATGGTAACGCTAATGATTGCCGCATCGCCGCTCACCATCTGGGTAGACTCCTCAAAGTTTCCGAGGACCTGGCAGATGTCTGCCATCCAGCCCACTCCTCTGTAAAGAATTGGGGAGGCTGACTCCCACTACGCCGCCCATGTTGGAGTTGGTATTCCACTATTGCTCTATGCTGCTCATAGAGCCTGGCCAATATGTGCAGCGTAGAATTCCACCGTGTGGGCATGTCACACAGCAGTTGGTGCTCTGGCAGATTAAACCGATGTTGCAGGGTCCTCAGGGTGGCAGCGTCCGTGGTGGACTTGCGGAAATGTGTGCAGACGTGGCGCACCTTGCCGAGTAGGTCAGACAAGTGCGGTTAGTTTTTCAGAAACCACTGAACCACCAGATTGAAGACGTGGGTCAGGCATGGCACGTGTGTGAGGCTGCCGAGCTGCCGAGCCGCCACCAGGTTACAGCCGTTGTCACACACGACCATGCCCGGTTGGAGGCTCAGCGGCGAAAGCCAGAGGTCGGTCTGCTCTGTCAGACCCTGCAACAGTTCGGGGGCCGTGTGCCTCTTGTCACCTAAGCTGAGTAGTTGCAGCACGGTCTGCTGATGCTTGCCCACCGCTGTGCTGCTGCGCCGCGCCACACCAACAGCTGGCGACGTGCTGCTCACACTTCTTAATTGAGAGGTAGAGATTGCATTGGAGGAGGAGGGGGAGGGTTTAGAGGAGGTGGCATAGACCGCCGCAGATACCAGCACCAAGGTAGGACCTGCTATTCTGCATGTGGGTAGGACGTGAGCGGTCCCAGGCTCTGACTCGGTCCCAGCCTCCACCAAGTTCACCCAATGTGCCGTCAGGGAGATATAGTGGCCCTGCCCACCAGTACTTGTCCACATGTCCGTGGTTAAGCGGACCTTCCCAGTAACCGCGTTGTTGAGGGCACGATTGATGTTGCGGGAGACGTGCTGGTGTAGGGCTGGAACGGCACAACGGGAAAAATAGTGGCGACTAGGGACTGAGTAGCGAGGGACTGCCACCATCATGTTTTTGAAAGCCTCCGTTTCCACAAGCCTGTACGGCAGCATTTCCAGGCTGATTAATTTGGTAATGTGCACATTTAAAGCTTGTGTGGCGGGTGCATGGCGACGTATTTGCGCTTTCGCTCCAACGCTTGTGCTAGCGACAGCTGAACGCTGTGATGAGAGACATTGCTGGATGGGGTCGAGACCAGTGGAGGTGAGGGTGTGGGTGCAGACCAGGAGGCGCTCGTGCCTGTGTCCTGAGAGGGGGGTTGGATCTGAGTGGCAGGTTGGGGCACAGGGGAAGAGGCAGTGGTGTGACCCGGAGGTGGTGAACGGCCTTCGTCCCACCTTGTGGGGTGCTTGGTCATAATATGCCTGCGCATGCTGTGGGTGGTGAGGCTGGTAGTGGTGGCTCCCCGGCTGATCGTGGTGCGGCACAGGTTGCACACCACTGTTCGTTGGTCGTCCGTGCTCTCACTGAAAAACATCCACACCTTTGAACACCTAGCCCTCTGCACGGAGGCTTGGCGCAAAGGTGTGCTTTGGGAAACAGTTGGGGGATTCTTCGCTCTGGCCCTGCCTCTACCCCTGGCCACCCCACTGCCTCTTCCAACCTGTACTGCTGCTGCACTTGCCTCCCCCTCTGAAGACCTCTCCTCAGTAGGCTCAGCAAACCAGGTGGGGTCAGTCACCTCATCGCCCAGGTGCTCTTCCTCCGAATCCTCTGTGCGCTCCTCCCTCAGACTTACTGCCCTTACTACTACCTCACTGATAGACCACTGTGTCTCATCATCACCATCCTCCTCACCCACTGAAAGCACTTGAGACAGTTGCCGGAAGTCCCCAGCCTCATCACCCGGACACCAGGAACTTCCCAAAGGTTGGGCATTGGTCACGACAAACTCCTCAGGTAAGAGAGGAACCATTTTTTCCCACTCAAGGCAGGGGCTGAGAACAGTTCCTGGGAGTCTGCCTGCTCATCAGAATATGTCATTTTCATGGAGTGAGGAGGCTGGGAGGAAGGAAGAGCAGCAGCCAGAGGATTTAGAGTTGCAGTCCCTAAGCCGGGAGTAGTGGACTGCGCAGATGACTGGGTAGCCGATACATTGCTGGATGCATTTTCAGCCATCCATGACAGGACCTGCTCACACTGCTCTGTTTGTAATAAAGGTCTACCACGTGGACCCATAAATTGTGATATGAAGCTTGGGACCCCAGAAACTTGCCTCTCCCCTTATCCCGCAGCAGCTGGCTGTGATTCACCTGGACCAGGAACTTGGCCTGTGCCCACACCCTCACTTGGACATCTGCGTCCGCGGCCACGACCCTTACCTCTACTCCTTATCATGGCGGATTACGAATAGAGCAGGGGCCAAATAAATTACCCCACTGTACCGCACTGACAACTGGGCCTTAATTCACTGCACACAGAGACTTGTAGATAGCGGAGGCTCTATGCTGTGACTAGGAAAAAAGTAACCCGCTGTCTCGCACTTATACCTAGGGGTAATTTACTGCTCGTAGAGACTTGTAGATTATAGAGGCTGTGTGGAGTGGGAGAAGACTGTAAAACCAGTGGATAGTGCTGGTAACTGCGGCGATCCCAACCCCACCAACGGAAATGGTATTGTGAGACGCTCTGCACAGCGGCTGAGCTGAAATACTTTGCAGTGGCCCCGGTAATATTAAAGTACTGTTTAGCGGTGAGACCGCTGTCTAATTCACTGCAGACAGAGAACTGTATAAATAAGTATGGAATTATTTGAATCCACTTTCACGCTGAGAGCGTGACTCCAGGAGCTTTTGTTTTTTTTTGGACAGAGGATAGAGGCTGTATAGTGTATATCACTTTCTTTGTAGAATTGTCTGCGGCACTACGCTGTTGGTCTAATTCACTGCAGACAGAGAACGGTATAAATAATTATGGAATTATTTGCGTACACTTTCACGCTGAGAGCGGTATTGTAACGCACACTCCAGGCAGAAAAAATTGTTACGGAAGGCTGCAAACAGGCCTAGCTGCGTAATAGTAAAATGCAAGCACTACCAGCAGCCACCCAGTAAAATGCACACGGTCAGATGTAGCCCAACGAAGGAGCTTTTGTTTTTTTTGGACAGAGGATACAGGCTGTATAGTGTATATCACTTTCCCTCTAGAGGTGGCTGCGGCAGTACGCTAATTCACTACAGACACAGAACGGTATAAATAAGTATGGAATTATTTGTGTACACTTTCCGCCCAAGATCGGACTCCCAATTTATTACATGAATTCTCTTTGTGACACCCATATCTCCTGATAAAACATTGTAAAATGTCCTTGTTTTGAACCTGTATAGAGCTTTATGTGCTGTGAAGAGGGACCCCAGACTCTCAGGAAAACTAAGAGATTCTGTCCTATTCTTTTTTAGGAAATACTGGATTTGATAGTATATATAATAGTCAGATCCTCACAGCCCAAAAGCTCCCTAAGTATGTCAAAAGCTAGTAACTCCTCTTCCCCCAGAACGTCTGATAAATGCTTAATTCCTCTTCTTTTCCAGCCACTAATGTTCAACTCTTGAATAAAATATGTAAAGATCTCCAGAGGGAACCCAAGGGTTAAGTGTTTCGGGGATCCTTTAAACTTATATACATAGTGGTTCCAGGCCTGTAACGTAGCGAGCATAGGAGGGGAGTTCTCCTCCACACCCACCAAAGGTGGACAATTCGGATATAAAGTTTGGATCATGCTTGCTCCCAAAAGCGAACCTAGTGGTCTATTTTTGTTTCATTGTCTTTCCATAAGACTCCATGACGGCACCTCCAGATCCCGCAGCCAGGCCCCAGTCTGACTAAGAATAGTTGCTTGATAATATGACTGAAAATTGGGAACACCCAGTCCCCCCTGTCTACGATGTTGGTTTAGGATCTGTGCTGCTACCCTATGTCTCTTATTATTCCAAATGTACCTCAGTAGTTGTTTTTGAAACCCTGCTATTGTAACTTGTGGAATAGGGTAAGAAAGGGTACGGAAGAAGTATAGAATTTTTGGCAATATTAGCATCTTGCAGAGCACTATCCTCCCCATCCAGGAGTGCTCCATCTTCCCCAATCTTTCCAGCTCTTTTTGAGTAGTGGAAAATAAAGGGCTCAGATTAGTTGAAACAATCCTGGACAATGGGTAACACAGTTTTATGCCCAAATATGGGATTTCAGGTTGCCATTGAAAGGGAAACTCTTTCTGAATGTCTAGCTTTAATTGTTCGTCTATGTCGATAGCTAATATTTGAGATATGTCTACATTTAGCTTATAATACGAAGCTTTGCTGAATATCTCTATATTTACTGCTAGTTTTCTCGGAGAGTTTAAGTGATCAGTCAAAGACAGGAGAACATTATCCGCGAAAAGTCCAATTTTATGTTGTCTGAACCGCAGAGGAACTCCCTGTATCTCAGGAGTGATTCTTATTAATTCCGCCAAGGGTTCCATTATCATAATGAACAACAGGGGAGAAAGAGGGCATCCCTGCCGCATCCCGTTCATAATTGTAAATGGCGAAGATAGAGTGCCATCTACTAACACCCTTGCAGACGGTGAAGAATACAGTGCACGGACAGCTTGTAAAAATTGGGGCCCCGTTCCAAATTTTTTTAGGGTTGCAAATGCAAATTCCCAGTGTAGTCTATCGAACGCCTTCTCCGCATCCAGTGCAAGGAGGAGAGAAGGCGCCCGACTCGACTCTAGCATTGCCATCAGGTTTAGCGTCCTCCTTGTGCCATCTGCTGCTTGCCTCCCCTTAGTGAAACCTACTTGATCTTTATGAATCACCTCTGGCAAGACTTTTAAGAGTCTTTCGGCAAGAACTTTGGAGTAGATTTTAGTGTCTGAATTGAGGAGAGATATTGGTCTAAAATTAGATGGTGTGGTAGGGGGTTTACCTGATTTAGGAATTGTGGCGATAGTTGCAGGCAAGAATCCATTTATCATTGCATCATTAAATACTCGTATTAGATATGGAGTGAGATCTGGGGCAAATAATTTATAGTACTCGATTGAGAACCCATCTGGCCCTGGTGATTTAAAATTTTTCAATTTGCCAATAGTTTTTGTTATTTTTGCTAAAGAGACAGGTTTGTCTAATTCTTGAGCTTTGTTACCTAAAGTAGGGAGGGACATTTTCTCCAAAAATTTATCTATAATATCAGAACTGGGTTGGGGAACCGAGGGATCTTCTTTTAAATTTTAACGCTTGGCATAATAGGCCCTAAATTCCTCTGCTATCTGATGAGAATGGGAAAATTTGGTTAGAGGGTCATTTGCTTTAAACACGTATGGAATTTTAGCTTTCACCCTTTTTGGTTTGGTAATGTTAGCCATTAATTTAGAAGGTTTGTCCATATTTGCATAGAAATTAGCTTTCCAATATATGGAATTTTTTTTGTAGTCCTCAGAATTTCTCAGCTTGCGTCGGAGTGACATTAAATCTTCTGTAAGATCAGTTCTAGAAGGGCCTTGTAAATTTTGCTCTAATTGTTTTATTCTGTCAAAAAGTTCTACCATACGTTGCTTCTTGTTTTTCCTGTTCTGAGCACTGATTTTTATCAGAATTCCCCTGATAACTGCTTTGTGCGCATTCCATAAGGAACTGTTCCCTATTGTTGGGTCTGAATTCAGGTCAAAGTATTCTTTTAAAGCAGCAGAGATTATCTTTTGATTGTTGGGGGATTTAAGTAGACTCACATCATTACGCCAAATTCTTGTACTGTGATGAGGAAGGCCTAATTTAATTTCCAATAAAATGGGTGAATGGTCTGACCAGGTTGTTGTACCGATAACGGATGCTTGAATTAGGGGAAGGGTCCATCTATCGACCAAAAAGAGATCTATCTGGGAAAACGTTTTGTGGAGTGGAGAGTAAAATGTATATTCCTTGGACGAGGAGTTTAAACATCTAAATGTATCATATAAGTTCTCCTTATGGAGCCATGGGTACAATGTGGGTGCCATTCTATGTCCCGCTGTGGAATCAATTGATTTGTCGGGTATAATATTAAAATTGCCAAAGATTAATACTTTCCCTTTTTGTATTTTTCCTATTTTCCGTACTACTTTATTCAGAAAAGAAATTTGTGCACTATTGGGAGCATAAATATTTGCCAAAGTAATTGTTTGCCCATTTAAATTGCCAACTATAATTATGAATCTACCTTTTGGATCTAGAACCTTTTCACTCAATACAAAGTCAATATTCTCTTTGAAAGCAATTAGAACCCCTGCGCGTTTTTTATTTGCGCAAGCCATAAATGTTTGCGGGAATTTTTTATTAGAAAATTTTGGGCACGCAGCCTCTGCAAAATGTGTCTCCTGAATACACAACACATCAGAATTTGTCTCCTTCGCATCTTTCCACAACATTGCTCTTTTAGACGGTGAATTTAGACCTCTAGCATTATATGATAATATCTTAACCGCCATTACATACACACAAGTACACGAACAGATCTTGCATAGTTAAATTAGCGAGACAAACATCAAACATAACATGAGAAACGAACAGTAGATACTCAGCAGCTTGTCTCCTTGCTACAGTTCTTGTACTTGTACATTGCTGCTTACGGTATCTGTAAAAAAGGAAAACACAGAAACAAAACCAAACAGGTAGTAATACAGGTATTAACACCTGCATATTCTTGGGGGGGAAAGAAAAGTTTGCCTGCACATCTTCAGCCTTTTCTAATGGCTGAATTAAAGATGACCCAGCAGTTACGTATCCATACACTGAAAAGGAAGGCACATTCAAACTTTTCAAGTTGGCGAGACACGGGACCATGTACCCTGAACTTTTTTGGATTGCATTGCATTCGTGGTCATATAACTGATACATGAAAAGGGGCTACATGTTGCTTCACTTCAAAAAATAAATGCAAAAAAATAGTAATTAAAAAATCCTCGCCTCCTGGAAGTGCTGCCTTTCATTTCTTTCCTGCAGCTAGGGCTTATTTAATGGCTTTGACAGTAGGATCTCCTTTGGATGAAAACTGCGTTTTTGTGTGAATCAAAAACCGTTGTCCTATTTTTTTCTGGAGCGTTTTTTAAATGCATGTAAAAACATGTGACCGCTTTAATTAGAAAGCATTGGTTCTAATAGATCCGTTTTTAAAATGCGCCTCTGCATGCATTTAAAATTCGCTTTTCTGACTGAGCCCTTAGTTGGGCTATGAAAATTAAAATTTACAGGTATCACTTTTTCCCATGAATTTAATGGGCAATCCTCTAGTAGTATATATGAATTTTCTTTATTCAGTCGTTCATTGACATCTATTGGTTTTATTAAAAATGAAATAAAAACCTGCATTTGACTGTGTTTTTTACACACCTGCATTGATTCGTATGGGCAATTTCACCGCTAAAATCACGCTGAAAACAGAAGAAATAGGACTAGAGATGAGCGAGCACCAAAATGCTCGGGTGCTTGTTACTCGAGTCGAACTTTCAGTGATGCTCGAGAGTTCGTTTCGAGTAACGAAACCCCATTGAAGTCAATGGGCGACTCGAGCATTTTTGTATATCGCCGATGCTCACTAAGGTTTTCATTTGTGAAAACCTGGGAAATTCAAGAAAGTGATGGGAACGACACAGAAACGGATAGGGAAGGCGAGGGGCTACATGTTGGGCTGCATCTCAAGTTCCCAGGTCCCACTATTAGGCCACAATAGTGGCAAGAGTGAGACACCCCCACACACACTGTCAGCATAAAGATCGTTCTCCTCTGCCACAGCTGTAACAGCTGTGACAGAGAAGAACGATGTTAGCCCATTGAATTCAATGGAGCCGGCAATACAGCTGGCTCAATTGAAAGCAATGGGCTGCCGGCGATCGTGGGATGAATTGTCGGGAAGGGGTTAAATATATAAGCCCTTCCCTGCAATTCATCCAGAAATGTGTAAAAATAAAAAATATATATATACTCACCTGGTCCCGGCAGACGGAGTTCAGCGCGGCCAGCGGCAGTCCTCCTGAACTGCTCTGAACAGCTGTGAGTAGTATTCAGCAGCCGGGGATTTAAAATCCCCGCCTGCTGAATGAGTTGCCTCTAATTGGTCACAGCCTGACCAATCAGATGCAGATTCCACTCACACACCCATTCATGAATTTATGAATGGGTGAGTGACTGCTGCCTCTCATCTGATTGGTCCCGCTGAGCAGTCCCCCCCCCTTAACGATACAGCTCGCTGTTGCTTAATTTGCAACAGAGCCTGGAGGCAGCTCAGTGAAAAAAAATTGGTTTCTGGTAATGTATTAGTACTTTTGAAACTTTAAAAAATTGTGAAAAAAATTGTAAGCAGAGCCTTTTGGGCTGCAGAAAAATTGGCAGTTCAGCGTGATGACATGTCGTTTCAAGAGGAGGAGAAGGAGGAGGAGGACTAATATCAGAGACAGATTGACAAAGGTAATTTCCCCTTTTTTCCAGTGATAGAGAATGTTTATTTATCTGGTTGCAGCGAAAAGAATCTTTAGGTACCGCTGCTTTCCGCCGGTGGAGAAGAGAAGTCTGGGGAAATCCAGGCTTTGTTCATCTTTATGAGTGTAAGCATGTCGGCACTGGCAGTTGACAGGCGGGTACGCTTATCCGTTATGATTCCCCCAGCTGCACTAAACACCCTCTCTGACAAGACGCTAGTGGCAGGGCAAGCCAACACCTCCAGGGCGTACAACGCAAGTTCGTGCCACGTGTCCAGCTTTGACACTTAATAGTTGTATGGAGCAGAGGCATCCTGGAGGACGGTGGTACGATCGACTATGTACTCCCTCACCATCTTTTTACAGTGCTCCCTCCGACTTAGCCTTGACTAGGGTGTGGTGACACAGTCTTGCTGTGGTGTCATAAAGCTGGCAAAGGCCTTGGATAGTGTTCCCCTGCATGCGCTGTACATGCTGCCTGATCTCCGTGCCTCCCCTGTTACTTGGCCCTCGAAACTGCGCCTTCTGCCACTAGCAATGTCAGATGGGAAGTTTAGCATCACTTTTTCCACCACGACCCTGTGGTATTGCATCACTCTTGCACCCCTTTCCTCTTCGGGAATGAGAGTGTAAAGGTTCTCCTTGTACTGTGGGTCGAGAAGGGTGTACACCCAGTAATCCGTGTTGGCCAGAATGCGTCTAACGCGAGGGTCATGAGAAAGGTAGCCTAACATGAAGTCAGCCATGTGTGCCAAGCTGCCAGAATGCAAGACATGACTGTCCTCACTAGGAAGATGACTTTCAGGATCCTCCTCCTCCTCCACAGCCCATACACGCTGAACAGATGAGAGGCAAGCACCATGGGTACCTTCTGCAGTGTGCCCAGCTGTCTCTTCCCCCTCCTCCTGCTCCTCCCCCTCCTTCTCCTCCAAAATGCGCTGAGATATAGACAGGAGGGTGGTCTTGCTAGCAAGGGACATACTGTCATCCCCCGTCTCCTGTTCCAACTGCAAAGCGTCGGCCTTTATGCCTTGCAGCAAACTTCTCAGCAGGCAAAGCAGTGGGATGGTAACGCTAATGATTGCCGCATCGCCGCTCACCATCTGGGTAGACTCCTCAAAGTTTCCGAGGACCTGGCAGATGTCTGCCATCCAGCCCACTCCTCTGTAAAGAATTGGGGAGGCTGACTCCCACTACGCCGCCCATGTTGGAGTTGGTATTCCACTATTGCTCTATGCTGCTCATAGAGCCTGGCCAATATGTGCAGCGTAGAATTCCACCGTGTGGGCATGTCACACAGCAGTTGGTGCTCTGGCAGATTAAACCGATGTTGCAGGGTCCTCAGGGTGGCAGCGTCCGTGGTGGACTTGCGGAAATGTGTGCAGACGTGGCGCACCTTGCCGAGTAGGTCAGACAAGTGCGGTTAGTTTTTCAGAAACCACTGAACCACCAGATTGAAGACGTGGGTCAGGCATGGCACGTGTGTGAGGCTGCCGAGCTGCCGAGCCGCCACCAGGTTACAGCCGTTGTCACACACGACCATGCCCGGTTGGAGGCTCAGCGGCGAAAGCCAGAGGTCGGTCTGCTCTGTCAGACCCTGCAACAGTTCGGGGGCCATGTGCCTCTTGTCACCTAAGCTGAGTAGTTGCAGCACGGCCTGCTGATGCTTGCCCACCGCTGTGCTGCTGCGCCGCGCCACACCAACAGCTGGCGACGTGCTGCTCACACTTCTTAATTGAGAGGTAGAGATTGCATTGGAGGAGGAGGGGGAGGGTTTAGAGGAGGTGGCATAGACCGCCGCAGATACCAGCACCAAGGTAGGACCTGCTATTCTGCATGTGGGTAGGACGTGAGCGGTCCCAGGCTCTGACTCGGTCCCAGCCTCCACCAAGTTCACCCAATGTGCCGTCAGGGAGATATAGTGGCCCTGCCCACCAGTACTTGTCCACATGTCCGTGGTTAAGCGGACCTTCCCAGTAACCGCGTTGTTGAGGGCACGATTGATGTTGCGGGAGACGTGCTGGTGTAGGGCTGGAACGGCACACCGGGAAAAATAGTGGCGACTGGGGACTGAGTAGCGAGGGACTGCCACCATCATGTTTTTGAAAGTCTCCGTTTCCACAAGCCTGTACGGCAGCATTTCCAGGCTGATTAATTTGGTAATGTGCACATTTAAAGCTTGTGTGGCGGGTGCATGGCGACGTATTTGCGCTTTCGCTCCAACGCTTGTGCTAGCGACAGCTGAACGCTGTGATGAGAGACATTGCTGGATGGGGTCGAGACCAGTGGAGGTGAGGGTGTGGGTGCAGACCAGGAGGCGCTCGTGCCTGTGTCCTGAGAGGGGGGTTGGATCTGAGTGGCAGGTTGGGGCACAGGGGAAGAGGCAGTGGTGTGACCCGGAGGCGGTGAACGGCCTTCGTCCCACCTTGTGGGGTGCTTGGTCATAATATGCCTGCGCATGCTGTGGGTGGTGAGGCTGGTAGTGGTGGCTCCCCGGCTGATCGTGGTGCGGCACAGGTTGCACACCACTGTTCGTTGGTCGTCCGTGCTCTCACTGAAAAACATCCACACCTTTGAACACCTAGCCCTCTGCACGGAGGCTTGGCGCAAAGGTGTGCTTTGGGAAACAGTTGGGGGATTCTTCGCTCTGGCCCTGCCTCTACCCCTGGCCACCCCACTGCCTCTTCCAACCTGTACTGCTGCTGCACTTGCCTCCCCCTCTGAAGACCTCTCCTCAGTAGGCTCAGCAAACCAGGTGGGGTCAGTCACCTCATCGCCCAGGTGCTCTTCCTCCGAATCCTCTGTGCGCTCCTCCCTCAGACTTACTGCCCTTACTACTACCTCACTGATAGACCACTGTGTCTCATCATCACCATCCTCCTCACCCACTGAAAGCACTTGAGACAGTTGCCGGAAGTCCCCAGCCTCATCACCCGGACACCAGGAACTTCCCAAAGGTTGGGCATTGGTCACGACAAACTCCTCAGGTAAGAGAGGAACCATTTTTTCCCACTCAAGGCAGGGGCTGAGAACAGTTCCTGGGAGTCTGCCTGCTCATCAGAATATGTCATTTTCATGGAGTGAGGAGGCTGGGAGGAAGGAAGAGCAGCAGCCAGAGGATTTAGAGTTGCAGTCCCTAAGCCGGGAGTAGTGGACTGCGCAGATGACTGGGTAGCCGATACATTGCTGGATGCATTTTCAGCCATCCATGACAGGACCTGCTCACACTGCTCTGTTTGTAATAAAGGTCTACCACGTGGACCCATAAATTGTGATATGAAGCTTGGGACCCCAGAAACTTGCCTCTCCCCTTATCCCGCAGCAGCTGGCTGTGATTCACCTGGACCAGGAACTTGGCCTGTGCCCACACCCTCACTTGGACATCTGCGTCCGCGGCCACGACCCTTACCTCTACTCCTTATCATGGCGGATTACGAATAGAGCAGGGGCCAAATAAATTACCCCACTGTACCGCACTGACAACTGGGCCTTAATTCACTGCACACAGAGACTTGTAGATAGCGGAGGCTGTATGCTGTGACTAGGAAAAAAGTAACCCGCTGTCTCGCACTTATACCTAGGGGTAATTTACTGCTCGTAGAGACTTGTAGATTATAGAGGCTGTGTGGAGTGGGAGAAGACTGTAAAACCAGTGGATAGTGCTGGTAACTGCGGCGATCCCAACCCCACCAACGGAAATGGTATTGTGAGACGCTCTGCACAGCGGCTGAGCTGAAATACTTTGCAGTGGCCCCGGTAATATTAAAGTACTGTTTAGCGGTGAGACCGCTGTCTAATTCACTGCAGACAGAGAACTGTATAAATAAGTATGGAATTATTTGAATCCACTTTCACGCTGAGAGCGTGACTCCAGGAGCTTTTGTTTTTTTTTGGACAGAGGATAGAGGCTGTATAGTGTATATCACTTTCTTTGTAGAATTGTCTGCGGCACTACGCTGTTGGTCTAATTCACTGCAGACAGAGAACGGTATAAATAATTATGGAATTATTTGCGTACACTTTCACGCTGAGAGCGGTATTGTAACGCACACTCCAGGCAGAAAAAATTGTTACGGAAGGCTGCAAACAGGCCTAGCTGCGTAATAGTAAAATGCAAGCACTACCAGCAGCCACCCAGTAAAATGCACACGGTCAGATGTAGCCCAACGAAGGAGCTTTTGTTTTTTTTGGACAGAGGATACAGGCTGTATAGTGTATATCACTTTCCCTCTAGAGGTGGCTGCGGCAGTACGCTGTGCGTCTAATTCACTACAGACACAGAACGGTATAAATAAGTATGGAATTATTTGTGTACACTTTCCGCCCAAGATCGGACTCCCAATTTATTACATGAATTCTCTTTGTGACACCCATATCTCCTGATAAAACATTGTAAAATGTCCTTGTTTTGAACCTGTATAGAGCTTTATGTGCTGTGAAGAGGGACCCCAGACTCTCAGGAAAACTAAGAGATTCTGTCCTATTCTTTTTTAGGAAATACTGGATTTGATAGTATATATAATAGTCAGATCCTCACAGCCCAAAAGCTCCCTAAGTATGTCAAAAGCTAGTAACTCCTCTTCCCCCAGAACGTCTGATAAATGCTTAATTCCTCTTCTTTTCCAGCCACTAATGTTCAACTCTTGAATAAAATATGTAAAGATCTCCAGAGGGAACCCAAGGGTTAAGTGTTTCGGGGATCCTTTAAACTTATATACATAGTGGTTCCAGGCCTGTAACGTAGCGAGCATAGGAGGGGAGTTCTCCTCCACACCCACCAAAGGTGGACAATTCGGATATAAAGTTCGGATCATGCTTGCTCCCAAAAGCGAACCAAGTGGTCTATTTTTGTTTCATTGTCTTTCCATAAGACTCCATGACGGCACCTCAGATCCCGCAGCCAGGCCCCAGTCTGACTAAGAATAGTTGCTTGATAATATGAGTGAAAATTGGGAACACCCAGTCCCCCCTGTCTACGATGTTGGTTTAGGATCTGTGCTGCTACCCTATGTCTCTTATTATTCCAAATGTACCTCAGTAGTTGTTTTTGAAACCCTGCTATTGTAACTTGTGGAATAGGGTAAGAAAGGGTACGGAAGAAGTATAGAATTTTTGGCAATATTAGCATCTTGTAGAGCACTATCCTCCCCATCCAGGAGTGCTCCATCTTCCCCAATCTTTCCAGCTCTTTTTGAGTAGTGGAAAATAAAGGGCTCAGATTAGTTGAAACAATCCTGGACAATGGGTAACACAGTTTTATACCCAAATATGGGATTTCAGGTTGCCATTGAAAGGGAAACTCTTTCTGAATGTCTAGCTTTAATTGTTCGTCTATGTCGATAGCTAATATTTGAGATATGTCTACATTTAGCTTATAATACGAAGCTTTGCTGAATATCTCTATATTTACTGCTAGTTTTCTCGGAGAGTTTAAGTCAAAGACAGGAGAACATTATCCGCGAAAAGTTCAATTTTATGTTGTCTGAACCGCAGAGGAACTCCCTGTATCTCAGGAGTGATTCTTATTAATTCCGCCAAGGGTTCCATTATCATAATGAACAACAGGGGAGAAAGAGGGCATCCCTGCCGCATCCCGTTCATAATTGTAAATGGCGAAGATAGAGTGCCATCTACTAACACCCTTGCAGACGGTGAAGAATACAGTGCACGGACAGCTTGTAAAAATTGGGGCCCCGTTCCAAATTTTTTTAGGGTTGCAAATGCAAATTCCCAGTGTAGTCTATCGAACGCCTTCTCCGCATCCAGTGCAAGGAGGAGAGAAGGCGCCCGACTCGACTCTAGCATTGCCATCAGGTTTAGCGTCCTCCTTGTGCCATCTGCTGCTTGCCTCCCCTTAGTGAAACCTACTTGATCTTTATGAATCACCTCTGGCAAGACTTTTAAGAGTCTTTCGGCAAGAACTTTGGAGTAGATTTTAGTGTCTGAATTGAGGAGAGATATTGGTCTAAAATTAGATGGTGTGGTAGGGGGTTTACCTGATTTAGGAATTGCGGCGATAGTTGCAGGCAAGAATCCATTTATCATTGCATCATTAAATACTCGTATTAGATATGGAGTGAGATCTGGGGCAAATAATTTATAGTACTCGATTGAGAACCCATCTGGCCCTGGTGATTTAAAATTTTTCAATTTGCCAATAGTTTTTGTTATTTTTGCTAAAGAGACAGGTTTGTCTAATTCTTGAGCTTTGTTACCTAAAGTAGGGAGGGACATTTTCTCCAAAAATTTATCTATAATATCAGAACTGGGTTGGGGAACCGAGGGATCTTCTTTTAAATTTTAACGCTTGGCATAATAGGCCCTAAATTCCTCTGCTATCTGATGAGAATGGGAAAATTTGGTTAGAGGGTCATTTGCTTTAAACACGTATGGAATTTTAGCTTTCACCCTTTTTGGTTTGGTAATGTTAGCCATTAATTTAGAAGGTTTGTCCATATTTGCATAGAAATTAGCTTTCCAATATATGGAATTTTTTTTATAGTCCTCAGAATTTCTCAGCTTGCGTCGGAGTGACATTAAATCTTCTGTAAGATCAGTTCTAGAAGGGCCTTGTAAATTTTGCTCTAATTGTTTTATTCTGTCAAAAAGTTCTACCATACGTTGCTTCTTGTTTTTCCTGTTCTGAGCACTGATTTTTATCAGAATTCCCCTGATAACTGCTTTGTGCGCATTCCATAAGGAACTGTTCCCTATTGTTGGGTCTGAATTCAGGTCAAAGTATTCTTTTAAAGCAGCAGAGATTGTCTTTTGATTGTTGGGGGATTTAAGTAGACTCACATCATTACGCCAAATTCTTGTACTGTGATGAGGAAGGCCTAATTTAATTTCCAATAAAATGGGTGAATGGTCTGACCAGGTTGTTGTACCGATAACGGATGCTTGAATTAGGGGAAGGGTCCATCTATCGACCAAAAAGAGATCTATCTGGGAAAACGTTTTGTGGCGTGGAGAGTAAAATGTATATTCTTTGGACGAGGAGTTTAAACATCTAAATGTATCATATAAGTTCTCCTTATGGAGCCATGGGTACAATGTGGGTGCCATTCTATGTCCCGCTGTGGAATCAATTGATTTGTCGGGTATAATATTAAAATCGCCAAAGATTAATACTTTCCCTTTTTGTATTTTTCCTATTTTCCGTACTACTTTATTCAGAAAAGAAATTTGTGCACTATTGGGGGCATAAATATTTGCCAAAGTAATTGTTTGCCCATTTAAATTGCCAACTATAATTATGAATCTACCTTTTGGATCTAGAACCTTTTCACTCAATACAAAGTCAATATTCTCTTTGAAAGCAATTAGAACCCCTGCGCGTTTTTTATTTGCGCAAGCCATAAATATTTGCTGGAATTTTTTATTAGAAAATTTTGGGCACGCAGCCTCTGCAAAATGTGTCTCCTGAATACACAACTAGAGATGAGCGAGCACCAAAATGCTCGGGTGCTCGTTACTCGGGACGAAATTTTCGCAATGCTCGGGGGATCGTTTCGAGTAACAAACCCCATTGAAGTCAATGGGCGACCCGAGCATTTTTGTATTTCGCCGATGCTCGCTAAGGTTTCCATGTGTGAAAATCTGGGCAATTCAAGAAAGTGATGGGAACGACACAGCAACGGATAGGGCAGGCGAGGGGCTACATGTTGGGCTGCATCTCAAGTCCACAGGTCCCACTATTAAGCCACAATACCGGCAAGAGTGGGCCCCCCCCCTCCCAACAACTTTTACTTCTGAAAAGCCCTCATTAGCATGGCATACCTTAGCTAAGTACCACACTACCTACAACAAAGCACAATCACTGCCTGCATGACACTCTGCTGCCACTTCTCCTGGGTTACATGCTGCCCAACCCCCCTCCCCCCTGCACGACGCAGTGTCCACAGCGCACACCAAACTGTCCCTGCGCAGCCTTCAGCTGCCCTCATGCCACACCACCCTCATGTCTATTTATAAGTGCGTCTGCCATGAGGAGGAACTGCAGGCACACACTGCAGAGGGTTGGCACGGCTAGGCAGCGACCCTCTTTAAAAGTGGTGGGGCGATAGCCCACAATGCTGTACAGAAGCAATGAGAAATATAATCCTGTGCCACTGCCATCAGGAACTGCACACGTGGGCATAGCAATGGGGAACCTATGTGCCACACACTATTCATTCTGTCAAGGTGTCTGCATGCCCCAGTCAGACTGGTAATATGTACCTTAACAGTAACCGCGTTGGTGGTAATGTGGTGGTGACTGCGGACCTAGTAGCGCGGTTGTATTTTGTTGGTTTTCGGAATGTGGCCAGGATTAAGTTGGCCGTGGCGGGGGATGTTTTTGAGGCACTACATGTCCTCTCCACGTGTCCGTGGTTATATGCACCTTAACAGTAACCGCGTTGGTGGTAATGTGGTGGTGACTGCGGACCTAGTAGCGCGGTTGTATTTTGTTGGTTTTCGGAATGTGGCCAGGATTAAGTGGGCCGTGGCGGGGGGATGGTGGGGGGGGCTCTCTTGTTGTGTCGGTAAAGGTGAAATTCTTGGACTGCCACCAGACGAACCAATGCAAAGGCATTTGCCAAGAATGTTTTCATTGTTGGAGGAGGAGGGGGATGTTTTTGAGGCACTACGTGTCCTCTCCACGTGTCCGTGGTTATATGCACCTTAACAGTAACCGCGTTGGTGGGAAATGGCCTCGCCGCCATCATGTCTTTGGGAAGCCTCTGTTTCCACACCCCAGAGACATACCATTAGCAGCGGTATAGGCAGAGCCCATAATTCGTAACATTTCAGCCATAGCATTAGGACAGGCCCCACTAACATATCACTAGCAGCATTATAGGGGGAGCACAGTATTAGTTCCATTTCAGTAATAGTAGCACTCAAGACAGGCCCCAGTAACAATTCCGAAGCAGCAGTATAGTGGGAGCGCAGTCTTCGTTCCATTTCAGTAATAGTAGCACTCAAGACAGGCCCCAGTAACAATTCCGAAGCAGCAGTATAGAAGGAGCATAGTCTAAGTTCCATTTAAGTAATAGTAGCAGCCTACACAGGCCCCAGGAACAATTCTGAAGCAGCAGTATAGTGGGAGCGCAGTCTTAGTTCCATTTCAGTAGCTGCAGTATAGCCAAGGCCCAAGTTACATTTATGTAGCTAAAGTGTAGGCCAACCCCACACACCTTTCTGTACCATGAGTGCAGGCGAAGAACATAGAAATTGCTATGATTACACTGTAGGTGAGGGCCCAAAAAAATTGGTGTACCAACAGTACTAATGTACCTCAGTAAAAATTGGCCATGCCCAACCAAGATGGCAGGTGAAACCCATTAATCGCTTTGGTTAATGTGGCTTAAGTGGTAACTAGGCCTGGAGGCAGCCCAGTTTAACGAAAAATTGTTTCAAGTTAAAGTTCCAACGCTTTTAAGAGCATTGAAACGTATAAAAAATTTTTAGAAAAATTATATGAGTGAGCCTTGTGGCCCTAAGAAAAATTGCCCGTTCAGCGTGATTACGTGAGGTTTCAGGAGGAGGAGCAGGAGGAGGAGGAGGAATATTATACACAGATTGATGAAGCAGAAATGTCCCCGTTTTGGATGGTGAGAGAGAACGATGCTTCCATCCGCGGGTGCAGCCTACGTATTGCTTAGGTATAGCTGCTGTCCGCTGGTGGAGAAGAGAAGTCTGGGGAAATCCAGGCTTTGTTCATCTTGATGAGTGTTAGCCTGTCGGCACTGTCGGTTGACAGGCGGGTACGCTTATCTGTGATGATTCCCCCAGCCGCACTAAACACCCTCTCCGACAAGACGCTAGCCGCAGGACAAGCAAGCACCTGCAGGGCATACAGCGCTAGTTCAGGCCACGTGTCCAGCTTCAACACCCAGTAGTTGTAGGTGGCAGAGGCGTCACGGAGGACGGTCGTGCGATCGGCTACGTACTCCCTCACCATCCTTTTACAGTGCTCCCGTCGACTCAGCCTTGACTGGGGAGCGGTGACACAGTCTTGCTGGGGAGCCATAAAGCTGTCCGGGCCCTTAAAGACTGTTGCACTGCCTGGGCTGTACATGCTGCTCGATCTCCGCACCTCCCCTGCTACCTGGCCCTTGGAACTGCGCCTTCTGCCACTAGCGCTGTCGGATGGGAATTTTACCATCAGCTTGTCCGCCAGGGTCCTGTGGCATAGCAACACTCTCGAACTACTTTCCTCTTCGGGAATGAGAGTGGGAAGGTTCTCCTTATAGCGTGGGTCGAGCAGTGTGTACACCCAGTAATCCGTAGTGGCCAGAATGCGTGTAACGCGAGGGTCACGAGAAAGGCATCCTAACATGAAGTCAGCCATGTGTGCCAGGGTACCTGTACGCAACACATGGCTGTCCGCACTAGGAAGATCACTTTCAGGATCCTCCTCCTCCTGCTCCTCCTCAGGCCATACACGCTGAAATGATGACAGGCAAGCAGCATGGGTACCGTCAGCAGTGGGCCAAGCTGTCTCTTCCCCCTCCTCCTCCTCCTCCTGAACGCGCTGAGATATAGACAGGAGGGTGCTCTGACTATCCAGCGACATATTGTCTTCCCCCGACTCTGTTTCCGAGCGCAAAGCGGCTGCCTTTATGGTTTGCAGGGAACTTCTCAAGATGCATAGCAGAGGAATGGTGACGCTAATGATTGCAGCATCGCCACTCACCACCTGGGTAGACTGCTCAAAGTTTTGAAGGACCTCGCAGATGTCTGCCAACCATGCCCACTCTTCTGAAAATAATTGAGGAGGCTTACTCCCACTGCGCCGCCCATGTTGGAGTTGGTATTCCACTATAGCTCTACGCTGCTTATAGAGCCTGGCCAACATGTGGAGCGTAGAGTTCCACCGTGTGGGCACGTCGCACAGCAGTCGGTGCACTGGCAGATTAAACCGATGTTGCAGTGTCCGCAGGGTGGCAGCGTCCGTGTGGGACTTGCGGAAATGTGCGCACAGCCGGCGCACCTTTACGAGCAGGTCTGACAAGCGTGGGTAGCTTTTCAGAAAGTGCTGAACCACCAAATTAAAGACGTGGGCCAGGCATGGCACGTGCATGAGGCTGCCGAGCTGCAGAGCCGCCACCAGGTTACGGCCGTTGTCACACACGACCATGCCCGGTTGGAGGCTCAGCGGCGCAAGCCAGCGGTCGGTCTGCTCTGTCAGACCCTGCAGCAGTTCGTGGGCCGTGTGCCTCTTATCTCCTAAGCTGAGTAGTTTCAGCATGGCCTGCTGACGCTTGCCCACCGCTGTGCTGCCACGACGCGCGACACCGACTGCTGGCGACGTGCTGCTGCTGCTGACACATCTTGATTGCGAGACAGAGGTTGCGGAGGAGGAGGAGGGTGGTTTAGTGGAGGAAGCATACACCGCCGCAGATACCAGCACCGAGCTGGGGCCCGCAATTCTGGGGGTGGGTAGGACGTGAGCGGTCCCAGGCTCTGACTCTGTCCCAGCCTCCACTAAATTCACCCAATGTGCCGTCAGGGAGATGTAGTGGCCCTGCCCGCCTGTGCTTGTCCACATGTCCGTTGTTAAGTGGACCTTGGCAGTAACCGCGTTGGTGAGGGCGCGTACAATGTTGCGGGAGACGTGGTCGTGCAGGGCTGGGACAGCACATCGGGAAAAGTAGTGGCGACTGGGAACTGAGTAGTGCGGGGCCGCCGCCTCCATCATACTTTTGAAGGACTCCGTTTCCACAACCCTATACGGCAGCATCTCAAAGCTGATAAATTTGGCTATGTGGACGGTTAACGCTTGAGCGTGCGGGTGCGTGGCGGCGTACTTGCGCTTGCGCTCAAACACTTGCGCTAGCGACAGCTGGACGG
The DNA here is from genome assembly GCF_035609145.1 of Eleutherodactylus coqui. Lineage (NCBI taxonomy): Eukaryota > Metazoa > Chordata > Amphibia > Anura > Eleutherodactylidae > Eleutherodactylus > Eleutherodactylus coqui. The sequence goes on along the minus strand of NC_089845.1, from coordinate 128,793,749 downwards.
TGCGGTGCGAGACATTGGTGGATGGGGCCGAGGACAGCGGAGGTGAGGGTGTGGGTGCAGGCCAGGAGACGGTAGTGCCTGTGTCCTCAGAGCGGGGTTGGATCTCAGTGGCAGGTTGGGGCACAGGGGGAGAGGCAGCGGTGCAAACCGGAGGCAGTGAACGGCCTTCGTCCCACCTTGTGGGGTGCTTGGCCATCATATGTCTGCGCATGCTGGTGGTGGTGAGGCTGTTGGTGGTGGCTCCCCGGCTGATCTTGGCGCGACACAGGTTGCACACCACTGTTCGTCGGTCGTCAGGCGTCTCTGTGAAAAACTGCCAGACCTTAGAGCACCTCGGCCTCTGCAGGGTGGCATGGCGCGAGGGTGTGCTTTGGGAAACAGTTGGTGGATTATTTGGTCTGGCCCTGCCTCTACCCCTGGCGACCCCACTGCCTCTTGCAACCTGCCCTGCTGCTGCCCGTGCCTCCCCCTCTGAAGACCTGTCCTGTGTAGGTGTTGCACACCAGGTGGGGTCAGTCACCTCATCGTCCTGCTGCTCTTCCTCCGAATCCTCTGTGCGCTCTTCCCTCGGACTTACTGCCCTTACTACTACCTCACTTCAAGACAACTGTGTCTCATCGTCATCGTCCTCCTCACCCACTGAAAGGTCTTGAGACAGTTGCCGGAAGTCCCCAGCCTCATCCCCCGGACCCCGGGAACTTTCCAATGGTTGGGCATTAGTGACGATAAACTCCTCTGGTGGGAGAGGAACCACTGCTGCCCAATCTGAGCAGGGGCCCGAGAACAGTTCCTGGGAGTCTGCCCGCTCCTGAGCATGTGTCATTGTAGTGGAGTGAGGAGGCTGGGAGGAAGGAGGAGTAGCAGCCAGAGGATTTGGATTTGCAGCACTGGACGGCGCAGAACTGTGGGTGGATGATAGCTTGCTCGAAGCACTTTCTGCCATCCACGACAAGACCTGCTCACACTGCTCATTTTCTAATAAAGGTCTCCCGCGTGGACCCATTAATTGGGCGATGAATGTGGGGACGCCAGAAACGTGCTTCTCTCCTAATCGCGCAGCAGTCGGCTGCGATACACCTTGATCAGGAGCTCGCCCTGTGCCCACACCCTCACTTGGGCCTACGCGTCCTCGGCCACGTCCACGTCCTCTAGGCTTACCCCTACCCCTCAGCATGCTGTATTACCAGTGATTTCCCAGGCAGGAAATAAATTGGCGCAAGCCTGCAGGACAAATAGAATGTTTCCCTTTTTGGGAAACGGAGGGCCCACTGACTATATTCAATCAGATAAGATATGTGTTGCACAGAAATGCAGTTATATGAAGTGCAGCACAGCGGAGACTTTTCACAGGCAGCAAATAAATTGGCGCAAGCCTGCAGGACAAATAGAATGTTTCCCTTTTTGGGAAACGGAGGGCCCACTGACTATATTCAATCAGATAAGATATGTGTTGCACAGAAATGCAGTTATATGAAGTGCAGCAGAGCGGAGACTTTTCACAGGCAGCAAATACATTGGCGTAAGCCTGCAGGACAAATAGAATGTTTCCCTTTTTGGGAAACGGAGGGCCCACTGACTATATTCAATCAGATAAGATATGTGTTGCACAGAAATGCAGTTATATGAAGTGCAGCAGAGCGGAGACTTTTCACAGGCAGCAAATAAATTGGCGCAAGCCTGCAGGACAAATAGAATGTTTCCCTTTTTGGGAAACGGAGGGCCCACTGACTATATTCAATCAGATAAGATATGTGTTGCACAGAAATGCAGTTATATGAAGTGCAGCACAGCGGTTACTTTTCCCAGGCAGGAAATAAATTGGCGCAAGACTGCAGGACAAATACAATTTTTCCCTTTTTGGGAAACGGAGGGCCCACTGACTATATTCAATCACATAAGATATGTGTTGCACAGAAATGCAGTTATATGAAGTGCAGCAGAGCGGAGACTTTTCACAGGCAGGAAATAAATTGGCGCAAGCCTGCAGGACAAATAGAATGTTTCCCTTTTTGGGAAACGGAGGGCCCACTGACTATATTCAATCAGATAAGATATGTGTTGCACAGAAATGCAGTTATATGAAGTGCAGCACAGCGGTTACTTTTCCCAGGCAGGAAATAAATTGGCGCAAGACTGCAGGACAAATACAATTTTTCCCTTTTTGGGAAACGGAGGGCCCACTGACTATATTCAATCAGATAAGATATGTGTTGCACAGAAATGCAGTTATATGAAGTGCAGCAGAGCGGAGACTTTTCACAGGCAGCAAATAAATTGGCGCAAGCCTGCAGGACAAATAGAATGTTTCCCTTTTTGGGAAACGGAGGGCCCACTGACTATATTCAATCAGATAAGATATGTGTTGCACAGAAATGCAGTTATATGAAGTGCAGCACAGCGGTTACTTTTCCCAGGCAGGAAATAAATTGGCGCAAGACTGCAGGACAAATACAATTTTTCCCTTTTTGGGAAACGGAGGGCGAACTGACTATATTCAATCAATAATATATGTCTTCTGGCCCTGCCTACACAATTCTCTCCCTGTAGTATTACTGCAAGGCGCAATGCTCTGCAGACAGCCGATTTTGAAAAGAAAAAAATATGCAACACTGCTAACAGCAGCCTGCACAGTACTGCACACGGATAGATGTGGCCCTAAGAAGGACCGTTGGGGTTCTTGAAGCCTACACTCACTCCTAACACTCTCCCTACCTAAGCACCACTTCTGTCCCTGTAGTATTACTGCAAGGCGCAATGGTCTGCAGACTGCCGATTTTGAAAAAAAAAAAATTTGTGCAACACTGCTAACAGCACCCTCCACAGTACTGCACACGGATAGATGTGGCCCTGAGAAGGACCGTTGGGGTTCTTGAAGCCTACACTCACTACTAACACTCTCCCTACAGCAGCTCCGGCACCAGCAGCACTTTCCCTCAGCTAACTCACAAGACATCTGAGGCGAGCCGCGGGAGGGGCCGACTTTTATACTCGGGTGACATCTGATCGCCCCAGCCACTCACAGCAGGGGGGTGGTATAGGGCTTGAACGTCACAGGGGGAAGTTGTAATGCCTTCCCTGTCTTTCAATTGGCCAGAAAAGCGCGCTAACATCTCAGAGAGGAAACTGAAAGTAACCGGAACACCGCGTGGTGCTCGTTAAGAGTAACGAGCATCCCGAACACCCTAATATTCGCATGAATATCAAGCTCGGACGAGTACGTTCGCTCATCTCTATACACAACACATCAGAATCTCCTTCGCATCTTTCCACAACATTGCTCTTTTAGACGGTGAATTTAGACCTCTTGCATTATATGATAATATCTTAACCGCCATTACATACACACAAGTACACGAACAGATCTTGCATAGTTAAATTAGCGACACAAACATCAAACATAACATGAGAAACGAACAGTAGATACTCAGCAGCTTGTCTCCTTGCTACAGTTCTTGTAGTTGTACATTGCTGCTTACGGTATCTGTAAAAAAGGAAAACACAGAAACAAAACCAAACAGGTAGTAATACAGGTATTAACACCTGCATATTCTTGGGGGGGAAAGAAAAGTTCGCCTGCACATCTTCAGCCTTTTCTAATGGCTGAATTAAAGATGACCCAGCAGTTACGTATCCATACACTGAAAAGGAAGGCACATTCAAACTTTTCAAGTTGGCGAGACACGGGACCATGTACCCTGAACTTTTTTGGATTGCATTGCATTCGTGGTCATATAACTGATACATGAAAATGGGCTACATGTTGCTTCACTTCAAAAAATAAATGCAAAAAAATAGTAATTAAAAAATCCTCGCCTCCTGGAAGTGCTGCCTTTCATTTCTTTCCTGCAGCTAGGGCTTATTTAATGGCTTTGACAGTAGGATCTCCTTTGGATGAAAACTGCGTTTTTGTGTGAATCAAAAACCGTTGTCCTATTTTTTTCTGGAGCGTTTTTTAAATGCATGTAAAAACATGTGACCACTTTAATTAGAAAGCATTGGTTCTAATAGATCCGTTTTTAAAATGCGCCTCTGCATGCATTCAAAATTCGCTTTTCTGACTGAGCCCTTAGTTGGGCTATGAAAATTAAAATTTACAGGTATCACTTTTTCCCATGAATTTAATGGGCAATCCTCTAGTAGTATATATGAATTTTCTTTATTCAGTCGTTCATTGACATCTATTGGTTTTATTAAAAATGAAATAAAAACCTGCATTTGACTGTGTTTTTTACACACCTGCATTGATTCGTATGGGCAATTTCACCGCTAAAATCACGCTGAAAACAGAAGAAATAGGACTAGAGATGAGCGAGCACCAAAATGCTCGGGTGCTCGTTACTCGAGTCGAACTTTCAGTGATGCTCGAGAGTTCGTTTCGAGTAACGAAACCCCATTGAAGTCAATGGGCGACTCGAGCATTTTTGTATATCGCCGATGCTCGCTAAGGTTTTCATTTGTGAAAACCTGGGAAATTCAAGAAAGTGATGGGAACGACACAGAAACGGATAGGGAAGGCGAGGGGCTACATGTTGGGCTGCATCTCAAGTTCCCAGGTCCCACTATTAAGCCACAATAGTGGCAAGAGTGAGACCCCCCCACACACACACACACTGTCAGCATAAAGATCGTTCTCCTCTGCCACAGCTGTAACAGCTGTGACAGAGAAGAACGATGTTAGCCCATTGAATTCAATGGAGCCAGCAATACAGCTGGCTCCATTGAAAGCAATGGGCTGCCGGCGATCACGGGATGAATTGTCGGGAAGGGCTTAAATATATAAGCCCTTCCCTGCAATTCATCCAAAAATGTGTAAAAATTAAAAAAATATATACTCACCTTGTCCCGGCAGAACGATGTTAGCCCATTGAATTCAATGGAGCCGGCAATACAGCTGGCTCCATTGAAAGCAATGGGCTGCCGGCGATCGCGGGATGAATTGTCGGGAAGGGGTTAAATATATAAGCCCTTCCCTGCAATTCATCCAGAAATGTGTAAAAATAAAAAATATATATATACTCACCTGGTCCCGGCAGACGGAGTTCAGCGCGGCCAGCGGCAGTCCTCCTGAACTGCTCTGAGCAGCTGTGAGTAGTATTCAGCAGCCGGGATTTAAAATCCCCGCCTGCTGAATGAGTTGCCTCTAATTGGTCACAGCCTGACCAATCAGAGGCAGATTCCACTCACACACCCATTCATGAATTTATGAATGGGTGAGTGACTGCTGCCTCTCATCTGATTGGTCCCGCTGAGCCAATCAGAGGCAGCAGTCACACACCCATTCATAAATTCATGAATGGCTGTGTGAGTGGAATCTGCCTCTGATTGGTCAGGCTGTGACCAATTAGAGGCAGCTCATTCAGCAGGCGGGGATTTTAAATCCCCGGCTGCTGAATACTTTTCACAGCTGTTCAGAGCAGTTCAGGAGGACTGCCGCTGGCCGCGCTGAACTCCGTCTGCCGGGACCAGGTGAGTATATATATATATATATATATATTTTTTTTTTTTTACACATTTCTGGATGAATTGCAGGGAAGGGCTTATATATTTAACCCCTTCCCGACAATTCATCCCGCGCTCGCCGGCAGGCCATTGCTTTCAATGGAGCCGGCTGTATTGCCGGCTCCATTGAATTCAATGGTCAGTGCTTGTTTAATCGAGACGAGTACCGCGTGGTGCTCGTCTCGAGTAACGAGCATCTCGAGCACCCTAATACTCGAACGAGCATCAAGCTCGGACGAGTATGCTCGCTCATCTCTAAATAGGACATGTAGCATTCGATTTTCAGCACATAGAAAATGCACTGAAAAAACGCTGGTGAGAGGCCGCATTGAAATACATCGGGGCTTTAGGCTGCTTTCACACGTCCGTGTGCTGACAGCGTATCATTGGAGGGTAGATTAATACTATGGATAAAAATAGGACATGATACATGTCCTATTTGCTTGCATAAACCGCGGATCCACGAAGCTCTCATTCCCGCCTCCAAGACTTCTCCAGAGCAGCACCAGTCCTCTGGAATGCTCTACCACAAAACTATCCGCGCAATCCCTGATTCGCAAAACTTCAGGCATGCTCTAAAAATGCACCTCTTTAGGGTGGCATACCATAGACTCTAAACTAAACCACTCTGCCTGATAACATGCTCCCTGTCCTTGTGACTGCAACCCTGCTAGCCACCATCAACCGCCCCCCTGCAGTCACATCGATTCAGCCACCACACAGCTTATGTCTGACTATTGTCTATGTGTATAGCATCCCACACTCTTCATCTCGCCATACCGTGCACATCTCTAGCCCGTTTACCTTCTGTATCACCCCATTATTTGTAGTATGTAAGCTGTTTAGAGCAGACCACTCACCCCTACTGTTTCTATCAACTGATTACTATGTAACTGTAGTTTTTGTATTTTTGTACTTTTGTCTTTCCGTATCCCCCTGTTTTTCTAAGTGCTGCAGAATATGTTTGGTGCTATATAAATAAAAATTATTATTAAGAAATTGCATGTGTGGAAAAAGCCCATTAAAGTAAATGTGTCTGCGCTACAAAGACCAAGTAACACTTATACTATACAGAAAGCTTATTTCTTACAATAATATAAATCAATTACAACTATGCTAAATATAACAGTGACATATATGCGGGAATAATCAGACATCTTACTAAAAAAGTGAAATCCGAGTAATAATAGCTCCTTGTGCCGATGAAAAGAAAAACTGCAAAGGTGCCTGCAGAGATCAGGCAGCTGCCTCCAGTGGTCCCCCCTCACTGGATGTCTCGTTGGAGGGAGAGAGGAACAGAATTTCCTCTATTCATCAGGAGTGAATCATGGCAACAGATGTGTAGTCCTCTCGATCCCCCCCTAAGAAGCTGAGGCCCTGATTAACCACTCCTATCTCCATGCAAACCAGCTCAAATTCAATAGAGAATCCCATAGCCAATTTACCCTCCTTCAGCCAGCCTGCTACGGAAGATTTCATTAACAGCATGGTGCACTTAGAGGGTCAATTATTGATAGAGTCCATAGGCTACCTAAACCAAAGTTTCTACCAGAAAAGTCCACCCGGGATGTTATAACAAGGATTCATTGTTATCATGTGAAAAAAGGCTCTGATGTTTGCGGCCCAAAAGTCCGGAACCCTTCCTAGCCCATGCTCTGACATCCAACTGTTTGCAGACTTGTCTCAAGCAAGAAGAGCCTTCTCAAGCTTCACTGCAGCATTGCGTGCCACAAAAATGCAATATAGGTGGAGTTTCCCCGGGAAACTGCTTGTTTATAAATATGGCTCCCTCCTACCATTTGCTTTTCCTAGAGACGGGGAACAGCGTTTGGCATCATGGGGTATCCAGATCCCAGAAAAAGCAACTAACTACAATGGCGGAAACACCAAAAAAAAAAACATATCCAAGACCGCATCCCAAGTGGCACCTTGGTGAAAGCTTTGAACAGCTTCTTATCACTATGGAACTCTTCCATTCAACGATGCTGCAAAATTATGCAATACATCTATTTGTAATGGCTAAAATGTATTAGGCAAACTTTTATCTACCTCCTCCCAAAATATGCAGTTAGTAATTCCTGCCTCACTGCTTGCTTTATCTGTTTATTCTTTCCTAATGATATGTACTTGCAGCTACCAAGTTCTTTATACAATAGACATAAATAGTGTAAGAGCTGTTGTATACATCAGTGGCTTAGGACGGGGGTGCAGCAGGTGCGGGCTGCCCCGGGTGCTATCACTGAGGGGGTTGACAGCTCAGCTGTGGTCCTGTTTGCTGACTGGTCTTCTCACTCTCTGCCACTCCTGCCCACTGTCCTGTTGCTCTCTGCTGCTCCAGCCTGCTCTCCTATCACTCTTCGACGCTCCTGCCCACAATCCTCTGCATCACTCTTGCCTGCCGTCCTCACTTTCTGGTAGGGGGAATCATAACTCCTGCCTCCAGGGAGCGATGGCTGTGATTAGCTTGTCCAGCACTGAGTGGCAGCGCTGATTGGTTCCCGTGGGCAGCACTGGCAGCCGATTGGCTGCCAGTAGCTGTTCTGTGAGGGACCTAAAGCTGTGTGAGACTGTGAGTGACTCGTCTGAGCTCCATTAGAAGTGCAGTAAAACACTTCTACTGCGCATCAACAGCAATTTTTATACATCCAGAACTGCCACATTGAAATACATGGGGACTTATGTGCTCTCTTACACATGTGTTTTTCTGCTTCGTTTTCAGCCCATTTTAAACGTGCACTGAATCCGCAGTATTAGGGTATGTTTACGCATCGCTATTTTGCTGTAGATTTTGGTGCAAATCTGGAGCATATATCACCCTCCTTCCAATTGAATTCAAATGGGAGGGTGAAATATGTTGCAGATCTGCAACAAAATCTGTTAAAAATCTGCAGTAAAATAGCGGTGTAAACATACTCTTAGGCTGCCTTTTAGTCTCTCCTCTCCCTTCTCTCCCCTATGGAACACATATAAACGTTTCCCTCACATTCCCAGTCTCCCTTCTTTCTACCTGTAACACATATAACTGTTTGCACAATGTCTCCCCTTTCCTTGTTAGGAAGGTGTGTGAGTGGCTGTAAATCAGTATCTTGCACATTTGTATGGCTCCTCTATATAGCAGTTTGGCTGTCTGCATCGCCTTATTTACCCCACATATTGAACGTCGTCAGAAAAAAATTTACAATGTCAGAATTGAGGTTTTTTTTGTTACAGATTATAATAAAAAACGATCAGAAAGTTCAAAAAAATCAGCATGTACTCCAAAATAACATCAATGGAAATTACTGGATGTTCCACAATTTAAAAAAAGCCCTCACACAACTATGTGGATGAAAAAATAAAAAAGTAATGGCTGTCAGAATATACATAGTATAACGTTATCATGTCGATTTGCTGCAGTGTGTTCACTGCAAAGATGGCAGAATTGTGCTTTTTTTCTTCATTTCACTCTGCTTAGAATTTTTTTAAAAGTTTTTCAGTTCATGGTATGATACAACTTTGCTCACAAAAAAACAAGCTCCCAGACAGCTACATGGATGGATAAATAAAAGAGCTATGTTTTTTTGAAAGTGGGGAGGAAAAAACAAAAATAATAATGAAAAAAGGCACGATCCTTCAGGGGTTAAATAATAACAACTTTTTTCTTCTCCGGCTAACGCAGTTCCAAACATTTTATTTATTTTTGAAACCTGAAAAAGATCTCTTGTTCCGTCTAGAACAATTATTATAAAATATTAACTGCTGGAAACAATGCAAAGTTCTTCTCTGGTGCTTAACACCTACAAGGTTGGACAAAGTAATCAATTCAGCAATTCATTATTATTGCACATAACTATTCTTTAGACTTTTTATATGCAAAATACACGCAACACTACTGCCCTGATGGAGAACTGGCACAATTGGGCATTGCATAAGGAGATCCATTAGCAGAGGGTAATTTATGCGGGCGAGTGTAATATCAGGCCAAGTTTCACGGCCCGATATTTCACTTGGGAAGGGGAGCAGTAGGACAAAATCAACTAATGAGGAGGTAGTCAGCTTTGAAGAAGCACGTAAAAAAGGAATATTTAATATTTCAAAATACAACCTAAAAAGAAGCGAAATTGAGGTCTTGACCAAAGGGCTATCTTTTTGCCCAACTAGGACCTCTAACCTCTTTGATCTATTTGTTGATCTCAACTCCTTTTTACGAAAACTTACGTTAAACAGATATTTTATCATACAAGAAAAGAAAAACATAGGTAATAAAACAATAGACGAACTAGAGGAAAGAGAATTTAATATTGAGGACCCAATCATAACCGACTTAAGGCCCAGGAGTAGATTCCACCCAATAGAAGCAAGGGGAGAATATCTTGAATTATTCTATAATAGAACTATGAAAGATTTCTCCTCTATGTGCAAAGAAAATAAACGCATTAACCATAATTTAACGAAACAGCAAAGAAAGACCCTCAGGGATTTGATGGAGGAGGAGAGTATTGTAATTAAAAGTGCAGATAAAGGGGGAGCGATTACCATCATGGGGTACGACCAATATCATATGGAATCAGTGAGGATCCTGGGGGACCATAAATATTATGAGAAATTAAGAGAAAACCCCACTAAAAACATCACAAAAGAATTCCATTCACTAATAGAGAAAGCATATGAAAATAACAGCATGGGTAAAATGGAATACAAATATCTAAAAGAAACACTGATTGGGGTCCCCTATTTCTATCATGTGCCCAAGGTGCATAAAGATTTATTTAATCCCCCAGGGAGACCTATAATAGCGGGCATGCAGGCTATTACGCACAGATTGTCTGAATATATTGACCACCAACTCCAAAAATTTGTGGTCAATCTCCCATCCCACCTACGCGACTCGGGACATCTATTGGAGTTGGTGGACAATATAAAATGGGAGTCATCATACATCTGGTGTACGATAGATGTAGAAGCATTGTATTCCAATATTGACCACAACAAAGGAGTAGAGGCAGTAGGAAGAATACTGAGTGAGGACCCCCTAATGCCAATTCATCAAAGACTATTTTTACAAGAAAGCCTCATGTTCATATTGGAAAAAAACATTTTTACATATGATGGTGAATTTTATCGCCAAAGGACCGGTACAGCGATGGGAACTAAGTGTGCGCCAAGTTTCGCCAATATAGTTATGGGGATATTTTAAAGGGACAGATTTAATGACATCAGAGTGATATTGTATAAAAGGTTCATCGATGATCTTATAATCATATGGAATGGCAAAGAAGAAGACCTGAAGAACTATATAGAAGAGCTCGCAATAAATGAGTTCCATTTCAAATTTACATATAACATCAGTACAAAAAAAGCTATGTATCTAGACTTAGAACTAGAAGGCGACAATAACACTAACAAAATTATATCAAAGACACACTTTAAGACAGTGGATACTAACAGCTACTTGAACTATTATAGCTGCCACCAAAAAAGCTGGAAACACAACATACCGTTTGGTCAATATCAAAGGATCAAACGGAATTGTACTAGAATAAGTGACTTTAAGTCACAGTCTAAAATCCTCCATAAACTGTTTTTGGAAAAGGGTTATCCCAAAAACTTAATAAATGCAGCTTATGAGAAAACACTGAAACAAAGTGAGAAACCCAAAATAGATCAAGTAAAAATGGAAACAAAAATGGATACATTTCGTACATCCTTTGTAACGAAATTCAGCACACAGGCAAATAAAATCAACTATATTTTGAAGAAAAATTGGGCCATTTTGAGGGAAGACCCATTTTTGGAAAGTAGTCTACCAAAAAAACCCTCCTGTATTTTCAGGAGAAATAAAACCTTAAGAAATCTCATTGCACCATCATGTCCAAAAAAAGAGAATAAGATCAGCAAAACCATCAAATCTATAAAAACACAAGATGAGGAGGGGGGAGTCTACAAATGCAGAGAGAAGCGTTGTAAATGTTGCTCCAATGTTACTCATGGGGTAAAACATATTGAATTGATTAATGGGGAAAAAATCGTAATCAAACAAAAAATGTCCTGCAATGTTAAAGGTACGATATACATGTTGGACTGTCCGTGCGGACTTAGATATGTAGGTAGAACGGTCAACACACTAAGGGCACGTTTAAATCAACACCGGAGTAACATCCATAAAGGGTACACAAAACACAGTGTGTCCAGACATTTTTCTCTAGTTCATGCCTGCGATCCAACAGGTCTGCGAGTCACACCAATTGAATTTATCCAGAACATCTCCACTCAAAAACTTAGAGAGAAGGAGATGTTCTGGATATACAGAATTAACACGTTAGTCCCTAAAGGACTTAACGAAATTTTAGAAAAATTATAAATTAATAAATTATATAAAAAACAACATAAATTGTATATATATATTAAAATATTATCAAAAATCAATTTTAGAATCATGCAAACTATGTTGGATGTCTATACGTTACAGGTTTATGTGTATTGAAGTATATATACATAGAATACACTTTTTTAGGGTTGATAGTGTAACTAGAATAAATTTTATATGAAAAGGTATATGCAATATTTATATGCAATATCCATATTTATACAGATGGAATAATATTTATTTATATGCATTATTTATATGTAATATTCATATTTATATAGATAGAATAATATTTAGTGAATATTTTTAATGAGAGATTAATGAGATATATGTTTATATATTTATATATATTCTAGTTCATTTTAGGCTGGTTTTATTAATGAAGTGATGTGAATTAAGAATACATATAGCAATGGCAAGTAAAATATCACAGAGTGTAGGCTAGACACACTGCTGTGTAAAATGGTAACCATAGCAACTTCCACAAACAGATTCTGCGGCAAGATCCGAGCTCACTCCTCCCCGCATGAGGGGCGGCGCCTGCTACAGCTACGTCCGAGTCACGTGTGTCTGCGTCATTAGTGACGCTTGATGCAGGGCGGGACAGCGCTGGACGCCGGAGGTGAACGGGATCTGAGCCCGCAACACACCGGTTAAGGTAATAACTTTTTTACTGAATGTATGTATAAATACAAGGGTGTTTTAATGTATTAACCTGTACCTGATGAAGTCTAACCGACAAAACACGTTGTTCTAATAAACGGAGTAAAAGAAAGAGACGGTTGTCCGGAGGGTGGATGTTCCTAGGAGCGCGGTATCCCATTTTCCTAGTATATAGCTTTTCACTTGGGAATGTGCGATTTTCCCATGGATGCAAGGCATTTTTGTGTCGAATGCTTTTAATGGGAAACCTCGCATCACACTCACATGCACCTTGCATGCCATGCGATGCTTTTGCCAACCCCATTGGAAACAAGGGGAAATTGCATTCCAGGGGAACGCCCAAAGATAGGACATGCACGATCTTTTTCCCACACCGCGATGTGGGAAAATATCGCTTATGTATATGATCCATTAAAAAGAATGTGAAAGCAGCCTTAGGGCTTAGTCAGACGGGCGTTTTTAGCCACGATTTGCGCATGCGCATGCGTCCGGCGATTTTATAGAACCATTGCTTTGCAATGGTATCGGACACATGAGCGCTTTTTATGTGCTCGTCCGATAAATTATAGAACAGAAATCGCAGATCGCACCTATCTGCGATTCCTGTTCTCTTCTCTATATGCGCTCAATGAGGCCGGCGGCAGCAGCGCCGACCCCATTGAGAACATATAGAAGACAAATCATTCTTCTCTGCCACAGCTGTAACAGCTGTGGCAGAGAAGAACGATGTTTGCCCATTGAATTCAATGGAGCCGGCAATACAGCAGGTTCCACTGAAAGCAATAGGCTGCCGGCGTGCGGGGGGTGAATTGTCGGGAAGGGCTTAAATATATAAGCCCTTCCCTGCAATTCATCCTAAAATGTGTTAAAATAAAAAAAAATTGTATACTCACCTTTCCGCTGCAGCCGGAGTTCTGCCGCGGCCGCGGTCAGTTCTCCTGAACTGCTTCTCGGCACTATTCAGCCGGCGGGGCTTTAAAATCCCCACCTGCTGAATGATCTGCCTCTGATTGGTCACAGCCTGACCAATCAGAGGCAGGTTTCACTCACACACCCATTCATGAATTCATGAATGGGTGAGTGACTGCTGCCGCTCAGTGGCTCAGCGGGAGCTGCCCCTGATTGGGCCAGCAGAACTCCGGCTGCAGCGGAAAGGGGAGTATACATTTTTTTTAATTTTAACACATTTTAGGATGAATTGCAGGGAAGGGCTTATATATTTAAGCCCTTCCCGACAATTCATCCCGGGCTTGCCCGCAGCACATTGCTTTCAATGGAGCTGGCTATATTGCCGGCTCCATTGAATGCAATGCGCTGGACAGCTCCGGCCCGTTTCTAATGAAACGCGGCTAGGAGCAGATTTTCGCATGCGCATCCGTCATGCGATGCGCAAATCGCGCGAAAAAACGCCCGTGTGACTAAGGCCTTAAAGTGCAATATTTTAAATAAATGTATAACTTCTTTCTTTTTGGACCCATCTGCTTTATATTCTTTTCTTCTATCTTTGTTCTTAATAAATTGAACATTCATTGACATGTAACTATAAACTTGACTTGATGTGTACTTTTCAGTACTTTACCTTTAAATATTGGCAACACTGTCTACCTGCCAACATATAGCTGTTTTCTTCCTGATGCTGATAAAAACCCTAATAAAAATTTAGGGATCTTTGAAAATCACGACTTAAATGCTATAATGATGCTGTAAAAACATTCACATATAAGAAGGTCTTGGTTTACATATTATTATTATTATTATTAGGTATGTGTTGCTTTAAGAAAAATTTGAACGGAGGGTTGCGCAGGAGGCTCAGAGAGCGATACTGGAAGAATAAGTGGGGGCATTGCCATTTAGTGGGGTACAGTTGGGTGCTGATCTTTTATGAGCACAAACGTGTTTCTGTTTAAACTTCTCTACTTGGGTAGATAACGGCAACTGGTCCATCCCTATGGGCTACCAACTTGCAAGCACTAGACCATGTTTTCTGGACTGTCCATAAAAAAAAGAAGCGTGAAAAAAAAGCGATGCATCTGTGATTTTTTTTTCAAGTTGTTTGTATTTATTATGACTGTAATCAGCATTTTACAGCTCACAATAAATGGCAGTAATATGTTTGTGTCTATATCTGACAGCATAGACGAAAGGTTGTATACAGCCATGTCTATCTTTCAAAAACCTACCCAGTCTGAGCAGTGGTGTTATATTGGTATTAACCTTGAATGTCACCCAGATTAGCCACCAGACCCTCCCTGTAACCTGCAAAATGCCCATGTGTTTGATGACACGTCCAAGCAGCAACACAAGCTCGTCTTCAATTACAATGTGAGGCACCTGTATCCCCTGAGGCCCCTCTTTAAGGGAGAGGTACTGTAAGGATTGTGCTGGCTGGGATCTGTTGTACCACATAGGTTTCTAGCAGCACAGCCCCACAGGTGTGGAATGATTGTTGGCTGGGTGTGGTGTTCTCCTGCTAGCCAATCACCACCTGTCTATTTGCAGATAAATATTCGCAGTCTGCGTGGTTGGTTTGGTTTTCCTGCATGCTTTCTATAGCTGATCTATATCCTTTCTGCCTTTCTGTCTTGAGTCTGTTTACTGACCTTCTGTTCTGTATGAGGCTTCCTGCATATCTACGTCTCTTCTTAAGTTTATTTTCTGCCACTTTCATGTCAGTTTGTCTCCGATCCGTCCTGCATCTGTCTGCTGCCAGCTCCATCTACTTCTATCTGTGTGCCAGTTCTGTCTTGTTCTGTGTATTACTCCTTCAGGGATAGTCAGGTCCGAGATTCCAGTGCGGAGCCGCCTTTATCGAGGCGATTGCCTTGCTCACAGGTAGTGTTCTGCCATTCTACCTGCAGCTTGGGGTCAGTTGCCTTGCTAGTGTAGGGACCCAAAAGACAACAAGGAGCCTTGTAGTGGCTTGCGGGCTTAAAGGGGTTGTCCCGCGAAACAAAGTGGGTCTATACACTTCTGTATGGCCATATTAATGCACTTTGTAATGTACATTGTGCATTAATTATGAGCCATACAGAAGTTATCAGAAATTTTTCACTTACCTGTTCCGTTGCTAGCGTCCTCGTTTCCATGGAGCCGTCTAATTTTCAGCGTCTAATCGCCGGATTAGACGCGCTTGCGCAGTCCGGGTCTTCTTCTTTTCTTAATGGGGCCACTCGTGCCGGAGAGAGGCTCCGTGTAGCTCCGCCCCGTCACGTGCCGATTCCAGCCAATCAGGAAGCTGGAATCGGCAATGGACCGCACAGAAGAGCTGCGGTCCACCGAGGGAGAAGATCCCGGCGGCCATCTTCAACCGGTAAGTAAGAAGTCACCGGAGCGCGGGGATTCAGGTAAGCGCTGTGCGGATTTTTTTTTCAGGTCCCTGCATCGGGTTTGTCTCGCGCCGAACGGGGGGGCTGTTGAAAAAAAAAAAAACCCGTTTTGGCGCGGGACAACCCCTTTAAGTGACTTGTCCAATCCACAAACCAACACCTCATACTTTTATAGCATTTCCATCTGTTATGTGTGCTGGTATGCAAGGCGAGTGCTTGGGTCCTGTTGGCAGTCTTTTTCTTTGGTAATGTTCGTGTGGGCCGGCGCTCAATTGCCCATGCGAACATTACATACAAATAATGTACAAATAGACTGAGCAGCAAATCTGCCATTTGTTACAGTGTAATATGCTAAAGAAACAAAAGCCAGAACAGAGTGTGGAGACAGTTATTAAATACTACCTGCTTCAGGGGCACAGGTTCATTAAGGACTCGTGTGAAGCTGATTAACTGCTTATGTGCTGTACCTCCTTCTGAGAGCTGTCTCAATTCTTGGTGCAACCATATTTGCATGTAGGGGAGTGCCTCTAATTCACAGGTGTCGAAGGACTTCAAGGAGTCCTGGCTGCTGTACAGGCAGAGCTATATAGGCTAAGGGGAGAGATTCAGCAAATTGCTTTTTTGGTATGGTGCAGTTGGGCACAGTTCTTAAATGTGATCAAGGCTGTTTATATTTACGCTCCTCTACCTTTTAGAAGGGGAAAACTGCAACTGATCCATCCCTCTGGGCTACTATCTTGCAAGCATCAGGTTCTTTAGAGGACTGTGTTGCAGCACCCTGGAGTTATTGAAGCTAAAATAGAACCAGTAATCCTTCTTTGAGCCAGTCACCATCTCCAACACACTTATAGAACAGACGTATTCTAATTGTATGTTCTTCTGAACAAACAATTTCCAGTTTCTCAATATAGACAAAATGAGTCTTTTTGTTTCATTCAACCTCACCCTGCGATGCAGCCCCTGCAGGCTAGCACAGTTCCAGGCCTACTCCCTGAAAGCAAAGGTCTCAAATAGGATCTATCTCCTCTGCAGTGACCATGAGAGATCATGACAGAGTCACTGGGACAGTTACAGGTACATGGAGACAAGTCATGGAAATGCCAAAAGCTGACAGTGATAAAGCCCTCTGGCCTATACCCTAGAAGGATTTTCATGGATTTAAAAACACCAAGAACTGTGTGAATACATAAATGATGCAACCTCAAAGAGTTACATGGGTTTTCATTACTCTTTTACAGAACTTTCTGCATTGGTTTCTGACCTGTATCTGGCACTATTCAATGATTGCAAAAACAGTCAAATCATATTTCTCAGTTTACACGGATCAGACCACTGGGATGCTGTGATTGTTGCCAGTATACATAGAAGTCCCATCTAGTACATATGCAAACAATTTTCCTTCAAATTCCTTTGCAAATCCAGTAACTATTCTGATACCAATTTGCCTGCCATGTACTGTGCATGCAGCTTTCTCAAGCTGTGTGGGGGAGACAATGGGAGTAGTAGGTGCAGCTTCTTTCACAGTGGCTGCTGTGCTCTTCACCCCCACCTACCATGTGGCTATGACAACAGAAGAAAAAGGGATGTTTGTCATTCGTAACACTGTGGTACAAGGACATACAAAAATTAATAAACTTTAACTGCTATTGCCTCTCTGTTCTCAGCCAGGATGCTGAAGTATATTATTTTTTCTCTACTTACACTGTTGTAATTGGATACCAAGATAGCCCAACCTACTTCCACCCACCCCCCTCCTGCTCTTTTGTAGATCAATTCTTCCTTTCTGAAGTTCATCTTTTAAGTGTTAACCAATAGTTATTAAACTGTGAATAAGCCTGCCCACACCATATAAATTTGTTGGAATTTCTTTGTATACGCACTCTGGGCTTGGGATGTTAATCCACCAGTGTCTGTGCGCACGTAAAATAAACACCATTTCCTGACGGAGGTACTGGGTGTCAAATGTCGTACATAAAAATTTGAGAAGATCTGACCGTCGTGGCGCCACCAAGCAGATTTCTCTGGGATGAGGGACATTTCTTCTCAAGGATTTCTATTTAACTCCCAGGGAGGTTAATGGCAACCCAAGAAGGATTCCAGGAACTGGACGGTGTACAGTGATGTTCGTTTAAGGGCAACTACAAAAGGCAAGACACAGCATTCTGAGATAGTATATTCTGAAATAGTGTGGTAACGATGGTATAGAGTCCATCGCAATTAAATGACCTGTCCAATATGGACAGAAGAGGGTTCTGGCCATGCCATAGATAGACCTTAGTAACTTGATGGGTATTCCAAGTGAAGACATCTTGTCTTGAGTAATAATGATGATTGGAGGTCATCATAATACGGTTCGTAGATATTTGCTAATGCACCTTGCTAGTCTGAAGTTAATAAGGTTGGTAGATGGGAGCTACCAAGGATGGGAATTACATCTCAAGCGTCACCTTTGGAATGTATTCTGCAGAAATTCAGTAAATGGTATCGTAAAGTTAGTGATGTAAAATTAGACAACAAAAGGTTAAAATATATGTGTGAAAGGCAAAAAAGGCCAGCCCTTCCTCACAATCTGAGGGTTCCTCCTTGGACATGTCATGGATGGTGTTTCCCCCCCTATTGCCGCGCCCCTAGATGGCTGTGGTGTTAATGTTGCCAGTAGCAGTCTGCATACCTTGATACATGTCTAGTCTGTAGTGTTCTTAAACACACCCCTTACCATTGCCCAGTCAGGCCACGCCCCCAGTGGCCATTTCAGTGCCAGTCATGACGCAGCAGCCATTTTAGAATCTGCTGTAACAATACCCTAGGCCACTGCCCAAGTGCCATTTTAGCTCCACAGCAGGCACAGGCTGGCTTCTCACCTCCCATCAATGTACCTTTTACCTGGCATCCCAATGCTTGCACTGGTAGTAGTGCACACCACCAATGATGGGTGCCTTCTCTGAATTGCATAGGAATATTCAAAACCTCTCCATCCCGGCTGCACCCCCTTCTCCCACCCCCTGATTATGTGCCCTACAGCCTGTGGTAGCACCCGCCTCATGCCATTTTGCCCAGTATTATGACAAACATGAATGAAGCTTATGCAAATAGGATGTTCAATAAGAAAGTTATAGGAGCAGGGAGGTTTTGCTGGAATGCATACCGCACAATGGCTCGCGACAAATAACTGTTAAAAAAAAAGATGAAAAAGGTGGCCTGCAGCAATCCAGTTGAGACAGCCACAACCTGGTAGATTGCCCAAAACAACCCACCTCCTTTATTCATACACAACGGTGGACCCCAACATCTCCCCTTGATAGAGACCAATGTAGAAGGTGCAGGAAGCATGGTCACTGGAGTAGAGATTGCCCCCTCCCTTCCTCTGCTCATACAGGAAGAGAAGTAGAAATGGGTCAGGTCCAAAATGGCCGCTACTGGACATGAGCACATGGCAGAGCCACTCAGGCCCACCCCCACAACCCCTATCTTGCTTTGCTCCTATTGTTCTGCTGTATGAAGATAATGCTGAATGAGGATGACCAGGTTCGTATCTGGTTCCTATTCAGTTATAACCCAAAGACGTCCCTCATCAATTCCTGTATCTACCGGACTGTCCAATACCAATATGGGAACAGGATATGATGAGAAAACTATAGGCCCAAGTGTCCGAATTGGACAGACAGATGCCTTTACAACTTAAAAAAGATGTTCCAACTCAGAGTAAGTCCAATGTCAGAGTAAATGTATGGAGTCATTCTGTGAACTTTATGGTTGATACCGGAGCTGAATATTCAGTTATAACCCAAAGACTTAACTTATCAATTCCTTTATCTACTGGACTGTCCAATACCAATATTGGGACAGGATATGATGAAAAAAATGACAGGTCCAAGTTTCCTTTAAAGTGGATAGACAGATGCCTTTACAGTTTGAAAAAGATTTTCCAATTCCCACCCACATTTTCTCATTTACAGTGCCTCAAGTGATCTGGCTCATAAATGACAGCAAACAATCTCCATTCCTCCTCTTAAGTCCCACCCCAGACCTAGTAATGAAACTGCTAGTAGTATAATCCACCAGGACTTGCTTAGAATTGTATGACAGCTTGTGGCTGCTGCTTCTACGGTAATCTCTGTTGCTACTGATCGCCAGTCTGCTGTAGCTATTTGCTACTTGTGTCCCTTCCATGTTTTCTATTATCTACTCTCACCCTCAAACTCTGTTCCTGCTTGGTACGACCCGTACTGGTGTTAGTATCGTGACAGGGTTAGTCAGCGCCCAGGTTCCAGCTCAGGGCTGTTCTTGTCAGAAAGATTACTCTGCTCTCTGTTAGGCAGGGATTTCATATTCCTCACCAGTGCAGGGCTAGCTCAGTCCTAATTTCCACCTCATGCCAAGTTATGCACTGAGGAGTGAGTATCCGGTCACTGGGTCAACTGCCAGTTCCACTGGGTGGTTTTCCTGCCAAGAGGAATAGCATAGTGGTTCCACACATGAATACATAACAAGAATATATCTCCAGTAACAGTGCAGCTGAAGTCAGGGGCACAACAGGTGTCCATCAAACAATACCGCCTACCATTTGCTGCCTGCCACGGCATTGCACTGCATGTGAAAAAGTTTCTGAAGTATGGTACCCTGAAGAAATGCCAATCACTCTGAAACACCCCTCTCCTGCTTGTAAAGAAACCTGGAAGAACAGAGAATTGTCTAGGAGAAGCTACACACTTTACTGTGCTGAATTTGAAAGACGCTTTCTTCACCATCAGGACGACAGAGGATGGTCATCTTATCTTTGCCTTCCAATGGAAAAGACCCAAGAACTGGAGAAAAGTACCATTTGCCCCAAGGGCTCAAGAACTCACCCACACTCTTCGGAGAAGCTCTTGCTATTGACCTAAGAAGAATCTTTCTCTCCCTCTCCCAGCCAGGCAATGTATTGCTACAGTATGTGGATGCCCTCCTCTGAATGATGTCTGCAGAACTCTAAGACAGTTCTTCTTCATCTCTATGAAGACAGATACAAAGTCTCAAGAAAGCAGTCACAGATCTGCCAAGCAACTGTAAATACCTGGGAGTTCATATCTCACAAGGGAAGGTACAACTGGGAGTTGAAATAAAGAAGGCCATCTGCAATATCCCTGTGCCAACCACCAGAAGAAAAAGTCAGATAATTCCTTGGGGCAGCCAGATTCTGAAGAATATAGATACCTGGCTTTGCTGAAATGGCCAAACCCCTTTATGAAGTCACAAAGGGAGGTGAAGATGGCCCCTTCTGCTGGGAGCAGGAACATACAAGGGCCTATGACAACATCAAGCAAGCTCTTCTAAAAGCAACCACACTGGCCTTGCCTAATCTGGAGAAACCATTTATTCTGTATGTTCATGAGAAGAAGGGAACTGGTGATCAGCGTTCTCATCCAGATGATGGGATCATGGCATCAACCTGTTCTCTATCTCTCCAGGCAGCTTGATATTGTGGCCATGGGATGGCCTCCCTGCCTGAGAGAACTGACAGCAACACTGGGCATGGTTATGGGTGGCTGACAAGCTAACCCTGGGTCAAGATCTTACAGTATGGGTGCCATCTTCTGTCCTAACTCTGATGGACACCAAAGGTCACCACTGGCTGATAAATGCTCGCATGACCAAGTACCAAGACCTCCTATGTGAAAAGTCAAGACTGATATTGGAAGTATGCACCTCTCAAAATTTAGCAACCCTGTTGCCCACTAGAACTGAGATCCCTGAACATAAATGCTGTGAGGTGATGGATGAAGTCTTTAGCAGCCGTCCTGATCTATGGGATACATGTCTTGAAGCTCCTGATGTGGAATAGTACACAGATGGTAGCAGCTTCATGGATGAAGTTATACACTGTGCTGGATATGCAGTGGTCATCTTACAGACTACTACAAGAGCAGAACTGCTACTCAAAGGAACTTCAGCTCAAAATACAGAACTTATTGCACTTATCAGAGCCCTAAAGCTGGCAGCTAGGGTGAAAGTCAATATCTTCACTGACTCAAAGTATGCATTCCTTTCACTCCCTGTTCATGGGGCCCTGAGAAAAGAAAAGTGTTTGATCCCTTCAGGGGGTAAATAAGTGAAACATGCTCCTCTCCTTCTGGAACTGTCAGAAGAGGCATGGGTCATTCACTGTTAAAGAAAACAGAAGGAAGACTCACTCATTGCACAGGGAAACAGAGAGGCAGATGCTGATGCCAAGCAAGCTGCCACTCTCCTAAACTGCCAAACGTCCTGTCAAGCTATAAGGTATAAGCCGTTTTCCTGGCTCCCCTAAACAACTGGAACCCCTGCCACAATCGAAGTGAACAGGGATGGCTAAAGACAGAAGATGGAAAATACACACCTGAGGGCTGGTTCATCCTCTTGGATAAAAGAAGTGTAGCCCCAACAGCATTAGCAACAGAGATCATCAAGAAACTGCATGAAGACACACTATGGGTCTACCACTTTGGAAGATCTTATCCGAGATGTGCTGTATATTCCAATACTTACCATGTGAGCACCACAAAATGTGTAATTTGCG